>NC_139221.1:198265299-198942799 GCF_055691185.1 Crinia signifera
CAAAATTGTCAGTAATTTTTACCTCACTACCATGGCAGTGGCTAATGTTGATAATTATCAGGTAATATGTTTGATAACTATTCATAGGTAAATACTCTGCAGTGGGATAGGCACACTGCAGAGGGGGGCAGGTCGACACCGCCTGCAGTGTGCCTCTTTGACCCGCCCACCGGTGCCTCCGGTTACTGATCCGCAGCCCATACCACACCAGCAGGGGTCCAGGCTCAGATAAGGGTGCACATGTGCCATGTGGTATCCCGACCAGTTCGACATGCTGGCTGGGCAGAGGTGTCTGTAAGGCTGCTGTACAGAGCGTGTACGCTACTACCCAGCCTCTTCTTCCCTGCAGAGCTGGCATATGGACGAGCACCAATACCCACACTTACAGACTCCAGAAACTGTTCTCCTGGCACCATTTCCGCTGACCTGCACAGTCTGTGCTACCCCACTGCTTTACTTTCTCTCCTAGGACAGTGAGTTGTATTGCTTAGCGGTGGGATGTATGAATGTATAGTTATACTGTATCTATATTACAATTGTGGGTGTTAATTCGGGGTTTGGTGGTTCTTCTCCCCCTATTGTCGTATTTCTCTATCCACCTCTGTATATCTTGGTGTGTGTATGTGTAATATACCTTGCTGTGAGAATGACAAAATGTACATCTTCCACTTAGAAGCTGTTCACTTGCAAGCAGAGCAAGGAACAGTTTACTCAGCATACTGAAAGTGCTGCTCTCTGTGGCACATGTTAGTGAGTCAAATCCCCCTGTGCTGCCTCCTGGGCATGCTGCTGAGGAAGTAGACACTAACAACTGTTACACTGTAACAACTGATTCTGATTTAGCCTCAAAGCTGGCAGTGTCCTGCGGAGACGGGCACGGCCATCTCTCCACATTAGATTCCCTTGCCGTCGGCCTCCCTCGTATAAAAAAATAGGTATTCCTTCATTATTACAAGCTGATGTTTCTGAGGAAGATGAAGGATCTGGCCCAGTGGAATTTCTACACGAAACGGACCCAGAAAATACTCTACAGGACAAGCTAGGTGATACATGCTAAGGACATTTGTACAGTTAAACAGACCTTTTAATGTTACGACCGAATGACGGTCAACCAAATGACCATTTCCCATTAAAACTGGTGCATCCAATAACACCACTGTTACCTTCCCAGCTTCACAGGAACTGGAGGGTGCCTTATTGACTGCATGGCAGACTCCTGATCAGATTTCAGCTATCAAAACATTTTAGAATAAATCAGACAGGACTCCTGGGGAAATGGCTAAAGTGGGAAACTCTGCCCCCAGCTGAGACCTCAATGTCTAGATTATTTAGGAAAACTACACTCCCTGTTCTGAGTGCTGTTTCTTTAAAGGAGGCCCACAGATTAGAGACTACTTTTCAAGTCTTTCTATTCTGCTGCAGGAGTGCTTGTAAGACCTTCCCTGGTTGGCTCATGGGTGAACAAGGCAATATATAAATGGGTGGATGAACTTTCTAGTGGTCTCAAAGGAATTCACCTTTGGTAAGAATTGATTATTTTAGCAGAACATATTAGGGAATTCAGAATCTATCTGGGAGAGGCCTCTAGGTTCTAAGATATCAGGGTCTGCTACTACAGCCACACACTCTTTTGGCTCTGTTCTTGGTAAGTGGAAGCAGAGATTAAACAGTCAGTAGAGTCCCTTCCTTACACAGGGGATGCTCTTTGTGGGCCTGAGCTTGATAAACTCATCTCCCACATGACTGCCAATAAGTCCACCGGTTTACCTACTACTTCTGCAGTGCCCCTAAACGTTCACTGGACTATCCTTTCAGGTTACAAGTTTAGAGGCAGACCTAGAGGATCATTTAAATCAGTTAGAGGTCAGAGAGGTAGAGGTTCTTCCTCTTTATCATTCTCTACTGCAACATCCCGTCAATCAGACAGTAAGGGGGTTATTCTGGTTCAATCGCAAAGGCAAATTCACTCTCTAATGGACAAAACCATGATGCACTGCAGGTGGGGCTGATGTAACGGGAGGAGAGAGTTAGATATGGGTGTTATATTGTTTCTGTGCAGGGTAAATACTGGCTGCTTTATTTTTACACTGCAATATAGATATCACTTTGTAGTACAAAGCCCGTTTCCACCTCCAAGCCGGTTCTTTACAACACGACCGTGGCTGGCCCCGAGCACATGGGGGACCGCAGCCGTGACCGGGACACCGATTAAAGTTAACACGCTCCCCGCTGGGAGCGCTCGTGATTGTAGCAGCCCAGCGGCGGGAACAGCTAGGTTGCACTAGCAAGCGGCCGGACTGGTCCGTCATCCACCCCACTGGGACCACCAGGGACACTAGTGTGTGTGTGTGTCTGTGTGGGCAGTGGCGCTGTGTGTGTGTGTCTGTGTGGGCAGTGGCGCTGGTTCCCTGCCATTTTACCGGCATCACATGAGGTCATTCTTCCCTGGGTGGCCATTTGCTAGTAGATGGAGTGGGCTCCCCTCACACAGCCTCTCCCCCGGGGACAGTAGGAAGGATCTACCCCTGTGGATACCTGTCACTGATCTCTTCCTGCCTGCCTGCTGCACGTGTATGAGGGACACGGAGAGCAATCAGCCACCTGGGGTTCCACTCCTTCACTGCCAGGACACTTGTGCAAATCCCTTGGGGACATTCTTTAACAAGAACCCAGCCCGCCAAGTCCTTCAAGGGCAAGCATCCCTTGGCCACCAGGCAACCCAATTCTAAGCCAGAGGATAATCCCTCAGCATGACAGGGCGGTGCTCCACCTGGGGGATCCCAGTGTGGGGGTCGCCTGTTGTGGTTTTCAGGCATCTTGCTGGTTCCTCTGTTGAAGGATCTCATATATGTTTGAATGTGTTTCTGTATGGTGTTTCTCTTCCTTCTCTCGTCTCCTGCCTTGGCTTGTTAAAAAACTGAGTAGCTTAGCCTGGAGGCGGGGTAGAGGAGGGCAGGAGCCTAGCTGTCTGGGCGCAGCAGAGAAGTTTAACCTTTCTGGTGCTGAAATGGTCACTCTCCCACTCACAACCTACGGTTATCCCTGTGGTAAGACCTTAATCTCGTTATGATGCAGTCAAGAGAGGATGCTTTGCTTCAAAACAGACGCTGGTGCACTAGATTTGCCTGACCATTAACCCCTTCACGACATTTGACGTATATATACGTCATGGCCGGGAAGTACTTCCCGACCGTTGACGTATATATACGTCATGGCTTAAAACTGTCACTGCGTCTAGAGACGCAGTGACAGAGGGACGATGTCTGCTTTCCCTGACAGCAGACATGTCCGTGCATGCCCAGGGGGGGCGGCGATGCCGCCCCCCCGTCGGCGATCGCTGTGATTGGCTGTTCATTGTGAACAGCCATTCACAGCGTTTTCTGTGTCACCGGCGAATAACGTTCGCCGGTGACACGGGATCGGAGGTGATTGGTGCTGTAAAGTACAGCACCAATCACCGCGGGGTGTAAGGGTGACACTGGTGTCACCCCACCTCACCCCTCCCGCCCCCAAAGGCCGTGATTGGTTCGTCGGACCGACGGACCAATCACAGCCATGGAGGGGGGTTTAAACTAACGGTGACTGCACTGCAGACGCCATTCCGGTCTGGAATAGCGTGCAGTGCGGTCACCGTGCCCAGCTGCCGCCTATACTGACCAGAACCCATCCAAAATACTTACCTGATCATTGATATTGCTTATGCTTGTGACATCTTGTGACATCCTGTGACATCTTGTGCTGCTGCGATTTATTAGATAGAGAGAGAGTTAGAGAGTTAGAGAGAGAGAGATAGAGATAGAGAGGCCTAGTGCTATATTTTGTGCTGCTGCAGTGTGATAGAGCTATAGATAGAGAGAGAGAGAGATAGAGAGAGAGATAGTGACAGATTGTGCTATATATTTTTTATATAACTGAAAGAGATAGAGAGAGATAGAGAGGCCTAGTGCTATATTTTGTGCTGCTGCAGTGTGATAGAGCTATAGATAGATAGAGAGAGATAGAGAGAGAGAGATAGAGAGATAGTGACAGATTGTGCTATATATTTTTATATAACTGACTGCTGCCCCCCCTTTTGTGCTGATCAGTATAAATTAACTGATCAGCAACTTTTTGGGGGCGCAGGTTTTTTTTTATATATAGATATACCTGTCAGTGCTGCTGCTGCAGTGTCATAGAGTGATAGATAGTGAGAGATAGTGACAGAGAGTGATAGAGAGTGCTAAATTTTGTGTCTGCTGCCCCCGCCTTTTGTGCTGATCACTATATCTGAGGTGATCAGCAACTTTTTGGGGGTACAGAGGTTTGTTTTTTTATATATACCTGTCAGTACCACCAAAGGTTGTGCACCTGCTGCCCCTCACTGGTAATCAGTGTCGCATCACTGATCACCTTTTTTTATTTTTTTGTGAGTGCTGTGGGGTCTTTTTTACATTTTTTTTTTTACACACACTGTGATTTTGTGTGTGTCCTGTGGCCACTGTGCGCTGATCAGTGACGTACATCACTGATCAGCTTTTTCGGCACAGGGTTGATCTATTTTTTTTTTTTTGGATCAAATTCCTGTTGCCTTTGAGCGCTGTTCAGTGACGGACGTTACTGACCAACATCTGTGCTCAATTTTTGGCGCAGGACCTTTTTTTTTTTTAACCCCTTCCATTTTTTTTTTTTTTTTTTTTTTTTTTTTTGAACCCTTCCATTTTTTTTTTTTTGTATTTTTTTTTTTCTGCACTACACACTACATACCCCCCGGGTTGAAATAAAGTTTGTACCCCCCCCTACACTATACACGTGTTGAAACATTTCACTACCAGTAACACAAAAATATAAATGGCATCCCAAATGTCATCCCAAATGTCGTCCCAGTCATCCAGGAGAATGTATTCGGTGGAGGAGGCATATGCCATGCTTGCCTCTGACTCTGACACAGCCAGTGAGGCAAGCGGGGAATTTGAAGGATTTGTCTTAAGCTCCTCTTCCTCCTCTGATGATGAGGGACCCCCTCAAAGACGCCCCCGTAGAGCAGCTGAGACCCCCCCCCCAATAATTGATCTCGTATGGACCCCACCACCAGACAATTTTGAGCCCCAGGTTCCTGAGTTTTTGGCCATCCCAGGAATCCAATTTGATTCAACAGGTCTCAGAGAAATTGACTTTTTCAAATTATTTTTCTCTGATGATTTTATAAATTTAATGGTGGACCAAACTAATTTATATGCCCAGCAGTTTATTGCTCAAAACCCCACGTCATCATTTGCTAGGTGGACCCCTGTAGATGCAGTAGAGATGATGACGTTTTGGGGTCTGGTGTTACATATGGGCATAGTAAAAAAGCCACAAATTAGGCAATATTGGAGTACAGATGTTCTGTACAGCACCCCATTTCACCGTATGGCCATGCCCCGGGCTCGTTTTGAGGCAATCCATAAATTTATACATTACACCGATAATGCACAGTGCCCACCCAGAGATGATCCCACCTTTGACAGGCTATTCAAAGTCAGGCCGGTCATTGATCATTTCAGTGCCAAATTTGCAGAGCTATACATCCCTGATAAATGTATTAGTATCGACGAGTCCCTTATACATTTTAAAGGAAGGGTTAAATTCCGCCAGTACCTTCCCAGTAAGAGGGCAAGGTATGGCATAAAAATGTATAAGCTGTGTGAAAGCACCACAGGGTACACCCACAAGTTTAGGGTATATGAAGGGAAGGATTCAAGAATTGAACCACCAGAATGCCCCCCCTCCCTCGTAGGTGTTAGTGGAAAAATTGTCTGGGATTTAATGCACCCCTTCCTGGATAAGGGTTATCACCTCTATGTGGATAACTTTTACACCAGCATCCCCCTGTTTAAGGCCCTTGGTTCAAGAGGTACAGCAGCTTGCGGTACTGTGCGCAAGAACCAAAGAGGCCTCCCCAAAACGCACATTGCCCAAGTAATGAGAAGGGGTGAAAGCAGGGGAATATGCACCGAAAATATGTTGTTGGTCAAATATAAGGACAAGAGGGATGTCCTTATACTGACAACAATTCATGGAGACAGTACCACCTCCATCCCTGTACGAGGTACCAGTACCCACACCTCAAAACCAAATTGTATCCTAGATTACAATAAGTACATGGGCGGAGTGGATCTTTCAGATCAGGTACTGAAGCTGTACAGTGCCCTGCGGAAAACAAATATCTGGTACAAGAATCTGGCCGTGTATATCATCCAGATGGCACTGTATAACGCTTACGTGCTATTCCGTTCTACCGGCCAGAGGGGGACATTTATGCACTTTCAAGAGGAAGTCATAAAGAGCCTAACATTTGGGAATCAGCAGGCAGAGGGCCCCAGTACTTCTAGTACTGGCCCCCGTATTGTACCAGGGCAGCATTTTCCCAACGAAATCCCCTCCACTGCAAGAAAGGGCAGGACACAAAAAAGGTGCAAAGTTTGCTATAAAAAGGGAATAAGAAAGGAAACTATTTTCCACTGTGAAACTTGCCCCGACAAACCCGGCCTATGTATAAAGGAGTGTTTCAAAATATACCACACATCTATGGATTATTAGGTTCATCATTTCACCGTGCTTCGGGGGTCTTGCTAATGCCACATAGCACCCACCATTCATTCCACCAGAATCTGAGCTGCAAAAACCAAAAATCACTCCTTCCCTTCTGAGTCCTGCCATGCACCCAACTGGTATTTTTTGGTCACATGTGAGGCATTGCCGTACTCTGGAGAAATTGGGGCACAGATTTTGGGGTGCTTTGTCTCCTTCATTACTTGTGAAAATGAAAAATTTTGAGCCAGAAGTACATTTTTGTGTAAAAAAAATGTATTTTTTTCATTTTCACTGCCCAGTTGTACCAAAATTGATGAAACCCCTGGGGGTTTGAAATGTACACTATACCCCTAGATGAATTCCCTGAGGGGTGTAGTTTGCAAAATGGGGTCACTTGTGGGGGGGTTCCACTGTATTGGTAATGCAACATAGCACCCACCATTCATTCCACCAAAATCTGTGCTGCAAAATCCAAAAATCACTCCTTCCCTTCTGAGTCCTGCCATGCACCCAACTGGTATTTTTTGGTCACATGTGAGGCATTGCCGTACTCGGGAGAAATTGGGGCACAGATTTTGGGGTGCTTTGTCTCCTTCATTCCTTGTGAAAATGAAAAATTTTGAGCCAGAACTGCATGTTTGTGTAAAAAAATTTAATTTTCCATTTTCACATCCCAGTTGTACCAAAATTGGTGAAACCCCTGGGGGTTTGAAATGTACACTATACCCCTAGATGAATTCCCTGAGGGGTGTACTTTGCAAAATGGGGTGACTTGTGGGGGGGTTCCACTGTATTGGTGCTTTGGGAGTCTTGCTAATGCAACATAGCACCCACCATTCATTCCACCAAAATCTTTGCTGCAAAATCCAAAAATCACTCCTTCCCTTCTGAGTCCTGCCATGCACCCAACTGGTATTTTTTGGTCACATGTGAGGCATTGCCGTACTCGGGAGAAATTGGGGCACAGATTTTGGGGTGCTTTGTCTCCTTCATTCCTTGTGAAAATGAAAAATTTTGAGCCAGAACTGCATGTTTGTGTAAAAAAATGTAATTTTCCATTTTCACATCCCAGTTGTACCAAAATTGGTGAAACCCCTGGGGGTTTGAAATGTACACTATACCCCTAGATGAATTCCCTGAGGGGTGTACTTTGCAAAATGGGGTGACTTGTGGGGGGGTTCCACTGTATTGGTGCTTTGGGAGTCTTGCTAATGCAACATAGCACCCACCATTCATTCCACCAAAATCTTTGCTGCAAAATCCAAAAATCACTCCTTCCCTTCTGAGTCCTGCCATGCACCCAACTGGTATTTTTTGGTCACATGTGAGGCATTGCCGTACTCGGGAGAAATTGGGGCACAGATTTTGGGGTGCTTTGTCTCCTTCATTCCTTGTGAAAATGAAAAATTTTGAGCCAGAACTGCATGTTTGTGTAAAAAAATGTAATTTTCCATTTTCACATCCCAGTTGTACCAAAATTGGTGAAACCCCTGGGGTTTGAAATGTACACTATACCCCTAGATGAATTCCCTGAGGGGTGTACTTTGCAAAATGGGGTGACTTGTGGGGGGGTTCCACTGTATTGGTGCTTTGGGAGTCTTGCTAATGCAACATAGCACCCACCATTCATTCCACCAAAATCTTTGCTGCAAAATCCAAAAATCACTCCTTCCCTTCTGAGTCCTGCCATGCACCCAACTGGTATTTTTTGGTCACATGTGAGGCATTGCCGTACTCGGGAGAAATTGGGGCACAGATTTTGGGGTGCTTTGTCTCCTTCATTCCTTGTGAAAATGAAAAATTTTGAGCCAGAACTGCATGTTTGTGTAAAAAAATGTAATTTTCCATTTTCACATCCCAGTTGTACCAAAATTGGTGAAACCCCTGGGGGTTTGAAATGTACACTATACCCCTAGATGAATTCCCTGAGGGGTGTACTTTGCAAAATGGGGTGACTTGTGGGGGGGTTCCACTGTATTGGTGCAACATAGCACCCACCATTCATTCCACCAGAATCTGTGCTGCAAAATCCAAAAATCACTCCTTCCCTTCTGAGTCCTGCCATGCACCCAACTGGTATTTTTTGGTCACATGTGAGGCATTGCCGTACTCGGGAGAAATTGGGGCACAGATTTTGGGGTGCTTTGTCTCCTTCATTCCTTGTGAAAATGAAAAATTTTGAGCCAGAACTGCATGTTTGTGTAAAAAAATGTAATTTTCCATTTTCACATCCCAGTTGTACCAAAATTGGTGAAACCCCTGGGGGTTTGAAATGTACACTATACCCCTAGATGAATTCCCTGAGGGGTGTACTTTGCAAAATGGGGTGACTTGTGGGGGGGTTCCACTGTATTGGTGCTTTGGGAGTCTTGCTAATGCAACATAGCACCCACCATTCATTCCACCAAAATCTTTGCTGCAAAATCCAAAAATCACTCCTTCCCTTCTGAGTCCTGCCATGCACCCAACTGGTATTTTTTGGTCACATGTGAGGCATTGCCGTACTCGGGAGAAATTGGGGCACAGATTTTGGGGTGCTTTGTCTCCTTCATTCCTTGTGAAAATGAAAAATTTTGAGCCAGAACTGCATGTTTGTGTAAAAAAATGTAATTTTCCATTTTCACATCCCAGTTGTACCAAAATTGGTGAAACCCCTGGGGGTTTGAAATGTACACTATACCCCTAGATGAATTCCCTGAGGGGTGTAGATTGCAAAATGGGGTGACTTGTGGGGGAGGTTCCTAACTTTTAGCACTTATGGTGCCTAGAAACCTACATGGTGCCTAAAAAAAAATCTCATAAAAAGGAGGCTCCAAAATCAAGTAGGTGCTCCTTCTATTATGAAGCCTGTGGTTTGGTCAACGTGCACACTAGGGCCACATATAGGATATTTTTGAAAACAAAAGAATTGGGGGAATCAATTTTTAGTCACATTTCTCTAGTAAAATCTACTGTATTCGTTAAAAAAATGTATTAAAATTGAAACTCTGCAAAAAAAAAAAGAAATTTTGAAATTTCACCTACACTTTGTTTTAATTCCTGTGAAACACCTAAAGGGTTAACAAACTTCCAAAATGCTGTTTTGAATACTGTGAGGGGTGCAGTTTTTGAAATGGCATCATTTATGGGGGTGTCTCACATACAAGTCCCTCAAAGTCACATCAGAACTGAACTGGTCCCTAAAAAAATCAGTGTTTGAAATTTTCATGAAAATTTGAGAATTTGCTATTCATATTGTAAGCCTCCTAGTGTCCAAAAAAATTAAAGGAAGTTGAAATAATGATGGAAACATAAAGTAGACATATGGTCTATGTTAGTTATTAACTATTTTGAGTGGTATGATTATTTGTCTCACAAGCAGAAAATTTAACATTTTGCAAATTGCTAAATTTTCCATTTTTTCACGATATTTTGGTATTTTTCACAAAAAAACACAGACTGTATCGACGAAAATTTACCACTAACTTGAAGTACAATGTGTCACGAGAAAACAATCTCAAAATCACTGGGATAAGTAAAAGCAAAAAAAAGTTATCCCCACTTAAGTGAGACATGTCAGATTTGAAAAAAAGGGCTCTGTCATGAAGGCACAAACTGGCTCTGTCATGAAGGGGTTAAACGGGCTTATCTGGCCTCTTCCCAGAGGCTTCCATCCGTTTATTTCAGCTCTTTCTACTAGTTCACTGAGGCCTTCATGGGCTGCTGCGAGCGGGGCATCAATGACCAAGCTGTGTAGAGTGCCATTTGGTCTTGTAAAATCGCAGAAAGGTGTGAGAAGTTTGACACCATTTGTGGGTCTCCGCTTCCCAGTTTGGGCGAGCAGTGTTACAGGATGCTCGTTACTCTCCCACCCATGGGGGTAGCTTTTGGACATCCCCATTATATGTAGGCAGCAGTGTCCCCTGGTGGATGAAGGAGTAAACAAGAATTTGGTACTCCACGATAATTCCATTTCTCCGATTCCACAGAGGACACTACACGGCCCTCCAGCACTGCACTTTCTGGTTTGTCCTGAATGCCTTGGGTGTTGTGACTCTCTATGCTGCTTCTAGCTTGGTCCTGTACGGTCTTCTCCTGTTTCTGCTGCTCTGGAGATTCCTTTGTCTTTTCTCCTCTCCGGCACAGTTTTCTAAGACTGTGGTCTGGGAGGGGATAGAGGGGGAGGAGCCTGCCACATTAAGAATTTTAAAGTGCCGACTCCTTCTCTTACACGTCTATCCCCAATGTATGAAGACTACAGTGGCCCTTGTGGAATCAGCAAAATGGAATTATCGATGATTACCAAATTCCAGGGGGTTTTTTGTTTGTTTTTTAATTTTTTTGTTTCTTGTTTCCTAGCACGACGCCCATCGCATCGTATACCATAAGCCATACAATGGTATGCGATGGCACCAGATGTCATACAATTTTAAAATTATATACCATTGTATATGGCATACAATGCCATACAATGCGATAGTATACGATTATAAATTGTATAAGCACCCTAATGGGTGCTTTCAATGTTAAATGGCCCCCCTATAAGATTATTAATTGTGTAAGCACCGTAATGGGTGCTTACAATATTAAAAGCACCCCCACGACACACCCACTATTAACGCCAACCCAAAGCGTGGTGAGCGCAGCGAGCCCGCGAGGGGCGGTGGTACGTGTCCTCCGACCTTTTCATACCCCCACCATCCACGTCGGCGTGGAGTTGGTTTTAGATAGTGTGGCGAGTCACCGAGCCCAAAGCGTGGCGAGGGGACGCGGAATACATGTAAAGTAATACGCGGGGCTCGCTGCGCTCGCCACACTATATAAAATCAACTCCACGCTGGCGTGGATAGTGGGGGTATGAAAAGGTCGGAGGACGCGTACCGTCGCCCCTCGCGGGCTCGCTGTCCTCGCCACGCTTAGGGTTGGTGTTGATAGTGGGGGTGCATTTAACATTGTAAGCACCTATTAAGGTGCTTATATAATTAAAAATTGTATAGGGGGACCATTTAACATTGAAAAAACCCATTAGGGTACTTATACAATTTAAAATCGCATCGCATTGTATGCCATATACAATGGTATACAATTTTAAATTGAATACAATGCCATACGACTGAATATCGTGGGCGCTGTGCTAGGAAACAAATACCATTTATTTTATTTTTTATCCAGTCTTTGCTTTCCTTTTATATTATGATTGACATTTTCCCATTACTGTAGTACGTTATCCTTCGCACCTATTAAGGTTTATTTACCATATTTTTTTCCTTCAAGGGGCTAAAGGTGCCCATAAACAGTACAATTATTGCATGCATTTTGGACTAGATCGCATCGCATGCGATCTAGTCCAAAATGCATGCAATAATTGCGATGCAATCCCAACCTAGTTCAAAAAGTATGTGCAGCCCATACTTTTTTGAGCTGTGCGATGGTATGTGTGCACTAGCGTGCATCGCACCCGCAAAATTCAGTGTATAGGCACCTTAATATATAAGTATATTTTAATTCTGAAAGTTTACAATGCATGACAGAAAAATGGCTGGACACTGTTTATATTGCTGGATTCTCAGCTATCAGAAATTTCTGCCTGCTGTAGACTGAGGAACATACTGTATAAACATGCCACCAGGGTTCATATTAAGCCTGAGTTTTATCTTTCTATATAGGCTTGGAGTATGTTCTTGAATATAAAGTTCGAACTAAAACAAACAAAATCGAAACGAAATATGTGTGTGATATATGCAATTTGGAAACGGATTTGGTTCCTATGGTGGAACATTTGCTTGGCCTCAGACACCGTAAACTTTATCTTGTGAGTATTTATAATTATTAATACATTATTCTGGAAAGTCATATACACAGTCAACACTGAAATATGTGTGTTTTAGTGGATTACAGATATGTCCACATACAGCTACAGTATTCTCCGTGCACTACAAGCCTTGTTACACAGAATGCGTGAGCAACATGTGACTTGGTAGTCCCGAGCATCTTTACGTGTGACTGACGTATCCATTAAAATTCATATTCACAATGCCAATAGGAAGAACAAGCAGTTTCTGCATATTAAAACGATATACGCCATGCCTGTTTTTGTGTGCGACCGTGCCTATCAACATAAGAAATGCTACGTTTGTTTTTTTACTTGAAAACACTAACGTAGCATTTTGTATGAAGATTTCCTTGCGAATATTATGCATTTTATTGGGTAAGGTCACACGATAAGCTGCTACAGAGTCACACCATGGCATGGAATGACTAGAAGAGCTGTGTGGAATGTGGACACATCTAGAAGTTTACCTCCCAAATAAGTGCCACTTATTGTTTCAGTATTTAACATGTCAAATGTTCTAAACACTGAAGTATAAGCTACAGCAGGATCAACAGGTCTGGTCTTGTATGTGGATTTCTTTGATCATGCACAGGTTAATCTATTATGCTTAGTCAGTAATTCTCACGGCACAGATGGAAATGATAAAAACATGTCCTGTTCTAAAACCTGAGTGTTGAGAACCACTAAGCTGAAATCTTGCAATTCTTGTAAAACTGGTTAAGCCCCGTACACACGAGCGACCCAACTTTTCTGGTTGAGCGACTTGCTGCAGCATTAACGCTTAAGCTGGCCATACATCAGAAAGATATTGTACCCAATCATACAATCTCAATTGATTGTAAGATGGATTGTATGCAGATTGTGTGCACATCTTATGTACACAATCATACAATCAATCATAAGATGGATTGTATGACTGATTGTATGATCGATTGTGTGTAGATTGTGTGCACATCTTGTGTACAAAATCATGCAGCAGATGGATTGTATGACTGATCATATGATCGATTGTGTGTAGATTGTGTGTCCAAAAACCACCAAGGACTGCCGGGGATTTCAAGGGAAATTGTACACAATCATGAGTGCAATCGATCTTAAGATCGATCTTTCTGATGTATGGCCAGCTTTAGCACAGAGCGTGACACCAGAGTGTTAATGCTGAGTAGGGTTTTGCCTATTTTTAGAATGGGCAAAGCTCTGTGGGTGATATCACGCATCAGCATCGCTGCAGGGCGTACAAATGGAATGCTTTTCTATGTGATCTAGTCAGATCACTTATAAAAGGATCTGAAATCTCCCCTTTGTTGCCCCTTTACACATCTGTTCGATCGGCTTAAACTCTTCCAATCAGCCAAGCAGTTTATATCAAGGATGAAGAGAAGGGGCGGGGGGTTTGTACTCTGGCGGTTCACCTATAGGAATTGGAATGTTGGCTGCGCAGCACATTAGATGCGAGCTCCTGGTCTCGACTGTTGCAGGAGCGTTCTAAGCTGTTAAAGCAGCTAAAGTCACTGCTTCCACACCTAGACCGTCAATAGCTGTTTACATGTGTTATTTCTTTTGTTAAACCATGTCTTTTCTTCAGTCATTTTATCAGTCATTCTGCTTTGAAAACAGGCAAAGGAGTATCCATATGTTCTTAAGGCTCCTGCTAACAACAAAGAAGACAGGCCGCAGTTTTTGAGAAGAATGGCACTGGAAATAGAACGGGAAGAGGGGACAAAGATGTACAAGGTATTTTCTGTGTTATTGTGTAAACATTGTGTTTTTTGTTTTGGTGACCTGTTTCAGTAATTAAGTTTTCCAAAGCAATATTTAGTAAATTTGCTTTTTTTCAGTGCTAGTTATGGTCTAAAACTTTACTGTGTTGTAGGTTAATGTATATGTAATCTTAAATAAAACATGCTGTAACCACTGCATATCTAGTTTTAAACTATACTTCTACCATTGTCATGATATGATACCTTGGTGCAGTGGTCCTCAAGGCTCCCCAACATTCCAGGAATTATGGCTATCCCTGCTTATTCACAGATGGTATAATCAAGCTGAGGTTCAAATTAAGCCACATGTGCCTAAACCTGGATAGCCATACAACCTGGACTGTAGGCTGTTAAGGACTACTGCCTAATACCCGTTTCACGTCACACCTGGTATTTGTACACAGGTCTGTCCCGAGAGCGACCCGGCATATGCGATGATAGTGCCATACAGTGATCTGGTAACAAGCCTGGGTTACTCATTCACATTGCACAGCAACCCAGGTCCCACCCAGAATGCCCGGTTGCTGGACCTGGGTCATTTTAGGAGGACCTTTAACACTGCACATCGACCCAGGTTATTCATGCGATGTGAATGGGTTATTAGTGTGTTAAAGGGGAGATTCAATTAAGTTTGAAGAGTTGACTCTGCATAATGAGCTTCATTCTAATGTAGGGTACACACCAGAACGATTTGGCCTTAAAAACACCCAATTTAGATACAATCTCAACCAATTGAATGTAAATTGGGCATGTTTTGGGCCATTTCCGATCCGATGCGCGACCCCGCTGGTCGTTTCACAGATCCTACCTGCACCAGGTAGGATCTGGAAATGACCATTCAGCTGGGTACAGATCAAGATCGGATTCAAATCGTGGGCCGATCGTAGGATCATCTTACAATCTGCTCATGACCTGCATCGTTCTGGTGTGTACCAGGCATAAGTTGTAGGCTTAGTGGTAACAGCTGCAATTTTATTTTTTTTGCAGGAGGCAAGCTGTATAAATCAGTGGTTCTCAACCTCTCTCCTCAGGACCCCCAAACAGTTAATATTTTCCATATCTCCTCACAGAATCACAAGTGAAGTAATTAGCCCCACCTGTGGATTTTTTAAAATGTGTGGTACTTGTTTAGTTTCACGGCGGCAGCGTCTCAATGAGTGCACCTGTGTACCTGCCGGGTGACCTGGAAAATGTGAACTATTGGGGGGTCCTGAGGACCGAGGTTGAGAACCATTGGTATAAATAGACCCCTTCTACCTGTACTGTGATCTGCTGTTGTGTTGATGAATGCAACCATATGGCAGCGTGATTTGAGGAAGCCTCCAGTTCCTTAGGATGATAGTTATTTCACACAGCCAAGGCCAATGAAGCTGCATTGAAAACTCTCCATTGCCACACTGCAACCTTCGTCATACTCGGTTAGCGAATGCTCAGTACAGATCTCGATTATGTCCCTTTTTATACAACCACAGATGCGTTCCACTACACTGTTTTGCTGCGTATAGCAGCTTGATGTAGCAAGGTCGCAATGCAAATGCATTGCTGCCCAGCTCTGATAGAAGTCTATGCATAGCCGAACTGTATGAATAGAATATAGCCTGCTATATCAGGACCCGTGTGCGCAACACTGCAAATGGACACATCTGTATTAACAAAGATTCTGCTCTCATAGCAATGTTTTTTTTTTTTTTTATAAATTGATAGGAAAGGGAATTGGCACACATTGGTACTGATGTCTTATGACAAATTTTTCATTTTATACTATTGTACATGTTTGTAAAACTTGTATGCATCTACTGACTAATGATATATTATCAACTTAATTATTCATTCTTTATAGTAAGGACATGAAAATTAAGTGTGCCAATGAGGTTGTATAAACCTTCATCCTTTCTCTAGAATTGAGAGGGATCTGATTTTCTGTATGCCTGTTCTGCCAGGCCTGGTAAATGTCCCTCCATTATCTTGTGAAAATAAACCCAACATAACACAAGCAGAAAGCAGCAGTTATTCTGCCAGGGTCGTCCAGCTTGCAAGGTTACATTGGACCTTTGGCAATAACCCCTGTTCACATCGCTAAATCTGGGTCTGACCCAGGACAGATCCTTTCACACAACCTGGGTCGCCCATTATACACAGGGACGACCCATGTTTGACCCTTCTTATAACACTGGTTAAATTACTGGGTTGGTCGGCAATAACCCCTGTTATAGGTGCGGTTTGAAGGGGTATGGTTAAATTGGCTGCTAAGTGACTAACCTTACACGTGATCAGCCCAAATTCAATTGCATACAGATCAATTAGGCTAAAACTGCAGTTCTTGATATGTGGAGGCTTTCATGCAGGCTCTGACATGGCTTGGTTATCTGTGCTATAGTCACACCCTTTATATCCAGATTCAGAATTGCAGTATGCTTATGTTGTGATGCAAGATGATGATTTGTAAGAAAAGCAGGTGGATTTATATCAGAATGGGGAAAAAAGTTATCAAAAAAAAATAGATAATCAAAATGGTGTACTATTCCAACATCTGGCCTATGTGGTGTGTGTTGGTTCTTAATTCCAGATAGCATCGTAGCTGAAAGGCAAATCATGGAAAAAGGTTTAAAGTTATGCTTATCATGTATATATGGGCAATTATCATTTCCTCTTAGGCAATGTATTGGGTTCATTCACCAATAACTTTGGTGTTCTAGCAAGTGTGTTAACACCTATTCTTTTGTGTAAAGTTTTAGAATATTGTTTTGAACCTTTTTCAGATTGATAATGTTATGAGGTTGGAATCGAATTTGAAGACCAATCGTGAGTATACCATAAGCCCCTGCATTTAGCTATGCATTCTATTGCCCTAAGAATGTTGGCTCTCACTGGTAGAAAATCCACTAGTTCTTGTTTCTTCCCTTCCCGTTACACTACGTAACAAAGTCAGTAGGGATAGTCATATGTATACAGACTTCAGGTGCTGCACACACACTGGTGGAATTTGACCACTTTTGATGCGATTCCGATGGGTCAGGCCAAGAATTCGGATGAATCGCATGTGTTTGACAACCCATCCGATTAGATGCGCTGTCCCATGTGCGTCAGGTCAGGCATTCTGCACAGAAGATAAATCTGATGTGCAGCCATCAGTGCACATTTGATTGTACAAAATTTGTTCTCGCTGAAAAGAGGCATGACTTTTTCCCTGTGGGGGATCTCGCATCTGATCACGTTAGTCTGGATGTTGTTGGGTCAGTTTGATATACACTATTTGGGACCACAGTTTGAATCTATAAGATCAGTCAGGATCATCAGGCCTATCTTGTGAATGCCACGGTGGTTAGGATTAGGTTTTCTTTTTTCTCCTTTTTTTTTATTTTTTTTTTTATCTTTTAAGTCTTTGAGTTGGCAGGAAAAAAAGAGGACCAGAGCTGGATTTTCCAGTACTTTTGGTGGCACCAGATTGGCCATTATTTATGCTTGTGGGCATACCAGGTAGATGTGACCCCTCATCCACATGGACAGAGTGGCGGCTGTGGCCATATTTTTCAGAGCCTACTGACCGCTCTAGTTTTCTGGCCCTAAATGGGGGCCAAGGAAACCACTTGCAAGTAATTTATGTGTCCAGTGGTAATTTTTTCATTGGTTAGAAACTGTGCAGGCATTCTTTTTTTTTTTTTCTTATTTATACCATCTATGGTCCTTTTTTGAGGCATCATTTTGCAAGTTAAATTCCTTCTCTAGCTAGTTCAGTGCCAAACTTCTACACCTAAACCTCTAACCCCACATGTAATGGCTAACCGCATTGTTTCCCAGATGGACTGTGACTAAGGGGTTTTAACTTTTTTTTTTTTTCATCTTATTTTTTATATGTTGTATCATTAAATTTTCTGTAAAAAAAAAATAATAAATAAATTATTTTTCATCATTGCAGAATCCAAAAGAAAAACACGGTAAGGAAAAATTATTTTATTTTTGCAATACATTAAATTAAATATTACAATTCCTTGCTAATTACATTTTTTGCAGAAAAAAACAACTCTTGCTTAACGGGCATTTACACAGGGCAAAAATTCAGGCCCATTTCTAAGCGATCTGACTAGATTGCTAAGAAATGGATTACTGATCGTTCTGTGTGTAGAGCCCTGGAACAAAGATGATGTACGGTTCCGCGTGTTGCCATCTCCCACTGTTTCCTGCTAGATCGCGGGCCTTTGCCTATTAACAATAAGCAAAGCCCCGCTCTGCATAGATCTCACATTGCGGTGTGCATCACTGGTATACCAAGATGTGTGCTGAGCAATCGTGGTTTAGTCCATCGCCCTGTATCTATGGGGTTTTTGTTTAGTTGTACTGTAAATATTTTTGTATAGGCCTGTATAAAACGGAAACAAAGTAGATTATGCTTGTACAAGAAGTTATTTGCGTCAATTCTGATCAGCTGTACCAACTGTTAAAATAAATAAAATGGGAGATGAATGTTTATGCTGCACCACTAGACAACCATTTGCTTAGTACAATTTGTATGCTTATGTATGTATATTTATTTTTGTAGATGGGACATTGAAGGCAATGTAAGTAATTTTTTTAAATTAACATTTATTGTACAGTTTTTGATGAATACAATATTATCAAATTTAGCAGGATATTACAAAATGGCAAAACACTAAAATCAGGCGCAACTAATTATGATGGATTTACTAAAAAACAAAGTGTATTAAGGCAGCTCCCAGTGGGAACCTTTATGGGACCCAATAAGACAAAAATGGGGGGGGGGGAGACTATTATTATTCAGATATAATAATGTAGAGAGCGCACTGAATTAAACACATATATTTATTAAAAAACAACAAATAATAAAATCAATCCCAATCTCAATATTTTGATAAAAGATGATTAGACACACACGGGCATGCACTTAAACCTAGCACAGTTCATGTAATGTATATGAAGTCCAATGGCTCTTACCCGCTGAGGCAGATGGAAGAAAAACCAGTTAACGGGGAGCTGATATATTGCATAGGAATGAAGTTTTTGAAAAGTCCGTCCAATAAAGTTATGGGTTAAATGTGACAATGGAATGATGATGGGGAAGCGGGGGAACAGTTGAAATGAATGAAGCTTGCAGGAAACTCACTTGCTGGATTAGATGGTCCTGTGCTTCAACCGGCTGGTGATGGTATATAGTCGGGAGCACGTCCAGAGTAAACAGTGGTGCGGCTGGGTACTTGGATGATATGCCGTCTTGTCTACCGCCATGACGTCCCAAGGAGAGAGCCGACGACGGGAGTGACTGGACACCTGCCGCACTTGGGTTGCCGTGAGACTTATGCAAGCTGTACCTCTCGGGGGTCCCGTTGGTAGTTCAGGTTGGTCAGGGTTCGCCGCAGGTCGCCCTTCCAATTGTGGGTACCAGCACTGAGGGAAACGTGGTGGATTCGGAATCAGAGATAGAACAGGTGTTGGCTATAGGTGGACCCGGCATCCACCTATACCCACCTCCTGTTCTATCTCTGATTCCGAATCCACCACGTTTCCCTCGGTGCTGGTACCCACAATTGGAAGGGCGACCTGCGGCGAACCCTGACCAACCTGAACTACCAATAGGACCCCCGAGAGGTACAGCTTGCATCAAGTCTCACGGCAACCCAAGTGCGGCAGGTGTCCAGTCACTCCCGTCGTCGGCTCTCTCCTTGGGACGTCATGGCGGTAGACAAGACGGCATATCATCCAAGTACCCAGCCGCACCACTGTTTACTCTGGACGTGCTCCCGGCTATATACCATCACCAGCCGGTTGAAGCACAGGACCATCTAATCCAGCAAGTGAGTTTCCTGCAAGCTTCATTCATTTCAACTGTTCCCCCGCTTCCCCATCATTATTCCATTGTCACATTTAACCCATAACTTTATTGGACGGACTTTTCAAAAACTTCATTCCTATGCAATATATCAGCTCCCCGTTAACTGGTTTTTCTTCCATCTGCCTCAGCGGGTAAGAGCCATTGGACTTCATATACATTACATGAACTGTGCTAGGTTTAAGTGCATGCCCGTGTGTGTCTAATCATCTTTTATCAAAATATTGAGATTGGGATTGTTTTTATTATTTGTTGTTTTTTAATAAATATATGTGTTTAATTCAGTGCGCTCTCTACATTATTATATCTGAATAATAATAGTCCCTCCCCCCCCACACATTTTTATTACAAAATGGGCCTACATTTTCACTCCATTTCCCTCCCTCATTCATCTTTAAATTTATAAGGAAGCTTACGTGTGAAATATACATGAGGCTGCATTTGTCATGTGCTTGTCTATGATGTAATTGAACAATTTGTACTACATACACTTTCATAAGTTCAGCTCAGCATCATGCACATGCCTTTTTTTAAATTGAAAAGCCAATAATATTTGAGTCTCTGCTTAAAATGTGCAATTGTCATTAATTATTACATTAAATTATGCCGACAGAATAAAAACTTGAGTACATAGCACAAAGCTTTGAATCTCTTGTATGTATTTTATAACCATGTTGTTTGATACGAATATACACCCCTGACTATTGCTGGCATATGGGCAGTGGTTGAAGTGGGGATATGGAAAATTTTCTAGAATGGCAAGGGATCTGTGGTAGAGAGAGGGGTGAGTTTCTGGGAGTTTTAACCCTCACACCCCTGCACCTAACTTCCTCTCTTCTCTTTCTAACCTGCTGTACTCCAACCATTCCACTATAGTTACTGGCTTCCAGTTAGAGTAGTTCTGACTGGTGGGTGGCAAGGGGTGTGTCGGGAGTGGGTGAAGGGGGGAGGGTGATGGGGCTTGGTGGGCATGTGTTAAAAGATCCCTGTTTGTGTCAAAGATGTCCCTAACTTCTCATTGCCCTTCCCACATCACAAGGGTTGTAAGTGGGGTTCCATAGGGGTACACCATGAAGTGAACCTCACTAACCTCTCTTGCAGTGAGAGCTGTCCTTCGCGATGACAGAGCTTCCAGGTTTAGGATCAGGAGTATATGTGTGGGCATCGAGGGACATGCGCGCCATGGGAAATGCTGAGAGGGATGTTTGATCTAAAAATGCCGTTGCCCAATGCATTCTGGCAATTTACATTTCAGGGTTTGGCACAAATGTGGTAACCAGCCAAACCTCTGAAAACTGCATTTTCAGAGGCTTGGCCGCATTTTTGCGGTTCATTTATCTTGCCCCAGATCTGGAATTGAAGCTGGCATGCTCTCTCAAGGGTATTTACTAGGTGGGTAACCTGTAAAAAAAACGCCAACTCGTTTAAGGCATATGTGGGTATTCAGTTAATCCTTATAATTTTTTTGGCTAGCTGTATAATGCTTAGGTGAGTGATGGTGGCAGAGGCGCTTTAAAAGAGGTGGTGTCTCCTTGTGCAGGTTCTGATTGAACCCCTCTTCAACAGTGCAGTAGACTCTGGCATTGTGCCAGTGTACTGCACATGTGCAGGTCCGCATTCTCGGACACTTCTATTGCACATGAGTAAATGGCCGCTGCAGTGATTTTTGTTGCTGCCGGAACAGAGGAGTAGAATGAAATGGGTGCAGTGGTCAATAAATTATGGGGGGGGGGGGGGGTTTGTTAGTGTTGCCTTTGCATTTGGGAAGCCCTTACATGGGGAGGGCAGTGACATGACCGATTACTTTGTGCCTAGGGTTGGCTTGACCCCTAAATTTGCCATTGTATAGTCCATCTACTTGCAATGCTTCACTTGCCACTGTTCTTTACCATTATAAATAGAGATGGTTACATCTTTCTGTATCTCTGACGGGATCCAGTATTGAATCCCGGCGGTCGGGATCCCGGCGTTCAGAATCCCGACGCCGGAATCCCGACAGCCGAAATGCCGACAAGGGGGGGACGTGGATCGCCCCCCCTTGCGGGCTCGCTGCGCTCGCCACGCAGCGGGCCCGGTGCCTCGCTACGCTCGGCACGCTATTTTATTCTCCCTCCAGGGGTGTCGTGGACACCCCAGGAGGGAGAAAGTGTCGGCATTTCGGCGGTCGGGATTCCGGCGTCGGGATTCTGAACGCCGGGATCCCGACCGCCGGGATCTTAACTGCATCCCTCTTTGACGCTATAAATGCATCCTGTATGTCACCAGTTCAACCTTTTTTTTTTTTTTTTCCTCAGTTTTTGTTTACAGTAATACTTTGGTTTTTTGCTTTTTATTTTCTCTTCAGCAAAGCCAATCAAGAATGAAGAAAGCTCTGGAATATTTGGTAGGACTAATTATAGGTTTGATAGTAAATTGATTGTATAACAATATGCATATATGCTAATTTTTATTTGATTTTTTTTAACAAAATTATAACTGTTTTTCGTTCAAATAAGGGATATGGTATCTAGTGTTTAGCAAATACTGGGAAGTTGGGGTATATAGTGTTCCCCCTAGGAATTATGGGGGGCAGGGCGCTGGTTTGGCGGACCGGGCACGCCGACGTCACGGCGGGGGGCGTGCCCGGGCTGCCGCGTCACGCTAGGGGGCGTTCCCGGGCCGCCGCGTCACGCTAGGGGGCGTTCCTGGGCTGCCGCGTCACGCTAGGGGGCGTTCCCGGGCCGCCGCGTCAATACAGGAGGCGTGCCCGGGCCGCTACGTCACCCCAGGAGGTGTGCCCGGGCCGCCGCAACACCCCAGGAGGCGTGCCCGGGCCGCCGCATCGATGAAGGGGCTTGCCCGACCATGACTACGTCACTGAGCTGCCGGGACGTAGCCATGGCCGGGCAAGCCCCCTTCAGCGATGCGACGGCCCGGGCACTCCGGCGGGCAGAATGCAGGCTGATTTAGCGGGGCGCTGCTAATGGGGCAGGGCGCATTTTGCCCTTTAAAAATCGGGCAGGGCGCAGCGCCCCGCTAAAACAGCCTAGCGGGAACACTAGTATAGTTAATGCTAAAGCTTGTCCCTATCTGCTACTTTTATTGGTACTTGTGTATTATCACGGCGCCCCCTAAGCAAATAGCTTAGTGGGCTATACTGCGTAGCAAAATCGCATGTTAACTTCATAGGAGTGCTTATACAATGAAATATGGCACCAAATGAGATGCGATGCGATATTTCATTGTATAAGCACCCATGTCATGAGATGTGATGGGTGCTTAGTATGACATGTGATGCAATGATCTCTGCCATTGGTTTGCATCTCCCCCAGTATCTACGTCAGCCCGAAGCGAAACGGCGGAACGCGTCCTCCGACCTTTTCATACCCCCACTATCCACATCGGCGTGGAGACAATTTTATATAGTGTGGCGAGCGCAGTGAGCCACCAAGCCCGAAGCGTGGCGAGAGCAGCGGATTACTTAACATGTAATACGCGTCCCCATGCGGGGCTCACCACTCTTCGGGTTCACTATATAAAATCAACTTTGCGCCGATGTGGATAGTGGTAATATGAAAAGGTTGGAGGACGCGTTCCGCCGCCCCACTCGGGGCTCGCCACGCTACGGGCTGACGTGGATAGTGTTGCTGTTTTGGGGACACATTCACACCTTCAATATCATTCTTCTGACACAGTAACGACAACGCGTTTTAACGATTAACTGTTGAAATTTAGGGATAATAAAATTAATGAGCATAATGATTACAGTGATTACAATTTAGAAGAATAAGAACAAATGTATGATTAAAAACAGTAAAACATAGATAAAACAATGAAAATGCACATTAAATAAGTGTAAGACCCATTGTTGGGGCAATACACGGCCAACATTGTACTTCCTCTTGACGTACATGGTCTCATCGACCTCCACTATTTGTCCAGGCCCACTAATGCGCCGCTGAGGCTGGGCCATCAGGTCTGCAGTACAGGCCTCCCTCATCCAGCTGTTGTACTGCACTACGGTCTTATTTGACAGGTGCAGCTCCCGCTCACAAAAACTAATTGATGTGAGCTCTTGTGCCCAAAAGTAGACAAATCTCACTACAGTGAGAAAAGGGAGACGGCAGCTGGAAAAAAGTCCCCTCTTGGGACTTGGCCCTTTGGGATGTTTTGTACTCCTCCTTAATGCACCACCTCCCTGATAGGTTACACACAGTAAAATAGTACACAAGAAGACACAGCCATTTTGGCAACTTCAACACTCAAGGCTTGTACCCTGTCTGGTTGCATGTAGTTTTTGGTGGGGGACTGATCTCATTTATTTGTACTCTGGTGGAAATGCTCTTAAGGGTACTAAAGAATGTAAAAAAAAAATGGAAGCATTCCAGTCATTTTAATAGTATTGTGCTTGCCACAGAGTGTATGAAACGGGGACATTCTGATCGTGGTGTTTGTGTGTGTGTGTGGGGGGGGGGGGGGGGGGGTCTGTCTTAGCGTCTTCAGCAAAGGCCTTTTTCTGCAGTTAAGTTACCAATGACTGTATTAAATGAAAACAATGATCCTTAAAACAAAGGGCATGTATAAAGGTTCAGGTTTTTGCTCTTTCAAGTTTCTTTTAGGAAGCATTATTACCAGAAGTTTTTGCTTTGCATGTACTGCATGTAGAGCCTCCTTTGGCTCCATAGTTTCTTGATCTGGTTTTGGAGGAGAAATGATTTCTGTAAACAGAATATTTCTTAAACTGTGTACATACTTGTCCAATCCTTGGCAGATCAGACCACTGATCCTTCTGCAGACCCGCTCAGAGTCTACGTCCAATCGTCACTACACACTTAAGTAATAATTCAATAGATGAATCGGTCTGCTGAAAAATAAGTATTTGATTGTAGAAGGCTTAATTAGGAATCTAAATCAGTATAATTGAATGACGTGTGTATAGATGTTCCACGATAACTCTCGAATGCTTTAACTAATCGTCTTCAAACTTTTCACACTACCATATCATCTTAAGGGACAATCTAAGTTTGAAGATGGGTTTAATTGGACGAGCCCTTAAGGGTGCTGTCATAAGGGTCCATGCTATTTCTGTTTTCATGCATTATGATATGTCGTTGGAAAGCTTTTGACATTCTGAATATAACACAATAAACAGACTCCCTTAAGTGGACCCTTAAAAGCTTATAAGGGTCCATTAAATGAAAAACATTTCCACTTTACAAAACTTTTGACAAACTGAAATTTAATAAGCGACTCATCGGCAGAGTGGTCTGTGAATCGAACAGGGTAGATATCGTTGTGAAATCCATGTGAGATCAATCCCCCAGTCAGTTTTTTTTTCTCTTGATTGCTTATTCATTGTGGGTTTTTGGGATCTTCTGTACTTGCAGCAGCTTTTTGCCCTGCTGTGGTTGGGAAGGGAAGGTGGATAGTTGGAGACTTGCTGTGCCTGCTGCAACAGCTTCTGCTGTGGTTGGGTAGGGTAGGTGAAACAAGAATTACATAGGCATAAACTTTCTCCTGTCCCTCGGACGGGCCTTAAGACTAGTTTTTTTGTTATAATTGTGGGATAGAAAAGTTTGAGAATTAATAATCTTGGGTTTACCCCTAAAAAACATAAGTTTGGTGATATCTTCACAATGGCATAAATAGCCCCTGGGAACATAATGAATGTTTCCTCGATATTAAATGAACCAGCACCTGGCTCTTGGAAGTGGCGCTTATTAAAAAAGAAAAGTACCAAAGGGTTCCCTGGTGTGTGTTTTTGTTTTGTTGTTTTGGATCAGAACAAAGCGTCACTATCGGGGGGGGGGGGGGGGGTAATGCCACAGCCAGGGGACACAATTGAGTGGGTATGCCAAGCCGTAGCATTCAGCCCTCTAACTAGTCAGCTGGGGGATTTAGTCCCATTAAAGGGGTCCTCAGTCTCCAGGGCATCCAATTGCTCGGGGCTATTCCTGCAACCTTGGACAGTGGATACCACTTCCAGGGCATCTTCTATCCTCAGGAGCACTCTTCATTGGTGGTCCTCCTCCATGTCCCACCTCCTCATGCTGGTTAATATTAGCTGGTACAAGTCGTGGAGTTGTAATGTGGCCATCTTGGGAAACCTTGGTGGTTAAGTCTGTATATAAAATTAGTATTTTCTTTTTTCCTGTGCTTTCCAGTTTGTAAGTCTTCTTACCTGTACACACATTTTCTCAGTTGATGAACTGATGCAAAATGTTTTATGTATAAACAATTTCCTGGACATTTTTTATTGCAAAATGTTTGTCATTAGTAGAGACCGGATTATATTCATTTGCATATATATTTGCATATGCATTTGTATATTTGCATATACATTTGCATATCTCACTTCATATTCAATCTCACTGGTTGTTGCATAGTTACCTAAAATCTAGTGATGGTGCATATTTTAGGCCCCGCTCCCTTTCCACCCGCGAGTTACAGCACTGCTTTGCCCTGCTGCTGCTGGCCAGGTAGTGGTAGAGTGTGCAGGTTGGGGCAATATGTGCGCAGTGTGGGGAACCTTGGATGTACGATATGTCTGACACTGCTCTAGGCTGCCAATCCATGTTGATAAAAGTCAGTCGGGGCGGATGCCATTACGAAGCGCCTAAACCTTTGCCTGCCCCTGGCCTGGGACTTTACACCAAGAGACAGACTTCTGCAGCAGAGGTTGTGACATCACGCGGCGTGGAGAAAATGCCGTGTCACAGTGAGTATGCGGCGCAGGGAGGAAGCCTTCCACTGCGCCGCCCTCACACGCTATGCTGACATTTGATCCTTCGGCGCTGGAGATGAGGGTCCATGTAGTTGATGCAAGAGCAGCTTTGGACACTGCAGTCTGCTGTAGCAGCCAGGAAGAAAAAAAATCCTGTGTACAGCACTAGACATCTACAGATGCTGTGGGCCTATTTTTGAGGTTTATTTGCAACTAATTGTATGCTGATTTTTGAATAAGTTAAAAATTACTTTTTTTATTTAATGTAGCATATTTTAACACTTTTTATGCATATTTTAAGTATTTTTCATGCATATTTCAAGCTTTTTATGTTGCATATAATCCTGTCTCTAGTCATTAGCATCAAACCATGGATATAATTCTCAATCAGGACAGTATGTGGTAGTCTACATTTCCATTGTTTGCTTTCATTCTGGATCATCCATTTTACTCCTTTTGGTTTTTCATTATTTAGCATTTTCAGTAGAAACAATCTAGAAAATAAATATTTTCTTTCATTGGATGTAAAGTCGTAAATCTGATCTGTTTTCTTTTTATATGCAGGAATCTTTTGAGATTGACAATGACAGTGAAGCAGTGGCTGTCACAGAGCTTACAAGCAAGCTGACTGCTGACATAAAGTTATGTTCGAGCAGGCTAAAAGAAGAATCTGTAAGTTTCTCCTTTGTACTGCAATGAAATTTCTTAAACCACCGTAACTATTTAACCCTTTGAGTGCCAACGTCTGAGAGGTCTGAAATATCCGGTAAAAAAGCCAACGTAGCTCAGATTTGATATATGAATTAAAATATAAAATGTGTAAAAAATATATATATTTCCTATATAAGGTAAACCTCCTCATGATGAATAAAAATGTTTGTTTTGAAATTGTCAAACCTATTTTGACTAATTTACTTGACACTCAAAGGGTTAAATGACATTCTGAAATTTTAGCCCTGTTTATTGTAGCAGCTCTTGTTGATAGTAAATATGTAGCTGAGGAAGTGCATAGGATTTTCAACGTGCCCTTTTAAAATTAGTTTTGTTTGTACTTGCTCTTCTGGTTTAATAAAAATGTGCATATGGTTTTAAAAATGAATGTTAACCTAATGTGTGTTTATTAAAGATGTGCTACTACCGAAATAACATTTTAAAACATGGCGGTACTCTTTACCTAGAAGGGCGCCAGCGATTGAAATCGCGGGCGTCGGGGGTAAAAATCGCGGGTAAATCGGGATGCCCGCGATGCCCGCGATTTTCCCATAGGGAACAATGTTAAAAAGCCTGATTGACCGCGATTTTACTGTTAAATGCCTCAATGGACCCGATTTGGCCATAGGAATCAATGTTAAATGGGCCACAGAGCCCAAATAGGCACAATTAACCCTTAAATGTCTCCCCCAATTTTTAACGCCACCCCACGATCCACGCCAACCCGAAGCGTGGCGAGCCCGCGAGGGGCGGCGGTACGCGTCCTCCGACCTTTTCATGCCCTACTATCCACTAGGGCGTGGAGTGAGAATAGAATAGTGTGGCGAGCGCAGCGAGCCACCGAGCCCGAAGCGTGGCAAGCGCAGCGAGCCCCGCGAGGGGACGCGGATACCTTCACAGGTAGACGCGTCCCCTCGCGGGCTTCACAGCGTCGCCACGGACACCTGTGAAGCCCGCGAGGGGACGCGTATAACTGTGAAGGTATCCGCGGGGCTCGCTGCGCTCGCCACGCTTCGGGCTCGGTGGCTCGCTGCGCTCGCCACACTATTATATTCTCACTCCACGCCCTAGTGGATAGTAGGGCATGAAAAGGTCGGAGGACGCGTACCGCCGCCCCTCGCGGGCTCGCTGCGCTCGCCACGCTTCGGGTTGGCGTGGATCGTGGGGTGGCGTTAAAAATTGGGGGGGACATTTAAGGGTTAATGGGCTCTGTGGCCCATTTAACATTGATTCCTATGGCCAAATCGGGTCCATTGAGCCATTTAACAGTAAAATCGGGTCCATCGCGCCTTTTAACATTGATTCCTATGGTAAATCGGGAGCATCGCGTCGCGGGTACATTTATGGCCGGCCGCGACGCGACCGACACGATTTCCATGTTTAACATGGGTTTCAATGGGAAATCGCGGGCATCGCGTCGGTCGCGTCGCGGTCAGACATAAATGTACCCGCGATGACCGCGACGGGCGCCCAACTAAGTAAAGAGTACCAACATGGCTATTGTATTAACATTGCAGTGAAAATACATAAATGTAGCTTTTGGCATATTCCTCAGTGTGCTAACATGCTGCAGCGTGTCCATATGGATAGAACCCAGTACAGACGCAGTGCCATGCACTCCCGGATTCTATTATTTTTTTTTTTTTACCTGTAAAACCCATTTGCCAAACTTTGTCTGTTTGCCAAACCTGCAACAACAAACCATGCTATGGGCATTCATTTTACTTTATACCCCTTTCACATCGCACAAAGAACCCTAGTCTGCTTCGGGTTTTTGCTGTGTGAAAGGGCCTTTTGAAATTAACCAGGTCCAGCAACCCGGCATTTTGACCCAGGCCAAAAGAAGGGTGACTTGCCACCATTCCACCTAACATCAGCAATTCGCTTATTGTGGTGGCTAAACATCGCAAATGCAAGGTCGCTCTTGGGACAGACCAGTGTCCAAATCGCAGCTGCAACCCGGTATTTGCTATGTGAAATGGGTAATACAAATATCTATTGCAAATTACTGCACTGTTCATAATGAGGACGAATACCTGTGTACATTCTAAAATTACCTACTTGAAATAATACGCTTGATTGAACCAAGCCATTATTCCTTTTTCATCAATTCTCTACTAATATGTTACAAATATGAGGTCCATATTACACATGGAATTCAGATAGTTTCCTACTTGTCTTTTTATTTTATATATGACTGGTCTGAAAAGAATTTTTGTTGTATACTGATGTCTGATCTGTTTTTCATTACACCTATTCATTAGAATTCAGTCTTGTACATACTGATTTTTTGTTTTATCTTGCTTTTTATTTATAGCTGTTTCCTGTCAGAGTTGCCAAGGCAAAGGATGTGGCCATGTCAATAATGCAAAATGCTTCTGCAGAGAGGAGGACTTTTCAGAACCCAATGCAGCAGAACCCAATGCAGCAGAACCCAATGCAGCAGAACCCAATGCAGCAGAACCCAATGCTAAATATGCCACCACTCTTTAACAGAGGACCACCAGGTAAGTTAAATTAAAAACAGTGCACTTAATGAGTAATGCGGCAAATGTTGGAACTTTACAAATATGAAAAAAAGGTATAACAAAATTCTATCATTCATAAAACATGAGATGACCTACACTCCAAACGTGGTGAAATATACACTGCTCAGCTGTCTTCCTCCTGTATCTTGTGTTAACGGCAATCAGGGTCTTCAATTGGGGTTTACTAACTTAGGTACCCAGTGTTGCTCTGGTTTGGTTGTGCAACCCAGTGTTGCTCTGGTTTGGTTGTGCAGTTCATTACTTGAACTTAATCCTTTTGTTTTAAGGCTGACCGCTCCCCCAACAAACCCAGGAGGTGGCTGCCTAGTGGGGTTTTTTGTTGTTGATGGGGTTTAGCTTGTAGCCATAATCCCCAGACTTTTTTTCATTGGGGGGGGGGGTGTAATGCCTTTGCCTTTTTTCTGTATTTGTAGAATTTTGTAGAAAAATAAATGTTTAAAAAAAATATAGAACTTTGACATTTTGTATACTATTTAAAAAAAAAAAATGTTTTTGTGAAGTCACACGAGGAAACCAAGCACTTAGTTAGGTATCCCAGATCATCGATTTCCATCGAAATCCATGTAGTGGAAGGCCCAGAACATGCTCCCTGGGTCAAAGTTCTGCCCGGCGTACACCAACTTTACATCTGTAGATGTACACTCCAATAGGCATCCCAGACCATTTTCCATTCCTCTCCTAAGTTGCCATTCAAATCAGTCAGGCCCTGAACTTGCTCCCCATGCCTATGGTGTGCCCGGATTACATCAGTATGTGTCAGCTCCCGGATCTGACCACATTTTTTTTCTAAAACCACATGTCCTCTACCACCTCTGTTATGCAACTTTGCCATATCTTGCTTCCCTGACCCACTTTGTGTAGTAACGGGAAACATTTTTTGGCTCCGTGGGGGGTTTCAGTTGTCATAAACCTAATCTGGACCCAATCGAGCCTCTCCAAATCAGTAAACCAGTGTTCGAATGCATACCGGACAAACAAACAGACGACTAGGATGAAAGACTAGCACAGCCTATTTGTTTTACAATCTTTCAGTTAATTACAAACTGTCATCTGCGACTATCTAAATTCTAGATACCTTTTTATTTACATCTGAATATATCCAGGTGCAAAAGTATACTTTACCTGCCATTTGTGGATTACATAAATTTGATCTAGTTAAGCATATCAGCCTTGGGTGTACACACTGAACGATATCAATAAACCTATATTGTTCAATGAATCACCTGGATACACTGAACATGCATGTCGTTGTCGTCTATATAGCCAAGTTGACCTGCATGTTCAGCCACTGGCAGGGGTCGTTATCGATGCACGTGAGTGCCTGCTTAACTATATTGAGTGTAGAAGATATAGTAAAATATATCTCTCAGAAAGGGATCCTGACAGGCTGTGGGACAGGTAAGTATTTTTTACCTACCCCTCACCCAAGTGCATAACCTGCAACCTCAAAGCTTACCATCTGACTAGCAGAATCCCAATATAGATACATGCATTCATACATACTCAGTAATTTTTTGTTCTTTGTAAACAACTGAATTAATTTTTCCTCACATGGAGGACTACGGGTATAGCCTGAAGAGGAGAGTCTGGGCACCAGTTACTTCTTTTTACCCAGCAGCACAGGACTCCTCCACTATACCCCATCAACAGCTGCCTGCCAGTCATTTTCAAGTTTTGTGCTTGCAGCTATCCACATACTTAATGCTATTGTGAGACCACTATCAGTGTTGGTTAGTAATGGTCAGGGTGTCCCTGCTATACACTCTAGACCAGAAGTTCTCAAACTGTGGGTCCCGACCTTCTCAGCATGTGGTGACGACTCCATGTTGCTGACCATCAGGCTGATGACTTTTCTAATGTCAGTCATTCAAGGAGTCTCAAAAATCTGTTGAATTGTCTGTTATTTTAGACTCCTCCCATCACTCTGTGCCTCCACAATGCTGCCATATATGTGCTGTCTGCTGACTACACATGTAATGTGATGACTTTCTGCTGTAACTTGCTGGGGTCCTGTAATTATTTTTATTGTCTGATGGGGTCCCAGAGCAAAATAGTTTGAGGACCCCTGCTCTAGACCACTAGGGCATTCAATAGGACACCACTTACTAGCAGTGGTGGCCAGAGCCCTGAGGTCTATACCAAAGTGGGATACAGGCTCCCCTGTTAGCCTATCTCCCACCCGTTCGTGCACTCCCTCAGGTAGACAGACCATCTCAGGCTTAATCCTCTTCTCTCTATACCTCCTCTTACACTCTGTGCAGCCATTTCGAAAGCCTTGCTTGCGCCAGCACTGCATCAGGAGAGAAGCTTGGACTCTGGTCTCTCCATAAACCTTGTTCCTTGCAACCTGGTTATATAATTTGGCACCTTGTTGTGCTATTCTGGACTTTTAAGCATTATAACCCACTATTTACTATGCATTGATTTATTGTGTGCTGTCTGCTTGTGTTGTGCCCTGCTGCTGAGTACTGAGGGCACCTCCAAGGTCAGTTTGTGCTTTGTTTTATTTAGCTCCCCATGCTAACCTTTCTCCAAATGAGCTTCCTGTAACCCAAATTTTACTGTATTGCCCCCATTAATGCTACGGTTTACACAATTGTTACAGGGGTTTAAACAAGGATAGGTCATCCAAGTGAAGACCTTCAATAAGGGTGAACTGTCCACTCCTGCCTAGTGGCAATACTGATTTTGAGCTTTGCATTGAGAACAAGGCTAGCATTTCTGTCACATTTTGATATGGGCACTAATGATTTTGTCTCACAGGTAGATGTTATGGTGCTCATTAAGGCAAGGAAGTTGGATCAATACTCCACGTTGATTATTTTAAGCAGTCTCCTAAGTCCAAGGTCCTGATATCCAAGATTCAGAAGCAGGTGAAAAAGTTGTTCCCTTCTTATGGCCAACTTGAGAACCTTGCGGGGCATGGGTTCACTCTAATACAGGGCTGGGCAACACCGGCCCTCCAGATGTTGATGAACTACACATCCCAGCATGCCTTACATCCGTTTCAGCATGGCCACAAAGCAAAACTAATGCAAAGCATCCTGGGATGTGTAGTTCATTAACATCTGGAGGGCCGGTGTTGCCCAGCCCTGCTCTAATAGGTGCTTCTAGTCATTTTTCTTAAGACTGCCTATACCATTGTTGAGTGCTATTGCACAACCAGCCCTTGCTTCGACTTGAGTGGTTAAGGCCAATTGGCTACAGGGCAGAAACTCTAGAAGTCTCTCCTCTGGCACTATTGTGAGGCTCATTAAGCAGGCTCTTACATGGGTGAGGCAGCCATTGATAGAGGGGTCTTACTTCTAAAGTGTCTTTGCCCACTATGGCTTCCTGGCATGCAGACTCCAAGATGCCATTAGATTTCCATGTTCAGAAGTTAGAAAAAACTGTTGCTATAACTGCACCACATCTAAGATCACTTTCCTGTGCTAGAATGTCTACTTTCCTGCACAGGGAATGGCCAGAGATCAGGCATCTTCTTTGTTCCAAGGTATCAAAGCTTGGAGGCAAGCAGTCTTAGTCCATCAGATGACCCACTTTAAATACAGCCAAAAAGCTGGTTGCCTGAAGGTTGAACCCAATGTGCGAGGATAACTTCTGCTTTTTGCCAATGTTTGAATGTATATCGCAATAGAAATTTGGATCAGAGGCGTAATCTCCCACACTTATACACTGCTATTTGAAAAGCTTCCTCCAGCGCAGTCCGTTCACTCTCCTCCCCACTGGCCTCCAAGTTCAATATTTTGGTTCCTCTGCCTCAGAGGTACAGGTGTGTATGCCAACCGGCTTGTTTTGGCTCATCTTCAATCTGAACATGGAAATGGGGGACTATACATCCTGAATGTATATTTACACATCCCCACCAGAGCTTTTTCAGATTTGTGGTATGATCTGCTAACTAATCAAATCATTACCATTTGGGCTGTCATTGGCTGCTCTGTATTTCACGAAGGCCATGGCAGTGCACCTTTGTCTCGGGGGCATCAGATTCTACCTGATTTCTGGTGGACGTTCACCTTGTGCAGTTTCTGAAGGTTCTGACTACATTTATCTGGATCTTGTACAGTCACATTGATGCAAGAATAGCTGGAGCAAATCTACGTTGATGCTTTCTCACATGGGAGCTCTGCTGGATCCCAGGATTCAATGGGTTTTCCTACTGGCAGTCAAGATGCAAGCCCTGCAATCAAAGGTTAGCACTTCTGCCTTTGGATCCTGAGTTCCTTGGTCTCCACAGTTGACATGGTTGCGTATGCCCAGTTTCACTTTCGTCCTCTTCAACTGGAAGTTATTATGGGTGGGATAAGTCCCGTCTGCACCTTAGGGCACAGAGTATCATTCTCTTATGAGAGGTTAATGGATCCAGGGCTGGGTCCTGCTCACCATCAAGGCAAGTCTTCAAGGTTGGGGAGCAGTTTGTTGCCAGCAGATGTTCCACGTATAGTGGATGGCTCAGGAGAGCCTGCTATCCATCAATGTCCTGGAGCTCAGGGCGGTCTACAGGGCTCTTTGCATCTTAACCGAACAAGAGTCTAAGCTACGCAATTAGACAATGAAATAGCTGTTGACTATATAAACTAACAGGACGGCAGTCATGCATCCTCTGCTGGGCAGTGTTTTACCTTCCAGCTCTGTCAGTATCAATTCCTGGCGACTTTGCCAGGACATACTTTTCAGTGAGTGGGCTCTGCATTTGGACGTCTTCCAGTAACTGGTTTACCATTGAGGCCTCCCAGATATAGACATGATGGTGTCTCGACAAGCACCAGCTGCCACTGTAATGTTCCAGGACCAGGGGAGATCTGTTATTGATGTGGAAGATCAAGCTTCTCTTTATTTTTCTGCTCTTGATGATCCAGTGGGCTCTCTACAAGTTAAAATTGCAGGGCAGCACAATTATCCTAAAACTCTACATTGGCTAAGTTAAGTGTTATTACACCAATCTTCTTTGCCTTGCCATTGACAGTCCTGTGTGTTCACCTCTATGGCAAGATCTTCTGTCCCTGGACCCATGCTTCTATCTAGCCTGTCGTGTTTTGATTCTTTTAACACATCCTGAGAGTTAAGGGGCTTTTCAGTAGAGTAATCCTTTCCATGTTTAATGCTCTGACGCTAACATTTATCATCGAGTGTTCAGCCAAAGGTTTGAACCCCAGGTCATTCCAGCTCTCAAGGTACCTTTCTGCAGGCGTCTGGATTTTGGCCTTCAGCTCTTTCTTGAAGGTACAGGCATCTGCACGATGTGCCATCTTTTAGCAACATATTGCACTCTTGCCGGGTGTTACGACTTTTTTCGTTTTTTTTTTTTCCTTCAGGGTGTCCTCCACGTGCAGCTTCCATGTGTTCCTCCGGTGGCTGCAGGGAACCTATTGTTTTTCTGGCTCTACAGCCCTCTCCCTTTGAGTCTATGGATATGGTGGGCATTTGTTGGCTTATGCGGAGAACTATCTTCTTACTTGCCATCTGTCAGGCAGTTGCTTTGAGTGCCTTGTCTTGATGCTCCCTCTTTCTGATCTTCCATTTGAACTAGGCCATTCTGAGGACTCACTTTGGTTACCTACCCAGGAGATTGCAGTCTGCCAGTGATCTAGACTCTTTGCCAGAAGAAGCCTCTCCGGTTGTCGCAAGGGCTCTCCTGATTTATGTGGGCAGATCCAGAGAACTAGTATGAATTTTTGAAATGAGGCTAGCCAGCTTCAAAACAAACTTTTGCCAAGTGGCTCCACTTGGCAATCCGCCATGATCGTCCTCTCCCTGCCATGGTGCCCATTTCACCTACTCAGTGGCAGCATCTTGGTTGGCTTCACATGGTGCTTCTGTTGAGCACCTTTTGTAAATCTGCTGTGTGTTTCTTTACCCATATTTTTATCCATTTCTATGCCTGTGACACCTGTGCATCTTGAGATGAGACATTCTGGCTTCGGGTACTCAGTGCAACTCAGGAGTGTCCCATCCCATAAAGATATTGCTTTCAGATGGTGCCCCTTAGTGGAGGAAGAAAGATTTATGTTTAACTCTCCATAGGGGTCTTGTTCTTTGCGCAGCAAGCCCCTGTGTGTATTTCTGCATGTATGCTGTTTTTCCTTTTCAAACTCGTAAGGTATAGTGGAGAGGAGTCTAGGCTGCTGGGTTTACTGCTCAGACTCCTCTCCAGGCTATACCCATTGTCCTCACTATGCCCCCGGTGTAGTCTAATAAAAGATATATAACAAGATAAGAACATAAAACTTTATTTTTTTTTTAAATGTTCCCTAATGGAAATTATGAAAGGGTTATAATTCATAATTAACTTCCGTAAATTCGTTTGTTTTCATTGCAAATAACTTGGGTATATTGACATTTTAGAAGGTTTAGCTAAATTGTTTGTACTTTGCATGAATGATGCTCATTTTTATTTTCTCAACTGTTTCAGAAAAAAATACCATGCAAGATGGTCTTCGTGGGTCAAATATTCACCACATTGACCAAACAAATATGGGACCAAATATACCTGTTCCACAGAATCAGCAACAATTTCCATTTTTTCCACCAAACCAAAAACAAAATTTTCCAAATCTTTCAATGCCCAATACAGCGGGCAGTGTCCAGAGGGATGAAATGTCACAGCGCTATCAAAATAATCAAAGCACTGAAGATCTTGAGTTTTTTAAGAAATTAACGACATTACTTAAATGTCTTCCACAAAACACTTCATCTACTGAAAATGTACAGATGAATTCAAAATTAATGATGTTGAAATCATTACTGCTAGATCAAGCACCCAGCTCTGACACCCAACAGCAGAAAATGATGATGCAGGTTGCCTCTCTGACACAAGACACTGGAAACACAGATAAGGGTTCTCTCAATCAACAACTAATGATGTTAATGACATCACAAAACTCCACAGCAATGGAAAACGTAATGTTAAACCAGCAGATGATGATGCAAGTAGCATCACTTGCTAAAAACACATTTGGTATGGAAAACCCTCAACCAAACCAGATGGCGGGTGTGATGCAAGATACGTCAAACACAGGAAATATGCAGATGAACAAGAATTTGGGGTCCAATTTGAACCAGAATTTTCAAAACCAGCAGGTGGGCAGCAGTTCAATGATGCAAGCAAACCAGAATGCTTATCAAATGCAAAATATGAATACTCGACCAGAATATGCTGGTACATCACAGAGCTATGGAAATTTGGGCTATGATCGTTCAATGGAGGAAAATTACTTATCACAGGAAGACCCTTACGTTAATCAGTATGGTATTGCTGAATCTGATGTACGCAGGGCAAATGAACAGACCCATACACAATATTCTGAAATGAGCTATGAATCTGGAATGCAGGATAGGAAATGGAATGAGCCTTCTTATAGAAGCCCTTTAGCACAAGCTTCTGGCACTGCAAGAGAACAAACACCTTATACTAGAGTTAGTCTGTCTCCTAATTATATGGAACCTGCATCAAGCACCCATGAGATGCATCATTCACGACAATTCGACTATCCTGAGTGGGGAGATCGGGAGAGAGATCTACTACATAGTAAGCGTGCCAGACTGGACATGGATCGCGCTCCAGCACACTACCCAGAAGAATACTACCGTGACTCACGCCAGCCACACGGGATAGCTGACTTATCTTCAGATATCCGAGACCGGATTCGAGGGAGGGATCCATTTACAGTGTCTGCAATTCTTAGCGAATATGCTGATAACAGGGCCTCAAAATAAAGTAAGTTGTAAAATAAAAAGAGAAATGTACAGACTGTATGTAGATTAAAGAAATTTAATTTCCCCCATATAAAAGCTAGCTTATAAGCAGACGCGATCATTAATATTACTTAACTTATGCTGATCACACTATTCTGGTACTATTCTAGGCTGGATAAATCTATAATCGCCGGTGACAGATCCCTCAGTGGCACATCGCTGTGTGTTGAGTGATCTAGCATTGCTCAGAACACTCATCTCCTTATGTGTACGCCACTTAAAAATATATTACTCCTCTGTACTGCAATCTGATTCCTCAGAGGATGATTCCCCCCCCACACACATATACACACACACACACACACACACACCCCTTCCTGCTGGAGGTGGGTGAGTTTACTCTGAAGTCTAAGGGGGAATCCTGTTTTGGAGGATACAGACTCTGTTCAATTGGAAATTATTGGAAGCAGACCAATACCTTTTTATTTAATTTTTTTTTATTTTCACCTCTTGTCGACTTTTATGCCTTTTCTACCAATAGCAGAAAACTCTGAAACACCCCGCAGTTTCCCCTTCGGTGTTGCGTATTTCTAAAAAGATGGTACTCCCAGTGCTGGGAGCCACTTTTTTTCAAAGGAGATTTCAGAAAACTTGACAGCTCCTGGAAATATACTTACACAGGGGCAAGTGTACTGTTGGCTATGGTGGTTTGTTTGGTCAGCAGAGCTGTTTAAATGTGGCATCTCAGCCGATAGACGATCTTATCTTTCACAGAGCACATCCAGGAGTCGATAGTTTCTGGGTGAAACTTCCAGGGATATCTATTCTCTGGCTTTCAGGTCATTGGGGCTAGTGATTTCTGCTTGTAGGCCCCTCTGGCTATGACAGTGGCAAGTGGATTATGAATCCAAAATAGCAGAAGCTGTTTTCAGGGAAGGTCCTATTGGGGGTAAGTCTACCTTTTTTATTTCTGTATGCGGTCCCTGCTCTACAATTTATTTTATTTTTTCTGGCCTTCCTTTTGTCCCGTTTCCAGGGCCGTTCCTGGGGGCAGCAACTACTTCCAGAGGATTCAAAATTGGTGGTACACCCTCTGCAACATTTGCCTACCAGGCAAAAGGATAGCTCTAAAAGGGGGTGCTTTTCAGACTGCTCCAAGCAGTTTGGTCTCAGGAGCAACACAGATTAACACTTACTGTATTTTCTGATTTATTTCCATCCTTATCATGTGTTTTGTTTCAATGAAACTCATTTTCCACTTTCATTTCTCACTTCTTTACCTCTCACCACTTTATCTTTCACCTCTCACCACTTTATCTTTCACCTCGTTACCTCTCACTAATTTACCCCTGCTATTTTCAGCAGCCTCTCTAACTAGCCTATCTTTACTTTTTTCAATTTATATCCACTTTTGTGTTGCCCTGGGATCACTCAGCTGCTTAGCTTTGGGAAGCCCCGTACCCTAGATGTGTGTCCGTCCCGTCCGTCGTCTCTTCCCCCCCCCCCCCCCCCCAAAAAAAAAATGTAGGGACTTGCCCGACTAATGAGGCCACTTGTTGCGGTGGACAAGCCGTTACTTATGGCCATAACTATGCGATGAAGCTCTCTGAAAATGCAAAATTTTATTGCAATGATCATTCTTAATAAATTGATTGTTTGAATTGTGCACCTGCAACCTTGTCTATGTATACAGTACTACTGAAAGGTCTCCGCTGGGTCGCACCTCTCATACTGGTGTGCACCCCAGGACCCCGCTCCCAACTCAAGTTCCTTTGCATCGACGGCAACTAGGCTTTTATTCAGGTCTTTTTCCTTGCCAAAGTGGAATGGCTTCGTAAGCCCTATCCTATGATTAAAGGATCTCAGTCCTTTCTTGCTCAAATACAATATGGAATCCTTTTTATCTGTTATTGCAGAGTTGGAAAGGGACAAGCTTCTTGGTTTTAAGCGATGTCAAGGATCCATATCTACCTTCCTCACAGGCAGTATCTGAGATTCGCATTGTAGCAATGTTAACAGTCCAAAGCCTTGTTCTTCAGCCTGTCTACGGCACCCAGGATGTTTACGAAGGTCAGGGCGGTAATGGCGTTGCACTGCCTGCAAGGAATGATTCCTTATCTGGGTGACCTTTTGATAAAGCCTCCTAAAGTTAATCAACTCCTTCAGTACTTGGCGACTTTGCAGTCTATTCCCCATTGACATTATTGGAGTCTCAGTTATCCAAACTCCCACTTACAACCGATGCAAAGACTTATCTTTTTCGGTATGGTGTTGGATACGGTAGAACAACAGATTTGTCTTCTGCAGGACAGTGACTGCTTTTCAGAAAATTATCCCTTTGAAGTTGTTCCATAGACCAGTTCAATGGAACTCTGCATCAGATGACTAGGTCGGATGGTGGCGGTTCATTCCAGGATGTTCCAGCTCAACCTTCTGTTCCAGTGGTCAGGCTCACATCTTTATCTTCACCAAATACATGGCTGTCTCTCCTTTTATTTTGGCTGGACTGTGTGGAATTGGACAGCAATGCAAGCCTGTGCGGCTGGGGCACGGTGCCTTGCGGGGAGCACTTCCAAGGTTTTTGGGCTTCACGAGGTGTGGTTACCAATAAATATTTTGAAATTGAGAGAGATCCTTTGGCTCTCCAACAGGCTCATCTTCTGCAAGGCGGTGTGTGATTCAAGTCCAGTCGGACAATGCCACTCCCGTGGTGTACATCAATCGCCAAGGAGGCACCAGAAGTCACAGGGCCATACGAGAAGTTTCCAGGATCCTGGTGTGGACATAGGCCCATGCCACCGCTCTGTTGGCCTTGTTCATTCCAGGGAATTGAGAGGCAGATTTCCTCAGTTGGCAGGATGTGGATCCAGGGGATCCTTCGGTCTTTCAGTTGTTGACTGGCAGTTGGGGTCTTCCTCAGGTCGACCTCATGGCCTCCAGAAACAATCACAAGCTTCCCTTGTATCTACCCCACTCTCTACATCCCCACAAGATGAAAGTGGATGCACTTGTAGCTCTTTGGGAGTCTATTTGTTAACTCTGTTGCCGCATCTTCAGCAAATCAAGAGTTAGCTCAGGGTTATTTTTGATAGCTTCTGACTGGCTTAGGGTTATCTTGATAGCTTTTGACTGGCTCCGCAAGGCTTGGTACTCCAGTCTCTGACATCTGCTTGTGTATGAACCATGGCCCCTTCTGAGTGAAGTAACAGCAGGGACTTTAAGTCTTTTCCAGACTTAAAGCCTCTTAATTTGACTGTATTGTTGTTGAATGGGCTCTCTTAAAGAAGAGGTCTTCGAACGGTAGTCATCCCTAGAATGCTCACCGCCCTTAAGGCAGTTACGTCCCATCATTCTCCTTGTATTTTGAAAAATCCTCTTTCCTGGTGTTGAAGGTAGAGCTTTCTCCCCTCTGACCTTCAATACAACTCTGCTCCTTTTCCTGCAGGCAGGTTTAACTCCTGGTTTGCGTCTTGGCTCATTTAAGGTTCAAATTTCTATTTTCTTTTCTAGGACAATCCTTCTTTCAGTGGGTAATTCTGTGGAAACCACCATTCCTTCCTCACACTGCTCCATGGGATTGTGATTTGGTTATTTCCTTCTTACAGTCATCTCTTTTTGAATCTCTGGAGTCACTGGAGATTAAATGTTTATCATGGATGGTTGTCCTGGATAATTGGATGGTTCGGCTTTTGCTAGGAGCCTTTTGGACTTGTCTTGCCATCCTCCATATTTAATATTCCATCCTGATAGTGTACTAGGGGATCTTGAGATTAGACAAGCTTACCTGACCGCATCCAAAGTTCCGCCGGTGGTGAAAGCTTGCTCCATGGACCAGCTGTGTAGAGCGGCTACGTGGTCAAGCCATTATAACTTTTTGCATTTTGACACCTTTTGCAGCTTCTGCGTTGCAAATTGCATGTGTAGTTCTGCAGGGTTCTCGGCACTCTACTGTCCTTGTTGGGAGCTATGGGATATCCCCATTGTAAGTACCATGCCAGTGTCTGCTGCTGGATGAAAGAGAAAACAGGATTTTGGTACTTACCAGTAAGTCCTTTACTCTGAATCCGCAGGGGACACTGGACGTCCGCACATTGCTGTTCTTTCTGCCTTGGTGTTACATGATGTTTTTTTATCTTTCAAATTATGTTATTTTGTCTTGGGTGTGCTTGTTGTCTCCCTCTTTCATTGTTTCCCTTCTCTCCTCGTGCACTGTTAGAGGGGAGGAGCAGTCGCACTGATTAAAATTCTTAAAGTGCCAGCTCCCAGTGTCTATTACTTAGAATTATCACTCCAGTGTCCCCTGTGGATTCAGACAAAAGGATTTACCGGTAAGTACCTAAAGTTTTTTTTTTTAAATGTGTCCATTAGAAGTAATGACAACCAAATCCTCATTACAAGACCTCTGTAACAAGAGGAGCAAGTGTGGCTCAATAGGAAAGTTTTGAAGGTGAACTAGTATTTATGTAGGTTAGTAGGGATGCCAATTTGTATATGTGGGTGTGGTATGACTGGACGACTGTCAGAATTACATTGGTCAGTATACAGACATAGGAATCCTGACCGCCGGTACTCCGACAGGGGAGCGAGCGCATCGAAGCCCCTTGCGGTCTCTGTGCTGTGGCTCACTGCACTCATTACCAGTTCAAGCCCAGGGCAGAAGAGTCCTAAGTCAGTTGGGATCCCAACTGTTAGGCATTCGAACAGTCGGGATGCTGATGTCTGTATACTGACAGTTGGGATCCCAACTGTTGGGCCATCATCTGGTGCAGATACAATATTTATACAACATTAGGGTGCTCAGAAAGATCATGTAAAAAGTCCCAATCCAAGGTCTGGAAATCCGCACACTAATCTAGTAAGAGGAAAACAATTCATTTTCAGCAGTAAATAAACTGAAATGAACTATAGATGGATATGTAAAATATGTATGCATGTACAGTATTATTCAGTTATTTTTATAGTGCACACATATTCCGCAGCGCTTTACAGAGAATATTTGGGCACTTTCCCTATCAATCTATATTCCCTATCACATGTACACAAACATTCTAAGGTTGATTTTGTTGGGAGCCAATTTACCTACCAGTATATGTTTTGGTCTGCTCTCCCACTGCAAACCAATAAGACAGGTTAACAAAGAAGTGCACAGAGTATTTCCTTTTTTAAAGTTATTTGTTTTGTCTTTTTACAGGATTTCATATATTGATGTGGACTACCAGAAGAGAAGAATAAAATGTGAACATAGGATCATCGTGACCTGGTTTTTATGTATATACCATAGTTGGAGGAGCACAGTAATGTTTTAGTGTTGCCTACTTTTATTAAAAACCTTTTTCATCTGTTAAAAGAAGTGTTTAGTTTTTTCCCCAATAAATAAAATGTACAGTCTGAAACTATCAGTGTCTTCTGTGATTACCGTAAACTGTTGAAATATGTTGCATTTACAGTAGGGTTTATGGTATCTGATAAAATCTCACTGTGGAGGGTACTAATGTATCTCTACAAACATGCCACGAGAAAGATCATTTATGCTGGCCATGTGAGTTTGATGGGCAATTTGAAACGTTCTTATTTTATAGTTTGTGACTAGTGTGAACAGTTTACTTGCATATCCAGATAACCCACTTTTTAAACAAATATGTTCATGTCTATTTGTGTGGTTGTATACAGAAATAGAGACCCATGTGTACACTGGCCAAACTGTGGCAATCAGGTGATATGCTAAGTAGTTATTCTGGAGATAATGCTGATTGTAACATTGCAGTGGTGCAAAACAGAAAATTACTTTCTCTTTCCTCCACTAGGTGACACTGGAGAGTTACAGTGGGGAATAGAAGGCGACCACAGGGAGCTTGGGCACTTTAGAATAAATTAACAGTGACTAACTCCTCCCCTTCTACTTCCTCTCCTAGCCAGTCTTAGCATGTGCCCTACGGGAGCTGGGTGCATTCATTGCTCACTCCTGGGCTTTTTTATTTTTAATTAAATTTATGATCTGCAATCAGCAGGAGGACAGGCAGGTAGTCCCTGCCTGCGACGAGGGCGCTGTCGGCGGGTCCGGTCGCAGCTGCACGCAGCTCGTCTCCGGTACCCGGCTGCAGGATCCACAGATCCTGAGGTTCCGTCGCCGCTGCACGCAGCGCGCCTCGAGGACCAGTCAGCACGCCGCAGGGGTAGGGCAGGGTTAAGTATAACACTGATCCCCTGTTAGCGGGGGATTCAGTGAGAGACGCTGCAGCGCACTTTTAAATACAGCGCCCTTAGTGAGGAGTGGAGCACAGAGTGCGGCATGCTGGGTACTTCCGCTTCCTCCTTCATAGGTGTGGCAGCCATTGAAGCAGCAGCAGCGTGATCCGCGGCTCCCTCGAAGCGTCTGTAAAGTGCAAGTGACCCTGGTACAGTGAGTCACAGCGGGACATAGGAGGTCAGGGCGGCTTGGACTGTGTCCAAAAAGGTCCCTTTGCCGGCGCAAGTTATATTTATATACAGTGCGCGTATCGGGCTTGTGGTAGACTCTGCCTTTTTTCTATACCTCCTCTCCTGTCAGGTGCTTAACCTCTCTCTCTCCTCTCTGTGGAAGATTGTTGAGTGTATGATGGCTGGTGGGGCTCCTAAAAAGATTGCTTGCAAGAAGTGCAGCACTAAGTTCACCCCACACGCCGAGGGCGCCATTTTATGTCCCCCATGTGCTGCAGCCCCAGTCCCCCCTCCTTCAGCGGCGGGGCAGGATATTCCTTTATGGGCTTCTCAATTGTTCACAGTGATTTCTCAGCTGGCTTCTGAGTTATCTTCAGCCAGAAAAGACAGGGATGCAGCCAGGGATCAGCAGGCAGAATTAACCTCTGCTGTTGAGGGTCTGTCTAGAGCATTACATGCAGACTCCCCAGCACCCTCTCCCCCTAGACTGGCTTCTGCTAATAGGATTTTTCCTCAGGTCCCTCTGTTAGATGATACAGATGATGATATGCCAGTTCTAGAGGAGGGTGAATTTAATGAGCCTGAGGCTCCAGTGCTACAGGACACTGATGTCCCCTCTCAGGGTTTAGAGGACTTAATACAAGCAGTCCGTTTAACCCTAAATGTCTCTGAAGAGCAGAGGCCTGCTGCGCGCCCCTCAGTGTTTGCTAAAAAGCAGAAACAGTCTGCATACTTCCCAGCCTCAGAGGAGCTGGATGACCACTTGCAGAAAGCTTGGTTACACCCGGACAAAAAGTTCCAGGTGTCCCAGAGGTTTTTTCACTTCCTATCCCTTTCCTAAGATGCTAGGAAGTCATGTGAAATGCCCGCTGCTGTTGATTCTTCAGTATCACGCTTGTCTAAAAAGACAGTGTTGCCCATACCTGGAGCCTCTACCCTTAAGGATGTATCTGATAGAAGGTTAGAAAGCACCCTGAAGAATATTTATTCGGCCGCAGGTCTCTTACAAAGACCAGCACAGGTGGGCTGTTGGGTCAATAGGGCCATGGAGGTATGGGCATCCCAGGTGGCCTCCTCTCTAGACCCAGGGGCAAGTGATATGTTGCTCCTAGTGGAACACATACGTGAGGCTGCAGGCTACTTAGTAGAAGCCTCTTCAGATGTTTGTATGCTGGCGGCTCGTATCTCTGCCCTCTCTGTTTCAGCTCGCCGTACTCTTTGGTTGAGACAGTGGAATGCAGACGCCGACTCCAAGAAAGCAGTGGAAGCATTACCCTTTGGTCCAGAGCTGGACAAGATGATCTCACAGGCTACGGGGGGTAAGTCACAGTTCCTGCCTACAGCAGCCCCTCCCCCACGCAGGTCCTTTCCAACTACTGGAGGGCAGTCCTTTCGTTCATTTCGGCCGACCCCCAGATTCAGGGGTAGGTCATGGGGAACGGCTTCCAGTTCCAGAGGCTTCCGAGGAAGAGGCAGAGGTTCAGCCAGCGCACCAATCTTGGATGCAAAGGTTACCTCAAAGCCCTCGGCATGACTCTCCCAGTCCCTGTCCGGAGCACAGGGTGGGGGACCGGCTGCTGTTTTACCATCAGGCTTGGGCCAGGTCATGCCAGGACGCATGGGTAAAGGACCTGGTGGCAGTAGGCTACAAGATAGATTTCTTGTTGCCTCCTCCTCTGTTTCTTTCCCACAGGTTTGCCAGCTTCTCAAGAAAAAGGCAGGGCGTTGCAGGCTGCTATTCAAAAGCTCAGGGACATGGGGGTGGTTGTCCCGGAACCGGAAAAGGCAAAGGGATTCTATTCCAACCGGTTTCTGGTTCCCAAGCCGGACGGCTCAGTATAAGGCCCATCTTGAACCTAAAGCAGCTCAATCCGTTTCTGCGGTTCACTTGCTTCAAGATGGAGTCTCTGCAGTCAGTCATTGCAGGCTTGGAACCTGGGGAGTTTCTCGTATCCATCGACATAAAAGATGCATACCTGCATATCCCCATTTGGCCCCCTCACCAGGCATACCTGCGTTTTGCCGTCCAGAACTGTCACCTGTAGTTCCGAGCCCTTCCCTTCGGCCTCTCCTTTGCGCCACGGGTGTTTACCAAAGTGATGGCTGTCATGATGGAGATACTCAGGGCTCAAGGGGTTACCATTGTCCCTTACTTGGACGACCTCCTGTTGAGGCTCCGTCCAAAGAGATCCTGCTATACAACATCCACCTGACACGTCAGACTCTGGAGTCCCATGGCTGGATGCTCAACATCCAGAAGTCGCAACTGACCCCCTCGCAGAGGATTCTGTTCCTAGGGATGACCTTGGACACTGTCCAGAGAAGGATTTTCCTTCCCATGGACAAGATATTGTCCTTGCAGGAATCGGTTCGCCTGGTGCTGCAGCATCGGAGGGTCTCAGTCCTCCTCTGCACAAGGCTGCTGGGAAGGATGGTGGCCACGTTCGAGGCGGTGCAGTACGGGCAGTTTCGATCTCGCCCCTTCCATCTGTGTCTGCTCCGCCAGTGGACAGGTTCGCACCTTTTTCTACATCAGCGATCTCTCTTTCCCATCAGGCTCGAGCATCACTGGCGTGGTGGCTCGACTCCAGCAACCTGCAGGAGGGACGGAGGTTCGCCATACACAACTGGACGCTCCTCACCACGGACGCCAGCCTCAGGGGCTGGGGAGCGGTCACGCTGGGTCTCCACTTCCAGGGACTGTGGACCCCGGAGAAAGCACAGATGTCCATCAATGTGCTGGAACTCCGAGCGGTATACTATGCCCTCCTCGAAGCGGAAGTCGTTCTCCGGAACAAGGACATCAGAGTGCAGTCCGACAACGCCACGGCTGTGGCTTACATAAACAAACAGGCACTCGCAGCCGTGCAGCGATGAGAGAGGTGAAGAGGATTCTCTGCTGGGTGCAGGAGCACGCAGGGGCCGTGTCTGCCATTTTCATACCAGGCGTGGAAAACTGGGAGGCAGACTACCTCAGCCGCCGAGACATCCATCACGGAGAGTGGTGTCTGAATCCTCAGGTCTTCCAGACCTTGACTCGTCGGTGGGTTGTCCGCAGATAGACATGATGGCCTCCAGACACAACCATCAGTTGCCCCCGGTACTGCGCTCGGACAAGAGATCCACAAGCAGTGGCTGTGGACGCTCTCACGGCACCCTGGACGGATCAGTTCATCTACATCTTCCCTCCAGTGCCTCTCATCCCTCGGGTTCTTCAGAGAATCCGACGGGAGTCGGTGACAGAACCGTGTACCACGACCGGCGAGGCCAGTCCGGAGCAATGAACAGCACTAACAGGCCTGTTAGTAGACGAACCGTGGCCCCTACCGCTCTGCGACGACCTGCTAACACAGGGTCTGTTCACCTGTCCCAACTTACAACATCTACATTTGACGGCATGGCTGTTGAGAGGTCCATTCTGAGGAAAGCAGGGATCCCGCAAGCAGTAATATCAACCATGATAGGGGCCAGAAAGCAGGTTACCTCGGTGCATTACCATCGCATCTGGAGGGCCTATGTGGCCTGGTGTGAATCCAGGAGGGTCTCTCCTGTGAATTTCAAGTTGGCCAGGTTGCTGCTGTTCTTACAGAAGGGCCTGTCCTCAGGACTCCAGCTGGGGTCCTTGAAGGTTCAAGTATCCACCCTCTCCATTTTTTTCCAGAGGAAGCTAGCACCACTTCCTCAGGTACAGACTTTCTTCCAGGGGGTGTTGCTGCTGCAACCTCCCTTCAGGCCTCCTACTGCTACATGGGACTTGGTACTGGCCTTCCTCCAGTCCTCTATGTTTTAACCCATGGAGGAGGTGGACCTAAAATATGTCACTTGGAAGACTGTCTTGCTGTTGGCCTTGGCCAGAAGGGTGTCGGAACTGAGTGCTCTCTCTTGTAAGGCACCCTTCTTGTGTTTTCACGAGGATAGAGCGGAGCGTGGCGAAATGGGGGTGGGGCTTAACAAAACAGGCATGGCTTAATGGTAAAAAATGGTGTGGTCTAGCAGGAAAACAATCACCTTACATCTCACTTTTGCAACCTGCATGACCAGACATTGGTTACTGCAGGAATTGTCATTGTCCTTCCGCACTTAAGTTGGCGGGCTGAAAATATAAAGGCCCACACAGTGACCTAGTACAACTCACAGATCAAGGCCAAACAATGACAGACTACTTAAATCATTATACACTGTTTATCCATGATGCCAATTACACATTACGCCACACACCATGATGACAATTACATATTACGCCGCACACCATGATGACAATTACATATTACGCCGCACACCATGATGCCAATTACACATTACGCCGCACAGCGTGATGACAAATACATATTACGCTGCACACCGTGATGACAATTACATATTACGCTGCACACCGTGATGACAATTACATATTACGCTGCACACCGTGATGACAATTACATATTACGATGCACACCGTGATGACAATTACATATTACGCTGCACACCGTGATGGCAATTACGCATTATACCGCACACCATGATGCCCATTAGACCCCACACCGTGATGGCAATTACACAATACTCCCCACACACCGTAATACCCATTACACATTATGCCCCACACGTCACTGCCACACAACTGATGCCGATTACTAGTGCCAGATATGCCCCCACAGTGTCAGATATGCCACACATATATGCCTCCATAGTGCGAGGTATGCTCCCACAGTGCCACACATATATGCCCCCACAGTGCCACACATATATGCCCCCACAGTGCCACACATATATGCCCCCACAGTGCCACACATATATGCCCCCACAGTGCCACACATATATGCCCCCACAGTGCCACACATATATGCCCCCACAGTGCCACACATATATGCCCCCACAGTGCCACACATATATGCCCCCACAGTGCCACACATATATGCCCCCACAGTGCCACACATATATGCCCCCACAGTGCCACACATATATGCCCCCACAGTGCCACACATATATGCCCCCACAGTGCCACATATATGCCCCCACAGTGCCACATATATGCGCAGTGACAAACATGCCGCCACAGTGCCACACATATATGCCCCCACAGTGCCACATATATGCCCCCACAGTGCCACACATATGCCCCCACAGTGCCACATATATGCGCAGTGACAAACATGCCGCCACAGTGCCACACATATATGCCCCCACAGTGCCACACATATATGCCCCCAGTGCCACACATATATGCCCCCAGTGCCACACATATATGCCCCCACAGTGCCACATATATGCCCCCACAGTGCCACACATATGCCCCCACAGTGCCACACATATGCGCAGTGACAAACATGCCGCCACAGTGCCAGACATATATGCCCCAACAGTGCCAGAGATCTATGCCCCCCCAGTGCCACACATATATACCCCAACAGTGCCAGAGATATATGCCCCCCAGTGCCACACATATATACCCCAACAGTGCTACATATGCCCCCACAGTGCCACATATATGCCAAGTGACAAACATGCCCCCACAGTGCCAGACATATATACCACAACAGTGTCAGACATATATGCCCCCAGTGCCAGATATGCCCCCACAGTGCCACACATATATGCCCCCACAGTGCCACATATATGCCCCCACAGTGCCACTTATATGCCCAGTGACAGACATGCCCCCACAGTACCAGACATATATGCGCCCCCAGTGCCAGACATATATGTGCCCCCAGTGCCAGAACATATTATCCCAGCAGCAGCACAACTCACCGTTGTTGTTGTTGCTGCTGCCGCCGCCGGGGAGAGCAGAGTTCAGGTCTCCGGGTCCCCCGCCGCCTCCATCGCCGCTGCTGCTTCCCAGGGGAGGAAAGGGGAGGGGAGCGCATCACGCAGCGCGTCTCTCCGCCGACAGACAATCATATCTCGCGGGCTGGCTCCTGATTGGCTGCCGGCCCGCGAGTTCTGTCAGTGAATGACGTAGTCAGGGGAAGGAGAGAGTGAGACGCGTGATGCGCTCCCCTCCGAACGATATCTGCTGTGGCGGGGCACGGCACGGTTAGAAGAGGAGGAAGGGGGGAGCTGCCAGGCGCCCCTGCTATTTAACAGAGGCGGACAAGCCGTGCGGCGCCCGGGGCAGCTGCACGGCTTGTCCGCCTCTAGAAACGGCCCTGGTGGTGCCGGCCTTTAGGGAGGACTCAGGAGTCTAGGCCGCTGGACATGGTCCGGGCCTTGCGCATTTACGTTGCCAGAACGGAGTCTGTACGTAAGTCGGATGCTCGGTTTATCCTCTCTGACTCCCTGCGTCCTGGTTGGCCCGCCTCCAAGCAGGCCCTGGCCAGGTGGATCAGGTTGACAATTTGTCAGGCCTATGTGACCTCCTGTAGAGTGCCACCTTCTTCGATATTCGCCCATTCTACAAGGTCGGTGGGTACCTCCTGGGCGGCTGCCCGTGGAGTTTCTATTCAAGATCTATGTAGAGCGGCTACGTGGTCGGGACAGAAGACCTTTGTCTACTTTTACAGGTTTGACACATTTGCGGCAGCTGCTTCGCGGTTTGGCCATTCTGTGTTAAGGGGCTCTCAGCGTCATCCCACCCGTGTTGGGAGCTCTGGGAACTCCCCACTGTAACTAACTCCCCACTGTAACTAACTCCCCACTGTAACTAACTCCCCACTGTAACTAACTCCCCACTGTAACTAACTCCCCACTGTAACTAACTCCCCACTGTAACTCCCCACTGTAACCTAGTGGAGGAAAGAGAAAAGGGGATTTTGTACTTACTGTTAAATCCTTTTCTCAGACTCCATAGGTGACACTGGACGCCCACCCGACGCTGTCTCTCCTTTTACTGTTTTTTCAGGTTTGTTCAGTTACCTGAGGATAGGAGACTTTTATACTTAGTCTTAAATCTGAGTTTTACCAGTTTTTATAGATGGGTTCATTCTGTTATGAATGATGTTCTTCAAACTATGTTTTCACTCTATTTGAGTGTGTGTGTGACTTGTTATGTTTTAGGTTTGACCTCCTCTCGGAAGTGTGTTGTTTTTCTTTCTTCCAGCTCCCTCCGGGCACATACCTAGACTGCCTAGGAGAGGAAGTAGAAGGGGAGGAGTTAGTCACTGTTAATTTATTCTAAAGTGCCCAAGCTCCCTGTGGTCGCCTTCTATTCCAAACTGTAACTCTCCAGTGTCACCTATGGAGTCCGAGAAAAGGATTTAACAGTAAGTACAAAATCCCCGGTACTTCTTTACTTTCACGGCGCCAGCATGGTGCCGCGCGTCAGAGTCCCCTTGCGGGGCTCGCTTCGCTCGCCCACGCTGCGGGCTTGGTGGCTCGTCACGCTATTTAAAATCAACTCCATGCCAACATGGATAGTGGAGGTATGAACTATCCATGTTGGCATGGCGTTAACTTCGTTTATTTTACTTAGTTTGTGGCGAGCGTAACACGGAAGTAGCGCGGCGCCATGAAAGTGATGAAGTACCAAATCCCCTTTTCTGGTACTCATTGGAGTGGCTGTGCCAGTGAAAACAGAACACACCATTTATTGTCACTCTGGGAGTGTTTCCCTCCATTTCATACCTTATCTACAAATGTGGTGTTGCCCGGGCAACCAGACCGTGCCCTGCCAGTGGGTGTGACGTGAAGCAGCTACTGGAAGAGGGGAGAGCAACCCCTCAGGTACATGAAATAAGGAAGAAGAAAAAGTAGCGCTGGCACACCAATGAACAATTAAATATGTGTTATTAAATTTGCATATTTGTAATTGTTCATTGGTTTTACCAGCGCTACTTTTTCTTTCTTATCTACAGATGTATGCCACAAGCACAACACCAAAAAAGAACACAACTTTGCATCGTGGCGTTGGTCAAAACTTCTTGTTGTACGAGAGAGTGATGAGCGCACACAGGATCTCACACACGCTGCTTGGAGCAGCAACACACATGCTGTTAACACCTGTGGTTGTGCCTAACCGTCTCTTGCGGTACGAGATACCAGTCTTATGTACACCTGTTGGATATAACGTTTTATTTTGGCAGAATAAAATATAAGCACTATTGGAGCGCTCCTCCTTTCCTTTCCTAGAAAAAAAAATATCTATATCTATCTATCATGTATATGTTCCCTATGGACTCCAAAACGTTGTGACTGATTTTGATGAAATTTTCAGGCAATCTTCAGATTATAGCCCATCGGGTGATCCTGTGAAGTTTGGTAGCGATCGGATCAACAGACTTCTTTTTTTTTTTTTTTTGCCAATTTTCACCAAAGTTGTGCAACGGAACCAGATTGACCATCAAGAAATTGTCACCAATTTAATCGAGGCAGCAATCATCGGTGGCAAATTCAAAGGCGATGTAGATTCCACGCAAACCGATGATTTCCAAAGATTTATCATTCTAATTCAAGCTGCTCCAGTTCCCTTCGCGTCTTGTCTTTGCTATTACCATCAACAAAGCACAAGGCCAATCGTTGACTATTGCTGGCTTAAATTTGGAAAATTCATTTTTTTCACACAGCCAGTTATGTGGCTTGCTCCCGAGTTGGCACACTGAAAAATGTATACGTTTTTCCAAATAAAAAAATAAAAAATATTGTCTATCTGCTGTCCTTAAGATTAATTAATAAAATAAATATAATTTCCCATTTGCCTTAAATACATGTTTTTTTTTTTTTTTTCTGGGGCGTAGCAAGGCACTGTACCTATAAATATCTGTGAAAACAGTCACATGACTGCTCCCATCAATCCACCAGAAGTCATCTGGCTATAGATAATTAGTGCTTCCCGTGCGAAGCCGGGGCGGGTTGCTAGTAAAAAAAAAAAAAACGTTCTGGGACACAGGAGCTGACCACGTCACCAAGCTTAATAAATTTGCTCCTATCTGTCATTTTTCAAACCAAGCCTGTAACTACACAGTTGAGAGCTGATTGGCCAGTGTTAAAGTATAAATCTGCCCCACGGATTCAGTATTGAATCCCGGCGTTCAGAATCCCGACGCCGGAATCCTGACAGCCGAAATGCCGACAAGGGGGGGATGTGGATCGCCCCCCCTTGCAGGCTCGCTGCACTCGCCATGCAGCGGGCCCAGTGCCTCGCTACGCTCGGCACACTAATTTATTCACCCTCCAGGAGTGTCGTGGACACCCACGGAGGGAGAATGTGTCGGCATTTCGGCGGTCGGGATCCCGACCGCCGGGATTGTAACTGCATCCCTGCCCCACAGTCACTTACTGCGTCTGCAGTCACCTCTCCCCCTACAGTCCCAAAATCTTTTCTGAGATGCAAACAGAAAAAAACATTGTCCTTCTGGGGGTATGGGTACGGATTTCTAAAGGTTACGCATCACTGCCATACTTTCACCACAGGATATTTCACTCTTTATGTGAAAGGGAAAAAGTGAAGATATGTTGAGACTAATGAAATGCATCTCATGAAATATGGAATGATTGTTGGTGCTCACAGCAACAGGCAGAACATTAGAAAAACTGTTATGCTGGTGAATTGTTCAATGATGTTGGTTGTTATAGTGTACAAGGATGTCGTAAATGGGCAACATTACTTGCAGGTGCTGCAATCTTCGACATGCACATGCTTTGTCGAAAATGCCCTGAAATTTTTTTGGGGTCACAAAGAATCTCTTGCATTCTCCTGTCACTTTTGAAGATGAATTGAACACCTAGGTTAATTTTCCCAGCTTTTATGCTCTCACAATATTTGGGGCATTGTCGGCAATCGCAAAGCCAGAAGAGAGTCCAAGCAGAGTAAGCCAATTTTGGAATAATATTCAAGTTTCTCTTAGAGGTTGTCAGTGGTATGCTTCTTTGTGAAACCAGTGATACACAGTGTGTTTGCCTTTGAATGAGCTGGAATTTGTGAGATGATTCTGCTGCTGAACACAATACAAGTACAGAGGGCTGTCAGTCATGCAGTCTTTAGTTTGCCCTGCACTGCTTGTCCACATATCTGTAGTTAAGTGGACAGTTCGTACAGTGGCATTTTGGAGGACATTTATTATGTTCTGATGTCCTTTAACAATGCTAGAATGGCTTATCTAGTAAAGTTTAATCTAGATGGTGTTTGGTAACAGGGACACATCACCTCAACTAGCTCTTTAAAACCATGTGCATTAACAATAGGTAATGGATGCATATCTTATCCCAGCATAGCTGTTATGGTATCAGTAATTTGCTGTGCAACAGGATGACTGCTGTCATACATGGCTCCCCTTCCAAAGGCTAGATGACCGTAGACTAGTTGTCAAATTTTTAGCCAAAGTTTCAGAATTTGTCAAAAACTTACTGTGATGTAGCAGAAATGAGGTTTCTAGATGGTGAAAGTTCTTTTTATTAATTCAGTAATTTTTTATTGATTTTCCACATATAACAAAAAACCTCACGCTACCTTAGACATACATTACATGGGTAATATGTTGCAAACAGGCATGAGACATAAATTTATAGACAGGAGTTGTAAAATATCCCCATGTCAAGGAGAGAAAAACCAAAATACCTGAAAGCGCCATTCGGGCACAGTTGGTTATATATAAGCAGGAGTATATAAAACACAGCTTGTTGGTGCATCAAATTGTACAAAGACTGCCTACAGCAGAAGTAGAACAGTGACAAATCATGAACAAATTTCAATAATATTGTAGGATAGCTAACTATTTATCGATCTAAAACAACCCCTCCCCCTCCCTGTGCAGCCCACCCCCAACTCAGGTGTACTTGGATCCCATAAAGAACCTAACCCATAACCTATAGGAAAAAGTAAATTAGCGGTCCTTAGCTTCTATAGTAGCTAATTGTGTCTAACCTACCCCTCCAATACTACCCACCTTTAATATACTAACTACACTAACACTAATCTAATCATTCCCACCCACCCAAGTACTAAAGGATATATATACAGATATCTGACGGGGCTGAAATAGAACTAATGGCATTAACAAGGACAGAAGCAGCTTTTCCCCAGTATTAGGATGTAAAGTATCATAGCTCTCAAAGCCTAAATTGAATAACGCTTTAAATATTTTTAAGTATACATAGGATATTAAAACAATAACTAACCAGGGTTTAAATCCCACTCACCCAAAATAAAGGATAACAAAACTAAATGGACTGACTGGGGCTGTAAATTAGTGGTCAGGTACTAGAGCACACCAGGATCTATGAACAGTATTAAAACAAACTAGAAATAGTGCAATAACACAATTGCACATAGATTAATAAATAACATTAAAACAGCATTGTGCTGAAGAGGAGAATCGCTGAACATGGCTATATAAATGGCATCCAACATGGCGATTCAGAATAAAATGGCACCCCCTAATTCAGCCAGAATTTAACAGAGGTAAAGGAGTAAGTACTGTTCCGGCTTGCACTTGAAGACACAGAAGGACCACGAGTGAACAAATATAATGCTGGCTCATCTGGTAGAAGTAGAACAGACAGTTTTATTATTATTATACTTTTATTTATAAGGCGCCACAAGTGTTTTGCAGCGCCGTACAAAGGAACAATACAGGGAGACAAAACTTGGCATAACATTAAATAAATAACAAAAATACAGTACAAATAAAGAGCGCCACAGATCAATACAAATTACAGCTTAAATGTAAGTAGTGAGGACTCAATCAACATACAACTAGAGGCTTGAGGCCAATGATGGAGATGAGTATGCAGACGAAGATGGTCACTGAGTGTTGGAGTATAGGAGAGCTGTGAGTGACATGTGAAGAGAAGTGGGCTTTGACAACAGGAGGGAAGAGGGCCCTGCTCAGAGGAGCTTACAATCTAGTAGGAAGGGGAGACAGACAGATTACAAGAGGTGCAAGCGAGTGGGTGGTGGTTAGATAGCAGGATGTAAAAAGGCAAGGGGTCGGAGAACCAGCTGGTTTATGCAGTGGAAGGGTATGCCTTGATGAATAGATGAGTTTTCAGTGCCCGTTTGAAGCTTTGCAAGGTCAGGGAGAGTCTAATGGAGCGAGGGAGTGAGTTCCACTGAAGGGGTGCAGCACGGGCAAAGTCCTGTACTCTAGCATGGGAAGCAGTGATCAGGGTGGAGGAGAGACGACATTCGTCAGCCGACCGTAGAGGGCGGGAGGGTGTATGAATGGAGATGAGGTTAGAGATATATGGAGCAATGGAATTAGAGATTGCCCTGTATGTGAGTGTGAGGTGTTTGAAGAGGATTCTGTAGGGGAATGGAAGCCAGTGCAGATTTTGTTGGAGCGGAGTGGCAGAATCAGAGCGGCGGGAGAGGAAGATAAGCCTGGCTGCAGCATTCAAGACAGATTGGAGAGGAGTCAGTTGGGATTGAGCGAGGAGAACATTGCAGTAGTCAAGCCGTGAGATGACCAGTGAGTGGATGATCAGCTTAGTTGCACTCTGTGAGAGAAAGGGCCTGATGCGAGCAATGTTGCATAACTGGAACCAGCAAGAATGGGCCAGGGCTTGGATGTGGGGTGCAAAGGAGAGGGAGGAGTCAAGAGTGACACCCAGGCAGCGGAGTTGGGGAACGGGGGAGATGATGGTGTTGTTAACAGTGATAGAGATATTAGTAGGGGGCATAGCTCTGGGTGGGGGAAAGATAATAAGTTTGATCTTCAGTTTCAAATAGACTGCGGTATCAACAGGATATTCATAATCTGATAAGTAAAGGGATTCAGCAGCCACCTGTAACTTTGAAATGAGTGGGTTTAGAGGATATTCTGAAACAGAAACTGTAAGAGTTTGCTGATACAGAATCTGGGGAAATAATGTGCTCAATTCTTGAGCTGCATCTCCCAAAACCTGTGTACACACGGGCGAGATATATTGCTCAGTGTCTCCTGTTCATCAGCGACCAGAGGTGGTCGCTGATGAAAAAGAAACTGCCGGGTAAGCCCAGCAGTGGAAATTAGTTGGTCGCACCAGCGATCACTACGGGCAGAAAACGGGAGGGCGCACCTGGTGATTTATCGCCGGTGCACACTCCCATCGCTGGCAATATGGTCGCTCAGCGACCATATTGCCAGCGTTATTTGCAATAATCGCCCCCGTGTGTACGCACTTATAGGAGCAACAGGAGGAAATATTATCAATAGACATAGCATCCAACACATCGAGAAGCTTCTGCGTGGAAGTTCCAGTAGCCCACAGGATTTGTCCCAGAAAATTTTCCATAATGGAAGAGAACCGAACCACTAGTAGGAGCTAGCCACCGCAGGACGGCTAGCATGCAGCCAAGACTCGTCACCAACACTGATCACAGCAGGGTCCTGTCATCTTAGGAATGAAGGCCAGGTCATCAGAGCAGCAGGAGAGCAGATGAGGGTGCAGCCGTTGCCCCCAGACAAGATGGCACCAACACCCCACCCGCAGGGATTAGGTAGGACTGCAGCGGGGGTAGGCGGCAGGAGGCACACCAACACTTTCCACACACCCACGCAGAACCACCGGCAGCAACTCAGGCAGGACAGGATCCGGGTCACAGCGAGCGTGCACCGGAGAAACTCCTCGTCAATCAAGCCTGGTCCTGTCCTGACTTCTCCGCTGGTGGGGGTATCTGGCGCCCTGCCAGCGGGAGTAGCGGCGCCAGACACCCCCACTAGCGGAGAAGGACCAGGGAGTCCAAAGGAGAACTCCAGAGGCGCAGCACCACAAAGGGCCAAGTGGAGGAACAGCAGACCACAGGCCGCACGCAGGAGGGCAGGGATCCATACTCTCCATCACAGGTCTCTGGCACCGGGGGTGTCTCAAGGGGGTCCGCCGGGAGGTAAGGTGCACTCAGGGGTTGAGTTTTGCCCCTATCACCAAGCCAACAGGATAGTTAATCAGGATAGTAGATGGGAGCTACAGGAGTATACTGCCTACTCCTTCAGTCAAGCCACACCCCCGATGGTGAAAGTTCTTACCTCTACTTACTATGGCTGTACAAAAGTAATAGTGTGTACACACGGTACTATTTGCCTTCCGATGTAAACCTCGGATCGGAAGGAGCCTTGATAAAGATCTCAAGTAGATCGAAATGTGTTGACCAGCAGGTGGACGTGGTCACCAACTTTGTTGGTTTTTACAATACGGAGCAGCCCTAAGGATTCCCACGCCACAACATATGCTTGCCCACTATCCCCACGCCAAAGGAACCTTGTGAGGTGGACGTTTATTTGTGCACTGGAAGCCGGTTCCACGGCTGCAGCGACAAGGAGACAACCCCCACGTGGTACAGCTGTTACAGATTGTATGCAGCACCTATGCTGAGGATTCAGAGACAGGAGTAGAGGTATTTCATAAAATTCACTTATCCTGCCCTGCTCTCTTAGGGGGTTATTCTAATTCACTCTTTCTGACAAAATCCTTCTTAGATGGACAAAAACATGTGCACTGCAGGGGGGCAGATGTAAAATGAGCAGAGAGAATTAGATTTGTGTGGAGTTTTACTTCAAAGTGAGATCTATATTGCAGTTTAAAAATAAAGCAGCCATTATTTTCCCTGCACAGAAACAAAATAACTCACCCAAATCTAATTCTCTCTGCACATTTTACATCTGCCCCCCCTGCAGTGCACATGGTTTTGCCATCTAAGAAGAATTTTGTCAGAAAAAGTGAACTAGAATAAGGCCCTTAGTGTGAAGTGTTTGTTCAAGCATATAGACTGACGTTGGGATTATAATCCTCTTTTTTTTAATCGTTTTTATGGAAATTGCTGTATATGGATGAATAAAGTGTTTGCACGTTTTTATCTATAAAAAAGGACTTTAATTTGACATTCACCTGAGTGCCTATTATTCTAGACTCCTAATTTATTTTCTGTATCACTATATTTCTGACTGGCTGATTGAACCAGTAAGGCAGTTCTGGAGCCTGGCTGCTGGGAGGGGCGCTTTTAAAAAAAATCACACACCATTCCTTTTAACCCTATGTATATTGCCCTATACCTTCCCTGAATCTCACCACTGAGAGTAATAACCCAGCATTTCTAAAAAATCCAGAAATACATGCACTAGACTACAATATACATTAGAACTGCTTAACCCAAATAGGGATATAAAAAGGTCTCCGCTTATATATTTAATATGAAAAGATAAATACTGTTTCAATTTTGTTTCTGTCTTTTGTTTCAAGAAAAGAAACAATTCTAATACCCATCTGGAGAGACTAGCCTGGGCTCAATGCCAAAAAAGGCTGAGGTGAATAAATAAATTGCAATGTAGCAAGAGTTGCTGCTCAGATCTGGCAATGGACAAATTTACCATCAGGCAGCTGACAGCGTGTATGGCAATGTCAGATACTTGCTCTGTCTGTCGGAGAGTTTTTTTTTAAATATTTAATTTTTAAAACACACATGACTATGTACATCACGCAATTCATCATAGGATCTTTCAGAGATTACACATTGCGAAATAGTACATATCCATATTGTTACACAAAATAACTTTGTTATAATGCACTGTATGTCAATATAGGAACAGGAACATATATATGATTAAGACAAACAGGAACAGGAGGAGGGGGGACACATAGGACCAACAAATATGCCTCTAGTACTAACTAACTTAAGTATCATATATCGTAGCCACCGATGTTGATTAGCATTATAATACCATATAATCCTATATTGCAGGAGATTATCATTGTTCATTGGTTGGACCTGGTGAATTAAGTAACGTGACGTCAGCATCATCTTGAGGGCGAATTGGTAGGCCTAGTCTCTCACGTTATATGGACCATTTAAGTCACTTCAGATGGATGGAGGTGGCAGAGGGAGAGTATTTACAATTAGCCGTTTTATACAGGAAATGCCTGTGTACGTTATCTAAGATGGGGCGCAAACATGGAGTTGTCTCCGACTTCCACAGTTGACCTATAGCTGCCTTGGCGGCAATTAAAATATGACCAAGAATATATCTATCGTCGTTCTGGATACTCGTACTATGGTGAAATAATGAAATTAAGGGGACGGCGGGGATCTGGACCCCCAGCACCTCCTCAACTAAAGAGAATATCTCCGACCAAAACGGCCGCAAGAGAGGGCATTCCCAAAATATATGGAAAATATTGCCGATGCCTCCACACTTTCTCCAGCAGTGCTGTGAAACTGATGGCCAAAAACTATGCAGCCGCTTGGGTGTGAAATACGCCCTCTGCGATAATTTATAAAACATCTCTGCATGGGTTAGGCATCTTAAAACCAGAAATAGAAATAGACTCCCATTCATCTTCCGACAATGATACAGACATATCACTTTCCCACCTAGCGTGGGCTGGTAATTTCTCCTTTTTAGATTTAGTATTGGCATACTGGTACCATTTGGAAATCCCGCCTCTATGATCCTGGGAAGGCAGGGGGGGGGGGTTGTGTTATTTTTCAAATACCTATGGAGCCAATGGCGTATTTGGAGAAATTTGTGGAAGTCCTGCTTGGGGATACCATATTTAGATTGCAAATCTGCAAAAGATACTAAATTACCCGAAGGGAAAAGATCCCTCAGTTGGGTCAGACCTTGGGAGCCCCAGGAATCCAATCTCAAGTTTGGTATAAGGGAGGCTATGGCGGAGAGAGGAAAATCCTTGCCAGGTAGTGATATATCCACATCGTCTGAGATCATTCTATGCCATACATTCAGTGTTGGGGGGCGTGGCCTGGACGGGCATGGTGGAAGGCACACACTGAGAAGCTCCAGCACCCTACCTACCTATAACTAGACTTTTTACTGCCTCCAGACCCTCCTGACACAGACTGCTAGAGTGACCCAGCCAGGGTTAAACACCAACCCTGTGGTGAGCCGAGCTGCGGAGCCGGGGGGGGGGGGAGAAATCCCCTCCTGCAGGTTGCGGCCCTCACTGCACACCAAGCCGCGGCCTTGAGTACAGAGGGACCCGGCGTCCGAGCTCCAAGACGACCCGGCGGCTACCAACGGCGTCCTAACAACACAGGACAGCCAGAATCCAAGAGGCAAGTACGCGGCTCTCCCCTCTCTCCCCCACCGCTGCCCTCACCTGCCGGCTGCATCCCTCTGAGGCGCGGGGACGTCCGTCTCCCCTGTTCTATTCCCCTCGCGCGGCGGCCATCTTGGGTGACCCGGGAGCCGGGCGCCGAGACGGGAGCCCGCCGGAGGGGACCCTATAACTCGACATCGGGTTGGGGACTCCACATACCCCGGGCACCCCCCTGTGTGGAGGCCGGGGCGGCAGGAGACCACCTGCGCTGCCCGCATAACAAAGTCCCACTATAAAGTGTCGGCGGCCATCTTTGTTGGGGCATAAGCTGGGGGAACAGCACAGCTGCCCCATCATATAAGCTAGAGGGCTCCTGAGCGACATATAACCCTCATCTAAAGAGATAGAGGGACTGCCTGAAGAGGGGACCTGAAACTAGTGGCTGCTGCTCCAGGGTATAACTGCTATCCACTATATTCAAACCCTCTGGGAGGATATCAGGTTCTACAGGACAGACTACTGTCATATAGAACTAAATACTTGTTTCCCCAACCCCTCCATGATACTGGGGCACACAAGTTTTCTGACCTGAGCACACTTTCCTGCCATACAACATACAGAAGCAGTGCCCTGCTCCGCTCAGACTTGAGAATTAAAATCTGTTACTCTGACCAGCTCTAAGGATAACTGAGTCTGGAGCACCATCTAGTGGCTCAAATAAATAACTGCAACATTTAAATCCATACCCAATAGCAGAAAACAGCTAACTACCGCCTAAAGAGGGTTACAGCGACAAGTACAAGGACCGATCTGTTGTCCAATAGCAGTACGTCTCTGTCACGCCCGCTACAACATGTGAACCGCCCACCTCTGAGATGAACCACTAGCCCAGGCACACGTTTTAGGGGAATGTGACCTCCACTTGCTAACTGACCTTTGGCTCTAACTGAGCAGATTACCTAACTTAGGAAACACGCAGAAGTCTAATGGGCAAAAGCAGGAAGAGCACACAGGGTACAGTCTCTCGTTCCAAGTCTACCACTTCACAATCGTCACTTCGATCATTTCTCTCTACATCTCAAACCACGGACCGCTCCTCTCCCCCCCCCGAAAGAGGATATTGAAACCAACGCACACGAGACACCCCCTTCCCCAACCACAATGGATCTGCAATCTCAAATGACACAACTGAGAAATTAAATCGGGGAAGTCCTCTCACATGTCCGAACACTCCCCTCCAAACAAGATTTACAGGCACTTGAAACACGCCTTCAGGACTCATTCCAATCCCAAATTGCCACCGTGCAAACTGATATCAATCTCCTGGGGACGAGAGTCGAATCTCTAGAGGAGGAGCGCGAACGAGATTCCGACCACCTCACCTCTATTACGGAGACTCTTTCTCAACAGGCGGCGGACCTGAGGACCCTGCAAGAGAGACTGGAAGATCTGGACAACCGAGGCCGTAGAAATAATGTGCGGGTGAGAGGACTACCAGAGTCTGTACAGCCATCAGGCATAATTGATGCCCTCAACAAAATGTTTGGTGAAATCCTAGGTCTCAGCCCCGAGACCTCCATTGAATTTGACCGCGCACACAGAGCCCTTAAACCTAAGGGACAAGCATCTGAACAACCTAGAGATGTGATATGCCGCCTCCACTATTATTCCCAGAAAGAAGAACTTCTACGGAGAGTACGTGACTTAGAGGCCATTGAATTCAATGGGACGCGGGTTCAGATATTTCAAGATCTCTCATGGCGCACACTCCAACAAAGAAGACTGCTAAAGCCACTTACAGATGCCCTCCGCAAATCAAATTACAAGTACAAGTGGGGTTTCCCCTTCTCTCTACAGGTCTCCTCTGCCGGCCGTCAATTCAATCTACGCTCTCCAGCCGACCTCCAAGACTTCTGCTCTAACTTGGGACTAGATGAGATCTCCCTGCCCGACTGGCAGGCCTTCCACCTACCACATGTCCCCCTCCCTCACAACTCCAAAAGAGAGAAGTGGCAACAAGCTAGCACCTCAAAGAGATCAAGAGGAATCCCCTCCCCTCGCTCACAAGACCCTACCTGACAAGACAGCGAGTGGTAACATTAACTGCCGAACTGTAACTCTGCTTACTAACGAAGCTTTGATGTCTACGCATTATTACATTGCCAAATAATGTTTTTCCCACTGCCTTTTTCCTTAAGTTCTTTATGCCCCTAACGTTATATACTAGGTCTGTTTTTTCTTTTTTCCTTCTTTTAGTAATTCAGCTAGAGAACCAATATATGTTTTCTCTTCTACAGTTTTATTCTAGAACACCTCAGTTAGTATTGTGGGGGCACGGCCCCCTAGTTCCCCCCACCGCCAGTTATAATAATTCTTTTGTCTTTTGATTGTTTTTTCTTCCGTGACATGGCTGCCACTATGGCACTTTCATTGTCCGGACGCGGTTACATTTTTGATGCACATGTCAGATGTCCATGGTTATGCTACACAATGTTTCACACTCTACTGTATGCTTTACACCCAATTAATGTGATCCTATACCCCCTCCTATCACCAATTTCCTCAACAACCCTGCCCTTCCCCCCTATCCGATCCGACCATCTCCCACTCACTTCTCAATTTACAATCTCCAAATGACCTCCTCTCTACGTATTTTATCCATTAATGCCAGGGGTTTAAATGTCCCAGAAAAAAGGACGCAGGCTCTCCATTCCTTCCGTAAAGAAAGGGCAGATGTAGTATTAGTCCAGGAAACCCACTTCCGCCAAGCCGACCCAACCCCTCGACTAAGTAATCACTACTTCCCTACCACGTATTACTGCAACTATCCACACTCAAAATCCAAAGGGGTGGCCATTTTATTTGCCCGACATGTTCCAATATCTGATGTACACACTCACATATTAGAAGAGGGCCGATGCTTGCTACTAACATGCTCGGTATATAACACAAAGCTCACAATAGTCAATATTTACGCGCCCAACCAGAGACAACCGGCCTTCCTTAAGAAGACTTTAGACAAGGTTGATTTACTTAAGCAGGGGATCTTGGTGATAGGAGGAGATTTCAACTGGGCCCTAGACCCCCTCCAGGATGTAACGCCATCCTCAAGCTCTCCCCCAACCTCCCGAACCAGAGAGGTTAAACGCCTGCTCCACGCTCACCAACTATCGGATGTTTGGAGGATCAACCACCCTACTGAACGAGACTACACTTTCTACTCCTACTGAGCGCGCCCCTACAGTACTTCCTACTGAGCGCGCCCCAAGATGGCTGCCTCACCTCTTACATGCTCCTGAACATCTCCACAAAACAGCTTAAATTCTACACAACCGACGTCAGAAACATCAAAATATCCAAGGACCTACCTTTATTTTGTACAGCCTTGTGTGGACATCTCCTTAAAACCAGTGGATTGCATTCCAACACTGAGATTCACATTGGATTGAAACTCCTGCCTCTTCCCTGGCTCATCTGGGACTCAGAATGGCTCTACAATTGCAGTGATCATCTCCAGATGAAGGTACAGTTCCATGAAAACCAGCTACCCATCCTGTTCCTCCCTTTGACTTCCATTTACTATGTTCTTTATTCAGCAAAGATCTGAACTCTGGCCAGTTTCTGAATTTCTGGATGTCTCATTTTAAAACACAGGGAGCTAGCTCATCCCAAAGAGACATGTTGTCTCTTCCTTTGTAAACTATTTGCATTTCAAAAGAAGGGTCTCATGCTGGGATTTGTTGGGATTTCACACCTACACTGAAGGAATGGCCTCTAAAACCTTCCTCAGCCTGCTGGAATAAGTTAAATGACTCTTACTTCAACCACTGAAAAGAAAAGTTTCCTGTAGGAATATATTTGACTATAGCAATAGCCAAATAAATGCAAACTCTGTTGCTGAATCACATTCCACTGTAATTTATGGATCACTCTCAGTATAGAGGAAAAAAACTGTTCAATTCTCTCTCATCAAATGCAATTCATACTTGCTCTGTCATTGAGGACCCAATGTATTTGTACACCTCCAGCTTTATACTTTCACTCCGCCCACCACGAAAGGCAGTTCCTATTAATCCAGCACAAGCTTCCATCCTTAAATCACTGGGCATTTTTAAGAGAACTCACCGTGGCAGCCGAGGGAATCGAAGCCGTAAACCTCCTATCAACTGTAACCATCTAAGTAACCAGTCATCAGTCTCTCCAATTTCAAATAGGAGACAAATAGAAGCAGTACCCAACAGACGACCCTGTGCTTTGAAGTACAGATCTGTAAATTCTCGCTCTGTGAATGACTTCCAAGGTGCCAACACACACTACTTAAAGAAAATTGCAGGCCCTCTGGTATGTCCCATCAGGTCCGTCCTTTGTAATGCCAGATCTATAAAAAACAAGACTGCTACAATTGCTGACCTTATCGAATCGTCAGATATAGCCTGTATTACTGAGACTTGGCTGGATGAAAATGCAGCACCTATCCTGGAAGCTGCAGTTCCAACAAACTACTCTGTTATTCACAACCCCAGACTGGACCGCAGGGGAGGCGGGGTGGCCATCTGCTTTAAAAAAGAACTAAAACTTAGGGTCTGCCCAATGGAATCGACTCACTCATTTGAGTGCATTGTTGCCCGGAGTTCTGCACAATTAGGTTTCAGAGTACTTCTCATCTATCGCCCCCCTGGAGATGGAAAGACATTTCTACAAGAGTTTGCAGATATTGTTGCTGGGCTAGTTCTGGAGCACCAAAGATGGCTCATCCTCGGGGATTTCAATGCATGGGTCGATGATGAGCTCTCACGCCTTGGCCAAGATCTCATGTGCACAATGAATGCTCTCGGGCTCACTCAAGTCATCCCCTCTGCTACACATAAAAGTGGCCACACTCTTGATCTTGTCTTCCAGATTGGACTAGAAGTATCTGACCTAAAGATAAACCCAGTCACATGGTCAGACCACCACTCAATATGGTTCTCAGTCGCAACCCCTCAAAATAGATCTGTGCCCATGGAATTGACCAAATATCGCCCAAGGAGGGCTATGACTCCTCAGGCCATGGCAGCTAACTTGAACCTCTCAGCAGTGATGGGGACCTGTAAAGATCCATGTTCCCTAGTCCATTTTTATAACAGGGCTGTGACAAAGGCACTGGATACTATAGCCCCATTGCGTATTCGACCCTGCAAACCACACCATCAAGCTCCCTGGTTTGACAACAGTATTCGTGATCTCAAGAAAAGGGGTCGTATACTTGAAAGACGATGGAGGAAGACAAACCTGGCAGAGGATAAATTAAATCTAATCAAACACATTGGAATATACCAATCAACAATCACCCGCAAGAAAACAGTGTTCCTTTCAAATGAGATCATGACAGCAAAAAATAGGCCCGCTCAGCTTTTCCGTACAGTGGAGATGCTTTGCAAACCAGCATGCCTGCAGCCTGATGTAACCCTCTCGCAGTCAAGATGCAATGAGTTTGCTAAATTCTTTGCAGATAAAGTATCTATCATCCGGGCTGGAATCCCCACAGTGACACCAAAGGAGTTCCAACAGACCAAGCCTACCAGTTTAAGACACTTGCCTTCATGGGACATCTTTGACCAAGTGGAGGTACAATACATTGCTGGAATTTCCAGACTGTTGCGTCCCTCCTCCTGTGATCTGGACCCTGCCCCATCCAAGCTTCTTTTAGGGTGTATGGAAATAATCGGCCCTGCATTTGCAAAAATAGTTCAATGCTCTTTGCAGACAGGCGTTTTTCCCGAACCACTAAAGGAAGCAATAGTCAGACCACTTCTTAAAAAATCTAATTTAGACCCTGACTGCATGACCAACTACAGGCCAGTATCAAATCTTCCTTTTCTAGGAAAGGTTATTGAGAAAGTGGTTGCAACTCAACTAGAGACCCACCTGTTAACCCATGACATTTATGATCCATTCCAGTCAGGATTCAGGAGAAGACATAGCACAGAAACAGCTCTGGTATGTGTGCTCAATGATCTTCTAAATGCAAGGGATAGAGGAGACTGTTCAATCCTAATCCTTCTGGACCTCTCTGCAGCATTTGACACCATTGACCATGGGATTCTAATTGAGCGCCTGAAGAATTTCTGTGGCCTGGGTGGCACAGTCCTTAGCTGGTTCAAATCATTTCTCGCTGGCAGGTCACAGAGAGTTGCATCGGGAGTATACTCTTCACCACCAGTGCCGTTGTCTTGTGGTGTCCCACAGGGCTCTATACTATCTCCCATGCTTTTTGCAGTATACATGCTTCCACTTGGTGACATAATCAGACGTCACGGCCTGGTCTACCACTGCTATGCAGATGATACCCAACTGTACCTGTCCTTTGCTCCAGGCACCGATAACACAATAACAACCTTAAATGGCTGCCTAGCTGAGCTCCAGGAGTGGATGAGTGCCAGTTGGCTGAGACTGAACCCAGATAAAACAGAAGTCCTGATGATAAATCACAGGACAAGACGGCAGCATAGCCAACTGACAGGTCTTAAGCTGGGGGGCACAGCACTAAAAAACTCTGATCATGTGCGGAATCTTGGTGTTGTCCTGGATAATGGCCTGACACTTAAACATCAGGTGTCAGCCACAATCAAATCCTCATTCTTTCATCTGAGAAACATAGCCAGAATCAAGCATTTAATTCCCCCAGAAGACCTTCCTAAAGTCATACATGCATTTATATCATCACGACTAGACTACTGCAATGCTCTCTACCTGGGTCTTCCAGCAAAAGAATTGCACCGCTTGCAGCTGGTACAAAATGCAGCCGCCAGACTATTAACTAACCAGCCCCGCTCCTGCCACATAACTCCCATTCTCTACGCCCTTCACTGGCTACCTGTAAAATGGCGAATCGTTTTCAAGATTGGCTTACTCACTTTCAAGGCCCTACATGACCAGGGCCCAAGGTACCTGCAACAGCTGCTGATCCCTTACTGTCCTACTCGATTACTACGATCCACTGAAGAAGGACTACTAACAGTACCCAGAATCTCCCTGAATTCATCTGGGGGTCGAGCTTTCAACTTTGCTGCTCCAACTCTGTGGAACTCTCTTCCTCGCACAGTGCGAGAAGCGCCCACTATAGAATCCTTTAAAAATAGACTAAAGACATACTTATTTACTCAAGCATTTCACTGACATCTACTGTTAAACTTGTTTTGTATTTTGAGCTGTAAAGACAATGTGTGAAGCACTTTGAGTCCTATTGGGAGAAAAGTGCTATATAAATATCATTATTATTATTATTATTACTCCACCCCCCACAAATCCTATTCCAGGTTAGATTATTTTCTCCTAAACCATAATTACCTCCACCTGATCCGAGACTCTACTATAGGCTCCATAACCTGGTCCGATCATGCCCCTATCTGTATGGACATGTCTTTAGAAATAACCCCCAGACAACGTTCCTGGCGCTTCAATGAATCTTTACTCTCCGACCCCAACCACAAGTCCCAATTAGAAGAAACCCTAGACACGTACGTGGAAAACAATGTCACTCCCGATGTCTCCGATATGATGATCTGGGAAGCACACAAGTGTGTTATGAGGGGAAAGTGCATCCAATTGGGGTCACTCATTAAGAAGCAAAAACAACGGAAAATCGATGACCTTCTCCAGAGGATCCACGTATTAGAAACCACACATAAAACATCCCTCTCCTCCACCACATTTGTAGAACTCACCTCCGCTAGATCAGCTCTTAATACACTACTACTAGACAAAGTGAAACTAGCGTTTAGGAAATGTCGTAACAGGTATTATCGCTGGGGAAATAAACCGGGCAAAATGCTAGCTAGGGCACTTCGAGCCCAACGGTCCAATTCCTTCATCCCCTTCATTAAAAACACACAAGACCAAACACTACACGATACTGACTCCATTGCATCTACTTTTTGCTCATATTATTCCTCCCTATACAACTTAAACCCCCCAAAGGCCCCCCATGAACTAGAAGAACAACAATGTCATATCAGAGCTTTCCTCACAAAAATTGGTTTCCCTACATTAACTACGGAGCTTAAAAATGACCTAGAGAGGCCTTTCACAGAGTCGGAGCTGACTGAGGCGATTAAGACGACCCCCTCAGGTAAAAGTCCCGGACCTGATGGTTTCACCATCTCCTACTACAAAGCCTTTAAAGATAGACTCCTCCCATTATTGTTACGGGCCTGTAACACAGTAAGCGCCACTCACCCTTTCCCCCCCCAATCCTTGGAAGCACACATCACGGTTATTCCTAAAGATGGAAAAGATCCCTCCCTCTGCCCTAGCTACCGTCCCATTTCACTCCTTAACATCGACGTGAAACTCTATGCCAAACTATTAGCAAACAGATTAAAACACCTCTTGCCAGCCATAATCCACAACGACCAAGTGGGCTTTGTACCAGGCCGTGAAGCCAAAGACAATACCTCCAAGATAATCTCCCTGATACACCATCTCACGACCACTAAAATTCCCAGAATCCTTCTGTCAACAGACGCCGAGAAGGCATTCGATAGAATTGATTGGGGTTTCATGAAGGGGGTACTGGACCACCTAGGCCTGGGTCCAATATGCCTACAACGAATACTAGCCTTATATACTTCTCCCTCCGCTAGGGTACGGATTAATGGTTCCTTGTCGGGCTCATTCGCTATCGGCAATGGGACGCGACAGGGCTGCCCGCTATCCCCATTAATCTTCATCCTGTGCATTGAAGCTCTGGCCAGAGCGATCAGGGCTAATCAAAACATCAGCGGGATTGCAATAGCTGGGCAGGAATACAAACTAGCCCTCTTCGCTGATGATCTACTGGCCACAATCACAAATCCCATGATATCCCTCCCCAATTTAATGTCCGAATTTCAATGTTTCAGTACCCTTTCTAATTTCAAAATAAACTTCACCAAGTCGGCGGCTATGAATGTCTCTGCCCCTCCAACCATAGTGACAAATCTTAAAGCCTCATTTCCCTTTATATGGCAGGCCTCCCACCTTAAATATCTAGGAGTTACCATATCCAATGATCTTACTAGACTGTTTGACCTCAACTTCACCCCTCTCCTACACAAACTCCGCTTAGACCATCAGTCCTGGAAATCTAGACCCTTTTCATGGTTCGGCAGAGTAGGGATCCTTAAAATGAACTCACTCCCGAAAATACTATACCTCCTCCAGACTCTCCCCATCAAGATCCCACCTAGTTGGTTTAAGGAGATTCAATCCATTTTCCGGGATTTTATATGGGGAAACAAAAGACCCCGAGTGGGACTTGCCCTGCTACAAAGACAAAAAAACGCCGGGGGTATCAGATTACCAGATGTTCACGGGTACTACCAAGCTTGCCTCTTGAACAGAATAATAGATTGGTCGAGAATGCACACCAACAAGCAATGGGTTCAAATAGAGAGCCACTCACTTCCCTCCCCTATCAATGTCACACCCTGGCTCTTACACTTACCTAGCTCAACACACCCCACAATAAACCCGACCCTGGCCTGTTGGAAGAATATTCGCAAATCCCCGACCATCTCCTCGCCTACTTCCCCTTACATGTCCTTTCTTTTTGATAAACGCTTTCCTCCAGGCTGCGAGCCCAATACTTTTCGCTCATGGTATGACCGGGGTTTGTTCCGAGTGGGCCAACTGATGCCCGAGAGGTCTATAGCCCCTTTCACAGACCTACAAGACAAATGGCGCCTACCTGCGAATGAATTTTGGAAATACCTTCAAACACGCCATTATCTTACATCCCTGAGCCATACCACCCCAAGACCCACCACCCTTACTCCCTTCGAGCAGCTATGTGAGGCGAAAGATCCCCCTCCTCGCCCAGTATCCCAGATTTATAGTCTCCTATTAGAGAGTAAGAGCCAAGACCTTCCTCCTTTCGCTACGAGATGGAACAAAGATCTGAAGGTAAATCTTAAAGAAGCTGATTGGGAAAAAAATTTCAAATTAACACAAAGCTGTTCTCCCAGCACACTGGTAGTTGAGACGCAATATAAGCTACTGTCGCGATGGTACAGATGCCCTGACACACTTTCCAAGATGGGATTGGGCCTGCCCAATAAATGTTGGCGGTGCTCCACGGGCCCGGGAGACCTCCTACACATCTGGTGGAGCTGCCCATCCATACAATCCTACTGGCACAATGTTATTGCCATCTCTGGGAAAATTCTGGGTGAACCAGCTCCATCAGACCCCCTGTTTTGGTTGTTCCATTACTCAACAAGCCCAATCTCGAGATATAAGAAATCTATTCTGTGCCGCCTAAATAATGCAGCAAAGGCAGTTATCCCGGTCCGGTGGCGCACCCCACTCCCCCCAACAGTCGCGGACTGGTTCCGCCGACCAGACTCATACATGGACATGAAAGACATAGTCTACTCCGCTGAAAACGAATACGAAGCCTTTAGAGACACTTGGACAGCATGGATAGATTTCAAGGAATCTCCCTCATATAAAGCAGCATTAACACCCTCCTCGCCACAAGTGCCTTAATGCCATATCCCTACCCCTTAAACTTCCTAGAGAGGTACTTGCCTATTGCTTATCACTTCCTAATGTTTTTCTAGCATTCTGTGTCAAATCCACCCCCCCCCTTCCCCCCCTCATTATCCATACCCCAAACCCCCCTTACCTCTCAATATTCTAAACCTGCGTATGTTCTTATATTCATCCAATCCTTATGTGTTGTCAGATTATTGTTAAGGAAAATCTATCATACTATATTGATATTATTATATACATTCCATTGTTAAGAACATACCTGTATATCCCTGTTTATTGTACTACTTTAAAACCAATAAACACATTTTGCAAATACATTCAGTGTTGCTCTAATAGCCGCCCCTGGTCCCAGCCACTCTGGGATTGCCTGACAGGGAAGCCAAAGTAAATCCGTAAGGTGGTGTTCAACAATAAAGGAGCGTTCTATGCGAACCCAGGGTTTAGGGGAAAGAGCATCAAACCAGTCTCTGGCCTGACTAACCATGCATGCAGATTGGTACTTCTCAAGGTCAGGGTAAGCCACCCCCCACAACTTTTAGGTAAAGCTAGGATCTTCCTAGCAACAGGAGGTCTGACCCCTTTCCAGATATATCTAGATAACATTTCATTAAAGCTAGTGTTCAAGAATTTAGGCGGGATTCTGGGTATAGCTCTGAAGAGATACATGAGTTTTGGCAGCAGTATAATTTTGGAAGCTGCAATGCGCCCCAACCAAGAAATCTCACATGTTAACCAGTCATCTATCAATTTCCCAAAAGAGCACAATAGTGGTTTGAAGTTACAATCGAATACATCGCAATCCCTAGCTACTTGCACCCCTAGGTATTTAATGGATCTCATTTGCCAAGCATATCTATACTGGTCCTTAAGAAGTTGAACTTCCTCCCAGGGAATGTTAAAGGGGAGGGCCTCTGTTTTAGATGTATTTAGTCTGTAATAGGAAATCTTTGAGAATCCGTCTAGCACTGTATGTAGTATTGGTAAAGACGGGGTGGGGCTCAATAGGGTTAAAAGAATGTCATCTGCAAAGAGACTGATTATGTGGCACGATCCACCAATATTGGGGCCCCGCAAGCCCCTCGCAACCCTAATCTTCTCAGCCAGAGGCTCAATGGCCAAAGCAAAAATGAGGGGGAACAACGGGCATCCCTGTCGGGTAGCATTAGTGATGCCAAACCCAGAGGAGAGACAACCATCCACAAAGATCTTCGCTGAGGGGACTGAGTACAGGGCAAAAACAGAGTCTAAAAAACGACCGGCAAAGCCGAATCGGGACAGAACCACCTTTAAATATCCCCAATGTAGTCTGTCAAAGGCCTTTTCGGCGTCCAATGACGGGATCAATAATGGTTCTTTTTTTTTGGTCGCAGTATTCCAGGATGTTAAAGACTCTACGGGTATTGTCTGGGGCCTGTCTACCCTGGTATTCGGCTATAAGGGAGGGGAGGAGCGGGGACAGTCGGTTGGCTATCGCTTTGGCAAACAGTTTGACATTAGTGTTTAATAAGGTAATTGGGCGGAAATTTTGAACTGCAGTGGGGGGTTTACCTGGTTTTGGGAGTGCAACAATCTGGGCTTCCAGCATTTCCTTTGGGAAACACCCTAATTCAGACGCCACGTTAAAAACATTCAGCAGGATAGGGGCAAGTTCTTTTTTGTAGCATTTATAAAAATTTGTGGGGTAGCCATCTGGCCCTGGGGCTTTATCACGTGGTAAAGCATCAATAGCAGCCTCTATCTCATTAAGGCTCCAATGAGAGCATAAGGCCAGGGTGTTCTCAGGGTGTAGTCTAGGTAGAGAAATGCTGTTCAGAAAATTTTGGATGTCTTAATCCAGGGGCTGTGACGTATTGATGTCAGACTTGAGATTGTACAACTTGGAGTAGTACTCCGTGAAGGTGTTTGCTATATCATATGAGTCAGACACCTTGGCCCCCCCTAGAATTATGAATGAAATGAAGTCGTGCCTTGGCATGACGTCCCCTCAATTTCCTAGCTAGTAAGCATCCCGCCTTATTGCCAAACACATAGAATCTCTGGTTAAGGTGAGCCAGGTTACGTTGTTGTACTTGTAAGAAGGAGTTAACTTTCTCTCTGGCTTTTATAAGGAGTCAGAGTAAGGATTCGTTAAGGGGGTCTTTCTTGTGATCAGCCTCTAGCCGAGTCACCTCTTGTTCAGCCAGAGCAAAAGCTTGAATATGGGATTTTTTAATTCTAGACGCTGTTTGTATAGCCGATCCCCGCACCACGGCCTTAAGGGAGCACCAATGATTGAAAACGGTTGTCTCCTCGGGGGAGTTAGACTCCACGGATCCGATATGATATCCCGGCGGTCGGGATCCCGGCGGTCGGAATCCCGACACTGGAATCCCGACCGCCGAAATCCCGACAAGGGGGGGACATGGATCGCCCCCCCTTGCGGGCTCGCTGCGCTCGCCACGCAGCGGGCCCGGTGCCTCGCTACGCTCGGCACGCTATTTTATTCTCCCTCTATGGGTGTCGTGGACACCCACGGAGGGAGAAAGTTTCGGGATTTCGGCGGTCGGGATTCCAGTGTCGGGATTTCGACCGCCGGGATCCCAACCGCCGGGAAATTAACCGCATCCCAGACTCCACATATGCCGACAGGGAGGAGCGAATGGCTTCACGAGCCTCTGGCTGAGATAGAATGTGATTCCCCAATCTACACGGGCCTGGGGTAACCTTGCGTGTACTCAGATCCCAGACAACGGATATGGGGGAGTGATCCGAACGTCCATTTATCAGTTAGTACTAAATCTATCCTGGAGTAGGATTTGTGGACATGTGAGAAGAATGTATAATCCCTAACAGTCGGGTGTTTAGTCCGCCAGGCATCATAAAGGTCATATTCACCCAATACATTTCTGAATTTGGAGGAATGATCTGGGGGAGGGCCTGATCCTGGGGCTGTGGAGTGAGATCTGTCTAATGTGGAGTCTGGTACCATATTAAAGTCGCCAAGGAGCATGATAGCTCCCCTAGCATGTTTATGGACGACATTACATAATTTCCTACAGAAGGGTACCTGTTTAGAGTTGGGGGCATAACAGGAAACCAGGGTGACCTCAGCATCCTCCAGTTTACCGACTAGTATGAGGTACCTTCCCTCTGGGTCAGCGTATTGGGAGGCGACCGTGAAAGGGCAGTGAGCAGAAACGAGTATAGCCACTCCAGCCTTCTTAGACGGACCATTAGCACAATAGCATATTGGGACTCTGCTATCATAGAATCTTGGGGGGGTCTGTTTTCTTAAAGTGGGTCTCTTGGGGGACTTCCGGTGGGTGGACCTAGCTGATGGCCGCATTTTAAATTGAGCTCTCTGCCCTGGCTTCTGGACCCCCTGACTGGGAACACTCTGGGAGCTGCCCAGACACCTTGGGGACACATCAGTGGAGATAATGGTGGGTAAGAGGAGATAATTCCCAGCTCCCCACCATACTAATTACCCCGGAATCCACGCGCCTGATACAGCGCTAAAGGTAGTGGGCGCCATCTTGAAGGCCCTGCTGTACCTCACTCACAGCTGCCGTGCGTTGCCTTACCTGGCCCCAAACCCCAGCAACACAGATCCCCCCTGTACCTGCGGTGACCGCCGCTCCTCCTGCCGCTCACAACGCCCCACTCTCTGCACCAAGAGCCGCTGTGCATCGCCGGCCGGACTCTGAGCTGCTCCCGGGCGCCATCTTGGAGAGGGCAGACCCAGGATTAAACAGCAGGCGCCATCTTGAAAGCCCCGCTGTGCCTCACTTGCAGCGGCCGTGTGCTGCAAATCCAAGTCCTGTACCCCGGCATTACTGACCCCTCCACCTCACCGCTCCTCATACCGCCCAAAACGCCCCTCTCTGCGCACCAAACAGTCCCAGTGACCTGCTCCTGGGCGCCATCTTGGAGGGGGCAGAATCGGAGTTTAGACGGTGAACTCTACACTGCACGTCGCCCCCAGCTGACCATCCCTACACCCTGGAGCCACTGAGCGCTGCCTCCCCCTACCTGCTCTACCTCCTTGCACTGTTAACCAAGGCAGCTTCAGTGCAGTGCACTGTTCTCCGGGTGCCATCTTGGAAGAGGCAGAAATAGGATTCAACCACAGCAGGCGCCATCTTGGAGGACCTGACATGCTGCAGAACCTGTGTGCCTGCTCATAAGCCCAGCACTCTACCATTGCTGTCCCTAAATAATTGTAACAGTCAGCTCACCTCTTGCTAACACTCACAGACCTGTTATATATGCAGCAATAGTAACAAAACAGCAGCGTGACATTCCTTTCTTTCTGACACCAACATACAATTGTGCTGTGCAGCTACTACGACGCAGGGTCTTGCGCATCTTCACGAGTCGTTTGTCTCTGACCCAAAACTGTGGATAATACAGCTCATACCACATCTCTAGTTGTTTTCAGCTGCCGTGAGGTGTCCCTCTTGATCCTTGCCCTGCCGCACCCCTTTTGTTCAGATAAAAGGTAGCCATGGAGAAATGTGGGAAAAGGGTGGTACCACAGCTTAAAATAAAGACACAAGGGCATCCTCCTCACACGCTACAAGTCCACCAGTGTCGCCTGCTGGAAACACAGCGTCTCAGGATGCAAACCTCTCTCTGTACAATACCTCTGCTATTGCCAGAGTGCAAGAAATTTTGGCCATATTATCACCCTTGCTGGATGAGAAATTAGCAGGCCTAAAGGAGGCGATTGAATCAGCAGTTACTCAACTGAGAGACCATGGTTCCAAAATTCGAAGAAGCTGAGCAACGCATCTCTACTGTTGAAGACGAACTGCTTGCTGCAAAAAACACCATCGCATCCCAAGAGGCCTCCATATTGGCTATCCACGACAAGCTAGAAAACCTTGAAAATAGAAATGGCAGAAATAACCTGCGCCTAATCGGCCTACCAGAATCGGTGAAGCAGAGGGAGTTGATGGATCTAGTGTCCAAGTGGCTCCCAGAAGAATTAAAATGTCTACCGAAATCCGGCGCTATGCTAATAGAACGGGCCCACTGAATAGGCCCGGACAACCAGTCGTGGGGCGGCGTAGGCCCTGTCCTGTCATCTTCAAATTCCTAAACTACATGGACAAAGTGTCCGTGTTAGACGCCTATAGAAAAGCTGGAGAATTACATTATCAGGGAGAGAAGTTGCTCCTGTTTCAAGACTTCTCATACCAGGCGATGAAGAGGAAAGACTTTGCCCCGATATGCAAAGCTTTGTTTGATGCTGGCATCAAATTTGCACTCCTTTATCCAGCAAGGCTTCGTGTGCAGCGTAATGGAAAGCAACACTTTTTTGATACTGCATTAGAAGCCAAGAACTACCTGGCCTCTATTTCTAGTAGTACTCTGCTCTTGTCCAATGTTGAGGACTAACACAGCTAATGGCTGGCAAGTATAATGTATCTCATGTGTGTTGAGATGGCGATTAAGTTATGTTTACAGATATTACTGCTATTATTGGCTAAATGTAATATACCCATAGGACTAGTTACTATAGTGGCGCTACTGCTCTTAACACTGTCCCCCCCCCCTTACTAGCCTTTTCTTTAACTACTTGTCACAATAGGCCCGGTTGGCCTACATATTTATCAAAAAAATAATACAAAATGTTAGAACTGCACGGACCATACTGATGTACAAGATATCGCTTTGGTCGTTTTCACACTCCATGATGTTTATGGCTACCCCCCTGCTCGCTGGGACAGGGGAGGCCATGGATAAAATGTTTATTTTGCTTATTGTATTTCTCAAATCTGGTACAGGTTAATATGGGGTAGATTTATGATTAGGCGATCAGGGGAATCTGCGCTATCCCCGTGTGTTATAGCAGGGGATAGCGCTTCCCCTGATCTATCACACCTGCCGAGCGTTTACTCTAACGCCGGCGGTGTGGGGCAGGAGGCATAGCGCAGGGGCGATATTTTGCACTGCACCCCTGCCTCCTGCCAGATTTATGAACGGTCAGCATCGCTGACCGTTCCGCCGCCTGCAGCTGTCGACTTCGCCAGCTGCAGGCGGCGATGCCCTATACCTAACAGCAGGGACAGCGCTGTCCCTGCTGCTGGCGCTCAGCTGCGCTGGGATCTCGCGAGATCCCGCGCATGCGCAGTCAGCCGTCCAGGGGGGGGGAAGGAGACGGCGCATCAGTATTAACTGATGCGCTGTCTCCAGGAGGGACATCGCCGGAGGGGGGAGTTAGCGCTCCCCCACTCCGGCTGCAAGATCTTAATAGATCTTGTCGGTGTCCCCTCCTGCTTTGCCTCGCTAATGAGGCGAAGCAGGAACTGTTATGGCGGTGCGATAGGGGCCGCTATAATAAATCTACCCCTATGTGTGCTACACCAAACAACTCACTCATCACACGTAAACACATAAAATTCTTAACATGGAACATAGAGGGCCTTAACTCCCCCATTGAAAAAAACGAAAAGTGTTCCAGCATCTGAAGCGCCTTAAGCCGGATGTCGCAGCATTACAAGAAACGGTACTTCTTTACTTTCACGGCGCCAGCATGGCGCCGCGCGTCAGAGTCCCCTTGCGGGGCGCGCTTTGCTCGCCCACGCTGCGGGCTCGGTGGCTCGCTACGCTCGCCACGCTATTTAAAATCAACTCCATGCCAACATGGATAGTGGAGGTATGAACTATCCATGTTGGCATGGCGTTAACTTCCTTTATTTTACATAGTTTGTGGCGAGCGTACAAGGCGGAAGTAGCACGGCCATGCTGGCGCCGTGAAAGTAAAGAAGTACCCAAGAAACACACTGGAGGAGTGGTGATCCTAACACGCTAAGGGATAACTGGTTCATAGACTATTACAATGCCTCTTATTCTGCTAAACAGCGAGGGGTCCTAATTATTATAAACAAATCTATACGGTATGAGGTCTTAGACAGCCTACAGGACTTAGAAGGTAGATATTTGTTCCTAAAGGTCAAATTAGAGGGTGAGCTATTTACAATAGCAACATTATATGCCCCTACAGGCCCTAACACCAACTTTTTCACTAACTTGTTCGTTCAGCTTCAGGGCTGGGCAGAAGGTCATATAATTCTGGGAGGGGACTTCAACACAACCCAACAACAATTTCTAGACAAAACTAATAATGCAGTTAGAGACACCCCACCGCCTGCGTTGGGATTACTAATGAGTTCCTTAGGACTTTCAGATCCTTGGAGACATCAACACCCAGTAGACAGGGAATATACCTTCTACTCACACCCCCATCATACCTCTACGAGGATTGATTATTGGTTCCTCCCCATTCCCGTACTTAACAGGATACACCGTTCCAAAATAGAACCAATCATGATTTCCGATCACTTCCCCACTTGGTTTGAACTATCCCTACATTCCCCCCTTGCCCATTCCTACAATTGGAGATTTCCGTCTTACCTGGCCGAATCTCCAGATTTTCAACAGACATTACAACAACACTTTTTAAACTATGTAGATGACAACATTCAACACATAGATGACGTGAACCTATTTTGGGCAGCTTCCAAACCTGTAATTCGTGGGCACATAATTGCATATGCCGCAACTAAACGAAAACTGTTAAATAGCCGCTTTATAGAACTTAGCTCTGCGGTATTCGCCTCATATGCGGCAATGCTACGAGATAACACCACCGCCTCTCGACAAGGTTATCTGGATGCCAAGTCTTTGTACGACACTTTGTGTACGGAGAAGGCACAAAGTTCTTTAGACTTTCAAAAGCAAAAATATTTTCGTTGGGGCAATAAATCAGGCAAATTATTAGCTTCAATAACCCGAGGACAACGCCCGCAAGCACATGTCCCAAAAATCATCACAGACCGGGGTCATCACACAAACACAACCGATATTGCCAATTCCTTCCTGGAATATTATACAGATTTATACTCCTCAGCCCCAGACCACCCGGCCTTAGGCATGGATTTCTTTAGAAGAGCTAAACTTCCTACACTATCCCAGGTGGAAAGTGATGCCTTGGTTGAATCGATCACTGAACAAGAACTCAAATTAGCTATAAATGGCCTGCCCAAGGGTAAGTCCCCGGGACCTGACGGAAAATGTTGACACCACATCTCATACCACATCTTCTGACTTTATTTAATTCCATCTTATCTGGTAAGGATCCTCAACTTGATTTTAACAATGCCAGAATAATTGTGTTACCAAAACCAGGAAAAGACCCACATTTGGTTACTTCCTACCGTCCCATTTCCCTGTTGAATCAGGACCTTAAATTATTAACCACTATTGTGGCTCAGAGACTTCAACTGGTACTGCGGAAATTACTTCATCCCTCCCAAACGGGCTTCGTCAAAGGCAGGTCCTCAGTACATAATATAAGACAAGTGATAGCAGCCATAACTCAGTCCTTGTCTATGCCAGGTGGTAGGTCTCTTTTAATAAGCTGCGATGCTGATAAGGCTTTTGATCGAGTCTCTTGGACTCATTTGCTACATCTGTTCCACACACAACAGTTTGGAGTAGGGTTCATTACGTTCTTTCGCAAGCTATACGCTTGTCCCACGGCCATTCTGACCGTCAATGGTTTAAACACCCCCTGTTTTGATTTGGCCCGTGGCACAAGGCAAGGCTGCCCACATTCTCCATTATTATTTGATCTAGCCATAGACCCGCTTATTAGATTATTTTATTTGCAGTCAGACTGGCATGGTATAAAATATGGGTTGACTGAGTTAAAGTAGTGTTCCCGCTAGGCTGTTTTAGCGGGGCGCTGCGCCCTGCTCGATTTTTAAAGGGCAGAATGCGCCCTGCCCCTCTAGAAGCGCCCCGCTAAAACAGCCTGCTGCCTGCCCGCCGGAGTGCACCGGTGAAGCCCAGCGCCGCCATAGATTGCGGTGCACGGCGCTTTCCTGGCAGCTCAGGGACTTAGTTACGGCCGGGCACACCCCCTTCAGTGTCGCGATGGCCCGGGCTCGCCCCCAATTGTGACGCTGCAACCCGGGCACGCCCTCAATTGTGACGTTGGCGTGCCCGGTCCGCCCCTCCAGCGCCCTGCCTCGTTTGGTTCCTAGAAGGAACACTATTAAAGGTGTCGGCCTATGCAGACGACCTTCTCCTGTATTTCACTAACCCACAGGAGGCATTCCCTGGTTTTCTAAATACATTATCTGAATTCGAACTAATATTGGGGTTTTTAATTAACAAATTGAAGACTAAAGCCCTAGCACTACACAAAGGAGCAACATTGGGATGGCCAGCGGGATTCCCTTTTCTATGGACAGACAGGTCTTTGATTTATTTGGGTCTAACTATACCAATTGACCCAGCCCATCTGTACTCTGTCAACTACCCTTCCTTAACCCCTTCCTGACAGAGCCAGTTTTTGCGTTCCTGACAGAGCCATTTTTTTCAAATCTGACATGTTTCACTTAAGTGGGGATAACTTTTTTTTGCTTTTACTTATCCCAGTGATTTTGAGATTGTTTTCTCGTGACACATTGTACTTCAAGTTAGTGGTAAATTTGGGTCGATACAGTGTGTTTTTTTGTGAAAAATACCAAAATGTCGTGAAAAAATGGAAAATTTTGCAATTTGCAAAATGTCACATTTTCTGCTTGAGAGACAAATAAACATACCACTCAAAATAGTTAATAACTAACAAAGACCATATGTCTACTTTATGTTGCCATCATTATTTCAACCTCCTTTTCATTTTTTTGGACACTAGGAGGCTTCAAATATGAATAGCAAATTCTCAAATTTTCAAGAAAATTTCAAACACTGATTTTTTTTAGGGACCAGTTCAGTTCTGATGTGACTTTGAGGGACTTGTATGTGAGACACCCCCATAAATGATGCCATTTCAAAAACTGCACCCCTCACAGTATTCAAAACAGCATTTTGGAAGTTTGTTAACCCTTTAGATGTTTCACAGGAATTAAAACAAAGTGTAGGTGAAATTTCAAAATTTCTTTTTTTTTGCAGAGTTTCAATTTTAATACATTTTTCTAACGAATACAGTAGATTTTACTAGAGAAATGTGACTAAAAATTGATTCCCCCAATTCTTTTGTTTTCATAAATATCCTATATGTGGCCCTAGTGTGCACGTTGACCAAACCACAGGCTTCATAATAGAAGGAGCACCTACTTGATTTTGGAGCCTCCTTTTTATGAGATTTTTTTTTAGGCACCATGTAGGTTTCTAGGCACCATAAGTGCTAAAAGTTAGGAACCTCCCCCACAAGTCACCCCATTTTGCAAACTACACCCTTCAGGGAATTCATTTAGGGGTATAGTGTACATTTCAAACCCCCAGGGGTTTCACCAATTTTGATACAACTGGGCTGTGAAAATGAAAAAATTTAATTTTTCATTTTCACAGCTCAGTTGTATCAAAATTGGTGAAACCCCTGGGGGTTTGAAATGTACACTATACCCCCTGATGAATTCCCTGAAGGGTGTAGTTTGCAAAATGGGGTCACTTGTGGGGGGGTTCCACTGTATGGGTGCTTCAGGGGTCATTCAACCAGAATCTGTGCTGCAAAATCCAAAAATCACTCCTTCCCTTCTGAGTCCTGCCATGCACCCAACTGGTATTTTTTGGTCACATGTGAGGCATTGCCATACTCAGGAGAAATTGGGGCACAGATTTTGGGGTGCTTTGTCTCCTTCATTCCTTGTGAAAATGAAAAATTTTGCGCCAGATCTGCATTTTTGTGTAAAAAAATGTAATTTTTTACACAAAAATGCAGTTCTGGCTCAAAATTTTTCATTTTCGCAAGGAATGAAGGAGACAAAGCACCCCAAAATCTGTGCCCCAATTTCTCCCGAGTACGGCAATGCCTCATATGTGACCCAAAAATACCATTTGGGTGCATGGCAGGACTCAGAAGGGAAGGAGTGATTTTTGGAGGTGGAATGAAAGGTGGGTGCTATGTCGCATTAGCAAGACCCCCGAAGCACCAATACAGTGGAACCCCCCCACATGTGACCCCATTTTGCTCACCAGCTTTGGGAGGGGGGCTGGCGCTGCGGCTGGTGGGGGGGTGGGAGGGGTGCTGGCGCTGCGGCAGCCGGGTGGGTGGGAGGGGGGGCTGCCGGGTGGGAGGGGGGGGGGCTGGCGATCGGTGCTGTACTTAACAGCACCGATCACTGTATGTATATATATATATATATATATATATATATATATATATATATATATATATATATATATATATATATATACATACATACATATATATACACACACATTATATATATATATATATATATATATATATATATATATATATACACATATATATATATCTATATATATTTATATATATATATAGATATATATATATATGTCATATAAACGAATTTCTACCCTAAATGAAATATTTAACTGTGCTGCTGCTGGCGGGGGGGTGGGAGGGGGGCTGGCGCTGCGGCTGCTGGCTGGGTGGGAGGGAGGGCTGGAGGGAGGCTGCCGGGAGGGAGGGCGGGCTGCCGGGCGGGTGGAAGGGCGGGTGGGAGGGCGGAAAACCGCTCGGTGGTGATCGGTGCTGTACTTAACAGCACCGATCACCACCGATCTCTGTGTTACCGAGCGGCTTAGCCGCCGGTAACACAGAAAACGCTGCAATTGGCTGTTCACTTTTGAACAGCCAATCGCAGCGATCGCCGACCGGGGGGGGCACCCCTGCCCCCCCTGGGCGGCGAGGGGGGATGTCTGCTGTCAGGGACGCGGTGACAGTTTAAAGCCATGACGTATATATACGTCATGTGTCGGGAAGTCCTTCCCGACCATGACGTATATATACGTCAAATGTCGGGAAGGGGTTAATATCAAAATTGATAGCAGATCTTCGTTCGTGGAGGTCCTTGCCTTTGTCGTATATAGGCAGATGCCATCTGATTAAAATGATATCCTTCCCCCGTTTGCTATATACAATACAAATGCTCCTTCTTTTGATTACGGATACAGATTTACGTACTATAAACACAGCCATTAGCAAGTTTATTTGGGATGGGAAAAAGCCCAGAATCTCCATTCAAATTATCGCAACATGCCTCTTTGGGTGGAGTTAATTTGCCTTGCATAAAAAGCTACAAGCGTCCTGTCCAGATATACCACTATCCAGCCTTTTACACATGAGACCATCAAATTATCCAGCTAGTGTATCCAATAATATGCTGCTAACTACAACTTGTCGGGCATGGCGGATGTCCCGCTCCAGACTGGGTTTATCCACACATAACACAATTTTTAATTCACTAAGATATAATACTCTGTCCGGTACACCTACGATACAAAATTTAGGACTAGCCAAACTTTGGGAGGCAGCAGGATTGCGGCTGTTATATCATGTCATGGATGAGGGATGCACTACGGTGTTGTCCTACCAGCAAATTTGTGATAAGTACCCCGATGTGACCATCCCTATGTTTGTGTATTTTCAGTTGAAGAGTTATGACACTAGTCAACTTAAAAAGATTCCAACGGCTGACATATCCGTAGGATTAGACATAATGATCAGACATTCCCAACATAGACCATGCAAGACCTCCTTACTGTATCTTCATATCAAGAAACAATTGAATCTAGAAACCTTAGACACTGGGTTAGCAAAATGGTCAGCAGACTTACCTACCGTAACATTACCCTCCTTGTTATCTGCATTCCAAAGATTGAACAGAACTCTGATCTCAGCCTCCTACATGGAAATGCAGTATAAATTACTACACCGTGCTTATTACACGCCAAAACGTATGATGATGATGATGATGATGATGATGATGAGTACAGCACCTGACTCATGTTGTTTTAAGTGCACAACACCTGATGCTGATATAATGCATTGCATGTGGAGCTGCTGGGAAGTTAACGCTTTTTGGATGGAAGTATGCCGCTATGTTCAGACACAGTATGGCATCTCTTTTACACCGACACCTGAATGGGCATTGTGGGACATATATCCTACTCCTAACACAGTTTGCCAGTCTGCAGGCCAGAGAATATTCTTGTCAAAACTAGCCGCAGCAGTACGCAAGACAATTCTCTCACAGTGGATATCATCCAATACCCTGTCCATTGCATTATTCTTACCTAGAGTTTCCTACCTTTTCCAAATGGATTGGTTGGAAATGTCACTCAACAAAGAAGCAAAAGCAAAAAAATTCTTTGCAGTATGGCTGCCATATGTTAGATCTCTACCCTCTGACACTAAAGCTCATCTTAGAAAGACTGTACAGCTAACATCCTGGTATAACCTTACAACACTCCAACTTAATGCACCCCCTTTTTGAACAACCCCTCCCCCCACTGGGTACCCTCCTAGAAATTACTTGCAAAATAATGTGTGATGTGCTATGTACAACAAGACTGTTATTCCACCTACTGATAAAAGAGACCGGGGCAAGACACAAATAGGGTACAAACATACACAACAGAACAAGAGACTCTAAGAAGAGCCGAAGTAAGGCGCCAAACTAGCCACGCCTTACTCATGGAACTGAAGGGGGGATAGCGGCCATCCGCCCCGCAACTGGCCAAGGAATATCCAGAGCCTGTACGTAAGAGCTGTATATAAAAGAAACACAAACATGTAGTCTCCCATTCTAGAGACCACTCGTAACTAGGTAATATATGAGTCCAAAGTAGAGTAAAGCCAGAAGTCTCTGGAGCACATTAGTCTCATATGGGATTCCTTGGTGTGAGATAAGAGAAAAAGGAAATAGAGGCTATATATAAGCTATATATAGGACGACCATTTAAACAATTGAGAAACTGTGAAACTTGGAGCATTGGAGGTAATTAGGGAATCTACTTTGATGTCGACCAGTCCTGCTGAAGTCGACGCTCTGGTAGCGGCTCTGAGAGGTCACCCACCAGGTTCCATTTAGCGAGTAGTTTCAACCCATCCTCAACATTACTGATGGATATTGTCGAACCTTCACGAGATATGAGGAACTTAGTGGGAAAGCCCTAGCGGTACATGATGCTCGCCTTTCTAAGAACCGAAGTCACTGGATGTAGAGAACGTCTCCTGATTAGGGTCGCCTGGGAAAGGTCACCAAACAGTTGAAGGGATCTCAATGCAACCGCTGAGTCAAGGCCAGGTCTAGCAGCTTTAAGCAGGGACTCCTTGATATGAAAGAAGTGCACCCTCATCAAGACGTCTCTCGGGGCCCCATCAGGGGTGTTTCTAGCTTTAGGGAGCCTATGGATACGATCCAGCAGTAGATCTGAGGAGAAGGCCGGAGGTATCATCCTCTTGAAGATATCTATAGCGAAGTCATTCAAACTACTGTAAGATACAGTTTCTGGAACACCCCTTAATTTGAGGTTGTTCCGTCAGGATCTGTCCTCCATGTCTGCTATTTTGTCTCGTAGGGTAGCCACCTTGTCTTCTTGGGCGGCATGTGAAGTAACCAAATCATTGTGACCCCACCACTTCACCCATTTTAGATTCCAAATGGTCAGTGCGTTCCCAAAGATCATCTATAGAGCGTTGACATAGTTGGATTGAAGAGCGAATGTCTGCGGTCATCTCTACTTTAAACTGGGTCAGCAGTTGTTTGAAGGTACCCACTGTCAGAGCATCAGTGTCCTCAGGCTCCCTTTGTCCAGCAGAACCCGAAATCAGAGGTGATGACGGTCCCGTGGGGGTCTATGGGAGAGGAGGGTCTGAGCGTATAGTTGGTTTAGTGGTCGCCTGAGTCGTGGCAAAGGTTTAAAAAAGGCCACTTGCGAGACTGTTTTGGAGACTTTACCTCTCTTCCCGGGCATATTTGCAGGGAGGCAAACAGAAGGAGAGAAATTTAGTTTATCCTGTGGGGTTCCGTAAAGGAACGGTCGTCTTCTCTATCCTCACTACAACATCAAAGCAATATCGGTTGCAAGGAGGGAACAGGGGAGCACATCAGGTCATTCAGGTATAAATCATAAGCCCGTCACCAGGGTCCCACACACCGGAGATCGCACAGGCAATGTATTTTGTACTGGTATTATTGAAGCAACCTATTAATATAAGGTGATCTGGGGGTTAACAGATTGTAGTGCAGCACCCCTCATAAAGATCAACTCACTGTTGTTTGTAATAGGTTTTTTTCTCCCTTGTAGGTGATGTCTTACACTTCTGATTGTGATAGCTCTCCCAGAAGGCAGTTATATTTATTGAGGCACTTTTAGAATAGGGAGTATTTTATACCCCTGCTGTGGGCTATGGCTGCCTGCTGCCAGGAGGGTGTAGGTGGCTGACAGGTATGGTATTCACCCCTGCCTTAATGCTTGTATGGGCAGGAGTGAGGAGGGCTGCCCGTGCAGCTGCGTGAGCTGCACCCGCTCAGACTGCCGAATCCAATATGGCCGCCGCGTCCGGAGCCTGTGGAGGGCTCCCGGAGCTCTCCCCACAACCCCGTCCCCAGGGCTCCCAAACGGGTCAAATAACAGGGCAGTGGACGGGGCACCCGCCGCTTACCTCCCTCAGCAGGCTCTGCTCCGCAGGCCGCCCCCGGAACCCGCCTCCCGCCTCAGGCGTGGAGCTCCGACTCCCGGCGCAGGAATCAACTTGAGGCCGCGGCTTCGGAGCAGGTGAGGACCGCAACCCGCAGGGAGAGATCCCCCCCCCGGCTCCATAAACCTTAGTCCGGGAGTGCTTGGGACGTATCTGGGTAGTTGGTGGCGCGTTTATTAAGTTGCTAAATTAGGCTTTTAACAGGTATATTCACAGGAGCTCTCTTCAGATGCGTCCTGTCTCCTGCTCGGCTAGGCCACGCCCCCCTAATGGAGAGTTTTAACTTGTAGTGTATGTCCAGTAATCACATCCACAACGGCGGCAGAAGTACAAAAAATGTTACACTAAAGGTTTATGAATGGAAATGTTCATGCCTCATTAACAGTCTGCATTACTGGTGTAGTCCTACAAACAGTAAATAAATAAATCCAGTACATTAATTGTATTTAATCTTTTCCTTCTCTGGTATGAAAAGAGAGTAACAATTAAATAAAAAAACAACAACGTACAATTAGTGGGACAGACATGAAATAGCTGGAAGGTTTGGTGCCAGAAAACAACACGGGACCAATGATGACCTGAATCTGAAGAGTTCAGAAACCGCTGCTATGTCCCAGCTCTGACAGAGTTCATAACGGTAGTTCCTACTCTGCTGTGTATGCTGGAGTTACTGATTTATGGCCTTTTTATGGGTCTCCTGCCTTCTCGCAGAATAATCCCATGGGCGCCTGTTTTCTGTAAATCCAAACATTTTCCGCAGGGCCACTCTGGCAGCTTCCTCTTCGGCAGCCATGATGGTCTCCCCAGGGCCTTCAGCAATCAGAGTCTTATCACTTATTTAAAGAAAAAAAAAAAGGGGGTTAGCCATTAAAAACAAACCAAAGCAACACATTTTGCAGGTTATCTGCTGACTGCACATGCCAGTATACATATTTGAATACCTCGGAGATTATGGAAAGCATAACATCACAATTACATTTATCTACATTAAAAGGAACACAAGTTACATACAGTAATTTTTGCAAAGCTGGACACTTTTTTTGTTTTTGACAATCCACTAGATAATGTATGCGTTGAACGTGGCTGGATAAGACTGCTAGTAACAGAAATTGTAATCTAATCCCATGATGGGTCTGAGGGGTAGATGTATGATACAGGGGTATGGGGGAGAAATGTTATCGCACACCATGTGCAGTGATAACCATTTCTCCTTGACGTAGGACTGCAGTCATTACCGAAACAGCCCTCGTAACAAAATGTTTAAATTATGTAATCAATGACATACAAAATTAAGTAAAATAATAATTAAAAGCAACTAGCATACACACATATTCACACATCTATAACTGCCTTTAGTGATCCCTCCAGGATCAGGGCAGGGTGGCGAGGGAAAGAGGGCAGCTTGAGATCAGTGGGACGGGCCAGCCAACATCACTGATGTGAATGGGCCAGGGACCCCAAGCTCACCAGTCATCGTGAATAGATGCCTTGCACATGGTAGCTACTCATGCTGCAGCTGGGATCCATGGACTCGGCTGTTTTAGCAAGGCAATGCTAAATGGACTGGGGCACGTTTTGCCCTTTAAAAAATAAAAATAGTCTGGTACGGCACAACCAAAACAGCCTAGTGTGAACACTAGCATCATCTACAGTATATGGATAATATAAAGGAGAGGTAATAAGAGGGGAGACTTACAACCAATAAATGCATTTAAGTGTTAAGCTAGGTACACACGGCACAGTGGATTGATCCAGTGTTATTCAACCAATTTGCCTGAAGGACCATTGTCTGTTTTCCAGTGTGTTTCAAATGTTCTCATTTGCTCCCATATGTTACCAGATTTTTGTTACCACCAGATAGATTGGACAGGTACACAGCTTATGAGGCACCACACAATAAGGAACTGTGGGGCAGATGTATTAACCAGCGTTAAGTGCAAAAATGCACTTAACGCTGGTTAACTGGGGGGGGATTACATCTGTCCCTAATGTATTACTAGCGCACCTAACGTGCGCTAGTGACAGCCCGCCGAGTTACGCTCGGCGGGGCTGTCCCTGCAATCCCCCCCAGGGATTAACGGCCAGGGCGATGTATTAACAGCCTTCAAGGCATTAATTCGCCCCGGCCGCTTCGCCAGCTCAGGGCTAGCGTTGTCCTATCCCCCACTATGGGGACAACGCTAGCCCTGCGTCTGGCTTGGGCTGCGCTGGAGATCTCGCGGTTTTTGCGAGATCCCGCGCATGCCCAGTGCGGCCGGCCGGGGGACAGGAGATAGCGCATCAGTATTAACTGATGCGCTATCTCCAGAAAGGGACATCGCCGAAGGGGGGAGTTAACGCTCCCCCGCTTCAGCAGACAAGATGTTAATACATCTTGTCGATGTCCCTTCCTGCTTCGCCTCGCTATTGAGGCGAAGCAGGAAGTATCATAGCGGCGCGATAAGCGCTGCTATGATACATCTGCCCCAAAAGTCCTGATTAAGCAATAATAAATACTGACCAGATAAAAAAAAAAAAAAAAAAATGTTTGACTAGGAAAGGGACAGAGGTACATATTGGATGGGATAGGATAGGTGTACATGGGGAGGTAAGAGTCATGGGAAAGACCTGCATATATTACTGATGACACATGGAGGTAAGTGAACGAGGAGAATAGAGGGCAAGGATATATGTGAAGGAAGAGTACTGAGGATTATATGAAGCCTTCCAGCACAGATAAGCAGTACCACTCTTGGCCATTGTTTGCCGTGTAGAGAACTATCAGTCTTTTGTTGCTGAAATTTTCTCTTAAGCTGCTCATACACGCTGCGTTTTTGCTGTGCGATGCACACTCCCGCGGGCATCACATCGCATAGTTCAAAAAGTATGTGCTGCACTTTTTAAACTAGGTTCCCATTGCATGCAATAATCGCAGCGTGTATGGGCACCTTTAAGCAGTGTACACAGTTCGATTTTTGCTAGTGGAAAATTTTGATTAGATGCACTATGTCTATGTTCACTATGTTAGTCTGTGATATAATCAAAATTGCCTTGCCTGCACACTCTATTTTGCTATGAGATACTGAATTAGCAGGGCTGTGCATCGGGATTAGCTGCATGTTTAACACTATGCGATTTTGGCTAACCCTCCAGGGCCCAGTGCTTCCCAAACTTTTTTGAATCACAGCACCCTAGAGCAATGGTAGCCAACCCTAGCCCTCGAGAGCTACCAACAGTTCACATTTTCCAGACAACCTAGCTGCTGCACAGCTGCACTCATTAGTAGTATTAGTATTAGTAGTTGGTAGCTCTCGAGGACTAGGGTTGGCTACCCTAGCCTTAGGCTGGTTTCACACACTCCGGCTCCTGCCGGACGGCGAAAACCCGTACGGCCAGGAAGCCGTGCAGCACACAGTAGATTATGATGGAGGGGATGGCCACAGCCCGGCAGCCGTCCCTTCCAGTGGCGGGATCCGGCTGCAACCGTGCGGCTGGGCCGTAGCCGTCCTGTGTGAATGGACACAATAGTGTCCATTCACAACTAATATGTGCGGCACGGCTCCCTGGCCGTGCAGGATTTCACTGTCCAGCAGGAGCCGGAATGTGTGAAACCGGCCTTAGAGTATCAGGATTTTTTCACAGCACCTAAAAGGTCAAAAGTTTACTCCTTAGGTCCAGTTATGTGATGAGGAACATGATTCACTTCTGCTTACCCACATATTTTCTAATTGGAATTCACAAACACTAAATTTTCCTTATTAAAAAAAATAAAATAAAATAAAAAACCATACAGTATACCCAAAGAGAAAAGAACAAAACTACATCCAAAATCCATACAGCTGCAAAGGCTCTGGTGGGAGCCTCTATACAAATCCTGGGCTTTTATATTAGAATAGTTTTGCATATCCTTTAAGTCAGTCAAAGATTGCATCTGCAGCAACATTAGCATACAAATATCAATCATGTCCACATTATGCAGTATGTTCTCTATATATGCTTGGGTAAAATATAGAGTACATGGTCTGTCTCTTACAGCACCAATTTATCAGTAACGTAAAAATGAAGACCTAAGCCAAAACCATCTCTGCTGTAGCTTGATTCTTCTCTTTTGGACCTGACTGTACTACTTCTCATCAAACTGCTACTTCTCATTTCATTACATGGTATACTCACCAAACTTCAACCATCCTATAAAAATCGGTACTTGTGGATTATCACGGCTCCCACGATGGCCATCGTATGCGAAAAAATCGCATCGCATGCAATCGCATACGATTTTTCACTGAAAAGCATCCAAATGCATTGAAATTAGTATAAAACATGTTCAATGGCCCCCAAATGGCATTTTGAGGCTGTACCACCCCCACTATCAACGTGAACCCGAAGCGTGGCGAACGCAGCGAGCCCGCGAGGGGCGGCGGTACGCGTCCTACGACCTTTTCATACCCCCACTATCCACATCGGCGTGGAGTTGAGAATAGAAAGTGTGGCGAGCGCAGCGAGCCACCGAGCCCGAAGCGTGGCGAGTGCAGCGAGCCCCGCGAGGGGACGCGGATACCTTCACAGGTATCCGCGTCCCCTCACGGGCTTCACAGGTGTCCGCTCGCCACACTTTCTATTCTCAACTCCACGCCGACGTGGATAGTGGGGGTATGAAAAGGTTGTAGGACGCGTACCGCCGCCGTTCGCCACGCTTCGGGTTTGCGTTGATAGTGGGGTGGTACAGCCTCAAAAATGTCATTTGGGGGCCATTGAACATGTTTCATACTAATTCCAATGCATTTGGATGCTTTTCAGTGAAAAATCGTATGCGATCGCATGCGTTTGACAAAAAACGGCAAAAAAAATAAAATAAAAATCGGTAAAAATCGCATGCCACTAAATATGGCATGCGATGGGAGCCGTGATAATCCACAAGTACCCTATAATCTCCCTGACACTCACCACTCAGTGCACATTGCCTCTTCCATTATTCACTCCCCTCTTCTAAACACTCATGAGCTCTTTACTTACTTCTCTACTTGTACTTTCACATCCCACCACCAATACAAAAAAACACACACATCCACCTATATCTATCTCTCCTTTCTAATCTTATTAGCTGGTGACATATCACCAAACCCAGGCCCCAACCACCTGTCCCACCCAGATTTAATTGGTTCTAAGCCTAGAAATTCAGCTAACCTCATAAATATCACATGCCTCCAACCACACACCAAACAACTTATATGTGCCCTATTGAATGCATGCTCTGTTTGCAATAAATTAACATCCATCCATGACCTCTTCAACCTGATGGCCATTACAGAAACCTGGCTCTCACAATCAGACACGGCCTCGCCTGTAGCACTGTCACATGGTGGTTTCCACTTCACTCACACCCCAGGCCTGATAACTGTAAAGGAGATGGGGTTGGTATATTACTGTCACAAGCCTTCACATACTCCGTTCTACCACCAGTTCCTTCACTTATATTTACATCATTTGAAGTTCACTCCATTAGGGTTTTTTCCCCCCTTTTTCTCTGCGTGATGCTGCTATCTATCACCCACCTGGGCTTCCCAAAACTCAATTTCTAGAAGAAGATTTCTCTGCCTGGCTCCCCCATTTCTTATCCTCCGACATCTCCAATATCATCCTTGGTGACTTCAATATTGCTATTGACAGTCCACCATCTTTGCATGCTTCCAAACTCCATCAATGCACAAGAACTTGCCTCCTACTTTAAAGGACAAGATTGATAATATCCGAGATGAAATGGTATGCTCTTCCACTACCTCTAAACCACTTTCTTCCCCACCTGAATCCTCTGGCACTTTCTCTTTACATTAGCCTACAAATGAAAAGGAAGTATCCACACTATTCTTATCCTCCTACTCTACTCTTGATCCTATACCTGCACAAGTCATTAAAAATCTATCTCCTGTGCTTATTCCAACCTTAACTAAAATCAGCAATCTCTCTCTTGCTCCTGGTACATTTCCTTCTCTGCTCAAACATGCAGTGATTACTCCCATTCTGAATAAAAAAACAATTCTGACCATAACTTTCTCTCTATCGTCCTATCGCTCAGCTCCCATGCCTCTCCAAGCTACTGGAGAGACTTGTCTACTCTCGCCTCACAAACTTTCTTAACTCCCACACCTATCTCGACCACTCCGTGTGGGACTTTTGTCGGGATGCTTCCATCCTATGAAATGCCCTTCCACGCACAATAAGACTCTCCACTAGCTTCCCAACTTTCAAGCGTTCCCTGAAAACTCACCTCTTCAGGCAAGCCGATCATATTTAAGTTCTACACGCATAACCCTCTGAGGCACTTATGTATTGTATAGCTTCCCCTCTGGACTTGTATCTTGGTGGGACTGCTATGCTATTACTGATGCCTGTCCTTGTGTGTTCCTCCTATGTCTTTATAGATTGTAAGCTTGCAGCAGGGCTCTCCTAACTCCAAGTCTGTCTGTTGTTACCCAGTTTGTTTTATCACTGTCTACCATTGTAAAGCGCAACTGAATCTGCTGCGCTATATAAGAAACTGTAAATAAATAATCCAAGTCCCAACAGGTATGCCGCTGCTCCACTGTTCCTGATCACACGTCACATATGGACTCCTGTATTACCCTCCATTGGTTTCTCTTCCCTCCTTAAACAATCCTGCTGACAAAATGTGTCAACTACTGTTGAATTGTTGATCATACTAGTCCAATATATAATGGAAATCTAACAGTAAAGAACATTTTACAATCTATTACTCAAATTCACACTAAATATTTTCATTACAAATTATCCGAACTCTGCAATGACTAGGTCATACTAACCAGTAGAGGCCCACAAAGTATACAGGCAGCACAGTGCTGGCTCCGGATTGTTTGGTGAGCCTGGATTCAGGAAGGGGTATGTCCCTCTGAGACAGCTGTTCAACCAGCAAAGACATAGGGTCTATAATGGTCCAGAGATCAAACAAGTCCTTCCCAATCAGTTGAGGAATTAGGAAATCCTACAGGGCAAGAGAAAGTCGGTTATAGGATATACAGAACTCTAAAAATTGTACCAAGTGTTGTAAATACAATGCGGCTTACCTGGAGAAATAACCCAGTTTTATCAGGGCCAGTGCTTTGCAGGAGAGCGCCAATAACTGCATAAAAGGTGCTCTGGAGAGTTGTGGGAGACAATGGACATTCTGAGCTCAGTGTTAGATCTTCAATCCCCAGATTGTGAGCTACATGACACAAAACCTGCTGGCTAGTGAGGAAGTCAACCACAGCTTCCACACCAGCAGGTGGCAGGTTTGGAAAGGTCTTCTTTATCGTATTGGTCAGGTAGGTCACAGTGAAGGCCGATCCATCTTCTGTAAGCTCATGGTTATCCTGCAGGTTCAAAGCAGCAATTTCTTTGTCCAATCCCAGCTCTCGGCGACGGTTCTCTTCTTCCACCACATAGGATTGGTTCACAAAAGCCGTTTTTAAAACATCAATTGAAAAGGCTTCATTTAGACGCCTGGAGAAAGCAATGATCTCTGCATGGTAGTCAAAATTTGGCTGCTGGGACCTGTAGATTTAGAAAAGACATTACAAAGTATACTCTTAAATGAATAAGAATGCTTGCTCTTCTTATAATTAAACACTCGCTCATTAATGGTACAATAGCACTCAATTAATTAGAATAATTTACTCTTTTTGTAATTTTATAGCCTAGAGAACAAATTTTTACAAAAACATTTTTTTTGTTAATAAAAACAAAATCTCTCAAAACCTCAGTTAATATTTTTAAATATTATACTTATAAATTTGCAGATTATATTTGTGCTATAAATGTTCAACGCCTTGCCCATCTCCTCCATGACAATTAGCTATTTATATGCAACAAACACGCCATTAGCCACAACATGGATTTCTCCGGATGCCTTATATATAGGAAGAAAATAAGGTACTTGTTTCCTAGCACGGCCACAATCGCGGGCATCGGGTGTCATTTTTAGTGGTCTGCGACGCGACCGACGCGATGCCCCCGATTTTCCCATTGAAATGCATTGAAAAAAGTCAAAATCGCGTCGGTCGCGTCTTATGCGGCTTAAATGGTCCAGACGCGATGCACCCGATTTTCCCATAGGGAACAATGTTAAATGCCTCAATTTACCCGCGATGCCCCCGATTTCCCATAGGAAACAATGTTAAATGGCTCAATTTACCCAAATGATCATAGGGAACAATGGTAAATGGGCCAGAAAGCCCCAAAAACACCCCTCAACAGTGAAATGTCCCCCTAAAAGTAGTTTACGCCACCCCACGATCAACGTGAACCCGAAGCGTGGCGAGCGGCGGCGGTACGCGTCCTCCGACCTTTTCATACCCCCACTATCCACGTCGGCGTGGAGTTGAGAATAGAATAGTGTGGCGAGCCCGAAGCGTGGCGAGCGCAGCGAGCCCGCGAGGGGCGGCGGTACGCGTCCTCCGACCTTTTCATACCCCCACTATCCACGTCGGCGTGGAGTTGAGAATAGAATAGTGTGGCGAGCGCAGCGAGCCCGAAGCGTGGCGAGCCCCGCGAGGGGACGCGGATACCTTCACAGGTAAACGCGTCCCTTCGCGGGCTTCACAGGTATCCGCTGCGCTCGCCACGCTTCGGGCTCGGTGGCTCGCCACACTATTCTATTCTCAACTCCACGCCGACGTGGATAGTGGGGGTATGAAAAGGTCGCAGGACGCGTACCGCTGCGCTCGCCACGCTTCGGGTTCGCCTTGATCGTGGGGTGGCGTAAACTACTTTTGGGGGGACATTTCAATGTTCAGGGGTGTTTTTGGGTGTTTCTGGCCCATTTACCATTGTTCCCTATGATGATTTGGGTAAATTGAGCCATTTAACATTGTTTCCTATGGGAAATCGGGGGCATCGCGGGTAAATTGAGGCATTTAACATTGTTCCCTATGGGGAAATCGCGGGCACCATCGCACCAGATTTTTTAGTGCATGCGATGGCCGCGATGCCCCCGATTTTTACACCCGATGCCCACGATCATGATCGTTGTGGCCGTGCTAGGAAACAAGTACCGAAAATAAAAAGCGCAGGCCTCCTTAATGATAGTAATCTTAATCCTCCTTAATTGCAGGGTTGCACATAAGTGACACACTTAGTACTTTCATATTTATACTGTATAGTATATCCTCACTTATGTCCTGTAACCACTGTAATGTGGCTATTCTCATTTTGGAATTTATACATTACTAGTCACCAGCCTGTCAAAATGACAGAGCTGCTGGCACCATGGGCTCTATCCTGCTGATGTGTGTAGGTCAGCAGTTCCCAAACTGGGTGCCACGGGGCTCTTGTAGGAGTGCCTCGGATTGGTGGACCAGAACCAAAACAAGTTATTTATAGTGAAAATAATAGGCATAACCAGCGCTTGTGGCTGCCAATCTAAACAGGTGAACAATCAAAAGGAAAAGAATGTAACTAAACATAAAAATGACAGATAAGGACAATTCAACTCATTTAATTACCACTGGTGTAGGTGTAAGTGAGGATTAATGGGGAATTGAGTGTGTGCCCGAATGGTTCCATCTGTGGCCGATGGCACTCCATATCAGTCAGGAACAGCACTAGGCTCTTAAAAAGGATGTATTAAAGATCTGCAACTTTTTACACTCATACTAGCCACATGTGCTATGTGTTCAGCCTATAATTACCGTATCTATCAATCATCTGCAAGTTATGGTTACATGACCTTAAGAAGTACATGGGACTAATCCATTCTCATGGGTGAGACAGGGCCAGTGACTGAGGGCGAATACAGGCTATGTGTCCTGCAGAGGTGGCCATAGGCTCTGAGAAGAGGGGAGGGGGTGATGGCATGAGAAGGGGAGGGTGAGATGAGGGCATGTGGCAGGGAGGTCAGTGCCCTCACCTTGGAACAGGCACCGGGGGAGGCTCCAGCAACCGCTTCCTCTCCAGAAACAGCAGGTAAGGACGCAGCCAGCGCTTCTTCCCCCGTACTGGGGTATAACACAGCCCCGTTACCGCCAGGGAGCGAAGACCTAACAGCAGCGAAGCCATGGCAATGTGGCGGCCGGGGGACTGGTGCGCTGATGCACAGCTCCCCCGGAAACTGAGTCTTTTTCCTGGCTGTGGGGAATGGATCCTCCAGAACACCGCCTCTCTTCCTGCGTGAAATCTTTGGTGCCCTGTGTTTACACCGGAAATTGTTATATACAGCGTTGACCCTCCCGCACTGTGCTTCCGGTGCTATTCTGGAGTCTTCAGGCTGCTGAAAGTGGTTGATCCTGCGGCTGCTGGAGCTTGTGACTGACCGTGCCTTACAGGGGAGAGCCTTGTGCTGCTGCTGTAGGAAGGGTCGGTACCTTAGGCGGTTGTGTTTCTGCACTGCCCCAGTGCCTGCTGCATGTGTTTATTACAATGTCTGGTTCATCATCATCATCATGGACCTTTACATGCACAAATTAGTTACACATTTGTGACCTGACCACGTTTGCTTTTGCATCTTGTGTTGGTTTGGAAGGGGTTGTTTAGGAGGATCGGATTGTTTAGTGAATTTTTGGAGCTTTGGAAACTTGATCATTTTTATTAGACCTGCTGTACCAAAGAAACTTCATGAGTTGAAGGTTTTGGCAACTCATGACTCTCAAGTTAGCATGGTGTTTCACATTATTACAAATCATGAATATTATGAAGTATATAAATAGCTATATATTTATTGTAGTATTTTTTTAGTGATGGCCCAAATGGTGGGACTATGTAAAAACCGGACCGGACTACACTCCGGACCGCCGGACAGGACATCAAAATCTGCAGTCCGGAGCTTGTAGGGTCCTGTCCGGGGGGTGTCCTGTCCGGGGGGGGGGGGGGGGGGGGGCGGTCCCTGTGATAGCTATCACCAGGGACATGGGGGAGGGAAGATTACAGCCTCCCCGTGTGGTCCGGACCGTCCGGCTTTTGCTACATGCCCGGACCATACAGGGAGGCTTTATTCTCCCCCTCCACTACCTGGACGTGACAGGCAGACCCCCGGACAGGACACCCCCCGGACCGGAGGCTACAAGCTCCAAAATGCAGAGTTTGATGTCCGGTCCAGGGGTTTTGTCCGGGTCTGGTTTTCACCCATACCCCCAAATGGTTGATGGATTGCAGACCCAAAGATCAATACATTTATTGGATAAAACCCAAACATCATCCAAAAATATTCTAGGGAAGATGTTTAAAGCCTTGTAGAGCGATAAATTACTGAAATTAGTCCATTTTTTTTTTTTTAATAAACAGCCTGTAACAGGGCAGTTAGGAGTATATTGTCTTATATATTCATCTCTCCATTTTAGCACTCTCCAAGGCTTAGTACATATGGAACTCAGTATTTACAATGATAAGTATAATACCATCAGCGGAGTTATTTATCTAGGATACTGGTTGTTCAAACTATGAAATAGCTCCTGTGTAGTTTATACAGGAACTAGGGCAGCTGTAAACAATTGAATCTGCCCAATTATACTGGTAGAATTCCAGATGTAGCACACTGTCTTTTGAAGAGTTTGGAAAAATGTGCTTATAAAATACAAAAATATCATTAAGCTAGCATCAGCAGATTTTTATGGTACCCACATAAAATAATGTAATACACTGGGAGAGTTATGGGTGACCAGTAGAGCAGAGTAAATTACAAGAATTTAGCCAGGAGAAGAAATAGTCAAAAAATTACCCAAATACTGCTCATGGATTTAATGATACTTAGGGGTTGAAAATGTAGTCCCCTCATAAGTCTGGCAATATGTAGCCTAACTGTTATGCTTACAAATTATTATTACATCAGATTTTGCAGGATCCTAGTGGGTTCTGTATCTTGTAGTCTGCGGTATCCAGTTAGTGGAAGTAAGTTACCGCTGCTAATTGACTCATCCGGGGCTGTTCTTTAATGCACATTCTGCTTGCACTTTTGTTCTACCCGACTCAGGCAGATGAAACCAAATCCCTGATAAGTGTTCTTTAAAGCTGCAAACACTGTCAAGACTTTTTTGTGGGACCTGTGTGTTTTCATACAGTTTATTGTAAAAGGGGGCTATAATTGGTTAGCACAATAATCATTTTTTTTTTCAGTGTGGTAAATTATTGCATGTGATTTAGCGATTTGCAAACTGTCCACTATCCAGTGACTTTAAAACAATGGAGAATGCTTTTCTGACCCCCTCATGTTTAATTTCACAGACAGAAAATTGTACTATGACATGGAAGTGAGGTAATTGTGGTTCCAATTGTAGGACCAGCAGGTATAAGTAAATTTGGCACCTAATCCATGTATATGGCTACTGTCAAATTAGGACAACATTAACTAAGCACTTCTGGTGTAGTTGAGTTTTAATTATCTGCCTGGCCTAGGCCATGTTCAAGTCACCTCGTTAAACAGAAAATCTATGATTTTGAAAACTGTTGCATGTGACCATATACATTTTGTTGCTTGATGCTTTTCTTTATGCTTCTTTGGTTTACAGGACTACATCTTGAAAATGAGCCACAAAGGGGATCATTTTAGTCCTCCATATAAGGTATCTTATTTAATTACTTTAGCTAAATAGTTTTACTTATATGTAGTGCACACTAACATTTGAATGTAAATTTCACGATGACCAAACTCCTGGTATACACTTTTTTCTTTTCAATAATTTTTATTATTATTTTTTTTACCATACAGGTGTCATACAGAAAAGAAAAAGAGATTTGTCTATTCCATGTTAATACATATTCTCTTCTTATCACCACTTATTTCATTTTACATTTATTCCATGTTCTATACTTTATTTTCCATTCTAGGAGTATGGTCTCCTAGACTATACTCCCTGACATTACCCCCTAAACATCCAGTTTTTGTTATCTAAGCTTAATTTAGAATAGTATGTTCTCGTCCCCTTTTTTTTTTTTCCAAGTTTGATTTAGGATTGTTTAGTTTGTCCCATTACTCTTGGTCCCTTAAAAAGTGTGAGGCACATATAGAAACCGTTGTAATTCCTACACCGTTCACCTTATTGTAATGTAAATACCCTCAAATTAAAGCTGAAAGTCTGCAGTTAAAGCACATCTTGTTTGGTCCATTTTAAATCCATTGTGGTGGTGTAGAGCCCAAAATATGAGAATTGTGTCGCTGTTCCAATATTTATGGACCTGACTGTATTTGCTCATATTTTGTATAAGTGAAGGTGCAGTAATTAGTTAGGCATAGTGATGTCTAGACACAGCAGGCGCATCCCCCCCCCCCCCCTACTATCACAACAATACAAACATGAGAAAGAACAAAAAATATTCACTTAGTATTAGAGTACCATTTAGAAGTAGATATTTATCAAGGACTTGACAAGAATATTTGTGGGTCTTCTAATATAAGGTATGATGGAAACACATACATTTGTTGCTCAAGTGTTGAGGTGAATGAATCTATAAATTCCACTCAAGTGCAAACAAAAAGGCTGTCTTAAGGACAGATATTCTTATACTGTGTATCCTGCTTAATGGAGGAAAATTCTGATGGGAAGTGTCAAACAGATAGGGGTGATACCGATGGGGTAGAATAAAGCATTGAACTAAAGGAATGGCAGACTGATGGTTGGTTTAGATGAAGAAGTGGGTGGCAGACCATGTGAAGTTTTGTAGGGAGGGTGTGGAGTCTGATGAGGAGAGGCAGAGAATTCCAGTACTTGCTTTAGCATTACTGTACGTCACCTTTCACAAATTGCAGCCAGATGTAATTTAGATGTAGATTTTCATAATGAATTCTACAGATGAAATTGTTACATTTGTTTGTTTTGGTACTTGTGTAGTTTCACAGCGGCACCTTACACTACGCTGTCAGCGTAGTCCAACGGCAGCCTAGCGCAGTCAGCTTAGTGTACCTGTGGCAGCCCTGCGTAGTCCGCGTAGTGTCCCCATCAGGCAGCATAGTCACCGTACTATCCCCGCCAGCTGCAGCTCTGTCCCCGGAGTCCCTGGCAAGCCTAGTGAGTGCCTCTCACACAGCACTGGTAATCGCCAGATCCCTTGTGCTGGTGGACGCCGGCGGAGAGGCAATCATGTGGGCGCCGACGGAGAGGCACTCCATCTGCCTGAGATGCACTAGCGTCTCCTACGCTTGTGCATCTCAGTAAATCTTGCGGCAGGGTACGGCAACCCTGCCCATGTCCGCTTCAGGGAGACGGACAGGGTTAGGGGTTTGGTCGCCCGTGCGTCTCGTGCACAAAGGGGGGGGGGTGCGTCTCATGCACTATAAAGGATGCATTTGCCAGTGCTCCATGTTACTGGCAAATGCCTCAATTTCAAACCCCCACTATCCATGCCAGCCCGAAGCGTGGTGAGAACACGCGTAAAACACGCGTAAAACGAGGAGCCCGAAGTGTGGTGAGCGGTCGCTTATTACTTGACGTGTATTCTGCGTCAAATCTTGAGGTGGCGCTCACAAAATTGAATGCTTGTTGGCTCCTCTGCCCACTAAAATAGGAACCGCAGAAGGGTCAAAAATGTCAGGTGTCATCCGCAAAACCATTGTGCAGCCCAGAGACTGACCTTCTTCCCACAGCTTCTTATGTGGCAGCGCCACATACGCTCCTTTACATTGAGCCTCGTAGGATGCCCGTTGACACAGGTCTGTGTCTCTGGCAGTAAGTGGTGGCGTTGGAAAAACTCCACCGACGACTCCTCCGTCTGCAGCAGGTTGAAGATGGTTAATGATTCGGCAGCCATAACTGACACAATCTAATAAGTGGTGACACAATGCTGACTCACTACGCTAACTACGCAAGCTCCTGCTAGCCGTGAACATGCTGACTACATGCTAACTGCGTAATGCTCACTGACTACGCTAACTACATAAGCTCCGGCTAGCTGCAAACGTACGGATTAGGCTGTTTTTTTCCTAATTTTGATGGTCTTCATTTATACAGTATTCATGTATTGGAATAATACTGCAGCCAAATAAAACCCACCACCTATTTGCAGCTATAGTCCTACTATATTTAAATATGGGCTCCTTTTATTTTTTTTTTTTTTAAGTATAAATATTTTTTATTAACATATCACTTCACCGTAAAACATAGAGTAGTTTTTACGGTACTCTTTACCTAGAACGGCGCCCGCGATTAGAATCGCGGGCGTCGGGGGTAAAAAATCGCGGGTAAATCGCGGGTACATAAAAATCGTGTACCCGCGATCACCGCGATTTTCCCATAGGGAACAATGTTAAAAAGCCTGATTGACCGCGATTTTACTTTAAAATGCCTCAATGCCCGCGATTTTCACATAGGAATCAATGTTAAATGGGCTACAGAGCCCAAATAGTCACAATTAACCCTTAAATGTCACCCCAATTTTTGTACGCCACCCCACGATCCACGCCAACCCGAAGCGTGGCGAGCGCAGCGAGCCCGCGATGGGCGGCGGTACGCGTCCTCCGACCTTTTCATGCCCTACTATCCACGTCGGCGTGGAGTTGAGAATAGAATAGTGTGGCGAGCACAGCGAGCCACCGAGCCCGAAGCGTGGCGAGCGGACGCGGATACCTTCACAGTTATACGCGTCCCCTCGCGGGCTTCACAGGTATCCGTGGCGAAAAGCGGACACCTGTGAAGCCCGCGAGGGGACGCGTTTACCTGTGAAGGTATCCGCGTCCCCTCGCGGGGCTCGCTGCGCTCGCCACGCTTCGGGCTCGGTGGCTCGCTGTGCTCGCCACACTATTCTATTCTCAACTCCACGCCGACGTGGATAGTAGGGCATGAAAAGGTCGGAGGACGCGTACCGCCGCCCCTCGCGGGCTCGCTGCGCTCGCCACGCTTCAGGTTCGCGTGGATCGTGGGGTGGCGTACAAAAATTGGGGGGACATTTAAGGGTTAATTCTGCCTATTTGGGCTCTGTAGCCCATTTAACATTGATTCCTATGTGAAAATCGCGGACATTGAGGCATTGAATGCAAAATCGCGGTCAATCTGGCTTTTTAACATTGTTCCCTATGGGAAAATCGCGGGCATCGCGTCGCGGCCGTTTATGTACTGCCCGCGATGTCGCGATCACCGCGATGGGCGCCGTTCTAGGTAAAGAGTACCGTTTTTACATAGAAGAAAAGAAGTATAGAGTGATCATATAAATTATAGATGACCTTATATCTTTATGTTCATTACACAGTGTAACATCATTTTTGCAGTTTCATAGATACAATGTTTAGCCGTAATTGATTGACATATTCCAATAATTATATATTTGCATAAATACGCAAATGTTTTTATTTAACACAATATGAGGAGGTCTGGGTTTTACATGCTTAAGACTTCTCCGGTGATCACAAGACCACCACTTAGAGAACTCCTCTTTAAAAACAGGAAATTAAATACTAATTAATAAATACACATCATGTGTGAGCCAGCATAAGAGAGTTTGTGCACAATGGGGGCAGATGTAGTCAACCTGGTGAAGTGATACAGTGGATGATGATTAATTGAGCCCCTATCAGCTCATTTTTTAATTACAAGTTGGAAAATGACAATTAGGGGCTGATTGGCTGGTGTGTTGCCACCTTCCGCTTTATCACTTCACCAAGCTTAATAAATCTGCCCCAATGTATCCCCAGCTATGGAAAAAAAAATCTGTAGCATTGGCTAATATGGCGCCTTATTCTAGTTCACTCTTAGAGGAAAATTCCTTCTCAGATGGAGAAAACATGTGCACTGCAGGTGGGGCAGATGTTACTTGCGCAGAGAGAATTAGATTTGGCTGGGGGTTTTCTTCAAAGTGAGATTTATATTGCAGTGTAAAAATAAAGCAGTCAGTGTTTTCCCTGCACAGAAACAAAATAACTCACCCAAATCTAATTCTATCTGCCCCCCTGCAGTGCACATGGTTTTGTCCATCTAAGAAGGAATTTGCCTCTAAGAGTGAACTAGAATAAGGCCCATGGTCTGGTGTTCACTGACTGCTATAGTTGTCAACGTTTACATACAAGCCTGTTCATTGTAACTAATGTTTTTATTTTCTTTTTCATGGTGATTTGTATCCTAAAGCCAAATGAAAGCCCCGGTAAGTATTTCAGTTACTGTATATCTGCCAAAGTTTCATGTTGTGCAATATACTTTTGTCACAAACTCCTAATTCATAAATACAACCACCTTATCTGTAATAGCAAATCTCTAATGGAATTTTTGTGTTCTTTTTGTGGACAACGGAATTATTGGTTTATAGTGGTGGCTACAGGAGTGAAAGATCCTCAAAGTGTGTGTGTGTTTTATGTTACTCTCCTTTGTTTTCTCAGCCGATAGTGACAGCAATACAAGGATTCTACAGAGCAGCCTTATACATTGTAGATGCCTGTGTAAGGCCTAGATTGGAGATGACGTAGTCATATCTCCTTTACCACAGAGCCCTATCCTTGTCACTGGGGCCATAGGAGATTGGGTCACAGCAATGGCTTTCCAATTTTGAGAAGTAGGCATCATGATAGGGTGCTGATATCCTGGTTGGAAAGTTTGTCCATGTGGTTCTCTGTTCTAGCAGTACATTGTTTTGCACCTTAGTTTGGGCAGTATGTCCACTTGGCTCTCTGTTCAAGCGGGAGGCTGCTGGTTGGCTCAGAGAATTCTCTGAAAAAATCAGCAGCCTCCCATCTGATTGGCTCAGAGAATTCTCTCAGCCAATCAATGTCTGGCAAGTCATTTAAAAATATTTAGCAGCCGCATCCCTCCCCGCCACCTGGCAAAATGCTGCTACAAGCTCCCAGCCGCTGCTGTTCGGACAGACCCTGCACCCCACCACTACGAGTTTCCCGCCACTAGGAGCTGCCTGCCCCACGGACCACACTGCCTGCCTCCCGCCGCATGGGGAGGGAGGTCCCAGGTCAGGTGGTCGGATGGCCAGCAGGTCCGACACCGTCTCAGGTCCGAAGCGAGCGGGACCGCGCATCGGACCTAAGGGGACATCAAACTGTGCCGATTTGTCTAAATCGGCTCAGTGTATGGTCACTTTAATACATACAATGTTGCTCCAGTACATGTGTTGGTTGTTATAGAAGGATGGATTTCTTTACCTACAGTTGCATCCTCATACATCTATCCTCAATACGCCATGCAGCAAGTGAGGAGTGCTGATTTGATATGACACTTGTGTATTGTGAGTCTGCATATGGACAAGTACAGAACTTGTATTGGAAAAACCTGTTGATGGTAGCACTTCATGTACAGACTAAAGCAGCCCATACACGCTGCTTTGTGGGCGTGCTGTACTAGCACGGATCACATTGCATTGCATTGCATGTGCATCCGTTGTGCATGCAATGTGATGAAACCTAAGTACAAAAAGTATGTGCTTCATCGCATTGCATGCACAACGGATGCACATGCAATGCAATGTGATCCGTGCTAGTATAGCACAGAAAGCACGCCCACAAAGCAGCGTGTATGGGCTGCTTTAGGGGTAGATTTATTAAGCTCGGTGAAGTGATAAAGTGTCTGGTTTTTATCACCAGCCAATCCGCTCCTACCTGTTATTTTTCAAACCAAGTTTGTAACTTCACAGTTAGGAGCTGATTGGACGGTGATAAAAACCAGAAACTTAATCACTTCACTGAGCTTAATAAATCTGCGCCTCAGTCACATCTAGCTATACAAGAGACTTATATAAAATGAATCATCACAGTCTTCCTTGTCACGTTGTGTTGCCCAAGGCAAGAAGATTCTCACATGACCTGTGTGAGGAACTGTTTGTCAGACTGCAGCAAAGATGAATAAGGACACATCTGTATGTTCTGCCTGTGAAGCAGACAGCTGCAGACATGCTTTTAGATTTAGCATCATATTCTTAGATCCACCACTATAACCCCAATGTCTCCAGTGTCTCTCACTTGATTCTAGAAAAGGTTTTTGGTGTCGACCTATTTATTGTCTATCCAGATACTGTAGAGCTATCAAACGGACCAGTTTAAAGTTGTACCGGTAGTGTGTCGACACTCCAGCTCCTGCATTCAAGTTTTGACACCATAACTGTTGATGCCATTTTCTTTGTTCTGTTTGCCAAAGTTATAATCTCTCACTTGCTTTTCACAACTGCTGTATGAATACCCCTTAGACTGTCAGTATAATTTATAGTCTTCTCTTTTTAGAGGGAATTGGTTTGCTGGACTTTATTCACGATCAGAAACGAGCAGTCTCTCTTGTTGGTAAGTCGTATGATTTAGTGTAACAGCTTTTCTGTCAAAATCACTACATTGTAATGTTTTCTTTTTTCCTTGTACTAAAATGCACTTGACACTATCAAAACACTTAATACATGACCTACAGGACAATTAACAACAAGTAAGCAAGTTGGTTTTAATTGGTGACATTACCATTTGCCGATGCCTGCTCTGAGGTGAGCGATAGCTGCAGCATAGCCGTCATTAACGATGACCTCCATCCTTCTCTGATTTCCAAGGGGCGGCTCCTCCCTCCTCCCACTATCCTGAGTCTGTTGGTCCTTTTAAGATACACAGCCTGCCTTCATAGAGCGAGATACAGCTGCCCTGATGTCAGGATATGTTTAGTCCCCTTTTCCACTTTTAGGTTTTGATTGTTGGGTCCTGTCTGCCTCACTTTTTCCCTGTTTTTCTCTAACTATCTTTGTGTGTTTTATACTTCGCTCTCTTTCTGTATTACTGAGCCCTGGCATTTCTCACAAATTGTTAGATATTATTATTATTATTATAATTTTATTTATAAGGCGCCACAAGTGTTTCGCAGCGCAGTACAAAGGAACAATACAGGGAGACAAAGCTTGGCATAACATTGAATAAATAACAAAAATACAGTACAAATAAAGAGCGCCACAGATCAATACAAATTACAGCTTAAATGTAAGTAGTGAGGACTCAATCAACATACAACTAGAGGCTTGAGGCCAATGATGGAGATGAGTATGCAGACAAAGATGGTCACTGAGTGTTGGAGTATAGGAGAGCTGTGAGTGACATGTGAAGAGAAGTGGGCTTTGACAACAGGAGGGAAGAGGGCCCTACTCGGAGGAGCTTACAATCTAGTAGGAAGGTGAGACAGACAGATTACAAGAGGTGCAAGCAAGTGGGTGGTGGTTAGATAGCAGGATGTAAACAGGCAAGGGGTCGGAGAACCAGCTGGTTTATGCAGTGGAAGGGTACGCTTTGATGAATAGGTGAGTTTTCACTGCCCGTTTGAAGCTTTGCAAGGTCGGGGAGAGTCTAATTGAGCGAGGGAGTGCGTTCCACTGAAAGGGTGCCGCACGGGCAAAGTCGTGTACTCTAGCATGGGAAGCAGTGATCAGGGTGGAGGAGAGACGACAGTCGTCAGCCGACCGTAGAGGGCGGGAGGGTGTATGAATGGTGATGAGGTTAGAGATATATGGAGCAATGGAATTAGAGATGGCCCTGTATGTGAGTGTGAGGTGTTTGAAGAGGATTCTGTAGGGGAATGGGAGCCAGTGCAGATTTTGTTGAAGGGGAGTGGCAGAATTAGAGCGGCGGGAGAGGAAGATAAGCCTGGCTGCAGCGTTGAGGACAGATTGGAGAGGAGCCAGTTGGGATACAGCTATTTCATTGTTGTGCCTTCCTAGTTTAGTAGTTAGTCACCTACGCTACCTAGGATGAGTGCCAAGTACACTTATTTGTGGTCTAGGTTAATTGCTTTTGTACCCACTCTCAACCCAGTTTCTTTACTTTGCCTTTGAGACAAAGGCTTACTTCAACACTGATATGTCTTCTAAAGGAATCTTTGTGAATTCCTCCCACAGGTAGCAGGGGGCTCTTGTGCTACATGCCTATACATGCCCTTCATGTAAGGAAAATAATTTTTGCACTATACAGAATAGCATGGGCCCCTACGACCGCTGCTCTGCAGAGCCACGGGACATATCTTTTTCTGAGGATTTGGGTGCAGAGACCTTGGGTCATCCGTTTCAAGGATGTTTGATCCATACAGAAAACAAGACTTTCAATAAATATTCTGGGGCTTAGAGTTATAGACTGACACTGCCCAAAGCGGATCATCTTCTCAGGAGACGGACGATAAAGGTCTAAACAGCAAATGCCACAGCGGTGGCATATAAAAACAGGCAGGGGGGAGGTATTCAAAGTCAGGGGGCAATGAGAGAGGTGCATCCAATTCTACTATTGGCAGAGCATTATGCAGCCACTTCGTCCACTGGGGTGGACAACTGGAAAGCGGACGATCTCAGTTGCCAGGATCTCTACCTGGGGGAGTGGTCTCTACACCCATTGGTGTTTTAACAACTGACGCAACATTAGAGGATTCCACAGATAGACTTGATGGCATCCAGGCTCAATCACAAACTTCCATTCTATTTTTCCTGCACTCTGAACCCAGCAGCAGTGGCGGTAGACCCCCTGTCGATCCATTGGGATTACAGCCTTATATATATATATATATATATATATATATATATATATATATATATATATATATATATATATATATATATATATATATATATATATATATATATATATATATATATATATATATATATATATATATACAGCCTAATACATATATATATACAGCCTAATATATATATATATATATATATATATACAGCCTAATATATATATATATATATATATATATATATATATATATATATATATATATATATATATATATATATATATATATATATATATATATATATATATATATATATATATATATATTCCCACCATTTCCTTAGCAACCACAGCTTCTCAAATGCATAAAAAGAAAGTCCACTTCAGTGATCCTTAAGGCTCCAGATTGGCCGCAGAGAGCATGGTACACAGACCTACGCCACCTCCTCACAGACGAACCATGGCACCTTCTGATAAGGGAAGATCTTCTACAACGAGGTCCATTCATCTACCAGACTTACAGCATCTTCATTTAATGGGATGGCTGTTGAGTCCACCTTGTTGAGCCGCCATGATATTCCACATTCGGTCATCCCAACTATGTTGAAGGCCAGTAAGGATGTTACTTTGGCCCATTACCACCGCACCGGGAAGGCTTATGTTGCCAGGTGCGGATCACACAATGATATCTGACCTATCCTGTCTCCTACATTTTCTACAGACTGGTTTTTCAAAGGGTCTTAGGTTGGGTTCCCTCGAGGTTCAGATTTTAGCCTTGTCTGTTTTCTTCCATCAACACGGCTCCTATCCCAGAGGTCCAGACATTTTTTTTTAAAGGGGTTTGTTTCCTGCAACCACGGTTTGTGACTCCTACAGAGCCGTAGGGTCTGTTTTCGGTTTTATCTTTCCTACAATCTGATATGTTTTGAACCTCTTGATTGTGTGTGGCTACAGTTCTTAACCTGGAAGACTGTTCTGTCACTTGCTCTAGCTTAAGTTAGAAGGGCAAGGGAAATATATAGCCGGCAGCGTGTTCCACACCGCTACTGCAGTTACTCTCGGCACTTCCGGGTTCAGCTTGCGTGCGTCACCCAGGGTGTCAGGGGTTCTGGAGCGGTGTGCGCTCGACTCCTCCTGGAGGAGACTTGTGGGGTGCTGGGTGGGTGCAGGACTTGCGTCCTGGTGTCCAACGCGTTTCGGCACTTCTGAGCCTTTTTCAAGGATGCAGTAAGGTCTGTGGTGCTCCTGTATTTCTACCCACCCGGGTGTCCAGCCATTGGTTGCCAGTTCTATGGTGGGCGGGGTTATTCCCTGTCAGCTGGTGTGATCGTACTTCTATGTGTTGTGCAGCTGTATTAGGTTCTGGGTGATTGCCATGTAGACCCACATGTACGTGTCTGTCTACTATGTTGACTCCCCTTGTTGGGTGAATCAACTCATTAGCTGGATGTGTCAACATGCTGGTTTATTGTCAGGGATTGCAGACATTACTGTGTGGTTTCTATTGCTATTTTCAGAGAAACGGATCTGGTGGGAGTGCTACAGTTGGAGTGCTGTATTAATTCAATCTATATGTACATGGATTGATGGAAGGAGTAATGGAATAAATTAAATTAAAATGGAATAAAGTGAACTGGAATGGAATGAAATGGAGTAAAATAAATAAAATAAAGTGAGGTAAAATAAACTAAATGTATATACACTGTATCCAGTGGGAATGTCTTGTAGCTGTTAATTTGCTTACAGGGGGGTATTCTGGAGTGCAGTCTCTTATGTCTACACTATGTCACTTATGTTGAAGTCGATATTGTGCCCTTTGGGTTTCATTGTCTGTAGTTTGTATATCCACCTTAGTTCTCCTTTGTTTATTTTTTTTTAAATAATCCCCCTCCTCTCCAGTTGTGCGGGACTTGTGTGATAGCGGTGAATGTCATCCCTGTGGGGTCTCTGTTGTGTGTTTCATTGAAATGTTGTGACAAACTATGCTGTTAAAGTCCTTTTTTGATGTTGCGAATATGCTCGTACATTCTTGTTTTAAGGGGTCTGATCGTTCTCCCAATGTACTGTTTGCTGCATGGGCATGATATAAGATATACAACCCCTTTGGTGTGGCATGTCATTTCTTGCTTGATTGTGTATGTCTGGCCTGTGCTGTGTGATGTTATGTCAGTCACTTTTTTGTACCCTTACCTATCTGTTGTTCTGCAGGCTATACATGTCCCACAGTAGTGGAATCCCGGTGTTTTGGTTGTTCCGTCAATTTTGCTCTGTGTGAGGTTTGTGGGTGGTATGTGGTTATGTACCAATTGCTTTTTGAGGTCAGGGGCTTTTCGGTAGACTATTTTGGGTTTTTCGGTTAATGTCTCTGCTAGTATGTCATCTTGTTTCAAGATGTGCCAGTGTTTGTTTACCATTTGTTTTATCTGTCTGGCTGAATCGTTATACTGAGTTATGAAAAATGGGCCTTCTTTAGTCTTGGTGTCTGTTGTCTTGTGGCTTTTGTTTGAGTGTTGACCTGTCTACTGTAAGTACTTTGTTGTAAGCCTCATCTACTGTCTGTGGATTGTACTTCTTCTCAATGAATTTTTGTTTGAGTTCCTGTCCTTGCTGTTTGTATTCCTCTACTGTGGAGCAGTTTCTTCTGATGCGTGTGAATTGTCCTACGGGTATGTTATTGATCCAGTTGGGGTGGTGGCTGCTGGTTGATAGGATATAACTGTTTACATCCACTGGTTTGTGAAATGTTTTAGTGGCTAGTGTGTTGTTGTCAATGTATATCTCTAAATCCAGAAATTCTACCTTTTTGCACATTGCCCAGAGACTTCCGTTGTGACCACAAGTCTACCAGTACCTATCCACAACCCCGACCAGCCTCCCACAACCAACCCACTCCAGCCCCATCCAAAATAACAGACCCCGTGCATTGCCCAACCACGGAGGTCTGTTAAAACCCACCCCAACAAACTCATTGAAGGGAGGAACGGCACAAACCTATACCTGCAGAAGACACTGAAGTGAGATCTGCAGCAAGAGTGGTCCCTGTGACACCCATCCACCAGTGAGACCAACCCCACCCGCATCTATCAATACCTATGCACGATTTTTACAAGTGTTAAATAAAGCATTTGTTGTATGAATACCAACAGTCTTGCATTATATCCTTATTAGAAGCAACCAGAGGTCCACAATCATTGGATACAATAGCGAGTGCGCAATTCACCGAAATTGCTGGATTAAAGCCACTCAATGGCAACTTTTTTTAAAATAATTATTATTCTTTGCTTCGTTTTTGTAGTATCCTTTCCTTATAGAATAGAATAGAATCAACTTTATTGGCCATTTGTGCTTGCGCACACTAGGAATTTTTTGTGGATTACAGTGCAGCATCAAGCAGGGATGAAAAGGGGGGAGGGAGACATTACATATATTACATAAAGACATTACAAGCATTGAATTTCTAGCTACGACTATGGTGGTCAGGTCGCCAAGTAGGGACACGTTGTTTGGCTGTTGATATTGGGATTGCATTCGCTTTGATTGGATTGTTCAGGTGATGGACGGCTAACGGAAAGAAGCTTCTTGCGGATCTGGACGTTTTGACGGGGATGGACCTGAACCGTCTTCTGGATGGTAGGATTTCAAACAGGTTGTGACCAGGATGCAGCTTGTCGTTTGCGATCTTCTCAGCACGTTTCCTTACCCTGGATGAGAACAGATCCCTTATCGGGGGGAGGTCGGTCCCTATGATCCTTTCCGCAGTCTTCACTACCCTCTGTAGTTTTTGTTTGTCGTTCTCGCTTGCGCCACCGTACCAGATTGTGATCGTGGAACATAAGACAGACTCCACGATGGCGGTGTAGAATACGCACAGCAGCTCCTGTGGGATGTTGAATTTCCTGAGTTGCCTCAGGAAAAACAGGCGCTGTTGGGCCTTTTTTGATGTTTGTGGTTATGTTTAATCCCCATCTTAGGTCACTGGACATGGTTGTCCCTAGGAATTTGAAGGAATCAACCCGCGACACCACTGCGTTGGCTAGTGCATTTGTTTTTTTCCTGTAGTTGACCACCATCTCAACTGTTTTGGTGGGGTTTAGATCGAGGTTGTTGCTGCTGCACCACTGTGTCAGCTTCTCCACTGCATGCCTGTACGCGGTCTCGTCACCATCCTTGATGAGGCCGATGATAGTGGTGTCATCTGCGAATTTGATGATTTTCACTGACTGCTCAGCTGAGGTGCAGTCATTCGTGTAGAGAGAGAAGAGCAGAGGGGAGAGGACGCATCCTTGGGGGGCTCCAGTACTGATTGTTTGTGTGCTGGACGAGAAGGCGCCGGCTTTGACCACCTGTTCCCTTGCTGTTAGAAAGTCCACTATCCATGAACATGTTGATCCTGGGACTCCTAAGGAGAGGAGTTTTGGCTGCAGGATGCCTGGAACGATAGTATTAAATGCTGAGCTGAAGTCCACGAATAGGACTCTTGCATAGGTGCCTTGGTGGTCGAGGTGTTGTAAAATATGGTGCAGCCCGAGGTTGACCGCATCTTCTACACTTCTGTTCGCCCGGTAGGCAAACTGCATGGGGTCAAGGTGAGAGTTTGTCACTTCTCTCAGGTGCTTCAGTACTAGTCTTTCAAATGCTTTCATGGCCACTGAGGTTAGTGCAATTGGCCTGAAGTCATTTAGGTCCTTCGTGGGTGTTTTCTTAGGGACCGGGATGATGATAGAGCGTTTGAAGCAGGCAGGAACCTTTTACAAGTCCAGGGAGGAGTTGAATATCGTTGTGAAGATGGGGGCGAGCTGAGCTTCACAGGTCCTAAGGCTGGATGGCGACACACCATCCGGTCCTGCAGCCTTCTTAGGTTTTATTCTTTTGAGTACTGCTTCTACCTCACCTTGGTCCACGTGGAGGGCCTGGGTGTGATGGTCTTTGGGATGGAGTGGGGGAGGTACGGCCTGCTCAAATCTGCAGTAGAACTTGTTCAGGTCTTCTGCAAGTTCATGGCTGGTTTCAGACTGTGTTTGGGCTTTCTTGTAATTTGTGATGTTTTGCATGCCCTTTCATACTGCCGCAGGGTCCTTTGCTGTGAGGTTGTGTGTCAGCTTGTTTGTATATTCCCTTTTTGCGAGTTTGATACCCCGAGTCAAGGAGTTCCTGGCTTCTTTGTACTGTGTCCTGTTTCCGCTGCTGTATGCCTCCTCCTTGGCTTGGCGGAGTTTCCTGAGCTGGCTACCGAACCATGGCTTGTTGTTGTTAAAGGATCGGATTTGCTTGGTTGGTACACATAAGTCCTCGCAGAAGCTGATGTAGGATGTGACTGCATCCGCTAGTTCATCTATGTCAGAGGCAGAGGCTTCGAACACCATCCAGTCAGTGCAGTCGACTGGATGGTGAGTAGTGAGTTTAGGTTGCTCTCTCTATCCATTAAGGATTTTTTTTATTCTGGTGTGCAAAACAATCTAATCCCAGTAGTTCATGTCCTAATTTAAAAATCACCCTTTGTTCTCTAAAAAAATTTTTTTACTTCTCTCTTCCAGGTCTGCATTATTTGGTTGCACTTAATTTAGAGGGATCGACAGAATATCTTATCAAATGTAACTTATGCAAGTTTAAGGGAAACGAGAGCGAAATAAAGCAGCATCTTACTGGCTTAGAACACTTAATGGCCTATTTGGTGAGTGTGGACTGTTCATTGTATTTATTTTTTTTTATTAGAAAGTAAAAGGTGTGGGTTTTTATTTTCATATGTTTTATTGTTTTATTTAGTCTTTAGGTTTTTTTTGTTTTTTTTTTCGATCATGCAGTAAAACATATTTAATAAGGGATTTTTTGGAGGCCAGGGATTCTGCAAAAAAGGCTAGTTCTAAATCTCATTGTATATGAAGGGCATGTCCGAGTTGTAGGTATATATAAAGCACGCAATACAGGGAGGTGGGTTTACATATTTTAACCTGATTTATTTGAATGTCTTCAAAATGCCATTGTGGGCAGCTGACCTATAGCAGAAATATTCATGCTTCAGTCACTATATACTCCTAGTAGTAGCATCGGTTCAGGACCCTGATTTTTAATCAAAATCAAGCTCAGGGAAACCTTCAGCCCTCCAGCTGTTGTTGAACTACACATCCCAGGATGCCCTGCTACAGTTTTGCTATTTGGCCATGCTAAAACTGGTGCAGGGCGTGATGGGATATGAAGTTCAACAACAGCTGGAGGGCCGAAGGTTCCCCATCCCTGATCTAGCTGATCACCCTCAGCAATGTTCTATGCACAGTTCGGGCTGCACCCCTTAGAATGGTCTGCCAGCAGAACCTACTTTTTTATTTTTTGGTAGTTTTTATTGAAATAAGAATTTGTTTTGGGGTACAGAAAAAATGTAAACAAACAGAGAATCCAGAAATAGTGCACAAATAGAACAAAGTGCAACTTCAATACGTTGGACTATGGATGTTGACTTCCCTACCACCAACTTGCCTGGTGCTGTTTTGCCTTTGAGAAATTGTCTAATGCTGTTTTATATCATCATTCTATAGTGAGTGTGGTACTTATGTAGTATCTGGGCGTCCGATTTTGTGATTGTATGCCTTACCTTAAGGCATACAATCAGATGCGATGCGATGCGATTCGATGCGATTTTGCATAGGATTCAGTGTTAAGAAGGTCCTGTTCATTTCCCCACTATCCAAGTGGGCATAGAGTTGATTTTATATAGCGTGGCGAGCGCAGCGAGCCACCGAGCCCGAAGCGTGGCGAGCGGACGCATATTTCTTAAAAAGTATTCTGTGTCCCCTCGCTACGCTCGCCACAGGTTTATATCCAACTCCATGCCCACTTGGATAGTGGGGAAAGGAAAAGGACCCCTTTTTCCCATTGAATTCTATGTTAAAATGGACTCAGACCATTTTAACATTGAATCCTATGGAAAAATCTTGACCATCGCATACGATTTGGTCGCATGAGATGCGATCCGATTTCTAAATCGGACGCCCAGATACTACATAAGTACCGTGAGTGTTTGTGTATTCAATATCTTTAATATAGAAGGTATTTGCACTATTGCTCTTTTTTTCTGTGACCATAGTGACCATAGTGACTGAGTGTTTCAAATTGAAATTAAGAATAATGAAGGGGCATAAACATTTTCTACAATTAGGTAGAGGGAGTCTCATTTAAGCTGAGGTGGAGTGGATCAATAAAGAAAATATTTGAGAGATGTTGAGCACCTTCACCTTTAGTCACATAAACATGCCATGGGGACCAATGGGGTCGGCCAGGCATTTTCAGGTAGTCTTTGTGACATCCGCTCCGGCCTTGATCAGCCTGTATCTGTTGCAGAGTTGTGGAATGGTCAGGGTCACGCACAGACTGGAAAATTCATTAGATGATGAGTGAGTTTCGTATGGATTTGCAGCTGGCCGTGGATTGGACAGATTTCAGACTTGCAGATGGCAGACTTTTAGTCTGTCCAGCCAGGACTATTTCTGTTGGCACCTAATGAGGGTGCAAGCAAAATTTCACAATAAATGCAACCTTGTGCTGGCGGCGCAAAAAAATCGATAAGCTCTCATACAGTTCACAGGAGTTACGAACAATTGAATTTAAATCGAGCTATGGCTGGACCTATGATAAATTCAGGAATATTCTATGCACTGCTTATATTGCTGTGATCTGTAGATTAGAGGGGTAGATAAGCGATCAAAAGCATGAATGTTATATATACACAGACCTACCCTTCACTGACTGCTTTCCTTTATTCAATTGTTTTTATTTTATTTTTTTGTTTGTTACTTTAAAATCTTGCTAATTATTATCTGCATTTATTTTAGGAAAAACATTTTTCATTTTTGCTTCAAGGCTTAGAAGGTGCAGGGTTTCAAAAATATCATTTAGAACTTCTGCTTCGGGAATACGCAAGTGAGATAGAACGTTTGGAAGGAACCAGTGAAATTCAAGTAAGCCTTTACATCCAAACTCTGATTTGAGATTTCTCATCATTTCCCTTCTGAATGTCTTCTAAAGTATCTAATACCCCTTTCCCACTGCAGGCTTTACACGTGTAAATGCCGTTTTTTTAGCCTTTTTAAACGGCTAGAGCTGCAGTGGGAAAGCTCCAGGTTGCTTTACACGGGTAACAAATACCGGTTTTTGTTACCCGTGTAAAAAGCAGTGTTTTTAACGTGTAATAGCCGTTTTTTCGGCAGTGGGAAAGGGGTAGCCCTTTACCCGTTAAAAAAAAAACCGGCATGGGGTCCCCCCCCACTGCCGAAACCAGCACCAGGCTGAAGGAGCCGGGGCTGGTAATAAAAAATCAGGAAACCCGACAAATAGGGGTTCCCTGATTTTTTACAACCAGCCCCAGGCTCCAGGTCCGGGGCTGGTTCCCAAAATACGGGGGACAAAATGACTAGGGGTCCCCCGTATTTTAAGAACCAGCCCCAGGCACAACCAGCCAGCAGGGTAATGCCACAGCCGGGGGACACTTATGATATAAGTTCCCGCGGCCAAAGCATTAACCCTACCGACCAGTCAGCCTGGCCAGGGGCCCTGGGGGAGTGGGGACCCCCCCAATAAAGGGGTCCCCCCCCTCCAGGACTTACCTGACCAGGCTGAAGCCTGGTGCTGTCCCCGGTGACCCTGGAGCGGTGGTCACCGGGCTGATGGTATTGTGTAAAAAATAGAATAAAAACCATTGTCTTTTACTGGTGAACTATGAGTCCCAGCAAGCCTCCCCCGCAAGCTGGGACTTGGAGAACCACAAGTCCCAGCCTGCGGGGCATTAAAGGGCCCGCTGGGTCTTGTAGTTCCACAGTAAAAGAAAGAGTTAAATAAACACACTGACACACGTGAAAAATAAAAGTTTAATACATACATAACACATACATACTGATACTTACCTATCTTGAGCCCGTAGGTAGCCCTGGTCCTGATGTCCTGGTCCGTGTCGGCGTCTGTATCCAGTCGGCATCCCTGTCGGCGACGGCGTCGGCGGTCCGGAGTCCGAAGAAATCCATTTGGGAAGCTGTGGAAGGAAATCCTACTCACCTGTCCCAGCGCGACGTAGTCCAGGTAAGGTCTTTGCAAAAAAAAAAAACCGACACCCGAACCAAGCGGACAGCTGAGAGACGCACGGTGTGTTTACATCGTGCGGCTCCGCCCCCGAATGCCGCTATTGGCCGCCTTGCGGCCTAGCGGCCAATCAGGAGCCGCTAGGCCGCCTTGCGGCCAATAGCGGCATTCGGGAGGCGGAGCCGCACGATGTAAACAAACACACGTGCGTCTCCGTCAGTCCGGTCTGGTTCGGGTGTCGGTTTGTTTTTTTTGCAAAGACCTTACCTGGACTACGTCGCGCTGGGACAGGTGAGTAGGATTTCCTTCCACAGCTTCCCAAATGGATTTCTTCGGACTCCGGACCGCCGACGCCGTCGCCGACAGGGATGCCGACTGGATACAGACGCCGACACGGACCAGGACATCAGGACCAGGGCTACCTACGGGTAAGTATCAGTATGTATGTGTTATGTATGTATTAAACTTTTATTTTTCACGTGTGTCAGTGTGTTTATTTAACTCTTTCTTTTACTGTGGAACTACAAGACCCAGCGGGCCCTTTAATGCCCCGCAGGCTGGGACTTGTGGTTCTCCAAGTCCCAGCTTGCGGGGGAGGCTTGCTGGGACTCATAGTTCACCAGTAAAAGACAATGGTTTTTATTCTATTTTTTACACAATACCATCAGCCCGGTGACCACCGCTCCAGGGTCATCGGGGACAGCACCAGGCTTCAGCCTGGTCAGGTAAGTCCTGGAGGGGGGGGACCCCTTTATTGGGGGGGTCCCCACTCCCCCAGGGCCCCTGGCCAGGCTGACTGGTCGGTAGGGTTAATGCTTTGGCCGCGGGAACTTATATCATAAGTGTCCCCCGGCTGTGGCATTACCCTGCTGGCTGGTTGTGCCTGGGGCTGGTTCTTAAAATACGGGGGACCCCTAGTCATTTTGTCCCCCGTATTTTGGGAACCAGCCCCGGACCTGGAGCCTGGGGCTGGTTGTAAAAAATCAGGGAACCCCTATTTGTCGGGTTTCCTGATTTTTTATTACCAGCCCCGGCTCTTTCAGCCTGGTGCTGGTTACGGCAGTGGGGGGGACCCCACGCCGTTTTTTTTTTTAAATTCTCCCCCCCCCCCCTATCTTTACACTGCTTAAACGGGTTTTTAAACGGGTAAGTGTGAATGTGACAAAAACAGCTTTTAAACGGTAATTTACCGTTTAAAAGCTGCAGTGGGAAAGAGTCTTTATGGCTCTTACCCGTTTAAAGACCCGTTTAAAAAAAACGGGTCTTTACCCGTGTAGGCAGTGGGAAAGCAGCATTATTTTACATTGCATCTCTCATCGACTAGTAGATTAACAAATCATCGCAACCTAATACTTATTTCTGATAGTCTATTGTAATTGGCAGGTGAGACCAGACATCCAGCATACATTTGTTAATGATTCATTCATGTATTATTGAGTGGACATCATTACATTATTAAATATCAAATTCTGAAGTTACAATGGATGCTTGGGAGAATACATTACAGGCAATCGAGAAAACCCCAACTAATCTGTTATGTCCTTTCTTTGGACAGAAAGATATGCTATGTCATATACATCTATTCTCCATGCGCTACAAGTAGTCTCACATAATGCGCAAGCTCTGTGTGACTTGGTAGTACTGAGTGTTTTTTGCGTGTGACTTTCCCCATTAAAATGCACTGTATTCCCAAAACAGGCTGAATATGATGTACAATCAGCTTCTGCTAATTAAAATAAGTGGCTTGCTATATTCTGTGTGTGGCTGCAGCTGTATATGCATAAAAGATGGAACAAGAGTGTTTTCCAGGAAAACACTGTTGTATTACATATGCAGTTACAGCCATGATCAAACACACGACATAAGGGAAAAAAGAATGCGATTAAATGGAAGAGAAAATAGGAGTGAAATACGTAATTAGTTAATAGTAAGAGAAGGCAACAAACTGATAAGACACCTAAGGAAAACCCAAGGGCGGCACCCAAGGGCGGCACACCAGAGTTATCAGGAGGGTCCCAACATCTCCTATGGCAAATAACTGCAGAATTCTAGTCCTAACTAGTAGCCAGTATCACCAGACAAAATCTAATTTATGGGGAAAGTTGTGCAGGTAATAGGTGATCTTTTCTATATTCACAGTGAGCCAAATATAGTTTTTCAGAGCTAAAATATGGGGAGGGAAAAGGGTGGATCTACATCTTGAAAAAAGGATGGACAAACACCCACCCATGGGGGATCTAAGTGTGTGGAAGGCTTTAAAGGGATTTTAAACTATAAAGGACTTTTTGCGAAAACGGAACAATATATAGACCAAATATGGTCCCTATAAATCCACCAAATCTGCAGAAGACTTCTCGTCTGACTGTAGTTCCCCCAACAAATGGGAGTAGAGATGGGAAACATTCTAAACTAAACTATTTTTTTTTTTATTTGAGTAATTTTTTTATTGGTTTTGCAAAATAAAATAAACAACTACAACAAAATTTTTTTTTACATTAGACAGCTGTGTTACAAAAAGATTAGTAGGTGCATACAGGAGGTATGTAACAGCGCATCTAGTATATGTGCACAAGAGTATATATGTGTTCACGCATAGATTTTATGTTATCCATACGTAAAATGAGTACCTTCCCCTCAGGATATAGGTACATATTAAATAAAGTACCTGGAGGCGCCATCCAGGTTCTCAGGAACGGAGAGATAGAAAGAGGCACACTCGCATAAACACAGTGCATAACAAATCAGAAGGCACCATTGATCTGTATCGTTAAATAATCAGCTATCAAAAAACCCCACTGTCTAAGCTTAAATAACCAACTAACATTAATAGAAAAGAAACCTCCCAAAAGGACCCAAAGCAAACCTCCCACATTAACCCCCACCCTGTACTACCCACCTCCAACTTAGGTGTACCTGGAGCCCTGCAACCATTACCCATTACTACCTATCATGAACTAACGAGAAGCAGGTTAGTGGTCTTTAGCTGTATGGTAGCTAACTTGTACCAAAAACCTAACCCCCCCCCCCCCCCCAATCCTACCCACCCAACTATAACTATACTATACTACAACAATATACTAATCTAACCCATCCCTCCCCTTCCCACCCACCCAGGAAAAGAAGGATATACAGAAGGATATTGGACAGGGGGCTATATGGCTAATGGCCTTAGGAAAACTAGGACAAATGTTCTCACAGTATAAAAATATGAAGTTCCATAGCCCCTTTTTAGAATAAGTACAGCCCCAAAAGGTGTCGAGTGTAGACATGACGGCAGGCTAAGTCAGAGCATACGTGACGGAATACACACAGCAAGAAATATTAATCTGGCCGGGCCTGCAAATTCAAAGTCACTCGAGAGTAAGCAGGAAACGAACTATACCAACCATGCCAACTATCCAACCCCATCCCCCCCTATTGTAGCCCCCATAAGAGGAGAATACCCAGATAATGGCAGGAGCAAACTCCTCCCTCCCCCCCCCCCCCCCCCCAGGATCACATGGTGTGCATTAAAAGTAAAATCAGGATATTTATATATGCATAACAGAATATTACTAATAGGAAGCCAATAATGCTATTGGAGAAGAATGAGTAGGAACAGTGGGAGAGATATCATGATGAACAATATATCATAATTTATCAATCCGGCCAGTCCATATAGCATAGGAGAAATAGCAAAAAGGTGGGACCAGAGTTCCAGAAGATTCCCATCCATGTGGGGGTATAGAAGCTGGCATAGGTAGCACACAAAGCAGGATTTTCGTAATTTCATACCAAATGAGCAATGGTCGGAGCACCAGATTGACTCCTATAGAATCCAGCACAGTATAAAGTATTTGCAGCTCTATGAATTAGTCCAGCCAGGCCCTAGAAAATTTATAGATTCACCTATCCCCCTTAGAAGAAATCGAGACAAAATGTATAGTGGCCTCAAGCTTAAGCCATAGTGGCCCAGCTCTCCTGCATTGATCTAGAAAGGAGAACCTTGTAACAAAGACACAAAGCAATATAAGATAGCAATAATCACGTTGTGAGTTAGTTTAAAATGTATATGTGTTACAGAACAACAGGATATCCTAAAAAATCTATATAAAATAAAAAGGATATAGAAAAAACTAATAAAATGAGGGTCAGTCTGCATAGGTAAAACAGTATTTAAAAACACTATTTTCAGTTCGGCAGGTATATGTAGCATTATCTTTTAGTCCGGCCAAGTGTCAACGTTTTTCAGTTAGGTAGGTGCAGCGATAACAAAGGTGAACAAAATAGTCATAGATGCGGTGCTGATCCAGCCTGTACATGGGAGTACAAAGGAATTTCCACTGTATAAAATAAACAAGATATACAATCTTGGTGCATCTGGCAAAAGTGTGCTAGGCATTTTTAAAGCTGCATCAACAATGGAGCATCTAAAACTAGTGTAGAAGCAGGATTTCGCATCCACTATAGACGTTAAAGTCAGTGGGTCCAAAGTATATTTGTGCAGAGAGAGAGTAAGGGCCATTAATGCAGATGTTAGAGCTAGTCTGCTCAACCCTTGCATTGCACCCATCATAGGAGCAATAGGGAGAAACAGTATCCCTAGTTATAGTATCCAATTGTAGCAGCCTCTGTGTGGAAGCTGTGATGGCCCACAGGATTGGCTGTATTGAATTTTCCATGATACAGTGGGAATGGTCTACTGTTGAGAATTCGTCCCCACAGGAGTTTCCAAGATATATATATATATATATATATCAGAGCTCACCCACCACCAATGCACTTAAAACAGAGGAATGTGGGACAGTAGACAATAGCCAAAGTGAAGGTAGCAGAAAGTCAAAGTATTAATAGTAACCGTGGTTCAGTCCCGAATACACAGCTCCCCACACCTTACCAGCAAGCAGGCTGTGTTGTAGTATATTATAAAATGTCCGCTGGAGTCCACCAATACCCCGAGCACTACAGCAGGATGAAGGAGCTGCCGCCGGGGGCTGGAGCCTCAGAGTCCGCAGCCAAACAGGAGGGGTCTTATCGCAGTAGTAACAGCACACAGGGCAGCCAAGCCAACATATGGCATTCCCGCCACTCAGGAGCGCGGTATTACGCAGCGGTCTCCCCCTGCCACTTAGCCTCCAACCCCCGAACACACCGCGGTGCCTGAAGAGGACCTTGGGAGGATCTCTGAGCCGTGGCCTCCACTCCAAAGATGCGGCAGGCAGAGGGAGATCAAAGAGGACCTGCCGCGGCTGCTCCCGGCTGTGTAATCAGTGGTGTCGCAGCGCTGACAGGTAGAGCCACCCAAGATGGCCCTGTATGCTTGGCTGCAGGAGAAGCAGGTTGGACTAGGCCTTGGTCACCGCCACGGCAGGTAAATAAGTGCCCAGCGGCTGTAAAGTGGCTCTATAAGTGTGCCCAGAGCCCAGCAAGGTAAAATGAGCCAGGGTAGAGGTGCCTTCTTTGCACGTTAACAGGATTTTTATAAGGATTGGACCCGGAGCTCTGTCTCCTCGCTACCTCTCACACGCCCGGCCAAGCCACGCCCCTAAACTAAACTAATTTTTATTTCTTTGCATTTAGTAAAGCCAAAAATGTAATCACGTTTGTTATAATAATACCATGAAACATTGCTATGTATTAAAAACCTTGATCAACCATGTTTTAATGCTTTCTAACATTCAAGGGAAAATTATAGATAGATAGAATCTCATTGGTTGCTATGGGTATCTTTAATAGAACTTCTATTCTATTCTAGTGCCTCTTTTGTAGTGGAGACAATAACACTACTTGTGTAAATTAGGCTGCTTGTCCTGGTAGCGCTATTTTCAAGAAATAATTCCTTCTTTTCTATCTTCTATAAGGTGCTGAATAAATAAGAAGTAGAAGCTGATTGGTTGTTTTGGGCAACATTCCATCTGCAATAGAACTCCCATCTTAGTAAATTTACCCCTAACAATCCAAAATTATTAGGGTTAAATAAAACCAATTTTAGACTAAACATTATTAAAAAAGGCAAAAGTAATTTTCAGAGAAACGCGCGAACACAAAAAACAAAGGATTTAAGCAAATAGCACTGGATATGACACTGGCATTAACATTTTAAATAAAAACACTAGTTTAGATGCCTTTTCAGTTCCCTGTCTGTTTGAAAGCTTCGAGTAAACTAGACCAAAAGAAAAAAAATATTTCTACACTAGCTAAAAAGGATTTAAGATGTTGTGCAATTATGGGAAATAAATTGGGATTAATGAATGGCAGATTTAGCACCTCTTATATAAATCACCTCCCTATATCTCTGGTCTGTGTGTGTGATTTACTGCGTTGGTTCAGCTTACTTAGATAAAGACCACAAGTAACGAGAATGTGGAATAACACCAGGGATTCCCTTACAAAATACTTTTTTTTGTTTAAGATGTCAGTGCTGTGCCTGTAGTCACAACAATTTTTAAACATTTGCTTCAAACCAGCCAACCCTGCTAATATTTGTTCAAACAATATTAATTTTTTTTTTTTTTTTTTTATAAAACTTAAAATCAAAGCTACTTCTGACTAAAGTTCTGTAATGTCAATGCACAGAACCGTATATACAGTAAGCCGCAATGCACACTAAAGAAGTTAGCACATTCACTTGCTTCACAAACTCATAATGGAGCTCAGACTGCCACTGGAGAGCCATGATCTTCTACAATTGTAAGCATCTCAGAAGGGAATTACGCATTTCATCAAGATTGTGTCATTCATCATGCAATGAACAACATTCAAGAGCATGCAATAGTCTATACACATTGGGCGATGTGAGCAACATCTCAGTTCGATTTGCAGGTTCAAACGACCTATCGAAAAAGGGGTGGTGGTGACCCTGACCACACAGAGTGGGTCTGGGTGCAGGTGCGCCTGGCTGGAGCTGTGTTTCCCTAGCTGCTGCTCTGGGACAGGATAGTTAGTCCTGTACTGAATGAACAAGAAAAGAAAGGGGTGTTGAGCTGCGCTTGGTATAACTTTGTAAAAAGTGAGGTAATGAAACCTGTAAAGTTGGGTGAAAAAAATGAGGGATTGGTTGATCTAGTACAAAAAGATTTAATGTCTAAAATACATATAGCCAGAATACATTGATAATTCTCTAAAATCACATAAAATTCATATCTCACCAACCAAACTGGGGAAAATGTATGGCCCGGAGAGTCCCAAGAGTCCTGTATAGGGCTGAGATGTAAATCGTCCTGTTTGGAGCTGCAATGATATGCCCAATTGGAGCAGTAGGGAGGGAGGACCAGATGTAAGAATAAGGAGCGGCTTAAGTTGACACGGATTGCCGACTCCCTCCGCTGGATGGACTGGAGCGGGATGGGTCCTCTACCTCTACCTTACTGTAGGAATTTGTAATCCAAATGGAACCAGTGGAGGTGGTATTACCGGACTGGGATCTGTGCGTGGCCCAAGGGGACCCCCAGGTCCTGGTGAGGCGTGATGGTTGTCTCCAATGTAGCAGATGGTGGGGAGGACTTGAAGATGTTGATAAGGAGCGGCCCAGGATGGCACAAATAACCGACTCCCTCCGCTGGATGGAATAGAGCGGGATACAGTCCTCGACCTCAACCTTGCTGCTAGGACTTGGTGGTCCAATTGGACAAAGGGTGGTAAGTGTGTGCACAAATAAGCACTTCCGGGTTCTTTAGGGGTACCAGTTTGGTATTCTGGAAGGAGATAGAAACCTGAGTCCTGACCGGTTTCGCTGCTCCAGGCAGCTTTGTCAGAGGATAACAGGTTTAAAACATGGCTGGCTATTTATTTCCTGTTACATGGGTCATGTGACCAACTTGATTAGATCAACCAATCTATTTTATAAACAAATAGGGCACTAAAGTAGGAGGCAAGTTACTATAAATTCATACACAATAGTATACAATAATAAGATATACACTAAAACATAGTTTGTTAATTGTAAAGTGCTTAGATTATGATCGCTAGCTTGTGCAATCAATTTTGTTAGTATGGTAGTCATGGTGACTGAGATGACCTTATCGAATGTGCATTTCAATTGGAGGAATAACCTATTAGTTTCCAGGTCATTCTGCCCTGATGGTATGTGGGCTGTGAGGGCGGAAGTACCTGTGGTGCGACCTGTAAGGGCGTCCCCTCTATGCTTTAATGGCAGGGGGGAGGATTGCATGTCAGAGCTTGTTGTCCCTCCCTGAAAACGGAATGGAATCATTTGTCAGACTGCATTTGAGTCTACAAGCATAGGTCTACACCATTAGGTCGACTTGCATTATGTCGACCTGACTGAAGGCCGACATGGATTAGGTCGACATGGTCATAAGGTCGACAGGTGTTAGGTCGACAGTGAAAAAGCCGACATTTTTTTTTTTTTTTTTCCCTCAAGCGTCGACACAGTCAACATGGCACCGCGTCCCCTCGCAAGGCTTGCTGCGCTCGCCATGCTTCGGGCACGGTGCCTCGCTACGCTCGGCACACTATTGTGGTGTGTGGGCTGTGAGGGCGGAAGTACCTGTGGTGCGACCTGTAAGTGCGTCCCCTCTATGCTTTAATGGCGGGGGGGAGGATTGCATGTCAGAGCTTGTTGTCGCGTCACCCGGACTTCCGGTGACGCGACCCACCGAGTGGCGTGTTGTTGGGGGCATTTCCAACAGCTTCCGGCAGTCGCGTCATCCCGGCTTCCGGTGACGCGGCTCGTCGGAGATCGTGATGCCTAGGACCCCGCCCCTGGCATCACGATCTCCGACGAGCCGCGTCACCGGAAGCCGGGATGACGCGACTGCCGGAAGCTGTTGGGAATGCCCCCAACAACACGCCACTCGGTGGGTCGCGTCACCGGAAGTCCGGGTGACGCGACAACAAGCTCTGACATGCAATCCTCCCCCCCGCCATTAAAGCATAGAGGGGACGCACTTACAGGTCGCACCACAGGTACTTCCGCCCTCACAGCCCACACACCACAATAGTGTGCCGAGCGTAGCGAGGCACCGTGCCCGAAGCATGGCGAGCGCAGCAAGCCTTGCGAGGGGACGCGGTGCCATGTTGACTGTGTCGACGCTTGAGGAAAAAAAAAAAATGTCGGCTTTTTCACTGTCGACCTAACACCTGTCGACCTTATGACCATGTCGACCTAATCCATGTCGGCCTTCAGTCAGGTCGACATAATGCAAGTCGACCTAATGGTGTAGACCTATGCTTGTAGACTCAAATGCAGTCTGACAAATGATTCCATTCCGTTTTCAGGGAGGGACAACAAGCTCTGACATGCAATCCTCCCCCCTGCCATTAAAGCATAGAGGGGACGCCCTTACAGGTCGCACCACAGGTACTTCCGCCCTCACAGCCCACATACCATCAGGGCAGAATGACCTGGAAACTAATAGGTTATTCCTCCAATTGAAATGCACATTCGATAAGGTCATCTCAGTCACCATGACTACCATACTAACAAAATTGATTGCACAAGCTAGCGATCATAATCTAAGCACTTTACAATTAACAAACTATGTTTTAGTGTATATCTTATTATTGTATACTATTGTGTATGAATTTATAGTAACTTGCCTCCTACTTTAGTGCCCTATTTGTTTATAAAATAGATTGGTTGATCTAATCAAGTTGGTCACATGACCCATGTAACAGGAAATAAATAGCCAGCCATGTTTTAAACCTGTTATCCTCTGACAAAGCTGCCTGGAGCAGCGAAACCGGTCAGGACTCAGGTTTCTATCTCCTTCCAGAATACCAAACTGGTACCCCTAAAGAACCCGGAAGTGCTTATTTGTGCACACACTTACCACCCTTTGTCCAATTGGACCACCAAGTCCTAGCAGCAAGGTTGAGGTCGAGGACTGTATCCCGCTCTATTCCATCCAGCGGAGGGAGTCGGTTATTTGTGCCATCCTGGGCCGCTCCTTATCAACATCTTCAAGTCCTCCCCACCATCTGCTACATTGGAGACAACCATCACGCCTCACCAGGACCTGGGGGTCCCCTTGGGCCACGCACAGATCCCAGTCCGGTAATACCACCTCCACTGGTTCCATTTGGATTACAAATTCCTACAGTAAGGTAGAGGTAGAGGACCCATCCCGCTCCAGTCCATCCAGCGGAGGGAGTCGGCAATCCGTGTCAACTTAAGCCGCTCCTTATTCTTACATCTGGTCCTCCCTCCCTACTGCTCCAATTGGGCATATCATTGCAGCTCCAAACAGGACGATTTACATCTCAGCCCTATACAGGACTCTTGGGACTCTCCGGGCCATACATTTTCCCCAGTTTGGTTGGTGAGATATGAATTTTATGTGATTTTAGAGAATTATCAATGTATTCTGGCTATATGTATTTTAGACATTAAATCTTTTTGTACTAGATCAACCAATCCCTCATTTTTTTCACCCAACTTTACAGGTTTCATTACCTCACTTTTTACAAAGTTATACCAAGCGCAGCTCAACACCCCTTTCTTTTCTTGTTCAAACGACCTATCACCTGCTATATACCCATCTTAGTGAGCCAGATGGGATAGATTTGAGATAGATGGGACAGTGCTATTCTCCCCACAGTTTGTGACCATCACAGAGCTGAACTTACAGCTGCCTTTCTTTTGGTCCTGTATTTCCATTAGATCTATGCTAGGGCAGTACAAATGGTGTAATGGTTAGTATTACTGCCTCAAAGCACTGAGGTCATGGGTTTGATTCCCACCATGGCCCTAACTGTGCGGAGTTTGTATATTCTCCCCGTACTTGCGTGGGTTTCCTCCGGGTACTCTGGTTTCCTCCCACATTGCAAAAATATACTGGTAGGTTAATTTGCTCCCAACAAAATTAACCCTAAAATGTCTGTGTGCATGTACATGTGGTAGGGAATATAGATTGTAAGTTCCACTGGGGCACGGACTGTTCTCTGTAAAGCGCAGCGGAATATGTGTGCGCTATATAAGAAACTGTTAATATGCTAATTTAGTGTATTTTACTATAAAATGTAATAGAATACATAACTGCTTCACTATTTTCTAATGGCTTTGCTTGTTTTTAGATTGTATACGTTTCAGAATCCGAATTCAAGAAAGAACAAGGTTTGCTTTTTCATACAGTATTGATCTTCATAGATGTTTATGGCATTCAGTACAGTGAACACTTTTGAATGAGAGATGAACATTTAACTGTAACTAACCACTTACAGACATTTAAACATTTGAGATAGGTTTGCAGTATTTGAATGTTAAACCTCCTGTACCATTTGGCATTGAGGTCGCTCATGGTAGGTTTTTAGAGTGCTCATTCGCAGCTTGGGAGTGCAATTTTTGTTCTTCTGTGAATGGCTCACCTCAACTGAGGTTTTGTCTTAGTGGTGAAGTCTTATCTTGTTAAAGGCCAGATGCATCAAGCTTAAAAAAGTGATAAAGTGAAGAGTGATAAACAACCAGTTCCTAACTGTCATGTTGGCTGGTTGTTCATCACTCTTCAATAAAGTATTGCTGCGGTTTTCAGTCATAAACAACATTTGCAAAGAAGTACCGTCTCTTCTTTTCAAATTTACACTTTTAATCAGGGTCTGTCTGATTTTTAGTAGGCGCCAATGTAGATTGTGCACCAGCTTGCACCTACTGCTTTTTAAAGCAACACATTGAAAAACCGTGTTCGAGAATCTTGCTGCGGGGTTGTAAACCATTGTATTGGTCAAGACTGCACACGCTTTTGTATTTTCTGGCATACCATTTGTTAGTATATATTCTAGTAAGTGATGCTTAAAGTTACAGTACCACTGATACTTTAAAACGATTTTGCATCTATTGAATTCTCCCACACAAACATACGAACACAAAATCCTGCCTAGTCATTGCTCGAGGTTGCTCGTTTTGTTAACAATGCTCTTTGTGTAATTTTGTCCACTGATGTTTTAAGTGGGGTACCTAAATTACTTTACACTTTTATTAATTACAGAATCAGCAATTTGTGTTTGACCATGGGAGGTTAGGAGAATGTTAATAAAATATTTGACTAGGTTGCAGGGCAGCTATCCTGTAAGTTGAATTCTTATATTTCCACAGTAATTCTTTCATGTTTGATCCTCTCTTTTTAGAAACCTGGGTAGACTCAAATAACTACTCAAAGTAAGTGTGTTAAGCCGTCCCTTTGGGTGTTTGAATTTGTTTTTGAGATTTTGTTTGTGTAAAGTGGCGTTCACACACAAAGTCAATAATACAGTTTTCATTAGCTTGCATTCACGGACTGTGAACAAATCACTCCAGTCTCTGGCTGATAAACAAGCTGTCAGGCTTTATTTGCCCTTCTTCAGGTTATAAATCAAAAGTGGTCACCTTATATAACAGAGTGTGTTCTCTTTCTCCGTCCGGCCAGCCACGGTACCCGCCCGCTGCATTAGCCGGGACTTCCGGTCACACTTCTCAGGAATCCCCCGCTCCACAGGAACTTCCTGGTACGTGTATCTGGCCTGTCTCCAGCTTTGCGTCGCAGGCAGTTGCCATGATAACCTGATCCAGGCTGCGAGAAAAAAAATAACCAAAATAAGTAAAAAAAATGCTAATAAACAAAAAGAACATGCATCAACAGAAATCCACAACCAAACTAAAATAACAAATACTGGTGATATCTATACATAGATATAGAGATGAACGATTGGCACTCTGCTTCTGTGAGGATGCAGCTGCTCCAGTGCCTTCCAATAAACAATTTTATGATGTAGTAGAGATAGCAGTACTCACAGGCTTGTAAAAAACTAACTTTATATCAAAGTAGAATGTGCATCAAAAATCTGATGTTTCAGGGTAACAACACCCCGTTTTCAAGGTGCAGAATGGTGACAAACCTACAAGAAGACTCTTACCTTTAACAGGCATAAGAAGGAAGTGAGAGCCCATCACCAGTGCGTCTCTCTGGTGACTGAGCACCGGAAGCAGATTGTCTGCTGCTATCTGTCCGTCTGCTGGGAGGCGAGTGTGTGTTGCCTAAGCAACCAGGAAATACAAATCACCGCTGTGTCATAATGTGTGGAAGTACAGGACATTAAAGATAGTTATGTCAATAGTGTTATTACTATATAGCAAATGCTGCACTAGTAACACAAATACATTAATGATTGTACTTTATATGTTATTGGTTAAGCACAATGCAGAGAAGCGTGTCCCAGAGGAAGATGGTCAGAACCCTGGTAGTGCTTCAGAAAATGCTCCAGGGCATCTTCTCTTTAAGACCCTGAGGGAACACCGTTTTGAATTCAAAGATCCAGCGTGTCTCAATTTGTAGGAGCCTATTGGCTCATATTTGTATTTTTAATTCTTTTTTCCCATGGACATATTTCGATGAGACTGTAATATAGCTATTGATATTTTGAGCTCTCTTTTGATTTGCCTTTTGTTGTTTTAATACCTTTGTTTGTCTCCCACACTCCTGTAATGCCAAATCCCTGCTTAGAACATGTGATACAAACACAAGGCCTGTTGGTGTGCTGTGTAATTCACTGTTTACAAACAACCCACATGACCTATCATTAGCCAATTGATGGAGGTGGCTGGATAGACCATGTGACGATGTAATGGACCACGCCTGCATCCCGTGCCACAATTGTTCTCCTCTAATCCGACCATAAATTGCCCCCCAGTGTAAGACACACACCACAGGGCCATGTACCACATACTGGCCACCATCAATAGCTCTGACACCCAGCGACCGCAACAGCAGCACGGCCCGCACTTCCAGCAGTGACGCCATGCATTCCACACTGTGGAAGGATTCACTCACCCGTATAAGTAGGTCCCCAGGCAGTGCTCCCCTGTCCCCAGTTCCCTATTTGTCTACTTTGCCTTCCACAACTTTGGATGGATTCGGTATGAAATCCCGACGGTCAAAATCCCGGATGGGTCATAATACCGACAAGGACAAAATTTTGTCCTTGTCGGGATTTTGTCCTTGTAGAGAATTTGTCCTTGTCGGTATTATGACCCTGTCGGGATTTTAACTGCATCCCCTTTGGATATATTGCTGTACTTGTTGCTGCCTTGAGAAAGGTCCTTGCATATAACATTCTATTAGCTTGCCAGGAAATAATGGCCTCTTCGGATAATGACTCAATACCGATTATAAAACTGGACTCTATATTCATTCTATGCTTGTTATGCTATTGAATTTTAGCTGAGCCCACACACTGACTCCATTATTTGAAAGTCACTCAACTACTGGCAGTCCTTTTTGTTATTTGCATTTTATTCATAGTTAATAATTTTATTTTTTTTTACTGTTTTTCACCACTTTAGGCCCGGACCATCAGAAAAAGTAAGTTTTCTTTTCTGTTGTTCTCTCATATTTCTTGCTGCAATTCAACAAGAGAAAATGGGAACTGCAGCATCAGGTCTCTACAAGATAATCCTTTTTTATTGGTAATGTATATTTGGGATGTATTTTTAAAATAGAATACACGCAATTCATTTACACATTTCTATGTTCTACACTTGGCTTTCTCCTTTTATCAAGTGCATTTCTTATTATGCCATCTGCATAATTGTGATCCTTGTACTTCTAGATATCACAGGGTTGCCGCCCCTCCCAGAATTTGCGGGAGTCTCCCGAAAATCGGGTCCCTCCTCCCGGCCCCCGGAAGGGTGGGCAACCCTCCTGGAATCAGGGGGACCCCCCTGAGACCCCCCGATCGCGGCATTTAAATGCCGAAATCCACGGGTCTCAGAGGAGGGGGCGGAGCTAAAATGGCACAATCGTGACATTTTAGCCCCGCCCCCTCCATGGAGATCAGTTATTTTGGCTATTTGCCATAATGGGGCGGAGCTTAATGACGTCACTGTTAAGCCCCGCCCCAAACTCGTAATGAAAGAGATTCCTCTCCGGGCTTCTCCCGGAGAGGATTTTTTAAAAGTCGGCAACCCTGAGATATCACTAATACACATGTACAAGATCTTCCAGCACAAGAAATTCAAGTACTTGAATTTCTTGTGCTGTACGGACGTATTTGGTGACCTGTCTTGACAAAGGCCCTCTAGTGGCCGAAACGTCGACTGCTTACAATAGTAAGATTTATTATATCCTGAAAAAGTACCATAAAAATTGTGCAAGTGATCTCCGTGGAACTTATTTGGGTCTACACCTGTGCTATATATATATCTATCTATCTCTATATATATATCTCCTTTTTTCTTTTTTTTTTTTTTTGCACAGCACTTCAGCACATTTGGAGCACATCCTGACGAAAAGGCCACAGAGCCTTGAAACGTTGATGGTTTCCATTTTGATTATGCCGATATAAACTATTTTGATTTCACCTATATCCGTGGAGTGCCGCCTTATTCCCCTCCAGCCTGAGCGTTGGCAAGGGGTACCCGTGTGTGTGTGTGTGTGTGTGTGTGTGTATGTATGGGAAGGGAGATAATCCGGCACTCAGTCCAAACAGTAAACAATCGCTGCCTTAGGGTAATACATGCATGGATGCTCACAATGGAGCGGAGGCCGGCACTCACGGAGACTCTTCAACAGAAATAAATCAGCAACACCAAAGTGTGGTCAACGTTTCTGAGGTTTTAATGTACCTCTTTCGTCAGGACATCCTGACGAAAGAGGTACATTAAAACCTCAGAAACGTTGACCACACTTTGGTGTTGCTGATTTATATATATATATATATATATATATATATATATATATATATATATATATATATATATACATACATACATACATTACATTTGCCTTCCTAATCAATACATTTTTACTATTTTTACAGTATCCACTCTACCGGAGGAAAATGGCTTTATTATATTCGGTATGTTAAAGTTTGGGAATATTTATCAACATATCAATACATTTCCTGTAAATTTTAGGCAGGTGTGTGAAAAATGCCGCAAAGTACAATTCCTTAAAAAATAGAAGTGTTTTAATAAAATAATAAAATTCAAAGTGAATGAACAGAATAGATATTTTAGATCAAATTTAAGTAAGTTCAATATTTGGTGTTTCCACCCTTTGCCTTCAAAACAGCATCATTTCTTCTAGATGCACTTGGACACTGTTTTTGAAGGAACTTGGCAGGGATGTTGTTCCATTCATCTTGAACCACAAATCTATGTAGGCTTGCTCAAATCCTTCTGTCTCTTCATGTAATCCCAGACAGGCTCGATGATGTTGAGATTAGTGCTATCTGGGGGCCATATAATCTCTTCCAGGACTCTTTGTTAATTTATGATAAACTAGTTCTTAATGATATAAGCTGGATGTTTGGCGTTAAATTTGAAGCCTTCCTTATGGTATTGCATGATGAATGCATACCTACCTTTTATTTCTTCGCATTGAGGCGCACCTGCTGCCATTTTTCTACACCCCAATTGCTAGTTGAATCACTTGGCCTTGTTTCTACGTCGTAGGTATGACTTTTTGGCTGCAATTCTTCCATTAAGACCGCTCTTGGCCACTCAGACTTCTCCAAACAGTAGATGGGTATACCTAGGTCCCACTGGTTTCTGCCAGCTCTGAGCTAATGGCGCCGCTGGACATCTTCAGATTTTAAATGGACGCAATCATGAAGTTTCATTTGTTTCCTTGGCTGACCACTGCATCTATGGTTCTCAGCGTTGCCCATTATTTGTGCTTCTTCAAAAGCACTTGAACAGCACATCTTGAAACCCCAGTCTGCTTCGAAATCTTTACCTGGGAGAGACCTTGCTGATTCAGTATACCTACTGTACTTTGTGTCTTGGTGCTGTGCTCCGTATTACCATGGTGTATGACCTGTGACATGAAACGGTCTTCCACAACCTTACCTTTGCAACAGAGTTTGGCGTTTCCTCACAAAGTTTTTAGCCTCTGGCACAGCTGTTTCTGTTTTAGTCAATTACTTTTTCATCCTACATATTAAAATGTTGATCATTATCACCGGTTAGGTGTATAATCAACAAAATATACCAGACTATAATCTTGCAAAATCCCTGAATTTGTGCAACTTTACTTAGAATTTATGCGGTTTTGAAAGCAAATGGTGCTCACACCAAATATGGATTTAATTATATTTCTCTTCTGTTCCTCCACTTTGCTTATTGTTAATTAATAAAAAAAACTATTAAGACTTCTATTTTTTTTAAAGCATCCTTACTTTGCAGCATTTTTTTCCACATCTACTGTACTTAAAATGGTACTTATATGTTAGTTGGGCGCCCACTATAGTTAGTACGCTCATACCCCCACTATCCTAGTCGGCATGGAGTTGATTTTATATAGTGTGGCTAGCGCAGCGAGCCACCGAGCCCGAAGTGTGGCGAGCGGACGCGTAAAACTAAGCAAATAGCTTAGTGGGTGCCCAACTAACATATAAGTACCCTTAAAACTTTTGCACAGTATTGTGTGTATAGATAGATAGATGTATGTGCCATATAATATGAATGTATTGATTGCAAAGATTATAAACTTTTCTAGAGAAATATCAAGCTTTCATCACAGACGGAGGCATCTGAAGTACTGAGCCTGACACAGCAGCTGCTTGGCAATCTGGAGCAGTATTTTCTGAAATGTAAACAGCAGTCGGTAAGTTATTATTACTAGCATATCTATATTCCTCCTGACTTGTACTTATAACCATATCTAAAAATAAAACCCACACTACTGTGTCCGTATCCATTTTCCGTAATCTCTGTGTAATCAAAGTAAGTCGTGCTAGGATTTATCCTTACCATTTGCTGCATTTACAGTCATTCTTCAACACGGTCCAAGAGTAGCGATTTGTCTTGCCATGTGCATATTTTTTTACCATTGACTAAAATATGATCTTTTTGGTTTCCCTCTTTTTTTTATTACAAATAATGATTCCCATTGTATAATGGTGGTGAATTGATGAATAAAATCAGCTGTAATTTACCACTGCTAATAGCTTTGTCATTGGCTATCCAATTAGCCCCAGTGTGGCCCTCTTTTCTGCCCAATGCCAGTACTTATTAGTAATTATGCTGCGGTTATCTTAGGCACCCGAAGCATAATTGGTGAATTTCTTATTGGTGAAAAAGGCAGAAAAAAACCTATGGACTATGGAGGCAGGGGTATTTAATTAAGCCATTCAATTAAAACATTGTGCACTAAAATGGCAACAACCACACTAGAGGGTTGGTTAAAATCTAGCAGTGCGCTGAATTGTGGCAGCAACAGCTTGGCTCTCTTTGTCTGTGGGGGTACTAAAACCATAATATAATTATTTTTTCTCTTACTGACGATCCAAAAGCTTCTACTCGATACTGAAACCTATGTACTGTATTGTGCACTTATGCCATGGTTTCCTTAGTAGTACTACTCCGTGCCCAGTTTTATTGAAGTGCAAGTCATTTTTTTATCTAAAGAATGTTATGGATTTTTTAATGTAAGGGATCACCAAATTTGTCACTTAACAGTAAAGCTGTTCAGGTGGGTCAGACCGACATATGAGGCACATCGTGTAGTGTATACTCGCTACAGTGATACAAGCTCCTGTTTGTAGTCTGCATCCCTTTCCATCACTTCTTCATGTAGGGCAGCCAGAAGACCTCACTTTTGGGAGCCATGCTGTGGAATGCAGCTTGATTTGCTGCTGCTAGTCTCCAGCAAGTGTGCATAGGTGTCTGCGGGTACACACATACACATGTAGTGTGTTCCCAGCTTAAGTATTATTGGGTAATTTGCTAAGAAAATAACAGGCATTATAAATGAAGCATAACTAATCACATATGGCAGTGGCTATGCACAGATTTACTGGGGATACTGTTGAGGGGAAAAAATACTTTCTGTAAAACTGGCTTCGATAAAATTTAAATATAGAAGTAAGATAGTATATGTGTTTACCAGTGGGGATCGAAAGTTTGGGCACCCCAGGCAAAAATTCATTTTAATGTGCAAAAAGAATCCAAGGAAAGATGGAATAACCTCCAAAAGGCATCAAATTACAGATTAGACATTCTTATAACATGTCAAAAAATGGTTGGTTTTATTTCTATCATGTACACTTTTTTAAAATAACAGAAAACAAAAAATGGCGTCTGCAAAAGTTTGGGCACCCTGCAGAGCTAATACCTTGTACTGCCCCCTTTGGCAAGTATCACAGCTTGTAAACGCTTTTTGTAGCCAGCCAAGAGTCTTTCAATTCTTATTTGAGGTATCTTCGCCCATTCTTCCTTACAAAAGTCTTCCAGTTCTTTGAGATTCCTGGGCTGTCTGTGAAGCACTGCTCTTTTAAGGTCTATCCATAGAGTTTCGATTGTGAAGGCCATGGAAAAACCTTCACTTTTCACCTCTTGATGTAATCCACTGTGGATTTTGAGGTGTGTTTAGGATCATTATCCATTTGTAGAAGCCAGCCTCCTTTTAACGTCAGCCTTTTCACAGATGGCATCAAGTTAGCGTCCAAAATTTGTTGGAATCTTATTGAATCCATTTTTCCTTTTTACTTCTGAAATGTTTTCTGAGCCACTGGCTGCAATACAACCCCAAAGCATGATTGATCCACCCCCATGCTTAACAGTTGGACAGAGGTTATTTTCATTAAATTCTGTGCCCTTCCTTCTCCAAACGTATTTTTGCTCATTCCGGCCCAAAAGTTCTATTTTAACCTCATCGGCCCACAGAATTTGATTCCAAAATGCTTCAGACTTGTCTATATGTTTATTTGCAAACTTCAAACGCTGATTTTTGTGTAATTACATTCCGAACAGAGGATATGGGCGTCTGATAAAGCTTGGCTATCTTCTTATAGCCTTCTCCTGCTTTGTGAGCGTCAACTATTCTCAGTTTCAGTGATCTGCACAACTGCTTAGAGGAACCCATGGTGCTGATTATTGGGGCAAGGTCAGATTTGTCTGAGCTTTTAAAACCTTTGAGATTGACATCACCTGGTCTTTCCAGACGATGATTGAGAACAATCCATGACACTGCCAGGTCTCAGCTGTCCAAAGGGGGCAGTGCATGCTATAAACTCTGCAGGGTGCTCAAACTTTTGCAGACGCTATTTTTTGTTTTCTGTTATTTTGAAGGTGTAAATGATAGAAATAAAATCAATTTTTTTTTACATGTAATTTTATGCCTTTTTGGAGATTTTTCCATCTTTCCTTGGCTTCTTTTTGCACATTAAAATTAATTTTTGCCTGGGGTGCCCAAACTTTCGATCACCACTGTATATATGATTTATTTTATTAGTAAGATTAGAAGATATGGCTGTTATCGTGGATGGAAGTATAGACAATATTTATATAGCCCAGGATGTGTGCTAGTGTTTTCAGCCTTACATTATGGGACTTTTTGCCTTTTATGGCTGACCATTTATTTAACTCTTTTAATGTTTACAGGCCCTGGGATCAAGTGGAACTAACCAAACCATCGCAAATAAGGAAACACCATCAAATGTAGGTATTACATTCCCCTTTACGGTGGACAATGAACCCTATTTCCTGCTTCTATCATTTCAGGGTACTCTCATTTGAAAGTGGTAGTCCCTTCTTTCAAATGGTTTGTCCTCTTTATTAGTTATTGTCTAGTGATGACCTGGGATCTTGATCCCCAGACAGTGTTACCCTGTAGTGGCTCAAACATAAGTTTTCCATAGATGGTAAGGGTACTAAATATGTCCCATCAACAAAATAATAGCACCTACACGTGGGGGCGTTTTTTTTTTTTTTCTTTTCAAAGATGAGTAAACTCTTTCAAGTGATCTGTTCTATTAGTCATTATCTTGTGGTCCCGAAACTTTTCTTTCCTTTAAAGGAGACCAGTAAAAATATTGCAAAACACACTCTGCACAAAGCTGATATTAAAGGAAATACTTAGTCGTGTTAACTTGCTGTTTTTATTATTTCTAGATGGTGCCTCCAACTGCTAATGAAAAAGATGCCTACAAAAAAAATTTAGGTATGACCTCTCATATTCATTTTATTCAGTAACATGCTTTTCTTTTCTGAGGGAAAATCGAAAAACTATAGACTTCAGAATTGATAAAGTCCTTATCTCAAGGTATCGGTAAGGCCACTTCTTAAGCTGTAAGATAAATTATCCTGTCATCAACTAAACGTGTATCGTTTGTTTAGGGTTAATAATACAGAGTAACATGGTTGATCAGGTTGAAAAAATGATGTCAGTCCATCGAGTTCATCCTATAATTAAATTAAAGTTTTAGAATATCGCACTTAGCTAGGTCTTGCTGAAGTCTATGGGGTATATTCAATGCCGCTGACGACGTGGTTTTTATGACGAGCCAGCCGCTCACTTTATCCAATGTTTTGGGGAAATCCTTGCCATCAGAGGTCGGCAAGGATTCCCCCAAACGGCGAGGATCACCACTAATGCAGTTAGCGGCGACCCTTGCCGTTTTGACGGCAGCTCTCGCAATCTCCACCTCGCCTCAGGGAACAAGCAAGGTAGAAACGGCGTGTGAAGAGTAAGCATTCAATACTGGCTGCCGGCTATCAGTGCTGCTCGCCGTCAGTCACTCACACATACCCCCTGCCCCCTTCTTCCCTGCATTCAATACCGCCCTATACTGTATATCTGTATTGAGCAATTTAAAGCTATAAATCCCAGTGATCAATGGCTGTTATTTTTTTTACTGGTCCCCTATTATACATTCAAATTAATGGTTGTGTCCCTTGATGTTCTTTTCTGCAGAAAAAATGGTCTTCCATGGTCTTATTCAATTATCACTTTATCTGTATATTTTAGTGGCCCTAGGGGCAGATGTCCTCAATTGTAGAGTGAGATTAACTAACAACTAATCTGATCCTAGCTCTTTCAATTGTATAAGTCTGCATGTCTCTTAAGGTGCGTACACACGGGGCAATATGATCGCTGGCAATATATTGCTTAGCAATCATATTGCCCCGTATCCCGTTTTCATCTGCGGCCAGAGATGGTCGCAGATGAAAATGTAAACCCTGCTGGGTGAAGAGGCAGGGGATGTCGCTGGTCGGAGGAGCATGGTCCTCCGACCAGCGACCATTCAGGGGCTGAAATTTATAAATTTATCGATTTATCGCTGGTGCACACTCCAATCACTGGCAATATGGTCGCTCAGCGACCATATTCCCAGCGATTTCAGCCCCTATCGCCTCCGTGTGTACACAGCAGTAGGGGGATGCAGTGTAAATCCCGGCGGTCGGGATCCCGGCGTTCAGAATCCCGATCGCCGAAATCCCGTCAGCCGAAATCCTGACACTTTCTCCCTCCGTGGGTGTCCACGACACCCCTGGAGGGAGAATAAATTAGTGTGCCGAGCGTAGCGAGGAGCCTGCAAGGGGGGGGGGGGCGATCCACGTCCCCCCCCCTTGTCGGGATTTCGGCGATCGGGATTCTGAACGCCGGGATCCCGACTGCCGGGATTTAATACTGAATCCCTCTTAGGACATCTGCCCCATTGTGGAAAGTGTTATGAAGTCATTCTGAGCCTCACTTACTTTCTTTAGGTCTGTTTAGAAGTTCTCATTATTCTCTTAACACACATGGTTGGTAATAACCAATAATTTAAATATCCTGTTCAATTGAATTACTCTTTTATAGTATCAAGAAGATTGTTAGTATCAAGAGTAAAGTAATGTTTTACACTGATTTCATCTTGTCCATTAAATCTGGTGGCTATTGTTCCATTGTTTTTTAACCATTTGATTTGCTTAATATTTCTTCCAAAAACTGCTGATTTGGCTTTTATTTAGTTGAATTAGGTAAAGAACATATAACATATACCCAATATGTTTTTTATGTAAAAAAAATGAATACATTGGTAAAAACATCAATGGCTAGGATATTGTGACCAATGACTGTGGTATGTGTTTCTTTCTGTATACTCCAGAGGAAAGGTAAGAAACTGATAGTGTCTGCAGCCACGGGGTTGAAGTGCTGCTGGGCTGTGGGTAAACTAGGCAGGAGGTGGACCGAAGTTCCTTCTATGAGTGGGAACTGCAAGAAGAGTCTCTTCCTGTAGTTGTCCACTGCACTTTCTGACAGGTCATATTAGATATGATATGCCCAGCATTGTGTGGTTGCATCTGATGTGACCATGCCAGGCAAGTAGCTAAGTTTGTGTTAGCTTATCCAGTGAAATGTGAGTGTTAAAATGGTAATTTGAACCAGAAGAGAGCAAAATCACATTTTAATTGTTTATGGAGCAGTTGGACACAATTAATAGTAACCTATACAATGTTATTTATATATTTTTAAGAGTTATTTATACAGTTTTCACTGCTTTTATAGTAAGTACATTTGGCCATTCATATAAGTCCCTGACCCAGTGCAGCTTGCAATCTATATTCCTACCACATATGCACAATAGGGTTAATTTTTGTTGGAAGCAAATTATCCTGCTATCTGGACTTGGTTGTCCAGTGCAAGCAGTTAATACTCTTTATCAAGTTATGGCATCCTTAAAAACAGCACCACAATTATCAATATCTAATAGATTCTTCAGTAACATTAAATATAGTCCGGGGGTGGGGGGGTAATTAGAATTAGAATTCCTTTTTCGAGTATCCTTGCCCTGCGGATCTTTGCTTTCTCTTCAGCAGCACAATGTGTAGTACCTTTGAACAAATGGTTTTCTATGTTTTTAGAGTTTCCTGAAGCTGAGGAAAAAAAAAAAGGAAATCTAGTAACAGTAATGAGCATAAAAGGCACCCATACTGAGTCAAAATTCCACTTTCTCTTCAAGTACATCTTTGAACATCATTATTAGTGCCCCTAGGTCTTGGGTGTATTATTTACTAGGCCATACATCACTAAATTACTTGTTCATAGGTTTCATTGGTGTCTAATGTCATTAGACACCAATGAAAATTACATTACAAAATGAAACTTTGTAAATGTTTCAAATTTCCCGTCTCTAAATAGTTTGTTTAATGCTACATGTCATTGGTCAGATAACTAGGGAAGTGGAATTTATCACAACTTCCGGAGGAGCCTTTATACCTATGTCTTGAGTGGAGGATATTTTTCAATTGCCATATTCTAGTTTAAATATACATAATGCAAAAGCGAATGTTTGCTCTTTTAAAATGCTTATGATTTGTTTTACTAGTTAAATTAAAAAATATATTTTCTACTACTTTTACAATCTAGAGCAGACCAGAAGAAAATCATTGTGGGACACTGAGGAGCCATCTACTTCATCCATGTGTATGTCAACAAATGTACAATTTCTTCATCAATAACATGTAAAGCTTTCACACAATATTGAAGAGAAAACAAACGTTACCTGAAGATTCTTCTCCAAATAGTTTTCAGAAATCAGAAGTGGTATTAGTTTGGTTTAGCGACCGTAACCACCCAAGAATGTGGCCCCAGGGATCAAGCCAGGCTATGCACGGGTTGGCCCCTTTCACACCAGAAAAGTCCCTGCATTTTCTGGTGTGGGAAGGAGGCATGCGGCTTGATGGCGGTGAGTACTCACCCCGGTTGCTGGTCCTCGGTGCAGGCCGGGGATCCACACAGGTGGCGGGCGCAAATGACATGTCAGGCGGTGGATGATGCAGCTCTCCAGCGCCCTCACTGCCGCTGGAGAGCTGCGTCATCTTCATCTGCCGCCTGTCCTGTCATTGGTGCCTGCCGCCTGTGTGCATCCCTGGCCTGACCGCACACGAGGACCGGCAACCCGGGTAAGTACCCCCTACCCCTTTCACACTGGCCAGGTCCCCGGGTTGAACCCGGGAACAACCCTGCTCCATGGCAGGGTTGAAATCCCAGCAATTTTTGGGCCCAACCCAGGAAATTAGACTGGTGTGAAAGGGGTATTATTGTCCCCATTACATGTTTTTATGCTGTATATAAAGTTTAGAATTAGCAAGGGGTGTTGTATAGAACATCTATGCGGTCTAGGTACAATCATTAGGTCAACCCAGTTGTCTACATGTGTTAGGTCAAAAGGTTAAAGATAGATAGGTAAAGTTAACATGGTCAACACAATTCTTTGGTTGTCATTTTATATGGTTTACAAAGCACAATTAGTGGAAACATTTTCCCTGGTGGACTAGCATTGCTCCCCGCACTTTGTGCAATGTGACTTGCTGCACATGTCACAATTTACTATTCCCAATCATAGTCCACACGATAAAGAAAAAGTTGAAAAAACTTGAAATAATCCACAAAATGTATGTTGACTATTATCACAATTTTTTACCTGGCAACCTTTTGACCCTGTCGGACAATTTTTGACCTATATATTGTAAATCTTAGCAAGAACTTATGCTGATGTTACTAATATTTCCCATCCAATACAAGAATCTATTTCATAATACAATTGCAACTTCAAAAAGGGAATGAGCAATGAGAGGGGGACATTCTTTAGTTGGTGACTGAGATTTGGTGATTGTGGTCCTATCTTTACCATTTTCTCTTTGATTACAGACCAGTACAAAGCAGAATATACACCTCGCCAGTTCACTGGACAAGAGTCACAAATTCCTGATACGTCTGGCTACGGGCAGTTTCATGGGGAACAGAAAACAGGGGGCAGTGCTCATGTCTCTCACAGTAGCATTGATGGCCACTTTTCTGAAAGTCCACCAAATGTCTCTAATGCAAATGTATTTAACAATACAGATGAGACTAATGTAGCCGTTCCTGATCAGTCATCGTCCCACAGCAGTTCATATGAGCAGTCTTCTGAGATGTCATCACAAAGACCTACAGTGGGAAAGACCTCCAAAGCTCTGAGCCCAGACATTCTGCTGCTGCTTAAAGGAAAAGATGCAAGTACTGTCACAAATATTCTCAAGACCCTGTCTCCCTTTTATCCAGCTCTTCAGGGTGAGTAGAAATCTTTTTAGAATCCAAAGCATATGTACTTTTGCTTCTTTCACATTAATTACATGTGCTTACAGTGATGGTTACATTATCACGGATTACTACACTTTAGTTCTTTTTGCTAATTAAATTCTCTGAAGGCAAACATATTGGGTCATATGCTACACCATGGCCCTATAGTCAGTCCAAATCCTGTAGAATCGCCACCTGAATTAGTGCATGCTGCACATTCTACACCATTTTTGTATAGTTTTAAAAATGCAGCGTGTACACCTCTTACTTATCGTCTTATTTATTTAAATCCGCTATCACGTAACTTTCCATGTTACCAGATGAACAAACATTCTGTCCGTAGCACAGGGGAATGTAGTGCACGTTCTCTGCAGCTATAGGTACTGTGCCATGGCAGGGCATGTTTTTTTATTTTCAAAGGAATTTTTTTTTTTTAAATTTATTGGGCAGTGTGTACGCTGTAAATTAGCAGTTTTTGACGTCGGCTCGGTCACCTAGTGTGTATGGGGCTTTACAAGGCTCTCTTGAAAGAGACTGAGAACTTCTATTAAAAGACCCAAATAAGATTGGGTTCTGTATACTATGTCAACATTTATAATGTTGGCATGGGACTGTAGAAAATGGTAGTTATTTCAACAATGAACATGCCGACATTGACGGAATGTTGACATGGTCAGAATGTCGTCAATTTGTTTGTATGGTTAGCATATGCTAGATGCTAGAGACACTGTTTGCACATTCCTTGTGTCAACATAATGCCAACATACCGCACATCTGGCAAACTCTTACCCTATTACATATGCTTTTTGGTCATGTTTATCAGTGGTCTAGATAATGTGATAGATGTGTGCTGTCAAAGATAAACACTGTTCTTCATCACGTTCTGCAAATGACCAGAATAACTTGCTGATTTTCTTTGTAGAAACTAGAACTTTAACAAATGAGTATTTTACTGTTATACCCCTTTCAGACAGAAAAAAAGACCTGGGAATTTCCCTGCTCTTGCCGTGTCGACCCGGGTTTTTCTTCTGTCTGAAAGGGTCAACATGGGTCTAAAGTTCCGGGACTTCGACCCAGGTATTTACCTGGGTTTTTCCCGTGTCTGTATTCCAAAAACCTGGGTCGCCGGCTGTCTGAAAGGAAACGACCCGGGTTTTTTGGATTATTACACATTGTTAGGCACTGATTGGCTCTCCTGGTGGGGTGCTGGCTGATTGGTTGTGAGGATAGGCTTCTCTGATTGGCCGGGAGGGCATGGCAATGGAGCTGGCCTCTGAGGTCATTAGGGAGCTGAAAAAAGGATAGCATGGCCCACTGGTAGAAGCAAGAGGTGAGAGCTGCTGGCAGTGAGAGGGGAGGAGGATATCGGCAAACAGATGACTGGGACAGTCAAAGATGCCACAGTGTACTCAAACATTGCAAATATACTGACAGCCATGTGAGGTAACATGTACCTTCCAGTATCTAAAAACAATAAAAGTTGCTTACAACATATCCTTGTGTCATGCCATGGTTAATGCAATGCAGTGAGCAGTCACCACCCACTTTTGATGACCTCAACTCTGTGTGCCTTTAAAACTGTCCTATTCTTATGACACACAGAGTTTTGCAGGTAAAATCCGGCTTGTGTGAAAGGGGTCGACACGGGAAATACCCGGGTTTTTGCTCCTGTGTGAAAGGGGGTCAGCCCCTTGCTGCCTAGTTGTACCCGGGTTTTTGTATCCGGGAAATACCTGGGTTTTTGGGATTTTTCTGTCTGAAATGGGTATTACATGCATGTGCTACAATTACATCTGTTTTTATATGAATAACGTTAATCCTTTTTTTTCTATCTTTACAGATGTGAACCTTGAAATACTTGGCCAGGTCCTCGTTAACACTGGGGCACTAGACTAATTTCTACCAGCTTTGATTTAAATAAAGCTATAGATAAGGACGTGGAAACCTTCATGATACATGTTCAAAAGAGTTTGCAGGTTTTTTTTTTTTTGTTCTTTGTTTTTTTCTTAAATAAGCATAAAAAAAGTTTGAGCGAACACAAAAAAACAAGTCTTATCCAATAAATGATGTGTGCTGTTTAAAGCTGGTGATTGTACTCTCAATATTTTCTACATACACAGATATTTATATTGATCCAACACTCACTGCACTTTCTTAAGGTTCTTCAGAACCTCGACTCATTTCAGTACACTGGATGAGTGCCGATCTCAGCATGGTACAGGACTCGTTTTGACACACTGAGTTTTGACACACTTATGCAAACTTATCCATGTTTGAAAGAACCGGTGAACTTGTTACAGGTATTCTGGCTGGTATGGTCATTCACAACACAATATCGTTACTCCTAGGATGCTGTTAGCAGGTCTATCTCCAGAAAAGCTTTAATTAGTCGTATACAGTATGTTTGCAGAGATCTTTAAGCAATATATTTTTTTACAAAATTTTACTACATTGCAGCAAATCATCCTGGGACAAAACCGAATATCTATTTGTTGTAGATGGTCAGAAAAGCTGCAACAAATGAAAGCATTTTATTTAGTTGGTCCATACTTTCTTGTAAAAGCCCTGTATAGGTTGAAAGAGATGCTAAGCATGTGAAAACTGCTTTCTGTACCTTGTGAAAAAGTTAAGGGCCCCATACACTATGCGATTTTGCGATTCCATGCGATTTTGGCACTTGGGCCGATAAATCGCGTGAAATCGTCCCAAAATCGCATGTGTTTGACATGTGATCCGATCCGATGCGCGGTCTTATGTGCATCGGACCGGATCAGGAGGTCGGACGTTCAGCAGGTACGATCACGTCTGACCTCCTGCAGTGGGCTTGGGGGGGGGGGTGAGTGCCCAGCGGGGGATGCCGGTGACAGTGGGGTAGGCGGCAGTGATAATCAGAGACCAGAAAGAAATACAATAGACTGCGCTAATTATGAATTAAAGATAATTTAAAAATGCCAGTAACCTAAAATTTAAACATGATTTAATGTAGAGATAAACATATATAGCAGCTCAAGTTAAAACAAAGATAATTACATATATTATGCACATAAAAAACTAACAATGGGTGTATTGCATTGAAAAAATAGGGGAAATTGATTTTTCCTAAAGTGACTGAAAAATGTGTCCATACGGTACCGTATATTTTGGCAATGAGTCCAGCTGAATGGGGGGCAGAAAGTGATGTGCCCGCTTGGAACCGTTCCTATTATGCCTCAATTGTGAGGGACCTGGATGGCTGGGGGAGGGAATCGCAGCTTGATGTTATGGAGTAAATGGAACTCCTGCTGTTCCTTGGGTGCCAGGGAAATAGCCTGGTTGTAGGTCTTCTCCCCAAATTGGTGCCAAAACAGGGTCTGGAGGCGCTGCTGCAGGTGTCCAGATCTAAATGCTGGCAGTGATAATCACTGTGCTCTCACTGTGCAGCTTGCTTGCAGCAGCGTCTCTGGGTGCAGCGGGGGATGCCGGTGACAGTGGGGCGGGCAGCAATGATAATCCTCATGCTTTCACTCAGCGGACGGGCAGCGGCGGCTATTACATCTTTAAAATAACATGTCAAATGACTATCCGCCTTCTGATTGGCTGAGATAGCGCACTCTCAGCCAATCAGAAGGCGGATAGTCATTTGACATGTCATTTTAAAGATGTAATAGCCGCCGCTGAGTGACAGCATGAGGATTATCACTGCTGCCCGCCCCACTGTCACTGGCATCCCGCGCTGCAAGAAGAGACTCTGCTGCCAGCAAGCTGCACAGTGAGAGCACGGTGATTATCACCGCCGCCCGCCCCACTGTCACCGGCATCCCCCACGGCACCCGGAGATGCTGCTGCCTGCCGACCCCCCCCCCCCACTCCTCACCGCCCGGCAGCTCCCTGGTTTATTTTATATGTGATAAATCTTATGCGATTTATCACATGTAAAGTGCCACATTGTATGTGAGCTTCCCCTAGGACAAGTCGGCCTAATGTATGGGGGCCTTGACTCAGTATGTTGATATGTCCTGTACCTGTTAAAAAATACTGCCAGTTTAATAATTCATTTAACGATCCAGGACATGTTGGAGTGTGGCAAAAATGAGATAAACAAACCATTTATTGAAAATTGCTTCTAAGCCATAATACATCACCGTTCTAGTATGAGTCCCATTGGGAAATATAAATGTTAGTACTCTGATCACATTCTCATGTTTAAAAACAAGCACATAACAGAATAAAAAAAAAATATCTTTCATATACTGTTTTTGCATTTAGATATTGTATATTGAAAGCAATATACAATAAGCAAAATAAATTTTTGAGGTATAAAAATGCAAATAAGTCACAAAGGCATACAACCAGATTGGCCAATTGTGATAGTTTTCATGTGACTATTAATGGCCGTGGAAGTATCAAAATGAGGCTTGAAAATGCTGGTGTGCACATAACCAAAATCTAACCAGCTATGAAAGGGCTGATATGTAGCCGTGATAATTAAGCTCTGAGGAAGCCGCTGATGCTGGAGGTGGACTAGGCACAATCGGCTATCCTCCTCCTACCTATGAGGATGGAATCTTGAGAAGGCGGAGTGTTAACCTGGGGGGTTTGTTCAAATGGTTCATGAATCCACATATAACAACTAATATGCTGTGTATACAGTGAAAGTTTACTAACCCAAAAATACTGACTGATTATTCATTGACACCATAGGATAACCTTTACTCAGACTCTTTATTGATAAACAATCCCGGTATATATAGTGATTATATAGTAGAGTGAGAGACGGAGAAAAATATTGTTTTATTCTGTGTGGGATATATAAAATATTTTGAGTCTTCAATGTCATTTTAGCTGTACATTTTTATGTAACTGGCCAGGTACAAATAGTTATTTTCAATACCGTTTTATTATAAATACATTTCTATTCTAGTGCAGTTTTGTTTTTCTGATCTATATATAACTAATGCTGTGTACACACGGGGGAGATAGGTGCTATAATCGCTGGGAATACTGCGACCATATTGCCAGTGATTGGGAGTGTGCCCCGGCGATAAATCTCCGGGTGCGCGCTCCCGTTTTCTGCCCCATTGTAATCGCTGGTCGCAGGAGCTTGCTCCTGCGACCAGCTAATTACCTCTGCGGCACCCCCAGCAGAGGTTCGTTTTCAACAGCGACCATCTCTGGTCGCTTGTTGAAAAAGAGACACTGAGCAATATATTGCTCAGCAATATATTGCTAGCAATATATCTCCCCCCGTGTGTACGCACCTTAACTGCTACTGCTACATATATAGGCCATTGCCTATAGCACACAACTATAATCTTTCTTTTGATGATAGAAGGTGTTGGCATTTAAAATTATTGAAGTGTGGCAGGCTCCTTCCCCTCTATCCTACCCTCAGAGCTCAGACCTATCATTTGCGCTTCAAAACCAGTTCGATTTTGAAGTGTAAATGATTGCCGCTTTAAAAAGCGGGAGATTTCTTACCAAATCTGCCATTTTCTGAATCTCTCATCCTATTACATTTCACCCCTGGTGTTTTATAAGGATAGGGCAGAATTGAGAACTCGCTTGGACTTGTTGAAAAAAGTAGTCTTCGAGTTCCACATTAATCAGCCCATTGTTCTGTCGCTAACAGGGGATTCACACTCACTGGATGTGGTACACACTCTGCACATCTACGTAGACGGCTTCCCTGATCAAGTTTAATTCATTAAATTGTTCTGTACGATGTGGCCAGAACAAGATGTCCGGCTTCAAAACATCTAGCAACGGCCACACACGGCCGATCCATTACTGAAACGAGCTATACAACTGTATTACAGCCTGGGAAGTCCAAATAAATAAAATCTCACAAAAGTGGACTCTGTGAGTATGTTCTCCCATATGCAATAGCTGGAAATATTGTGCCCAATGACTTTTTATGGAATTTCTATCTGATCCCATTTAAAAAGGTCAAAGAACTGTGTACAAGAGACTCTTCCTCATATTTTTATGTTTAATATATTATATCTTTTTCAAATAGGTTTTTTATTTTTTATAAACTTTTTATTTTTTTTAACTAATCGAATAGACTTGCAAAGGAATAGACTGTCCTTGTATAAAAGTGATTCCGTGATGGTTATAATTGTATAATTTTATTAGAATAAATAAATAAATCTTTTGATGTTCTATAGTGCAGCGCTTCATTTTACTATACCTTTTTTTTCTTCCTCTGAGGGTCAGCTCCTCTTTTTAAGTGAAGCTGCATGCCCAGACTTTTAATTAATACACACACATATAACAACCAGCGCTATGACATCCTTTTTTGTCTGTCATATACTGTATTTTATATGTATGTATGTATGTATGTATGTATGTATGTATGTATAGAATTGAACTGTGCCTGTGTGGTCTCCAGAAAGAGAATAGGGGTGCGCTAAAGATACCACTACAAGGTTACACATATAAGTCAACAATTTCATAAAAATAAATAAGCATTTATTGACGGTTATTCAGTAATGCAATTTTCTTTTCACTGTTTAGAGGTTTTCATTAATGTCGTATATAGATCCGCGCCCCGACGCGTTTCGTCCCTTAGGACTTCATCAGGGGCGATGACCCAATTTATACAAGTGGTAAAAGCATGCCGTTACATATACATAATAAAATAATCTTTATAAGTACAAATATTACAAACAGCGTCTGCAAAATTACATAAAAATAAATTTAGCAATTTCATACATAAGGAACATATACAGTAATATGGGAAGCGGTCATCTATTAGAATGAATTTAGGTCTACAGTCATTAGGTCGACCCCACTAGGTCGACTGGCAGGAAGGTCAACCTGACTTAAGGTCGACATGGGCCAAGGTCGACATGACTTAAGGTCGAATTTGCATAAAGGTTGACATGAGGAAGGTCGACTGGTCATAAGGTTGACATGGGTTTTTCACTGTTTTTTGAGCCGACCTGTGCCGACAGGCGGTATTTCATGCCCTACCATCCACTAGGGCGTGGTGGGAGAATAAAATAGTGTGCCGAGCGCATCGAGGCACCGTGCCCGAAGCATTGCGAGCGATGCGAGGGTCCGATTCTCATTGCCAATCTGTGTCGACATTCGGATAAAAAAAGTGAAAAACCCATGTCGACCTTATGACCAGTCGACCTTCCTCATGTCGACCTTTATGCAAATTCGACCTTAAGTCATGTCGACCTTGGCCCATGTCGACCTTAAGTCAGCTCGACCTTCCTGCCAGTCGACCTAGTGGGGTCGACCTAATGACTGTAGACCTAAGTTCATTCTGACAGATGTACCACTTCCCAGTAATATATATTAAATTTTAAAAAGAATATACATGTGGAAAATGTATAAACATATATGTCAGGAAGAGGACAAATGTAGAATATATAAACATATATGTCAGGAGGAGGACATAGGAGGGGACATAAATTTACGTAGTCAAAGGGAAAGAGATGGAGGAAAGAAGGCGGAGTAAGTGGGAAGAGTAAAAGAGATATAATAAATGTCTAAACGAGGATTACAGTGATATTGAGTGGAGTTGAATCTCCTAAGGATTTAGTGGCAAAAAAGGCTAATGCATAGAGGTGGAGGGAGAAATTTTTTTTTTTTTTTTTTTTTGCATAACATACCGATATGGGCGAGAGAGGGAGAGAATAGATAATCAACCTCGTTAGGCTCCTTATATAAAATGGTTTCCTTATGGAAAATGGGTATGTTCTGGAGTTCGCTGTGGTGGGTAGGTGTGACCTTTAAGGTGGATCAAGACTCAAAGTCAAAAGGGGGAAAAATCTTATAGAACGATTTTTATAAGTGAAAGCATACATTAAATGCGTCATTTACATATTATGGTGTGTATAAGGTCCCAGTATCAGGTTTAGCTGACTAGTGATCACCCGTAACTTCAGTCTGATGTCACTCCGTTCAAACGGAAATATATAAAGTGGGCAGCCACTAAAAACAAATAGGTGCTATTTAAGTCCACTATATCCCCGTTATTAGGGGTGGGTTCCTAATACATAGCAATTACTAATAATTAATTACATACCAGGATAGAAAGCAGATATCTCTAAATCCAAGGGAGATGTTAATTCAGAGACCAGGTGGCTGTTTGTTCCCGGTTAGTACATACAGTCTCTATAGTAAAGCCAGAGGTCAAAATTATAATAACAAGTAGTACAAAATATTTTTAGTGTCCCTAATTGTAATCAATTACATACCATGATAGAAAGCAGATATCTCTAAATCCAAAGGGGATGTTAATTCAGAGACCAGGTAGCTGTTTGTTCCCGGTTAGTACATACAGTCTCTATAGTAAAGCCAGAGGTCAAAATTATAATAACAAGTAGTACAAAATATTTTTTGTGTCCCTAAGGTACACAGCATATATGGAGTCTACAAGGAGCGCAACCTTACCTAAAAATTTTCAGTGAAAGGAGTCACAGGGTCTCCAGGAGCCAGGAATCACAGGATCTCCAGGAGCCAGTGTGTTAGTGGCTCTGGGGATCTCCTTAATATACCCCTCAGTTGGTGACTTCACTTCCTGTGATGCAGGAGTGGGCGTGGTATAGGTAGTTAATAGAATACACATCTAAGTGGGGCTAATGGACATATAGACTATTTGTCTATAGATGTACTATATCTGTATAAGCATACAAGTGCAGAAAGGATAGAAGTGTGAGCCTGATAACAGGAGTAATTCTAAAGGTATAGTACCTTTGTGGTACTTCCGGGACGCCGGTGCGTTCCACCGTGCGTCTCAGTGACCACATCCGGTATCGGGAGAAAAGCAATGTGTGTATACAGCCCTAAGTAAAAAATGATGACTTCCGGTCACCATACACGGAAGTTAAGAACAGTGTCCGCACCGGTCTCCAGCACATAGTATTAACACATTCACTATAGCGCATCTTTAATAGCGCTAGCTCACATGTTAGACACTGTTCTTAACTTCCGCATATGGTGACCGGAAGTTAAATCACTATAATACCTGTAGCGGAGTTATCCGCCAAGTGGCTAGGTAGCACTGGCCCCTCTTGAGTACCGATAAAGATCTGGGACTGTCCAATACAGCCATTATGCCATGCTACACACGTGGCAAGAATGTACGCGATTGGGTGGTTAGGACTGACATTACGCCTTCACCAAGTAGGCCCCCTACTTCAGGCTTCTTGGGAAGACGTAATGGATGCTACAGATGCCTCAACTGCACCACTTGTAGAAACATGACCCCAGGAGAAAGCTTTAGACATCCTTTCAGCGGGAAGAGATATTGTATTGATACAGGCTGACATGTACCACCAGATACATTGTATATTTAATTTCTTGTCCATGCGGACTACACTATGTAGGAAAGTCTGATCGCACTTTACGTGACAGGATGGCAGGACATCGTGCTGCTATTCGGGCAGCTCTGCTATCTGGATCCAGTGACCAGCCTGTTGCAAGGCATTTTGCACAGGCTGGTCACAATATAGCCAATCTTCAATATATTATTATTGATCACATTCCACAAAAACTACGTGGGGGTGATAGGTCATTGGCCCTCCTTCGTTGTGAGTCAAGGTGGATCCATAGACTGAGGACTATGTCCCCCTATGGCCTTAATGACCATCTTGGTCTACATGCCTTTCTATAAAGGCTTCATATGACATTTATCCCTTATTGTGTTGGTTTATGAATGTTTTATTATTTTTGTAGTGATATATGTCTTGCTATGGTAGTCTATTGCCTACTTGATGTTGGCGTCTACATGCTCTGGATGACGGGCTGTCACGGCTAAAGGGCTGGATGGAGTCGTGTGGTGCACAGGAACTGGAGACGGACCAGGAGGAGTAGGATTGAAACGTGCCGGTTTAATAACGGATTTCATAAATGATAAACTTCACTCAAATACTTCTTTAAGTGACAGTTGGATAACTTAAATAGAGTCCAGCACAATACTAATAACGGGCAGGTAAATCTGGAAACATATACTTGACGAGCCAGAGTACATAGAGGAAGATCCGGAAAGAGGTTGATTTGATGATAGAAGAAATGGATCCGGATGACTGAAAGATGATGGAATGAATGAGTTGAATGAAGGAGGACAGCGGAAAGCTGAGCAGGGTAATTCTGGGACACAAGCAGGAACAAGCACTAGGTAGGACTTGCAGCATTGGTGTCAGGAGAAAACTTCCTTGTAGAAAGATGCAGGGAGCAAGGCACCAGAGTCAGGAGGGAAAGATCCAGGAATCAGCTAGGAGTTGTGAATGACTCCAAAGACTCATTGCACTGACACTGAACAGCCTAGGCAGATCCCCTATATCCCCAGGGGGCGGCTGCCATTGGCTGTCAGCGTAGTAAGAGGAGGGAACCTCCACTCTGGGCCAATCTGTCTCCTGCCCTCAACCAAGATGGCGACGCCGGCCTCCCGGCGCTGCTATCTGCAAGGACGCCGCTACCCGACGCTCCCCTGCTGCCATCCCTACCTGGAGCTGCCCCTACCCGCACGCCGCAGCCTGGGACCTGCACACGCTAGCCGGCGACAGGCGCGGACGGGTGAGTACTGTACCCGCCGCGCTCCGTCGCGGCTACGTGTGACACGGGCATTGTATTTACATACAGTACATTATGTGTCATTTATATTGTAAACTTATATTCCCCGTCACTTCAGCCATTTTTTATGTTGTTTAGCTTTCACTTGCTGCCCACTTGGGATTGTAGGTACGCCCGGCACTGTGTTATTCTATTTGCGTGCATTGATCCCTTTAGCGATGGATGCGGGCGTCTATCGGGTTGCCATGGTGACGGACTCTGAGTTGACGTTCATGTGTAGGACTGACATCCATTGGGTGTCCTACTACACGTGGGATGACGTCGTCTCTAAGGGCCGGTTTCCAGGGTGACTGACGGGACGCCTCACGTCTGTGGTGCGGGGCTTGATGACGCGGACATGACGCACGCTGCACGGAGAGCGTCCCCAGACGCGGGAAACGCAGGTGAACGCTCACTTAGGTTTGGGGATATAAGGTAAGCTGTTGTCTTGTATATTTATGCCTGATGACGATTTTAATAATAAAATCGAAACGTTGCTGTTAACCCTGCTGTTTGATTTCTACTGAATCCCGGGTGCTGCTGTAGCTGCTTGACCAGGCAGCGTGAGTATTATATATATATATATATATATATATATATATATATATATATATATATATATATATATATATATATATATACAAAAAGGGAAAACCTGCACTCTCACCCAACAATAGCAACCCAAGAATAGGGGTGTTCAATTAAGACACACAGAACATATATACTATATGTATGTATGTATGTATGTGTGTGTGTGTGTGTGTGTGTGTGTGTGTGTGTGTGTGTATATGTGTATATGTGTGTATGTATATATATATATATATATATGTATGTGTGTTCAATAAATGAAGATGCGGCGACTGATTGCTCTAAAATAGTAAATACTGAGTGTGCTGGTCAGCACTTGTTAAAAACCATTAAAAAGTTGTCTAATAGCAGTGGACCTAAAAACACGGTATATAGTTCACTATGGATAAAAACTGTCAAAAAGTACGTATAAAAAATATAAACATTTATTTAAACAAGGTAGAAGAAATTTCCTTTTAAAAAACAGACAATTAGTAATTTTTAAAAAAATATGTTCTAACCTAAAATACTCCTAAAATCAATTATAAGGTGCAAAAAGAGAGAAAATGGTAGCTTAACTTATAAAGATGAGACAGGAGGGCTATAGAGTCCCAACGCGTTTCGTCCTTCTGACTTTATCAAGGGGTGCAAGTAGACTGAGGCCAGACCTATATTTATACCAGTATAGCTCCTGTTTCTATAGTGACATCACTTTCTGTCACTCATTAGTTCTATCTTAATATCAGGGTGAAAAACAGTTAATATTTAATCTCCTATATCCTATACAGTAGGGCGCTATAATAGCAATCAAACTATATACACAGATGACATAAAAGCATAATAGATCCGCAGATAAGGGTAAATTGGATGTGTGTGCGGTACTTCCGCCACACATCCGGTGTCCGGTTAGCGCTACTGCGCATGCGCCCGCGTCTGGTTCAAACAGATGTCGGCTTCCAGCGCAGGACCATTTCGCGCTAGTGCGCATGCGTCCGTCTCTTCCATGCGTCATGACGTCCGGGTTCTCTAGTGGTTAGAACGGCGTCTTGAGGCTGGGCATGGCGCCAGCTTCTCTGTATATTTCTTATTGCGGCGGCCATTTTAATGTAGACTGCTGGTCCTTTCTAAGTGCAGGAATTGCGGTGGCCATTTTCTAAAAGATTTTTCTTATGGCAACATAGAATGGAATAGAAAAGAGCACATAAATGGACTTTTAATGACAAATTGTATTACTTATATTTAAAATACGTTTTGTTAATGTGACTAATAGACGTAATGTGGGTGACTAGAGGTGTTTCCCATATTAAATATATACCTTACGGGTATTGAGCGTTTTTAAAGTGATAGGTGCACAAAGTGATAAGTGCACAAAGTGACTAGTGCTTTATTATTTGTTACAGATAATCGATTAATACGTATAATGAATAGTGATGTGCTTATAAATAACTAGTTCAAGGGTAGCATGATTAAATATATTTATTGGTGAATAAAGGTATCTAAAACTTGACATACAGTGTTAATGATGAATAATAGATATAAAATATAAATTAATAATTTTAATAATTGCAATATAGTTCGAAACCCTCCCTTTGATACCACAATAGTGTTTATATGTGACATTGACCAACGTTCACCGGCGTAAGCTACAGCACTGAATTTTCCCAGGAGGTCTCCCATCCCGGTACTTGTCCAGCCCAACACTGCTTAGCTTCCAAGATCGGACGAGATTGGGCGTGTACCAGTAATGTGGTTTGACTGTAGGAGCGTGAACAGGTCCTATACGGCACTCAAGAAGGACCCCACGGAAACTTATACCGACAAACTACGCAATTTACTCCTACAGGGCCTTCGGAGCAATACTATTACTAAAGAAGAGTACCAGTTCCTGATGAAGACCAACCCCATCACCCCCATTTTTTATTTCCTGCCCAAGATACATAAGACTCTAGACAACCCACCCGGTCGCCCCATTGTGGCAGGAATCGACTCCCTTACATCCGGACTCTCTGAGTATGTGGACATATTCCTGAGTAAATATGTAAGAGACCTCCCAGCATTTTTAAAGGACACCACCACAGTTTTAAACCTTTTAAAAACTCTTGAATGGGACAACTCCTTCAACTGGGCAACCATTGATGTCCAGTCCCTTTACACATGTATTGAACATGAGATGGGAATAAATGCGTGCAAAGAATTTCTTGAAAACATTCATATGTGATGCAATGAAATTCATCTTAAGTCACAACTATTTTACATTTTTAGACCAGTTCTTTTTACAAAAAATGCGGGACCGCAATGGGGACGACCTTTGCCCCTAGCTTTGCGAATCTTTTTATGGGAAGCTGGGAGAGACGTTTTATCCATACTAATCACGTTTTTAAAAATAATGTCAAATTTTATAAACGTTATATAGATGACATTTTAATCATTTGGGAAGGTACGGAAGAAACGTTTAATGAATTTTTTAAATACATAGGAGGGAACCAGTTGAATCTGAAATTCACATCAAACTTCAATAAAAATCAAATCGAATTTCTGGACCTAACACTACAAGGGGAAAATAAGTCAATAAACACACTAAACTTTGTAAAAACAGTGGACACCAACAGTTATTTACACTTTAAAAGCAACCACCAACGTAAGTGGAAAGAGAATATACCTTACTCCCAGTTCCACAGGATAAAGAGGAACTGCAGCAAAGAGGATGAGTGTGAAAAACAATTAGAAGTATATAAGAAAAGGTTTGAAGAGAAAGAGTACCCCCAAAACATTCTACAACAAGCCACATCCAGAATTCAGAACACGAACAGAGAGGAACTCCTACAGTATAAAACAAAAGATGAGAAGAACAACTCTACAGCTTTTATAACTACCTTCAGCCAACATGAACCAAAAATAAGGAAATCATTGAACGACCATTGGAATATCCTTCTAATGGATCCAATACTCAAAGAGATTCTCCCCCAGCGACCTGCATTGATCTTCAAGAAATCTAGAAACCTAAAAGACATCCTGGCACCCAGTCTTCTAACTACAAAAGGTAACCAGAACCCATCGGGACCAAAGTGCAAAGGAGCATATAAGTGCGGCAAATGCAACATATGCAAGCATGTACACCCAAACAGGAAAAGCTTCACGAACTCGGATATCAGCAAAGAATACAAAATAAAAGATTTCACGAACTGCAATACATCTTCGGTGATTTATCTTCTAGAATGTCCTTGCCAATTAAAATATGTTGGCAAAGCAAAACGGATTCTGAAACTACGTATACAAGAACACAGCAGAAACATTAAGAACAAAGTGGATACCCATGCGATTTACAAACACTTCCAGACGCAACCCAGAGGGACTTACTTTCAAGGCAATTGAACACGTAAGACTAGGCCCCAGAGGAGGCGACCTAGCTAATAAACTTTCGCAAAGAGAGATGTTCTGGATATTCGAGCTCAAAACCATGCACCCAGACGGTTTTAATGAAAGTTATGAAATTACCCCGTTTTTATAAGGTCCTATCTTTTATTCGCCGTTAACTATTTTCACCACTTATCTAAACCCCACTAAGCACTATCACTTTAGAATACCCTCCCTTATGAACCACTGATTTGGACGACTATACATCGGACCTGTTCATGCTCCTACAGTCAAACCACATTACTGGTACACGCCCAATCTCGTCCGATCTTGGAAGCTAAGCAGTGTTGGGCTGGACAAGTACTGGGATGGGAGACCTCCCGGGAAAATTCAGTGCTGTAGCTTACGCCGGTGAACGTTGGTCAATGTCACATATAAACACTATTGTGGTATCAAAGGGAGGGTTTCGAACTATATTGCAATTATTCAAATTATTAATTTATATTTTATATCTATTATTCATCATTAACACTGTATGTCAATTTTTAGATACCTTTATTCACCAATAAATATATTTAATCATGCTACCCTTGAACTAGTTATTTATAAGCACATCACTATTCATTATACGTATTAATCGATTATCTGTAACAAATAATAAAGCACTAGTCACTTTGTGCACCTATCACTTTAAAAATGCTCAATACCCGTAAGGTATATATTTAATATGGGAAACACCTCTAGTCACCCACATTACGTCTATTAGTCACATTAACAAAACGTATTTTAAATATAAGTAATACAATTTGTCATTAAAAGTCCATTTATGTGCTCTTTTCTATTCCATTCTATGTTGCCATAAGAAAAATCTTTTAGAAAATGGCCACCGCAATTCCTGCACTTAGAAAGGACCAGCAGTCTACATTAAAATGGCCGCCGCAATAAGAACTATACAGAGAAGCTGACGCCATGCCCAGCCTCAAGACGCCGTTCTAACCACTAGAGAACCCGGACGTCATGACGCATGGAAGAGACGGACGCATGCGCACTAGCGCGAAATGGTCCTGCACTGGAAGCCGGCATCTGTTTGAACCAGACGCGGGCGCATGTGCAGTAGCGCTAACCGGACACCGGATGTGTGGCGGAAGTACCGCACACACATCCAATTTACCCTTATCTGCGGATCTATTATGCTTTTATGTCATCTGTGTATATAGTTTGATTGCTATTATAGCGCCCTACTGTATAGGATATAGGAGATTAAATATTAACTGTTTTTCACCCTGATATTAAGATAGAACTAATGAGTGACAGAAAGTGATGTCACTATAGAAACAGGAGCTATACTGGTATAAATATAGGTCTGGCCTCAGTCTTCTTGCACCCCTTGATAAAGTCAGAAGGACGAAACGCGTTGGGACTCTATAGCCCTCCTGTCTCATCTTTATAAGTTAAGCTACCATTTTCTCTCTTTTTGCACCTTATAATTGATTTTAGGAGTATTTTAGGTTAGAACATATTTTTTTAAAAATTACTAATTGTCTGTTTTTTAAAAGGAAATTTCTTCTACCTTGTTTAAATAAATGTTTATATTTTTTATACGTACTTTTTGACAGTTTTTATCCATAGTGAACTATATACCGTGTTTTTAGGTCCACTGCTATTAGACAACTTTTTAATGGTTTTTAACAAGTGCTGACCAGCACACTCAGTATTTACTATTTTAGAGCAATCAGTCACCGCATCTTCATTTATTGAACACACACATTTTACCCCAAGTAACTTACCATTACTTTTACCTTTGAAGATTGGCTGACACCCCATAATTAGAAGGGGGACATTGCCTATTACACCTGGTGCCTGGACTGAGGATACACAGGTGGCTCCACACATTCCTTGTTTACATATATATATATATATAATTTTGTGGGGGGGATCCGGCTCTACCTGTATCAGCGTTGTTGCGCCGGGTGCCAGCTCCAATAGTAGAAATAGAGGACAAGGGGGGGGGGGGAAAGCAGCACTCCAGGCGTCTTGGTAATAACACACACTTTTAGGCCATCCTTACGGACAACGTTTCATTGCTTTTTAATAAGCAATTTCTTCAGGTCATGGCATCAACGATAACAAAGTATATGTCCTACCTTATATCACCCTGGTATGGATCAGCGTCTTCCGGAAGCGGGACCGCACGCCCGGTCGGCGCTGTGTGATGACGTCACTTACGTGTACGTCCTAGTTGTGCTCCCGTCACCATAACAACCAGGATACAGAAGGGCGCAGCGTTCCGTGCGCTGCTATAACAATAATCAAAACCAAAGTTGCCGTCAGTGGTGCTGCTGGACACAATAATCGTGGGCAACTATATGCATGGCGATCAGCCTAATCAAAGCAGTGGGATATATTTAGCAGAGAAGGTGGTAGTAAGAAAAACTTCATTCATACAGATCGCAAACTCTCTAAAGATCGCAAACTCTCTAAGAGTATTTAGCAGATAAGAAAAGGGGGAAACCATACATACCATAATATAAAGAAGACAGAGAAAGTAGCATAACCAATGCTGCAGCACACGGCACAGTTGGCATATTATAACCATGAATTAAAGTAGGATCTATTTAGCAGAGAAGGTACAGAATAGAAAATGCCACACATACAAGACACATATATTCGAAAGATTAGAGTATATAGCAGAGAAGAAAAGTAGGAAACCTTACACACTGATAAGAGGAATAGTCGAGAAATGTTTAGCAGATAAGAAAAGTTGACTCTTTTCTAACTATTCTTATCTGCTAAAGTTTCTTCCTTATGATATGGATGGTTTCATTCTATTCTTCTCTGCTAAATTCTCTTATCTCTCGAGTGATTGTGATCTGTATGAATAGTTTAACCACTGCATTACTTCTCTGCTAAATTTTTCCTCCCTTTCGCATACGTGTATTGCATATACATAATTGATTTATCCAATACCATGGATACATACCAGCACCTATGGATACATAACAGCACTTATGTGCTACAGAGTTTATATTGATATGCACAGAGTTTGATACACATCTTTTCTAACTTTTCTTATCTGCTAAACATTTCTCGACTATTCCTCTTATCAGTGTGTAAGGTTTCCTACTTTTCTTCTCTGCTATATACTCTAATCTTTCGAATATATGTGTCTTGTATGTGTGGCATTTTCTATTCTGTACCTTCTCTGCTAAATAGATCCTACTTTAATTCATGGTTATAATATGCCAACTGTGCCGTGTGCTGCAGCATTGGTTATGCTACTTTCTCTGTCTTGTTTATATTATGGTATGTATGGTTTCCCCCTTTTCTTATCTGCTAAATACTCTGATCTTTAGAGAGTTTGCGATCTGTATGAATGAAGTTTTTCTTACTACCACCTTCTCTGCTAAATATATCCCACTGCTTCGATTAGGCTGATCGCCATGCATATAGTTGCCCACGATTATTGTGTCCGGGAGCACAACTAGGACGTACACGTAAGTGACGTCATCACACAGCACCGACCGGCCGGGCGTGCGGTCCCGCTTCCGGAAGACGCTGATCCACACCAGGGTGATATAAGGTAGGACATATACTTTGTTATCGTTGATGCCATGACCTGAAGAAATTGCTTATTAAAAAGCAATGAAACGTTGTCCGTAAGGATGGCCTAAAAGTGTGTGTTATTACCAAGACGCCTGGAGTGCTGCTCCCCCCCCTTGTCCTCTATTTCTACTATTGGAGCTGGCACCCGGCGCAACAACGCTGATACAGGGAGAGCCGGATCCCCCCCACAAAATTCTACATATGTGGCAAGCTATTTAAGCTACCACTATCAAGGCTCACCTGCGGTAAACCCATAGACTGTGGTATACATTTTTTTGCATTGTTTTGCATACCAGTTAGGAGGTTTGTTAACCCCTAAATCGATCTTTACATGCTATATCTTTGCATGATTTTTTAGCCTGTTTTTTCCATCACTGCACGTGCACTCTATCTCAACCAGCTACGGGAGGGCCCCTAGCAAGTTGGACACTAGTCCACACATTCTGCATTTATTTAAAGCGACAGTACCTATAATCATTATGGCAGAAGGAAATGATGACATTGAGATCCCGGAATTCAGCTGTTCCCCATATACAGATGGCAAGATCCATACGTTCTCAGAGGCTGAAATAGAGGGGATCCTGTACCCAGGTACACTAAAGGGTCAAGCGGAAGCAACCCCTCTAGAAGACATATTCCGGGAGCTATTGCAATTAAAAAGAAAAGAAACAGATTATTTCTATCACTGTATAACAGTAAGCGACTATTATCGTGCTAAAAAGATCCCTAGGGGCCTGCGTGTCAAAAATTCCCCAACCATCGGCAGAAATGACCCCTCATTCTGTAAGAAGTAGGTGGGGATTTTAAACCGATGTTCGTATGATCTCATCTTATTGATTATCGAACAGTCTACCAAAGAGATGAACACCCTGAAAGAAAATATTGCACTACTGGAAACCAAGCACAAACCCACCCTGGAGGCGGATGAGACAAATGCATGGTATGAAAAGCTGAACCAGCAGATGCAAATTTACAAACGTGACTTAATAAAATTCAAAAATGAGAAACGCTCAAAGGTCGACTTAGACTATGAACACCATAACGTCTATCGATGGACTGACAACAGAGCACAGGGTGACCGGCGTAAACCGTATGTGTCTTGTATGTGTGGCATTTTCTATTCTGTACCTTCTCTGCTAAATAGATCCTACTTTAATTCATGGTTATAATATGCCAACTGTGCCGTGTGCTGCAGCATTGGTTATGCTACTTTCTCTGTCTTCTTTATATTATGGTATGTATGGTTTCCCCCTTTTCTTATCTGCTAAATACTCTGATCTTTAGAGAGTTTGCGATCTGTATGAATGAAGTTTTTCTTACTACCACCTTCTCTGCTAAATATATCCCAATGCTTCGATTAGGCTGATCGCCATGCATATAGTTGCCCACGATTATTGTGTCCAGCAGCACCACTGACGGCAACTTTGGTTTTTATTATTGTTATAGCAGCGCACGGAACGCTGCGCCCTTCTGTATCCTGGTTGTTATGGTGACGGGAGCACAACTAGGACGTACACGTAAGTGACGTCATCACACAGCGCCGACCGGCCGGGCGTGCGGTCCCGCTTCCGGAAGACGCTGATCCACACTAGGGTGATATAAGGTAGGACATATAATTTGTTATCGTTGATGCCATGACCTGAAGAAATTGCTTATTAAAAAGCAATGAAACGTTGTCCGTAAGGATGGCCTAAAAGTGTGTGTTATTACCAAGACGCCTGGAGTGCTGCTTTTCCCCCCCCCTTGTCCTATATATATATATATATATAATATTAGCACTGATATTATAGGTTGCCATGACTATAGTACACAATGTTGGTGGAAGCCGCTGCATTTCCATGGTTGTGGACAAAACAGTTTTCCTTGACTGCATATAGATCTTTACATGTTTTTAAGTTGGTTTGCAAAATCTTTTCTCTTCCTACATGAAATTAATATAGTAAGGTTGTTGAAAACATTGTGACAGATCGTGGCCATGCCAGCGTCTCGTCGCATATTTTTACCAGCCTGTTACTGCCCTCCAGTAGAGAATTGCATAATGCTGAAGATAACAGGGTGGTATCCCTCACAACTAGGGATGCCAATCCCGGGGCATTTTTTCAATCCCGGATTCCGGGATTGAAAAATGCTCAATCCCGGGATTCTCGGGATCCCGGGATTGGCATCCCTAAAAGAAAAACACACCCTGTCCACCCCTATATGGGCGGGCAGGTGCGTGGCAGCCGGGAGCGGGGCAGAGCAGCGCTGCGGGGGTGCAGATTTACTTACAGGCTGGCGGGAGCGGGGCAGACAGCGGCGCTGCGGTGATGCTTGCCTGCCTCCGGGCAGGTAGCGGCGGCACCAGAAGCAGGAGGGGAGGCTAGGAGTCGGCCGGGAGCGGTCCTCTGTAGCAGGACGCTGGCCTGCGCAGCGTGACGGTCAGAGGTCACGCTGCGCAGGCCGCACGCCGGGGTCGGGAACAGCCAGGCAGCTTCTGAGCGGGTGCTCAGAAGCTGCCCGGCATTAGACTGCGCATGCGCAGTCTAATCCCAAAATCCCGGGATTGGATACTCCAATCCCGGGATTGAAATCCTGGACATTTTGGGGCCAAATCCCGGGATCCCGCCGATCCCGATCCCGGGATTGGCCACCCTACTCACAACGCACTGTCTGTATTCACATACAACTGTATGCAGTGGACATAACAGGACTGTAGGATGGATAAAATAAGATGTTATATGGATAATCCAAACAGGTTATTCCACTAGGTTGATGATGTGTGCCACTGGGGGGGGGGGGGGGGCTGTCCTCCCAAATGTATATTTCCAGAATGTCTGTTTTAAATTACTGTATATCTGTAGAGGGATGTATGTGACACAGCTGGACATACTGTGGGTGGGTTGCTGGTGGGGGATACGGTCATTAGGTGTACAGTAACTAGGTCGGCAATCATTGGGTCGACACCACTGGGTCAAGGTCAACAGACATGGATCTAGGTCAAAATGACATTAGGTCGACAGTCAAAAGGTCGACATGGGGTTTTTCACTGTTTTTTGAGCCGACATGTGCAGACGCGGTATTTCATGCCCTACCATCCACTAGGGCATGGTGGGAGTGAAAAACCCCATATCGACCTTTTGACTGTCGACCTAGCCCATGCTAGTGTCGACCTAGATCCATGTTGACTTTAACCCATGTTGACCTTGCATGTTGACCTAGTAGTGGCGACCCAATGCTTATCGACCTAGTTATGGTCAATCAAAAGATCCCAACCCGCTGGTGGACTAGCTAGGATTAAAAACCACAGAATATAGATTAGAATCTGTTGATACGTGTGTCATGTTACAGGGATGAAAGGACAAGTTTTGTTGCCCCAAAGCAAGGGGAAGGTCATCTATACAATCTGGGGAGGAGTAGAGATGAACCAGGCTCCATAGCTGACAACTACACATCCCCTTACATTTACACGCCACCAAATACCAAGACACTAAAATTAGATAATCCTAAACCAAGGTCTATTAATCACTCCCCAGAGAAATCTGCCCTGATGAATTCCCTCACCTAGTCACTGTCAATAACCATATTCCGTCCAAAGACCTAAAACTCCATGCTTCAAAACAAGATGAACCAGGAGATATAATCAGCCCCTGGACCAGTAATAGGAGACCCTGTTACATTTATGTACAATCGCGTCCAGCATTGGAAGAGTTAAGAATTCCGAAGGGAGGCGTTGCTTTTAGAATTAAATAGGTAGTTTCACAGAAAAGTAGAGAGAGTGTTGATTGAGAGTCAGAACTGGGAGTTGAGGACTTTTGTGTCCTGCCCGCATGCCAACCTGAAGCTCTCCTGAGGGGTAACATGGCAAGATTCTGCTAATGTGACTAATGCTAAAGGATGTTCTGTAAATATTGACTGTAGACTTTAATTACTGATGTTACATGTATAATTGGTGTGTGTAAAATAGGATTTTATATACTTACCAGTAAATACTTTTTCAGAGTCTATAGTATCCCTATAGTATTCACTTAGTACTATGGGTATAGAAGGGGTCCAAAAGAGGAAGACATACTTGAGAGAAGGAAACTTAAGATACAAGTGGTGAGACAAACGAACCAACACACCATTCATAACTGAAAACATCAAACTAACAACTTGCAAGAAAAGTTTCAACTCCACCTGCAGAATGGCAGACCACTGAGGAGGGCACCCAGTATCCCTTATGGACTGCAAAAAAAGGATTTACCGGTAGGTATATAAAATTCTATTTTCTCTATCATCCATAAGGGATACTGGGGATTCACTTAGTACTATGGGGATGTCCAAAAGCTTCCAGAACGGGAGGTAACGTGGTGAGATGGGTATCCTCTTTGGCCAGGGTATCAAACCCATAGAACTTAACATGTTTTTCTCAGACCAAGTAGCATCTCAGCAAAGTTGTATGGCCGAGACTCCACGGGCAGCTGCCCAGGAGGAGCACACAGATCTAGTCGAGTGGGTCTTAACAAAATTCAGAACAGGTAAAATTGCTGAAGAATAAGCTTGCTGAATAGTCAATTGTATCCAGTGAGCAATTGACTGCTTTGAAACAGGACAACCCCTTTTATGAGCGTCATACAACAGAAAAAGGGAGTCAGACTTCCTAGTCCTAGCCATCCTTTTAAGATAAATTTTTAAAGCACGAACAACATCCTAAGATTTAGGAATGTCCGAGGAACCAGACCGAGCTGGAACAATTGACTAGTTAAGGTGAATAGTCAAAACCACCTTCGGCAAAAACTGCAGTCGAGTCCTAATCTTCGCTCTGTCCTCGAAAAACTTAAAATAGGGGGACTTGCATGACAAAGCCCCCAATTTGGAGAAAAGTCTAGCCCATGCCACAAGCATGACCACTTTCCACATAAGGAACTTATCCTCAACAAAATCCAATGGCTCAAATCAGGAGGAATGCAAAAAGGTCAATACCAGCAACTGGTCCCATGGAGCCGTGGGCGGTACGAAATGAGGCTGGATGTGCAGAACACCTTGTAAAAACTTCTGAACCTCCAGTAAGAGCCAACTGCTTCTGAAGGAAGATGGACAAGGCTGATATCTGCACCTTGATGGAACCCAAACGCAGCCCCATATTGACTCCAGCCTGCAGAAACCGGAGGAACCGACCCAGCCGGAAAATCGTAGGAGAACAATGTCTCCCTTCACACCATGATACATTTGTCCTCCAGATCTGATGATAGTGTATGGATGTCACTGGCTTTCTAGCCTGAATCATGGTAGGGATTACGTTTCCAGGAATACCCTTCCTGGCTAAGATCAGCCACTCAACCTCCAAGCCAGCAATCTTTCGTAAGTCTGAATAAACGAATGGCCCCTGGTGAAGAAGATCCCTTCTCAGCAGAAGAGGCCAAGGTTAGTCCACCAACATGGCCAGAAGATCAGCATAGCACCCCCTTCATGGCCAGTCCAGGGCAATCAGAATTGCTGGCACCCTCTCCCTACTGATCATGCGGAGCACTCAGGACAGCAATGGAATTGGAGGGAATAAGTATACCAGCTGGTATGACCAAGGTGTCGACAGTGCATCCACAGCTGCCACCTGAGGGTCCCTGGTCCTGGCACAGTAAAGCTGCAGCTTCTTGTTGAGCCGGGGCGCCACCAGATCTATGTCTGGACAACCCCACTGGTCCGTGATCAGCTGGAACACCTGTGGGTGGAGACTCCACTCCCCCGGGTGTAGGTCATGGCGACTGAGAAAGTCTGCCTCCCAGTTTTCCACGCCTGGAATGAAAATGGCCGTTATGGGCCTTGCGTGCTTTTCGGCCCAGAGGAGGATCGTGGAGACAGCTATAGCGTTGCCAGACTGCACCTGAATTGTCTGATTTAGGAGCAGATAGGAGGCCTGAATCAGAGAGTTGTAAATCGCCTGAAGTTCCAGGATGTTGATTGGAAGGAAAGACTCGTGGCTTGACCACCTGCCCCAAAACTGTACCACTTGGGTTACAGCTCACTGGCCCCTCTTAGGCTTTCATCAATAATTAAAATTACCCAATTTTGGATCTCAAACTGTCATCCCTTCAACAGGTAAGACAACTGAAGTCACCACGCCAGTGAAACTCTGGCCCGAGGGGATAGCCCTATCAGCCGATGCATGTGCAGATGGGAGCCCGACCATTTGCGTGGGGATCCAATTGAAAACTCCTGGTGTTTAACTATAAACCCTGACAAGGGAAAACGCCAAAGTTACCTGAGAGGAACGTAACCATGAACTATGATGGCAGAGAACGGGCGTCCAGTGAACCCCTTAAGACAGCAGCCAAACTGTGAAGCTGGTGCCGCAAAGGTATCAAACCTATAGAAACGGGCAAAGGTTTGATGACCTGACAACATAGCAGCTCGGCAGAGCTGTTGGAGGGAAACCCCATGGGCGGTCGCCCATGAGGGACCCACTGACCTAGTGGAGTGTGCCCCTATGGTAGTAGGAGGCATCTGAGACCCAGCAATATACGCCTGATGAATGGTCAGATGAATCCATCTGGCAAATGTCTGTTTGGAAGCTGGCGCCCACAACGTACAGGGTCATAGGTGACAAACAAGTGATAAAATGGATTTTGATTATATTAAATTGTTGCATCAATGTACAAACATTTATTGTGGGAAAACCAGCAAAGGCATATCAATGGGACATAAGCTACTGCAAGCTACTATCACCTGTTGTCATCAATCAAAGACTACCAGCTCAATCTATTTAGAAGCCTCATCACCTGTTGCTGTCAATAGAAGAGATCGTGAAGTGAATGTATAGCTTAAATGTCTAATTACAACATGTTTACGTCAGAGAGCCAACAAGAACTGCTGACCAGTACTAAATATGTTCTTCCATATATGTAATGATTTAAATAGTTAGCATTATCACCATATATGAAATCACCCCCATACTATTTGTGGCCATAGTTTAAAAAGTATAAATTGGATGATGTGACGACAGCAAAGAAGGAGGGCTGGGGCCTGCCCCTCCTCCTTCTCCACACTCCACACTGCATGTTCTTGGATGCTGTGCTGTTCTGTTCTGTCTGTCTAAAATTAAGCAATATTGTATAATATATTTTTTTGGATAAATATGTAATTACGTGTCATTTATTTATCCTCGAACTTAACAGTGGATTTATTCCCAACTTATCAATGGTGACTCCGACGTTCCTGCCTAAATCACATCAGGCTACCTGCTGCATTCTACGCAACTTCTACAGACACAAGGTGAGAAAAAGCTTTTTTTTACTATAATATGATTGCAAAGTTGCGTTATGAATGGCAGGTGGACTGATGTGGACGGTAGGTGACACGATATATCTTATGTGATATTGCTTATTCTTAGTCTAAATTGGAAAACTCATTATAAAAACTGTTGTTACTTTCAACAAAAAATTATAGGCTGATAAGAAAATAGATGTCATTTAATCGCAGTGAGTGACGTTAAGTCAGCTCTAGTATGTGATAGGTACAATGACTATTGTGTCATAAAATATAAGCCTTTCATTTGTACGGGTTTTTAAAACCTACGAAACTTCGATGAGATATGTCTGGGACTATCAGTTTGAAGTTTTATTCTAGTTCATATAGGTCTTAGCAAGAGACGTCTTGCTCAGATATTGAACTGGATTGTTCTGAATACGGTAATTCAGTAATCATCTATTAACTAGATCAAAATTATAGCCTATTCTAAATTGAAGTAACAGGTGGTATACAGTTTTTTTTAATAAAGCAAATTAAACTAAAGTAACTTAAGAAGAAGTGTTAAGATAATCATAACAGGTTAGAGATTAACTTAGCTTAAACTTAATAAAATAATGTACACTGGGAGCAATTAAGAATAAAATTAAGTATCTTAAAGACAGACAGTATAAAAATGCAGATAAAACATGCCAACTAAAGTAACTAGTTACAATGAAATTAACGTTTTTAAAATCCTAGGAATACATAAATGTGTGCCCAGATCAAACAACATGATCTGAGAAAGTAAAAATGTCTAATACGCCTTATGTTTGAAGTCTGCAATTTGGTAAAATGGGAAAATGTATCCTGGCCAGGAAAATACATTTATATCTTTATTCAGTTTTTTTCCCTTTACCAATGAACAGAGTCAAATGTATTGAGTTACGCTCATGAGCTCAAAAGTAACAAACTAAAATTATCTAAGAAATCTTGACATAAGTTTATGTCATGTGTCTAAAGTAATTTGTAATGTTTCATGTGAATGCCTAATTCTTACGTATGCCTTTGTGTGCTCTGCATTTGGTGAATTTTACTACTAAAGTGTATTTGAACATTCAGTAAATGCAATGTTTTAACATTTGAGCATGTACTGATTTAACCAACTGCATGTGAGAACTCAGGTCAAACAGGTCACGGTGCTGCACTATTTTTAGTACCAGTGTGTGAATCGAGTGATGTCTCTCTGTGTTAAAGCATGTGAGCTGAAGCTAGCTACAAGAAAATCTTTAAGATCAAAAGCGCTAAATTTGAATTTTTTTTTCTTTTAGAAATCTGATCAGTATTTAAAATTGTATGTTTCATTTGTTTTTGAAACCATTATGTGACAGTAATATTTGTTTTTTTCTGTCTCCTCAGTCAAGTAGAAATACGATCTGACTGCTATTTCTGTTCTCTTTTTAAATTCACAAGTCAAGTACAGTTACATTATGTTTGCAGATAAGATATTTCTTATATTTAATTGATTATTTGTACTTGAATTTTTCCTTAAAGCAAGAAATATGTGATATGTACACGAACACACATTATGTGTGCATTTAGTCTTCCTATGTCAGTACTTGGAAGTTCAGTGGTATATTTTTAATCCATCACTAGTGTAATGACTTAGTATGAAGATTGCTTAGAATGTAAAAACAAAACACGGATTACTATTGTTGTTCATATGTGACTACGTTATCCTTCATAGCCTCATATGAACACTGATACCTTACTGGAACATTGTTACAAGCCACAGAGTGGCTCATTCCTGTTTTAGGATTTTGTTGAATTTTTATGTTCTGTGTTTAGTTTGTATGTTCTCTCCAGATAAGTTTTCTGGGTTTTGCCTTATTCATTTGTCATTGTTCTTGTATCTGTGAGCACAGCTGCTCAGGTGTAGCTTGTGTGCTCATTTCTGTTTTGTAACATTTGTGGGTTTAGTCAGTTTTCCCATTATGACCTCATAGCCTCCACGAGTGTTTTGTACCCAAAATAAATCCATGCTGCAACGGAGTTTGGGCGGACCTAATTTGCCCTTCCAGCCGAGGCGGTTACAGGTGAAGACTAGTAAATCGCAAACACCGGTGGACCACTATGGGGATATAATATAATATTATTATTTTATTTATAAGGTGCCACAAGTGTTTTACAGCACCTCAAAGGGCCCAGTCTAAGGGCTTCAGACTAAGTAGAGCTGTTGAAAAATCACTACCAATCACAGCTTCACAGTTACTTTGTAATACCGCTTCCTCGCAAACATTGATACTTGACATTATGTCATAGCCTATATTGACAACTGTGGTATGCAATCTCTTGATTAATTGGTTTATAACTATGCTAGTGGATTCATTTTTTTCCATAGTATGAATTATGCCCAAGTTTCACAATTATTTTCTCCTTTATAATTATATGGTTGATTACACGCTAATTATTTAAAAAAAAAATATGTTTCTTAAGTGTTTTGTTTGCTCCATGGGCGAACCATAGTGCAAACAAACAGGGGATATATGTAATAAATATATTTTTAGTTTTATAATGACATAACTGCTGCTGTGCAGTTTTCAATGTTTTCTTTTGTTATACAATAACCATGCACATTCAAATAATGGTTATTTACATAACACCAATGGGAAAAATTAATGTCTAAGTATTATTTAATAAGTATATATGCCTTGATAAGATTCCTTGTATGGTCTGCGACCGCAACATACAGTATTTTAGTTTCGGATAATGTGCAAAGTAAATTTAGTTTTTGTGTTTCTAGTTAGATCACCTCTTACCAGAATCCTGATTTAGTTTGGACTTTGGGTCACTACAAAAAACCAGGGTGGAGCTAGTCTGCCCCAGAAAGGTGGCTATTAATGGCTAAGTCTAAGACCTGCGCAAGTGCCTGCTGACACAGGATATGGTAACAGAGTCAGAATTAAAGGATACTGTGGTTTTACTACCTCAGTCACAGAAGCACAATTCAGGTTGAAGTTAACTTCTTACAGACCTGCGTGCCAGAGCAAGGGTTAATTCCATGCTCATCCCAGATTAGCATAACATCTGCACCACTGACATCCACATTTTAGGGCTTATCATGTGTGAGACATTATTGATTATATGTTATTAAATGTTTTATAGATAAAATCCAAAATATGTAAATTATGAAGTTAAATCTACAAAATAGTCAGACAGAAAAGATTTGCCTTATGCTACCTCATAGGGCGGTATTCAATGAGCCTGATTCGCCAGGTTTTTATGGTGAATTTGTGCTGTTTGGCGAATTTCTGACTAAAACGGTGAATCACCCTATTCAATGACCAGTTGGCGAATACATTTGAAGGTTTTGGTCACCATGATTCACCGAGCAGCAATCGCTATCTTTTTATGGTGAAGTGGAATGTGAACTTTTAAAATAAAGTGTTCTGTTTTTTACATTTGGTGTCAAAAAATCAGGAATTTTCTTCTGAGGAGGGGCATGCTATTTTTATTCATGTGCTGTAAGCACATGAATATATATTTAATTTTAAAAATAATATTTTTTTTTTTTTTTTTTTTTTACACAGCAGCCAGCAGGTGGCGCCAGAGCGGAGCCGCTCATTACATATTCATATATTCACTGCACGATCATTACGATCCTGTGTAGTGAATATACGCTTGCCTGCTGGGACCCCCGGGGGGGCAGCCTGTGCTGCCTGGCACCCGGGGAGCACACCTAACCCCCCACAAAGGTCTGGGCTAGGCAGAGAGACTACCATCTCTCTGCCTGGCACCGTCCTGAGGCTCCCTGCGGCAATCGCCGCAGGAGCTCATATTCGCCTGTCAGGGGCAGCGAGCCCCTGACACGTTGAATACCGGAGCCCGCTGGCTCCGGAACGTGGCGAATGTGCAGCGAATCCTAAAAAGGATTCGCTGCACCTCGCAGGGTATTCACATTGAATACCGCCCATAGAAACATCTAGACTGCTATTGGGTATAAAATAGTAAGTACTGTATTTGCACTGTACAGAGACAATTATTAAAAGTTATTCAGTAACAATAGTATCCATTATGAAATGGAAGATGGATTCTTTGCTGATATAAGGATTGCAGAAGTAGTTTACATAAAATCTATTGTGTGAAACATTATCCTATGGTCAAAAGGTAGTTTTATATGTACTAAAGAAATATTGTCTTATTTCAGAGCGACTATTGGTAAGTGTGGGGAATTGTGACCTGTTCACAGACTACACCTCAGGACAATAGTGTGTGCCGTGAAGATCACGTGTGCTCACATATAGGGCAGGCCAGAACCCAAATTTGGGTTATCCGTCATAACAGATGGAGGTTAGAATGGAGAACCACAACCGTGCACACACAGTACGTGGAATACCTATCTAGGGTCTTGAAGAAGATCTGAGGTAGGAGAGCCAGTACTTAAGCACTTTGGAACTCCATGCTCTAAATAAAAATAAAAAATACATGTAGAAAAGGCTGTCCAATCCTGGATCGTGGTTGTGAGCTTGGATATTTGGTTCAAGTTTCCTGGTATTACCAATAGCTTCTCTAGTCTGTGTTCATTGCACATAGCTAGGGTTACTGACGTGGATAATGTTACACAAAATTAGATTTACTATAGATATAGATTAAATTGCTATAGTTTGAGAAATTACATTGTCTCAATCACACTAAGTGATTATAAGTACAATGGCCTTATTGTCTCTGGAGTGCAACATACTACTGACATTAAATTAAATGAAAAACATCTTTGATTAAGAAAAACAATAACTATTTGATATTATAAGTGAATTCACGATTTAAGGTTCAATGAAGAGAAAAGTAATTTAAAGCTAATGACACTGGTTTAATGTGTATAATAGTCTAAGATATTAGTCGACAGTCTATTTATCATATTTGTATTGTTCCTACATACTGACAATATTACTAATATCTATTAATTGACTATATAATTGATACAATGATGAAAAGATAGGGTGATAATTAACAATTTTCTTTCCACTTACACTTAGCTGAACATATGGTATCCATAAGAAAGATGATCATTTATAGAGATAATTCTATATTTTTGAGACCGATAGTTATACATATTAAGGGATGAAGCTGATTCTACAGAAAGAATAATGCATGGGTTTATTCTAAGTAAGATTCTTAGTAAGATTCTAATAAAATGGTTTATGAATCAAGACAATAGGTATTGGGATATATGCTTATATTGTGCATCCCTCAAGTGTTGAAATGCTTCCGTTTGTGTGGAAAAGAAAATAAATGCAAGTCACTAATGCGTTCTCTTCTAAGACTGCAGATATCCGTATGATGACAGTAACTAGTCTACCGCCTACTGAAACGTATGCAGCCTTTATTGAAAGACAAAATGGACTCAGAAATGATTTCTAAATTGCTGCAAAAAGTGGGGACTGATAAAATGGATTTTGATTATATTAAATTGTTGCATCAATGTACAAACATTTATTGTGGGAAAACCAGCAAAGGCATATCAATGGGACATAAGCTACTGCAAGCTACTATCACCTGTTGTCATCAATCAAAGACTACCAGCTCAATCTATTTAGAAGCCTCATCACCTGTTGCTGTCAATAGAAGAGATCGTGAAGTGAATGTATAGCTTAAATGTCTAATTACAACATGTTTACGTCAGAGAGCCAACAAGAACTGCTGACCAGTACTAAATATGTTCTTCCATATATGTAATGATTTAAATAGTTAGCATTATCACCATATATGAAATCACCCCCATACTATTTGTGGCCATAGTTTAAAAAGTATAAATTGGATGATGTGACGACAGCAAAGAAGGAGGGCTGGGGCCTGCCCCTCCTCCTTCTCCACACTCCACACTGCATGTTCTTGGATGCTGTGCTGTTCTGTTCTGTCTGTCTAAAATTAAGCAATATTGTATAATATATTATTTTGGATAAATATGTAATTACGTGTCATTTATTTATCCTCGAACTTAACAGTGGATTTATTCCCAACTTATCACAAGGCATCCGACTTGCGAAAGGAGGCCATATAAGAGATATAGATGCGAAGGGCCCTAACCACGTCCAAGGACCTTTCCTCTGGCGAAGCCTCTGAGAAAGCTGGGACCACAATGGGTTGGTTGACGTGGAACGTGGAGACTACCTTTGGAAAAAAAGATAGACTCGTACGAAGCTCTGCTTTGTCCAGATGAAACTGAAGGAATGAAGAATGACGAGAGCATTCCAAGTGAGACTCTTCTGGCCAAAGCGAGGTCTTCTAATGTTTTGAACACTGACGATTGTAAGAATCTGAGGAACAAATCTAGGTCCCAGGGTGCCGTAGGTGGACGAATAGGAGGTTGCAACCTCAGCACCCCTTGGAAGAAAGTTTGTACTTCTGGAATGAAGGCCAACCTTTTTTGGAAAAAGATGGAGAGGGCCGAGACTTGAACCTTCAGGGAATTCAGTTTTAAACCAGAATTCAAACCCGCCTGCAGAAATAGGAGAAGTCTAGCCTTTTTGAACAGGGTGGTGGAAACCCCATGCCCATCGCACCAAGCCACATTAGATCTCCAAATCCGGTGGTAGTGTCTTGAAGTGACTTCCTTTCTGGCCCTCATCATGGTAGGTATAACTGCTCTTGGAATATCTGCTTGCCTTAAGATGGACCTTTCAGCAGCCACGCCGTCAAATGAAGACGTCCTAAATCTGGAAAGATGAAGGGTCCTTGACTGAGGAGGTCTTCTTGAAGAGGTAATGGCCACTGCTCGTCAACCAGCAGAGCCATCAGGTTGGTGTACCAAGCGCAACGAGGCCAATCTGGTGCTATTAGAAGAGCCGTGACTCCCCCCATATGCATTGTAATACCCACGGTATCAATGGGAACAGAGGAAACAGGTACACAAATTGAAAAGGCCAAGGTGCGACCAGCGCGTCCACCCCCTTGGCCTGTGGGTCTCAAGTCTGTGTAAAGTACTTGGGAAGCTGGAAATTGTGACGGGAAGCCATCAGGTCCCCCTGAGGGCGGCCCCAACGACGCACCAAGGTCTGAAACACCTGTGGGTGGAGACACCATTCTCCTTGGTGGACATCCTGCCGACTTAGGAAGTCGGCCTCCCAATTGTCTACTCCAGGTATGAAGACGGCCGACAAGGCCTGAGCATGGGCCCGAGTCTACAGAATGATCCTGCTCACCTCCTCCATGGCCGCTCTGCTTCTAGTGACACCCTGCTTGTTGATAAAGGCGACGGCCGTGGTGTTGTCAGACTGGACTCGTATGGCCCTGTCTTGTAGAAGATGTCTTGCCTGAAAGTGGGCATAGTATACGGCTCTGAGTTCCAGTACATTGATGGAGAGCAGGCTTTCTTGTTTTGTCCATAATTCCTGGAACTGGTGATCCAGAGTGACAGCTCCCCAGCCCCGAAGACTGTTGTCTGTGGTGAGGAGTGTCCACTCCCAGATTCCGACCCTCCTGTCTTTCTGCAGATTTTCAGAGTTGAGCCACCACAGTAGAGACAGACGTGCACAAGATGACAGAGTCACCCTTTGCTGAAGATCACTGATTGAGGAGACACAACTGGAAAGGTTGCGCGTGTAAGAGACCGTATTGGATTGCCTCGAAAGAAGCCACCATATTTCCCAGGAGTCTAGTACAAAGATGTACCAACACCTGTCAACATCGTAGCACCATCCGGACCAGGACCTGCAAGGACTGAATCTTGTTGGATGGAAGGAAAACCCTCATCTGGCGGGTGTCCACAGTCATCCCCAGGAACAGAAGGCATTGAGAGGGTTGGGACTTTGCGAAGTTCAGGATCCACCCGTGAGAAGGATATTGGACAATAGGGTATCCCTTGAACGGCTCTTCAACAGAAGATCTTCCAAATAAGGGATAATTGTCACACCCTGTGAGCACAGGACCTCCATCATCACTGCCATCACCTTGGTGAAGAACCTGGGAGCTGATGAGAGACCAAACGGCAGGGCCTGGAACTGCCAGTGATGATTTTGTACTGCAAAATGAAGGAGGCCTGGTAAGGAGGCCAAATGGGGATGTGTAGGTACGCATCCCTGATATTGAGAGATACCAAGAATTCTCTGTTCCAAACCATGTATCACTGACTGCAGGGACTCCATCTTGAATTTGACCACCTGTAAGTACAAGTTAAAATCCTTTAGGTTTAGAATAGGTCGTACCGAGCCGTCCGGCTTTGGCACGAGAAAAAGACTGGAGTAGTATCCCTGAGTACGCTGATCTTCAGGTACCAGAACCACAACTCCCATTGTACGCAGTTTTGAGACAGCCGACAACTGGAGTTGTGCCTTATCCTGAGGAACCAGTAAGCCGGTGTTGAAGAACCTGCATGGGGGAGGCAAGCGAAAATGAATCTTGTAGCCCTGAGCCACCAGATCCCTTACCCATGAGTCCTGACAAGACTGAAGCTAGATGTGACAAAGACCTCAGTCGAGCCCCGACCCTGGAATCCCCCAGGTGGGGCGGGAGATCGTCATGCAGTGGGCTTAGTGGACTTGGGTTCCTGGCTGGTAGCAGAGGCGCCTCTTCCACGTCCTCTGGAACCTCTATGTGACGGAACACTGCCTCTGGAATGTCCTCTGAATCTGCTAGTGGGACGAAAGGAAGGCCTTTGTGGTGTCCTGCGAGTAGCTGGTGGAGCTGCTGGGGGAAGGAAGTGAGACTTACCTCCTGTTACCTGGGATATCCACTTATCGAGCTCAGGCCAGAACAGGACATCACCATTGAAGGCAAGAGCCTCCACTGCTTGTTTGAACTCTGCGTCCGCTTGCCATTGGCGTAGATAAAGAGCTCTGTGAGCTGATATGGAGAATGCAGAAATTATGGCTGCAACCATACAAAAATCTGAGGAAGCTTCCATTAAAAATGTAGAAGCCTCCTGGATCTGTTCAGCAAGTTGAACAATGGAGGCGGGGTCAGAACCCTCTGATGAAATCTGTGAGGCCTATACCCGCATAGCCTTATTCACCTAGCATCCGACCCAAGCCGGACGCTGTAAAACACCAACCGCAGATAAAAAATATTTAAAGTTTACCTCTAACTTACGGTCCGTGGTGTCCTTAAGGGTGGTGGCCCCTGGGACTGGAAGGACCATCTTTTTAGAGAGTCCAGATACAGAAGAATCTACTGTTGGTGGTATCTCAATCTTCTTTCTACCCTCAGGTTGAAAGGGGTAATTAGACAGAAACCTGCAAGGTACCTGAATTTTTTTGTCTGGATGATTCCAGGCCTGCAGCACATGGTCATCCAGTTCCTCAGCTGGAGGAAAAGTGGAAGATTGCTTTTGCTTCTTACCACAAAGAGAAGGACGGACAGGAATTTCAGTTTCCTCAGTCACATTACAAGCAATCTTTACCATTTCAATTACATCTTCCAAGCCTTGAGAGGCTTGTTCAGGTTCTTGCATGTCAAACGCTAAAACCTCCTCCTCCTCCGGGGGTGCAAATTCACCCTCCTCAAGATCAGGCATATCATCATAATTACCTAAGCCACAGACTGTGGAAGCAACCTTTTTCTTTGCAAAAGAGGGGGGTTTAATGCCCTTGAAGAGGATGCACCAGTGCCCTCAGCTTGCCCTGGGGCCAGAGCTTTTGTTAAGCCTTCTACAGCAGAGGCTAAAGAGGCCTTCTGGTGGTACTTGTTTCCTAGCACGGCGCCCGTCGTGGGTCATCGCATACCTATTTTTAGCCTTTTCCCCGACGATTAAAAAATTGCGTCCATCGCATGCCTTGACTTAAGGTATGCGATGCGACCGCGATTTAACATTGAATGCATTGTATTCAATGTTAACCTCCTATGTAAAATCGGGTCCATTGTATGCCATTATAATGGCATACAATGCGACCGATGCGATGGACCCGATTTTACATAGGGAACAATGTTAAATGGCCCAATGGACCCAATTTTTGATTGTATACCCACCCTGATGGGTCACTTGTATGTAAAATGCCCCCCCATCGTTAACGCCACCCCACGATGAACGCCAACCCGAAGCGTGGTGAGCACAGCGAGCCCGAAGCGTGGCAAGCGGCCGCATAATACCTGTGAATTAATGCGGGTCCCCTCGCATTACCACTTTCGGCAAGAACTTAGGGTTAGTCCGAACAAACTTAGGTTGATTTCTTGCAAGGGCTCAAAAGGTTCACAGGTTAATATTCCTAATACTAAGTCCCAAGGGGCTAATGAAGCTTGTATCCGGGCGCCATACATATTTATTATCTGCTACATTTTGGTCCAACATGGCCCCTAAAGCTGATACCTGAACTTTCAATGTATTCACCACCAGTTTCATCTGTAAGCCCTCTTGCATGAACCCTAGTATAGACGGAATCTTACCCAGTGTTACTTGACACCAGTGCACATACCTATTCCAAACTTTGTAATAAGTTCTTGAGTTGGACAATTTTTCGCCTTTAGCAGCGTGCTTATTACCTTCTCTGAAAAACCTTTTTTACTCAAGAAGTTGACCTCAACCTCCATGCCATCAACCTCCAAGCCTGAGGTTGTGGCTGCCGTACTTTGCCCTGTACTAATAGATCGGGCATCGCAGGGAGTGTCCACGGGTCGTCTACCGCCATCTGCAGGACCTGGTTGAACCACGCTCTCCTCGGCCAGAATGGTAGTATTGCTATAACTTCTGCCGTTTCCCTTTGGATTTTTCTCAACAGCCTGGCAATCACCGGTATTGGTGGAAACACATAAGCTCTTGACATATCCCAAGTTGCTGTTAACGCATTGATCTGTGAGGCCTGAGGATTCTTGAACTTTGCGAAGAACATTGGCACTTTCCTGTTGACTGCTGTCGCCATCAGGTCCACCTGCGGCATCCACCATCTGTCTACAAGACTGTTGAACACCTCGTTGTTGAGCTCCCACTCGCCTGGCCAACACTTCCTTCTGCTCAGTTGGTCTGTTATTTGGTTTTCCTTTCCTGCTAGGAAAACTTCTATAATGGCTGGCACCATGCCCTCTGCCCAGTTGAACAGCTCTGCCACTTCCTCCAAGAGTCTCCGACTCCTCGTACCTCCTTGCCGATTGATGTAGGATACCACCGAACTGTTGTCGAATCTTACAACGACTTCCTTGCCGACTAGATCTTCCTGAAAACGACGACATGCTAACGACACCGCCTTCATCTCTCTTAGATTTAAAAGAGCTTTTTGCCAGTTTGCTGGCCATACGCCCTGGGCCACCTTCTGCCCACAGGTTGCTCCCCATCCTGATTGGCTGGCATCGGTGGTCACAGTGACCTGTTCTAATACCGCTAATGATTTGCCTCCTTGCAGCCGCTCTTCGTTTGCCCACCATTGCAGATCTGCTTTTGCGGCCCTTGTTAACACAATCCTCTGTGTAAGGTCTTTGCTTCTCCCGTCCCATTGTGACAAGAATCAATTTTGCAGCCTCCTCGTGAGCCATCTGGCCCACTGTACTGTGTCGAGTGCTGCCAACATCAAACCTAAGGTTTCCATACAATCTTTTGACGAGACAACTGTTCTTAACATTTCCCGCATTTGCCGAACTATCGTTTGCTTTCTGACTGAAGGTTTAGATAGGGAATGGGTTGGTACAGGCTACGCGGAAACAATTATTGTGTTTAAATTGGAAGAAAGAAATAATTCGTAATGACCAACATAGAAGACGGCTGTCCGGGGGGGGGGGGTGGCCGGAAGAGGAAGCCGCACGGACGTATGCTGGAGTGTACGCTGGAGTGTCTCGTCTCGTGGAAAATCATTTATCCGGGAAGGAGAACTGGTGTCTGCCGGGATCGCCTGCCCTAGATTCAGATCATCTCCTACTAACTGGTCTGCTGCCTCGGAGCCGGGTGCTTGACGTTTGTCGGGCACTGCGGGTTGAGGCAGTAAAGCCAGGGAGAAAGGACGCCAAGCAGAGCTGGAAGACTGGGTCAGAGCTCAGAGAAGATGCGGCTGATGTAAACTCCTCAGGTCACCGGCACCAGGGTTGAAATACCTGAACAACACAGCCACAGTCAAGCCCGATACGTGGTAAAGCACAGAGCAGCGGTGAGGTGCTAATAACAAGGGAGCCTCTCAGCCCACCCAGAGCTGTGACCTGATTCCAACCCCCCTTGCCTCCCTCCACCTCAGAGCCGAGTGATCGGCGTGATCGGGACATCGCAGGTTGAGGTGGAGGTAAGAGAGAGGAGGAACGACACAGCGCGAAAAGAAGCTGCATGATATTGACCACCAAGTCCGACCTCCCCCTCGAGCCCACAAAACCTCGGAGTCAGGTGCCCGGCTTGTCTAGGTTCTGTGGACTGAGGTGGGGGCAGAGAGGGAGAAAGGAGAAACGCCGAATCGCTTCCCCCAGGACCAGACTGAACCCAGCGGTGCGGTAAGATTGTGATAATCTGTAGGGATATGTGGAGTTTCTTTCTCACCCCATATCTCTGAGTTTCACCCGCACAGAAGGCAATTTGTGTAAGGATAAAAGTACTGAGGAAAGGGTTCAGGTTCATATCAGAAGACCCCGATAAGACACAGGGGATCTGCATTCATAAAAAAGTGTGCCAAGGTAATAAGGGCCTGCTCTGTGAAGAGCTTTTAGTCGCACTTCTCATTTTTCTCTTTTTTTTTTTTTTGCCTGATCGATCCCTGGGGAGCCAGCCCAGGCTAAAGCCACACAGCGTACCTGATATAGACCGGGTATTATCTCAGTTAGAGGTAACAGGACTAAATGTGGCATAGAACAAGCACCGAATATATTTAAGGGAGGCATGATTGAATAAACCACCGCCTTCGCCGCACCCAGCACTGAGCCCCTCTAGCTCAGTTTCTCGGTCCGACTCATCACAGCTGGTCGAGCCAGACCCATATGAGGTGCTTATACAAAAGATTACCAAGTCATTTAAAACAGAATTGAAAGCGGCAGTTTCAGAGCTGAAGGGAGAGCTGTCCTCTCTAGGTACACGAATTGACGCCATAGAGCAAAAGTCAGATGAAATATGTAATTTCCAGCAAACTCTTTCCCAAGAGTTAAAAGAAACAAAACTAGAAATAACTCTGCTGAAAGACCATATTGAGGACCTTGAGAACAGGTCTAGAATTTGAGGCAAAATTTGAGAACCCGAAATGTACCTGAAGCGGTTGATAATCAAAACTTGCCTAGCTACCTAAAAGGACTTTTTCAGCAGATATTGCCAGGATGTAAAGAAGAAGAGCTGATATTAGACAGAGCCCATAGAACGTTGAGGGCTACCCCAAATACGGATCAACCACCTAGAGATATAGTAACCCGAATACACTATGACTACATTAAGACAAAAATCTTGGACACAACTAGAGCAACTCCATTGATAAACTACAAGGACTCCGCCATACAGATTTTTCAGGATTTGGCCCCCTCTACTCTAAGAAAAAGAAGAGAGATGGGAACTTTAACTAGAGCTCTGAGAGAGCAGAAAATCATGTATAGATGGGGGTTCCCATTTGCCCTACATTTTTTTCATAGATGAGAATACTAAAGCCGCCAGAATAACTACAGCCACAGAAAGACCGCCTAGAGCGGATTGGTCTCAGAAATGACTCTGATAATCCTTCTCTTTAGATAAAAAAAGTAATGAACTGCCGATTTCCCATCTCCCCCACTCCCTAATTTTTTATTAGTAAAAAAAATAAATATATATTTTTTTTCTTTCCCTTGCTGATAGTATGGATTAGTTTAAAACAGCACTCAGCACTTTAGTAATTATGCATAATTCAGGGTTTTGGGGCCTCGGGGGGCCCCCCTATTTTCACAGCCAATTAAAATTCACTTTCCTTTTGGACAATATATATTATTGTCCTCCATTTGAAATTATTCTACATGCCACTTAATTAAATAATTGTTAAATACTAGGTTAGAATTTGTAACGACACTAATTGACTTAGACGGGTTAATAATAAGGGCACTTAACACTTTAGACGTTATGTAGTCCCGAGGGACTGAGGTTAGGAAGATCCCCCAGAAATTAGGCACTAAATATCACTTATAAAAGCAAGTCTATTATCCCCTCCCCATCTCTTTAGATGACTGAACTATCGGGTAAAATAGCCCCAACAAGGTTAAAGGTTAAATCGTTAGGTATAAAGAAACTGTACTAAGTGCTCTGCTCTCTGGAATTTAAGAGAACAAGGCACTTGGCCAACGAGATTCGATTAAACCCCCTTAATGTGAATTGGGGATAAAATTAAATTAAATCTTATGTCTGCTCCTCCTTTTTTTTTTTTTCTTATCTCTCTCCCCTCTTTCCCCACAGCGGGTATGATAATTTGTACTTATCATTTTTTTTCTCTCCTTCATTCTCTTTTCTTTTTGCCGGTGCTATCGCACCTGTCTCAGATGAAGTAGGAGTAATGGAGGGAAGGACTCATTGGTTGCCCCCCCCCCCCCCCCCCAAACTACGCGGAGGCCTGCCTAAAGAGAGCGGCCCTCCGCTGGTATAGTTTGGACTTCCGTTTAGTTTAAATTAACGGTTATAGGGATGCGAAAAGTCGTATCAAAATGTTTTTGTGTAATGTCTGTGTGTTACCCAAAATGTCTTATATGTACCCCCATCCCCCCATAGGTGTTTCCAGACTCAGACTATAGACAAAAGGAGTCAGCTTGTTATTAGATACCAAAAACGGCACCCTCCATGACACTGAACATAATGTCCTTGAATGTTAATGGTCTCAATTCTCCACGAAAAAGAGCAATGACAGCACAATTCTTTAGAAAACAAAACATAAAGGTCATTTTGCTGCAAGAAACCCATTTTTTAAATGAACATCCAACTCTGGCTTTGCGGCATTACCCTGAGGCATTTTACTCAACTTCTGAAAAAAAAAAAAGGCACAGCAATTTTATTGCACAAATCACCATCTTATAAAATCGAGCATGCCTACTCAGATTCTAAAGGGCGATATAATATCCTGGTAATATCCTTAGCTAATAAGTTGATAACATTAGCCTCAGTCTATGCCCCAAACGGAGAACAGGGGAGTCTTCATAGTGATTTTTTCAGACAGCTTAATAAAAGGGAAAAAGGGAAAATAATTATTAGGGGGGATTTTAATGCCATTATGGATCCCAAATGGGACAGAGAAGCTTCGAATCCACCGAGTCATTTAGTTAGTAAAGAAACTAAAAGGTTAAACGAAAATATAATAGCAAATAACTTATATGATGCTTGGAGGACATTATACCCGAATGAACAAACATATACTCATTATTCAATCCCGCATAAAGTTTACTCTAGACTGGATTTTTTTTTCTAGATGCTCAAACAGTGGGGGACCTAGTTAAAGCATGGACGACCCCAGTGGTCTGGACAGACCACATGGCCGTGTTTATTTCAATAAAATTGAATAATATAGAAATGTCAGGCTTTAAATGGAGACTTAATTCATCAATGCTTACCAAACAAGATTATATAGGGTTCTAGAAGGGTCTTTAATGGAATATTTTAAATTTAATAATACGGCAGATTTCTCACCAGCAATAATCTGGGAGGCGCATAAAGCGGTAATTAGAGGCCAACTAATCAAACTAACTAAAGCGCAAAAAATTAAAGATGAGAAATTAACGAAAGAGCTTGAACAACAAATTAGTATTTTAACCACTAGACATCAGCAAAATCCTAATCATAGACTACTAAGCAAATTATTAACCCTAAAAAGCCAATTATACCAGCTTTACTCAGAAAAAACAGCAAAAACAATGAAATGGCTCCAATACAAATATTATTCAAAAGGAGATAAAGCGGGTTCTCTACTAGCTCATCGGATTCGAAAGCGCAGACAAAGAGACTGCATTTACGCTATAAAAGACACCAAAAATAAACTCACTTACGATACACGGGGAATATCACAGCTATTCAGAGATTTTTATTACGAGTTATATAATATTCCCAACCCACTTAGTAAAGCTGAAGCGGAACTGAGATTTAATGAGTTCATGGTGTCATGCAACCTGCCTTCTTTAACGGAGCCCCAAATTGAAATACTAGAGGCACCGATCTCGCTACTAGAAATCGAAGCCACCAATAAAACTCTAAAAAACGCCTCTGCCCCGGGCCCTGATGGATTCCCAGCCATTTATTACAAAAAATTTAGCAAAATTTTGGTTCCACATTTAAAAACTCTTTTTGACTCGGTTCTAGAGGGACACCCACTGGACCCGGCTACAACACTAGCAGAAATAATAGTGATCCCTAAGCCAGACCGCGACCCCACAGCGTGTAGAAACTACCGTCCCATTTCTTTATTGAATACTGATCTTAAACTTTTTGCTAAAGTAATGGCAAATCGTCTTGCAAGAGTGATCGATTTATTAGTGCACCCCGAATCAGGTGGGCTTTATTCCGAATAGGCAGGCCTTCGAAAACATTAGGCGAGTAGTGGATACTATTTCAGCTATTAATTCGATACAGACCCCAGCCCTCGTCATGAGCCTAGACGCGGAGAAGGCCTTTGACAGGGTCTCATGGATGTATATGGATCTACTACTTCCTAGATATGGAATCCGTGGTCGCTTTCTACAGGGTATCCAAGCATTATATAAGAACCCCATGGCAGCAGTGTCGATAAACGGCAATAAATCATCCCCCTTTAAAATTAATAATGGGACTAGACAAGGGTGCCCTTTGTCGCCCATGATCTTTGCTCTTATGATTGAACCCCTGGCAGCTAAAATAAGGAATGAGCAGGAAATTGGAGGTACCAAAATTGGATCAGAGGAATATAAGATTGCATTGTATGCGGACGATATATTGTTGACTCTAACGGATCCGCTGCAATCAGTAAACAAAGTATTTGAGATAGCCCTTGAATTTGGGGTAATTTCAAACTTTAAGATACATTTTGGACCTCCACATTCCTCCTAGTTTAAAGGAAAACTTGGCCGCCGCTCATTAATTTAAGTGGAAAAACTCCCACCTTAAGTACCTGGGTATTTATATTACAAAAACTTTCCATCAACTATATGATGCCAACTACCCTAGATTACTGAATGAGATTATTAATTATATAAAAGGTTGGGCCAAGATCCAAATCTCATGGACGGGTAGAGCTAATGCCCTAAAGATGAATGTGCTTCCGCGGTTGTTGTATTTATTCCAAGCCCTCCCTATAAGAGTCCCTCCTACGACTTTTAAAAGCCTGCATAATCTCACCTCCCACTTTTTGTGGTCGGGGAAAAGGCCACGCGTTCGTTTTAAAACACTACAGAACGGCACTAGGGAAGGCGGGTTGGGGGTCCCTAACTTTAAATTTTATTATTATGCAGCCCAAGTAGCACAACTAGTGATGTGGCACTCTAACAAAGAAATACATAGATGGGTTCAACTAGAGGCGCAATTATTGAATATATCAACTATCTCAACATTACTCTGGGTCCCGAAAAACAACAGACCTAGTAGGGACAAGGTCCACCCGGTAATTGAATTTTCCCTGTCCCTTTGGGACAAAGTAACTAAAGAGTATAAATTGATAAACACCCCCAATGCTCTGCTGCCAATGTGGGATAATCCCCAATTCCCAGTAAGTAAAGAAACATCTTTTAGGAAAAACTGGTCAAAAACAAATATTCTATTTATTAATGAACTAGAAATATCAGGTAGACTTCCCCCCTTTACAGAAATAGCATTAAAATTCAATATTTCCCCTAGAAGCACCTACCAATATTGTCAGATAAACAGTTATTTTTCTCGCTCACAGCAGGTGAGAAATAATCAAGCCAATACAGTAATTGAAACATTATGCCTGAAAAGAGCAACATTTAAGGGCCTTATTTCATCTGTTTATCAATTACTACTAAATTACAGTAAGCAGGAGCGTCTCCCTCAGGAATTAGCATGGGAGTCTGAGTTTGGGAAACAACTAGCACAAGAAGACTGGGTGAGGATCAGAAAAAACCTGATCTCAGTGTCCCAGTCAATTCGCTTTAGAGAAAACTCTTATAAGATATATTCTCGCTGGTATCTGACCCCGAATAAATTAAATCATATATATAGGGGGGCCACCAACCTATGCTGGCGCGGTTGTGGGATCAGAGGAGACCTCTCACATATTTTCTGGTCCTGCCCGCAAATTCAACAAAACTGGAAATCGGTGCTGGACTTAATTAAGCAAATCACAAACATAGAGGTCCCCAAATCCCCAGAATTTATACTACTCCCGTTAAAAACCCCAGGGATTAAAACATTGCTTCAAAAACTTATATGGTTTATCCTGAGTGCAGCGAAAATAAAAATAGCCACTCATTGGAAATCAAATAGGGCCCCAGCTATGGCAGCAATAAAAGAGATGGTTTGGCATCTCTATCAAATGGAATATTTATCTGGTATAGTTGAGGAGAAAATGGACCCTTTTAGGGAAATATGGGCACCTTGGGCAGAATTCCACAACCTCACAATTTGATGAGACCAAAACGGTAGTGAGACACTAAGTGGAGGTTTTCAGTTCATGGCGAGGAGATCATTGGAACAACTTCATCAGAATAGTCGAGGTCAAAGAAACACACCCCCCCCCCCCGCCATATCCCCATCGATTCTTTTTCCCACTTTTTTCCCTACCCTATCCCTATTTGTTTTATGTGATGAATTCTGGCTGTATAGTATAGAAGAGTAATACCAATTATGTTATATTGTCTTACATGTGTTAAGAACGTGGTTACAACTCGTAGAAAAACACTGATTGTGCAAATCCGTCTTATAGGTACTGTATGTGTCTCATTATGAAATAAAACAGGTTTATGAAAAGGAAAGAAAAAGGGTGAAGGGAAAACCCCACTTGCCCCTCCAACCCTCCCTAATTCTCCCTGATTGTCTCCTGCGTCCTGTCTCCTGTGCTTATGTCGTCATTGTCCTAGTCTTTGTCTTGTAACAGTAGGGTTTATGTATGGAAAAGTGAAACTATATAGGTATATCGGCCTATAATAAGGTGATAAATCTGAATACTCCTGAAAATAAAAAGGGAGAGGAGGGAGAGGAAAGAAAAAGAAGAAAAAGAAAAGATGTGAGGTTGTTTAGATATCTTGAAATAAGTCTCCAAAAGTAAAATTATTTATTACTGAATGTCGATATACGATGATATGCAATTATGAATACCTATGTATACTCTTCCCGAGTGTTCTTTGTTTATATGAAAAAACGTCAATAAAAAGATTGTTAAAAAAAAAAAAAAGAAGACGGCTGTCCATGGAAACCTGATTAGCAATCACTGGTTGTTGGTGCTCCCAAAGATAGTTCAGAATATCAACTGAAAGAAGTAGTCAAAAGAGAGACTCAAGAGAACCAATAAGGTTTTTTGGGGGCACACTTGTAAAAAGATACTTTAATAATGAAATAATGGGTGATAATTTTTAAAACGTAACTTTTTTTTTTTTAAACATTAAATTTTTATTGTGAATTTTTCCAGGGGGTATCTGGGGGGGGGGGGGGGGGGGAGGGGGACACAAAAGAAAACAGTGAATGGTAAATAAATAAATAATAGTTGTCTCACAAATCACATCAGATCCGAATAATGCACCAAAAGTACACAAAAAGTGCAGTCTGCATCTGTATAGAACAGTAAATCTTCACATTACCGATTAGCATTTATCTATTGAGAATTTAGTACAGATAAATCAGGAGGACTGTTGTGTGTAGTCGGGCGACCCATTTTTTCATTATAAAGCGACCAGCCAAGCCATTTCATAACTGATGAGTTTGAGGAAGAAGAGTACTTGGCATCGGCAGTCTCATATATAAAATGGCTGTGTACCTTATTCCGGATAGCCTCTAGGGATGGTAGAGTATCAGATTTCCACAGTTTAGCAATAATTGTCTTGGTGGCTATAAGGACATGTCCCAGAATATACCTGTCAGCCGCTGAGAAGTATATTGGGAAAATATGGAGCAGCGCTAGCGCCGGGTCAGGAAGAATGGGTTGGTTTGATATTAGACTCATTAACTGAAATACTTCCCCCCAGAGAGGCCGCAGGCATGGGCACGCCCAAAATATGTGGAAAATATCCCTGATGTTACCACATTTTCTCCAACAGGAGTTAGGGGACGATGGCCAAATTTTATGCAACCTGGCTGGGGTGAAGTAGGCCCTATGGATAAGCTTGAAAAACATTTCAGAATGATTTATACATCGAGATATCTTGAAACAGGATCTAAAGATGTTCTCCCAATCTTCCTCATTTAGAGATCTGTTCAAATCCCTCACCCATTATACCTTACATTGATAGAGAGTAAGTGGGAGTACCACCACGAAATGCCGCCTTTGTGGGAATAAGCGCTTACCCTAGCTTTAAGAAAGACAGGGAAAGCTGTTTTTTTTATTAGATGTAGTTAGATGTGATTGTAACCAACTCCTTATCTGTAGATAGATGAAGAAGTCCTGTTTGGGGATGTTAAAGTTATTTTGTAAATAATTGAAGGGTACGAAATTATCCCCGACATACAGGTCTCCCACTGAACTTATTCCCTGATTAATCCATCTGTCTAATGGCAAATTGGGGATTTCAGACTTCAAGGCTTTTAATGATAAGAAGGGGGCCGGTAGGGCTGTCTTTTCCATAGAAGCTGTCATTTTATACCAGACTTCTAGGGTGGCCTTGATGGATTTACACAGGGCTGAGAATTTCCTCGTTTCAGTATGTGGGAGCCATACCAGGTCCGCGATAGGTGTAGGGTGGGAGTAAGTACTCTCCAATATCACCCACGGTTTTGGGTCATTAAGATCGAACCAATCCCTGGCCTGGCTCAGCATACAAGAGGATTAGTACGTTTCAATATCGGGATAGGCAACACCACCTTCAGATTTAGACCGCAGTAAAATCTTCTTTGCGATTCTTGGTTTGGCCCCTCTCCAGATTTACTTAGCTAAAAGTTGGTTAAATTTGTTCAAAAATGTTTTTGGGAGGGGGTCTTGGGATAGAACGAAATAAGTACATCAATTTCGGTAAGAGGACCATTTTAGCCGCAGCCACTCTCCCCAGCCATGATACATCGTGCATCATCCATTCTCCAGTCAGCTCCGCAAAGGCCCTCAACAGGGGGTTATAGTTGCACTCAAGTAAATGGTTTTCTAGTGCCAAATTAATTCCTAGGTATCTCAGTGAGCGGGTTTGCCATGAGTAATTGTACTTTTCGTTTAACCTAGTGATAATATCAGAGGGGAGCCCCAGGGGTAGAGCCTCCGTCTTGCCAGTGTTCAATTTATAGAATGAAACTTCGGAGTAATCTTGTAGCACCCTGTGTAGAGCAGGAAGAGAATTTTCAGGCTCTAATATACACAATAAGACATCATCCGCAAAAAGGCTAATTTTATGGGACGGTGTATATAAAAATCCTTACAGGCTGTGAGTTTGGGGATAAGCCAAAAGCACAGTCAGCAGGAACCCCAGCGCTCCTAATCAAACTTTAGTGGAGATAACAAGTAAGTGGCAGCTGCTGCCGTTCACACCTGTGGGAATTGCCTGAACCCACAAATTTTAGTACTAGAAAAGGAAAGAAGGGGGGTAGTGGTGTGTATTGCGCTGCTAGCCACAAATAAATCTAGGGGAATATACTCCACAAATAAATAAAATCAAAATAGACCAATGTGCAAAGATGAGGTGGACACACTGCTTTAAAAAAGTATAAATTTTATATAATTAAATACATTAGATACAAGACAAACAATTAATAATAAACATAAGAATACAAATAAAAAATACAAATTATAAAAATAGAAAACACAGTAAGTACACTATAGATCAGTTGGACAGGATAATAAATAGCAATCCTTAATAGGGTAAAGGTTAGACGTTATTGGCTTAGGGGTGCACCGCTGTAGATAGATCGTATAAGTAGTTAGGAGTCGAAAGATAAATGCTGTTATAATGTTATTGAAATGGTGGTTAGTGATGCTCAGTCCAATGCAGGTTATTATTTATGAAGATGAGGTTAGTAATGATTAACAGTCATTTGTACAAATGGAATAAATGCAGTGGAAGTCAAATGCGACTAGGCTCCATGCCGGTATAGATATATATGAGAGCGGCAATAGAACAAGCAGCACTAGGACGCAGGGGTTTTGGTTGGTTGTCTCACCCTGTGTCAGTAGCGGCTTGAGCGGTCTGTTGGTTGCTCCGTTCTCGGGGTGCGGGTGGCCGCCGGTAGTTGTCCTCTAAGGGTCACCTTGGAATAGGTGCCGGCGGGTAAAAGCCTTTCCTCCCGTCGCACGGAGCGTCCGAATATGCAGACTGCGGTGGTATTGAAGAAAAGCGCTTGTTGTTGGTGGAGGCGCTGGGAAGCCGTTTGCAGCGTGGTTACTCCTGGGTCAGCGGTCAGCCTCTAACGTCTCAATGCAATGACGTCAACGCGTTTCGTCTCCCACGTTGTATGGAGACTTTTTCAAGACGGATACAAGCATCTGTGCCTGTATCCTATTTATACGTCTAAATGTATATTGGAAAGCTCAATTAAGCCAATTATACTATTTCATAGATGGATAAGCAAAAAGCATAAACATAGTGTACGAGAATAAATAAAAACAATTACATAATTACACAATAACAGGTTAAATTAAAAAGCAGGGGGGCGTGGCCTGGCTGTGCAGGGAGCAGGACGCAAGCATCCAGCGCTCCTGCACTTAATCCCTACAAAAGGCTTTTTGGGGCCACCCTACTGACGCCCGATCATCTGGGGGAGCCTGAACACCCCTCGGACACACTCCGATCCGGAGAGGGGGGTGCCGCGGAGTTAGGGACGGCAGAAATCCCGTCCGACGGCCTGCGGCCTAGCCTCTGCTGAAGCCGCGGGCTCTGGTAGCTGCCGGCGGCCGTCGGCGGAGCTCCATAGCCGCATCGCGGCTGCTGGCGGGACGCGACAGCCGAACGAGGCACGGATTCCGGCAGGGGTGGAAGCCAGGAGGCGCCCCTACCTCCCCTGACGCTGCTGACCTGCCCAGGGGACACAGAAGGCAGAAGAGAAGCCTGTCTGGCCGGGCATTCCTCTCCGGCGGCGGCCATCTTGGACCACACAGGCAGTGGAGGTCCTATGCACTGCGGCACAGACTGTGAGTAAAGGAGCTGGAGAGGCTGCATAATATCTCTGCCCTCCCATACACCACAGCCAAAGCTCTCCTCCCCACATGAATAGCAGCCCTTGGGGTTATCCCACCCACCCTCACCCCTGTGCTAAGAGGTTCAGCGCTCACTGAGAACTGGCAGTGTCCCCCAGCAACCTATATAGGGGAGCCCTCTCACTATAAGGCACACACCCGATCTCCTCTGACCTGCTTCCTTTTGCCCCGGGAGACCCTGAATGAACTGCCTCTTAGGGGTTGGTGCCCTGTCTCTGCTTACCCCCCGCCTCTGACGGCGGAGGGCTCTATAAACCGCAACACCCCCTATCAAACGCTACCCCCTGCTCCCCTCCCCGACCCGCTGCGCATCCTCTGAACTTTTAGAGTCACAGTACACATACGTAGTGGCTCCCGTCAGCCCCATACACCGGACCATCAGTGACGAGGCCTCCGGGCTACCCCCTGCCACCTTCTGGATGTGCGGTATTGTGGTCCCACCCACTCAGCATCTGGGCCTAATGTGAGCGCCTCTCCCCTGCCATGCCGTCCCACTAACAGGGGAATGTGACCTTCGTCTCCCTACCTACACAGTGCGCCATCTGCATGTAACTGCTCACTAGCTTCTTCTTTTTTCTAAATGGGCAAGAGAGGGAAAGGCTCCCAGAGTAAGACCCCCCAGAAACCACGCGACAACACCTATCAACAGAACTTACGCTCCTACCTATCTTTCCCACAATCTGCGGACACCCCTGGGGTTCCCTCTGGTGAAGATACCACCGCCACGCCCATCATGGCGGTTGCCCCCACATCTGAGGCCTCGCTAGACTCCCTGACACAGCTCAGAGGTGAGATAACAGAGATCCTCTCCCATGTCAAATCGCTGCCATCCAAACAAGATATGCAAGCCCTAGAAACACGCCTCCATGAATCCATGCAGTCTCAAATAGCCCTTGTTCAAGTCGACGTATCTCACCTAGGCTCACGGGTGGCTACACTAGAAGATGACAGAGACGCTGTGCACTCCCAACTGTTCAGCTTGCGTGAGTCGCTTGCCCAACAGTCCCTAGACATGCGGGCAACGCAAAATAAACTAGACGACCTGGACAACAGAGGACGCAGGAATAATCTGCGAGTACGCGGCCTCCCGGAAGACATCCCCCCCTCAGGGCTCATGGACGCACTTAACAAAATCTTCGGGGAAATCCTGAACTTAGACCCCAATGACTCTATAGAATTTGATCGGGCTCACCGAGCATTACGCCCAAGAGGACAGGCAACAGACCGCCCCAGAGACGTCATATGTAGGGTCCACTACTTCTCCCAAAAAGAGGAGATTCTCCGTAGGGTTCGCGGCCCGGAGGGAGTGGAGTTCGGGGATGCCCGCCTGCAGATCTACCAGGACCTCTCATGGCGCACACTCCAACAACGCAGGATGCTGAAGCCCCTCACGGAAGCACTTCGCCGAAAGGACATTAAATATAGGTGGGGGTTTCCGCTGTCTCTTCAGGTCTCGCACAACGGCCGTATTATCACTATCAAAGATCCACCAGACCTTCCAGATTTTTGCTCCGCACTCGGCCTAGACTCCATACAACTGCCGGACTGGCAGGCCTTTTCCCTCCCCTCTATGCCGCCAACTAGCCTTCCAAGGAGACCCCGCTGGGAACAAGTGGAGAACTCCAAGAAAAAACCCAGAGGAGTCAACTCCCCCCATGCATCTGCCCCTCCATGACACTGAGGGTTACCCCTCCTGCTGCTACCCTTTCAGAAGGTTTTTCATAGTTTTCTGTTATTGCTGGTTTCCTTTACTGCGGTTGACGGATGCCCTCCATGACTGAGCTACAACTCCTATACCTCCTAACAACCCGCACTGTGATATCCTATTCTATATATGTTATACCTTGTTTAAGTTTTGCTTTCTTAGGTTGACGAAGTCACTGCCCCCTAGTGTGCCCCCCGCCGCAACCTTTTTCTCCGCGACATGGGTACTCTGGTAGTCCCTCTTTTTGTCCGGATGCGGTTTGTTCTTGCTCTCGTACTAATAACCAATAGCTTGAAATGTTTAGAGATTACTGAAGTAATTATTGTTGTTGTTTTTTTCTCATATGCTGTTTCTTATCCTTATGCCAATCTCCCTCTCCCCTTCCCCCCCTCCGGGGCCTCACCAGTATTTCAAACTATCTTCTACCCCCTGTATGGCTACCCCCCTTAAGATACTTTCCATCAATGCTAGAGGGCTAAATATCCCAGAAAAAAAGATCCCAGGCCCTTCGCTCCTTCCATGCTGAGAGAGCTGATATAGTTCTGGTGCAAGAGACGCACTTTCGTAACTCTGAGATGGCGCCCAAACTTAGCAATTACCTCTTTCCTACTGCCTTTTATAGTAACTACCCATACTCTAAATCAAAAGGAGTGGCAATTCTTTTTGCTAAACATCTACCTGTATCAGACCTAATAGCACATACGTTGGAGGAGGGTAGATGCCTACTTGTTAATTGTAAACTAGCTAACTCTGCTCTAACCATTGTCAATATTTATGCTCCCAACCAGGGCCAACCTGCCTTTCTTGAAAAGATGCTCGACAGGGTGTCGTCTCTCCGGGATGGGATCCTGGTAATTGGGGGAGACCTGAACTGGGCTCTTGACCCTCGACTGGATGCCTCCTCTGGACCCTCCCATCCCGAACGGACATCTCGCAGGGTAAGGAGACTGCTCCACACTCACCAGCTGTCCGACGTATGGCGTACCCTACACCCTTCAGAGAGGGACTACACCCACTTCTCCCCCCCCCACCAGTCCTACTCTAGAATCGACTATCTATTGCTAGACCACAGACATCTCCAAATCGTCCAAGAGGCCAAGATAGGTCCTACGACCTGGTCAGACCATGCCCCCATTACACTGCACCTATCCCTGGGACCCCCTCCCCCACACAACCGAGCATGGTGCTTTAACGAGTCCCTACTAAATGATCCCTACTGTAGGTCCCAACTCGAAGAGGCTATAACAGAATATATAGCGTGTAATGATACCCCGGATGTCTCCAAACCTACGATCTGGGAAGCACATAAATGCGTGCTGAGGGGGAAGTGTATACAATTGGGCTCATTCCTAAAGAAGCAGAGAGTGAGACAGATTGAAAGTCTTCTGCAAAAGATACAATCCCTAGAAACATCTCATAAAACATCCCTCTCCCCCGATATCTATGCTGAACTTATTGCTGCCCGTTCAGCACTAAATAAGATCCTCCTTGACAAGGTGAAATTTTCCTATAGGAAATGCCGTAGTAGATTTTATAAGTGGGGCAACAAACCCGGCAAAATGTTGGCCCGAGCGCTGCGCGAACAGAGGGCCACTTCCTTTATACCTTCTATTAGGGACGGGGGGGGCCGAGCTCTCCATGAAACTGACAAAATCGCAGAAGCATTTCGCTCTTATTACTCCTCCCTATACAACCTCCCCCCGGTGGGAGGCTTTTCCAGCGTTACGGAGAAGCAACGTGCAGTTGGTGATTACCTCACTAAGATTGGGTTCCCAAAACTCTCCCCACTAGACATAGAGGGCCTAGAGAAGCCTTTCACTATGCCTGAACTGGAAGAGGCTCTAAAATCCTCCCCTGCTGGGAAGAGTCCTGGTCCAGATGGCTTCACCATTGTCTATTATAAGGCCTTTAAGAATAAACTACTCCCCCTACTCCTGGAGGCCTTTAACTCGATCTCTGACCGGACCCCCTTCTCTAAACAGTCCCTAGAAGCTCACATCACAGTTATACCAAAGGAGGGCAAGGACCCCTCTCTCTGCCCCAGCTATCGCCCTATCTCACTACTCAACTCGGATGTCAAACTGTTTGCCAAACTGCTGGCTAATAGAATGAAGATCTTCCTCCCGACCGTGATCCACAGCGACCAGGTGGGGTTTGTCCCGGGCCGAGAGGCCCGAGACAATACTTCCAAAGTCCTTGCCCTCATCCATCAGATATCCAAGACAGAGACCCCTGCCATTCTATTATCCACTGATGCTGAAAAAGCATTTGATAGGATTGACTGGAGCTTCATGTCCGGTGTGTTACAACACATGGGACTGGGCCCTATCTTCTATCAACGCATTCTATCCCTCTACCACAATCCATCAGCCAAAGTCAGAGTTAACGGCTCCCTCTCCAACCCCTTTGCCATTAAAAATGGCACCAGACAGGGCTGCCCTCTATCACCACTGATATTTATTCTGTGTATGGAAGCTTTAGCCCTATCTATTAGATTGAACCCAGACATTTCCGGCTACACCCTTCACGATCGGGAATATAAACTGGCCCTTTTCGCTGATGACCTATTAGCTACTCTAACCTCCCCGATCACTTCTCTCCCCAACCTGTTAGAAGAGTTCCGCCTGTTCGGAGACCTCTCTAACTTTAAGGTTAACTACTCAAAGTCAACTGCCCTCAACATCTCTACCCCTCCCCAAATGCTTTCTGGACTTAAATCCGCCTTCCCCTTCACCTGGCACGACTCCCAACTGAAATACCTTGGTGTAGCCATCACCAGAAATCCTGCACGATTATTTGAGGCCAACTTTACCCCTCTCTTGACTAAACTGCGAAACGATCTGCACTCGTGGCGAGCTCGGCCCTTTTCCTGGTTTGGGAGACTGGGAGTCCTAAAAATGAATTTCCTCCCTAGAATCCTGTATCTCCTACAGACTCTGCCCATCAAGATTCCCCCGGGTTGGTTCCGGGACGTCCAGACTATAGTCCGGGACTTTGTATGGGGAGGTAAACGACCACGCCTGAGACTAGAGATATTGCACAGGACAACGTCCAAGGGGGGCCTTAAACTCCCCAATATTCAGGGGTACTATCAGGCTTGCATGCTGTCTAGAGTTCTTGAGTGGACAAGGAGGGATACGCTGAAACAGTGGGTCCAGATTGAACAACAAGAGATGTCAATACCGGTCTTCCTAGCCCCATGGCTTCCCTCCCCTCCAAGTCTAGAACATCCCACTATAGGGCCCACTCTGAGTGTCTGGAAATCCGTGCGGAAATCCCCCTCTATTTCATCTAAGTCCTCTTCGTATATGTCCTTTCTAGCACACAGCTGCTTCCCTCCTGGCCTAGATCTCAAAGCCTATTGATGTTGGTTAAATGGTGGCCTCTTCCGGGTCGGTCAGCTGGTGAGTGGGGGTCAGATATCGCCCTTTGCTAAAGCTCAGGCGGACTGGAAATTACCTGATGCTGAATATTGGCGCTACCTGCAGGTCCGCCACTACCTCCAATCCATGGGCCCTGCCAGTAATATATCTAAGCCCCTCACACCCTTCGAGCATCTATGTACTAGCACATCCCCCCTACCCCATACGATCTCCATACTTTACAACCTCCTTTTAGACGACACTAGCAGAAAACTACCCCACTTCACCGTCACCTGGGATCGCGAACTAGGTGGGGAGGTCGGTGAAACCAATTGGGAAAAGATATTCTCCCTAGCACACGCATGCTCCCCTAGTGTGGGGGCACGCGAGACCCAATACAAATTATTGTCCCGTTGGTACAGATGCCCGGATGTTCTCTCTAAGATGGGCACCGGAGTTCCCAATGTATGTTGGAGATGCTCAGAGGCTCCCGGAACACCACTCCACATCTGGTGGCAGTGCCCCCTCATAGTACCCTTCTGGTCAGAGGTTTTCAAGCTTTCTAGGACTATACTAGGAGACCCGGTCCCTACGGACCCTTTGTTCTGGTTGTTCCACCTTTCTCCTGCCCCCCTCTCAAGATATAAAAAATCCCTACTATGCCACTTGAATAATGCCGCTAAGTCGGTGATACCGGTAAAGTGGCGTTCCACCTCTCCTCCAACGATCAAAGAATGGTTTAGAAAGGTGGACTTCTATATGGATGTGGAAGACATCCTGTCTTCAGCAGGCGATGGACAGGCCCAGTTCAGGGATACTTGGACCCGCTGGCTAGTCTTTCGAGACTCCAAGATGTATAAAGATATCATGGCGTCTCCACCCGTGTAAAGCCCCCTCTCCTTGTGCCTATGCAGCTATCAGTCCCTCTGGTATTTATTTGTTGGTTCATTTTCGCCTATGGCCTATACGTATGTGGTAGACTTGATACCCCCAACTAGAATGACCCGGAGTGTCCCCCCTCCCCACCCCTTACTCCCTTCTCTTTCTGTCCCCCTCTATTCTTTCACTTTACAATTTATCCCCGAAATATACTGGTACGATATTACTCGCAGATTGTTTGCCTATTTGACAGTGAAACTAAAGAATGTTTTTTTCTTTTGTACCTGTATTTAAAACCAATAAAAATTTAATTTGCAAAAAAAAAAATTAAAAAGCAGTGTGTCCAAATGTTCACTTCTAATATGGAGTGTTTTAATAGCACTGGAGAGGAAAGTGACACTATAATCAAATTGAAACAAATTGATTCTTAGTATATTCAAGATCGTTAAGAGAACCAAGCAGATTATAAGTTTTATTTTAATTCATTCACATTTTAATTAAGTAATAATAGAGTAATAATAAACAGTCAGAGATTCAAGAGAATGGATCGTCAGAGCAATTGCTTGATATCAGAGGGTAGAGAGAACGTGATTATTAGTATGTAACTAGTGATTAAGAAAGATCTGTAAATGCAATATATAGGACCAGTAGCGACAGCCTTATAGGAGGCTGTTTAAACTTTATGTTCATAGTGAGCACCCATCGATATAGTATTAGTTCAGAAATAAAATAAATCAGAAGAAAATATATATATAATAATCATAATAAGCGATATATAGTGTGTATATATCCAGGTATATAATAATAGTGGGAATAATAAATAAATATAAAGCTATAAAGACTCTAAAAAAATATATATATAATAAAATGAAAAATTGATGAAAAAATGATGATAAGATGATGAAATAATGAAAAAAATATTAATAATAAAAAAATAAATAATAAATATTAAATCATAATAATAAAAATAAAATATCTATGAAATTATAATAATGATAAATTAACTATGCATATACATAGTATTAGGAGCAATAGAGTAAAAGAACAGTATTAAGCAGGAAAAATGCAGTGTTTGCATCTAGATAGATATGTATAATTAACCCTATAGTTCCCCAACGATGTTTGTTTTCATTAGTCAGTAGTTTTGATTCATTTCATCCAATTAGTTCAGCAACATAGGCATACTTTTCATAGAGGGCACACAGTGAATTTCTTGGTTAGGAAGATAAACGCCTGTGGCGTCTCAGAATGGAAAGAGGGAGGTCTGCAAACCCACAGCGTTATTAAAGCGCTGCGGGTAGATCTCCATCGTTCCACTCCGTCATGGGTCACAGGCGTCTGTATCTCCCTTATAATATATTGGTCCCACAGAATATAACCAAGTAACAATATGAGGTATAGTTTAATCAGTCAAGACACGTGAAGTCCAGTGCCTCATTTAGGCCCCCAGGACTCAACGTGTCCAGCTTAAAAATCCAAGCTGACTCGGCTATACACAGTTTTCTGAATCTGTCCCCCCCCTCTTGGTGGTCACAATATGTTCAGCTCCTGTGATGGTTAACCCACTAGGGTCACTTTGATGTTTGTCGAAAAAGTGCCGAGGGACACTATGTTTCAGCATTTTTTTCATGATGTTATTCTTGTGTTCCCTAAACCTCATTTTAAGGGGTCTAATGGTACGTCCTACGTACTGGAGTTTGCAGGGGCACTCCAGCACGTATACGCAGTAGGACGTATCACAATTAATAAACTGTTTTATGTTGTGTGAAGAGCCATTTGAAGATGATGTTATCTCATTCTTTTTGTTCAACATATATTTACATGTTATACATATATTTTTACCACATTTGAAGTTCCCGTTTGGTCTGGTTGGTAACCAAGATATTTGTTTTTCAATTTTTAAGGGGGGAAGTAAACTTGGAGCGATAGTATCTCTTACATTTCTATTCCTTCTGAATGTTATCTTGGGGGTAGTGATTATCTTTTGTAAAATGTTATCATGGCTCAAGATTTCAAAGTTATTTAATAATATCTTTTTTATTTGGTGCGATTTGTTGTTATATTTCGTTATGAAAGCTAATGAATTACCATTAATACTTAAAGAGTCGTCCAATGATAAAGTATTCTTTTTTGTATTCATGATTTTATTTTTTGGAACTAAGAGAGTCTCTCTACTAATTTTATCCACCTGTGTGGAAGCCCTCTGCAATAAATTAGTTGGATATTCACGTCTCTTAAAATTGAATAGCATTTGTTCCGCCTGGGAATTATAGTCAGATTGCAATGTACAATTTCTACGGAGTCTTGTCAGCTGATTCCTAGGAATATTGTCAATCCATGGCCTATAGTGGCCGCTTTTGTAGTGGAGATAGTTGTTAGTCCCCACAGGTTTTATGTAATTGTTGGAAATTAATGTGTTGTTATCAAGGGAGAACGCAATATCCAGGAAGTTCACTGAGGTATAACTAAAGGTGTGGGTAAAAGTCAAATTAAATGTGTTAGAGTTTAAATGTTTAACAAAATTAAGTGCTAATTCGTGCCCCCCTTTCCAAATAATAAATAGATCGTCTATGAAACGGCCATAGAGGACCAGATTCTCCTCAAATGGACCGCCCCATATAAGTTCTTCCTCGAGGCGGCCCATATAGAGGTTTGCAAAACTAGGTGCGAATCTGGTCCCCATGGCCGTTCCAAGGCGCTGTAGAAAAAAGTGCTCATCGAAGAGAAAAAAATTGTGAGTTAAAATAAAAGAAATAGAGTCAAGGAGAAAGTGCTTCCTCTGTGTAGAAATATCATTATCTGAATTAAGAAAGTGATTAATGGCTTCAATACCTTTATCATGGGGTATGTTGGTATATAATGCCTGTACATCTAGGGTCAAAAAACCCCACCCCTCTGTCCAGGCCAAATTTGAAGTTTTATTAAGGATATGTGTCGTGTCTTTAATGTGCGAGGGGAGTGCCGTAACAAATTTCTGTAAGTGAGAATCAACAAAATGTGATAGGTTAGAGGTAAGGGACCCTACACCCGAAATAATGGGACGCCCTGGTGGGGAAGTGAGACTTTTGTGAATTTTGGGAAGGAAGTAAAATGTGGGAGTGATGGGATGATAGGGGAATAGAAACTGAGATTCCTCCCTGGATATTGCGCCCTCCAACACTGCTTGATCAAGCATTTGTTTAAATTGGGTCTGATAGGGGATTGAGGGGTTGTTAGGGAGCTGGATATAGTATTTAGTATCCTTAAGTTGGTTATACGCTTCAGTTATATAAGCTTCCCTGTCCATTATTACAACCCCTCCCCCTTTGTCGGCCTGTTTGACCACTATAGAGAGATCCTCCTTAAGACTTTTAAGGGCCAGGCGTTCCTTTTTAGTTAGGTTGTCAGCTGACAAGACTCCGTGATTAGAGTATTTGTTTTTATTTTTATTTGTTTTTTTGGGGGGCTGAGAACATAGATTCTTAAACTCCTGTAGTGTTTTATTATAAAATATTGTAATCACTGGGCTTTTTTGCTCCAGTGGAAAAAAACTAGATTTTTTCTTAAATAACGGCTTGTTAGTGGAATTTTTAGTGGTATTAACATTAAAGGTCTCAATTTCATTAGGATTATTTTCATCTAACAGGGCTTCTAATGTCTCAAGGCCCAATAGATCAGTATCATCCAATACTATCGGGGAACTATCAGTATCTTGATTGGTTCTACTGAGTTCTTTGTTTGCGAAGTATCGCTTCCTGCAGAGGTCTCTGGTGAATTTGTTCTGATCTAAAAATAGATCAAAAACATTGGGGTTCTGATGGGGTGCAAAATTTAGACCCTTGCATAGTAGGGTTTTTTGGGGGTCAGTAAGCTGGTGTGTCGTGAGATTAAAGATGCCAGAGGTATCTATTTCAGACGGGGTTTGTTTCGTTCTTTTCCTGCCTCCTCTTCTCCCTCTCCTTCGCGAGATCTTTTTGGTGTATGGCGGGGGAGATTGGAGTAAGGGTTGGGGTCTTGCCAGCTTCTCGGATGAAAAACCTGTTCATTATGGTTCCTTTCATTAGATGTGTTTGAGGGCAATTGCCTAGGAGGTGGGGATCTTCTTTTCTCTAGATATTCATTTCTGTAGGGTCTAGAATCCCTGCTGAAAGAGTCTGTTCTATCTCTATAGTTATTGTAATTACGGCTGTTATAATTAGTTTGGGATCTATTACGGTAAGTTTGATATGACTGTTTACGTTGTCTAAAGGCTGGGCGTGATCTATATTGCACACGGCCTTCTTCTTCTGGTTCATTTGTTCTAGTTTTATGGTATGTTCTCACAATATTCTTCTGATAATCATTATGGTCTCTTTCCCATTTACGTTTTTTATTGGTAATTAGTTCTTTTTCAAATCTTTCTACTTTAGAGTTAATTTGATCATCTCTCTCTCTGAATGCAGAATTATCTTTGAAACTCAGTAGCTCATCTTTAGTTTTCTCTATTTTAACGACTATTTTATCTACCATTTCCTCTCGGTATTTAATAAGCAGTCTCATTAGTGTGAAAGAGCAGTTGTCAAGTGTCTCGTTCCATTTTTTGAGTAATTCTGGTTGGTCATTGATAGACAGATGTTTAGACAGTCTTAATCCTTTTGGGATTATTTTAGTGTCTATATATTTCTGTAAAGATATGCTGTCCCACCAGTTCCTCATCTCATCTTTTAACAAGTCTTCAAGACTGTAGAATAATTTATTCATGTCAGATGGGGCACTTGACAAGGGCTCCTCATTTCTCTGAGACATATTAAATGATGATAGATAACAGTCTCTCCGAGTTTTTCGGTCGTTATAACTCCTGAAATCACTCATATTTGCACGTTGGTCCGTAATTGAGAAATATATATAAAAAAATCACAAAAATTACGTGTTCCACTGATGAGTAAATTAAATAAAATAAAGGTAGTGGGGGCTGCTTGGGGGATGGCAAAAAGAGGAAGGTGTATATAAAAATCCTTACAGGCTGTGAGTTTGGGGATAAGCCAAAAGCACAGTCAGCAGGAACCCCAGCGCTCCTAATCAAACTTTAGTGGAGATAACAAGTAAGTGGCAGCTGCTGCAGTTCACACCTGTGGGAATTGCCTGAACCCACAAATTTTAGTACTAGAAAAGGAAAGAAGGGGGGTAGTGGTGTGTATTGCGCTGCTAGCCACAAATAAATCTAGGGGAATATACTCCACAAATAAATAAAATCAAAATAGACCAATGTGCAAAGATGAGGTGGACACACTATTTTTATATAATTAAATACATTAGATACAAGACAAACAATTAATAATAAACATAAGAATACAAATAAAAAATACAAATTATAAAAATAGAAAACACAGTAAGTACACTATAGATCAGTTGGACAGGATAATAAATAGCAATCCTTAATAGGGTAAAGGTTAGACGTTATTGGCTTAGGGGTGCACCGCTGTAGATAGATCGTATAAGTAGTTAGGAGTCGAATGATAAATGCTGTTATAATGTTATTGAAATGGTGGTTAGTGATGCTCAGTCCAATGCAGGTTATTATTTATGAAGATGAGGTTAGTAATGATTAACAGTCATTTGTACAAATGGAATAAATGCAGTGGAAGTCAAATGCGACTAGGCTCCATGCCGGTATAGATATATATGAGAGCGGCAATAGAACAAGCAGCACAACCCCACGAACTAGCATGGGAGAGGGAGACAGGTGAAACTTTAAGCCCCGCAACCTGGAACAAGATCAAACTGGCCATTGCCAAAAGCTCCATATCTGTTCGCATCAAAGAAAATGCATATAAAATATATTTTAGATGGTACATGGTCAATACAAGACTACACGCTATCTACCCCACATCTTCAGATCTCTGCTGGAGGCAGTGTGGCCAAAGGGGAGCTTTTTTGCATGTTTGGTGGTCTTGCCCAACAATACAGTCTTTCTGGAAAGAGATACACGATCTGATCAGTTCAATCACAAATACCCAAATGCCATCATCTCCCTTCTATTCTCTACTACTTAGACCACTACCACACATCTCGCCCACAACTCAAAAATTGATCAACCACATCCTTGGCACAGCTAAATGCCTTATCGCTGCAAATTGGAAATCCCCCTCACCCCCATCCATAACCGCAGCGATCAACTCTATTTGGAATACATATAGAATTGAGAAAATCACATCCATTTTACATGACACACCATCTAAATTTGTTGAGGTCTGGTCGCCGTGGACCACCCACTTCCACGCTGAGGCCCCGTTGACTACCATGTAAAGAAGCAGCTATAATAACTCCCGACAACTCCACCTCTTCAACAATACCTTATCAAAATCCCCACACACAAATCTTTCTCCCCCCCCCATACTCTAACCCCCCCCTTCTTGCGCCTTCATCCCCCCTCTCCTCTAAAGTCTATCTCCCCCGTTGTTTATGAAACTTTGAATATTGTTGTTAAGATAAATGTCTCCCTATTTTCAGAATCTTTTATCATAGACATTGTTGATAAATAACGACGTCCATGTCAGTTTTACCATTTAAGCATATACATTATAGTTCACATGCTCACGCATTATTTATGTTAACGCAATGTTCTTCCTCATTGTTGTACTCAAGTTAATTTGCAAAAAAAAAAAAATAATAAACAAATTTTCTCAAAAAAAAAATAAAAGAATCGAGTTCATATAACATTAATGGTTTACTATTTAAAAATGATGCTATTTGGTACCACTTGATATGAGGGTTCCTCAATAATAAAGCTAATAATACCCCTCAAAAAAAAAAAAAAAAAGAACAAGCAGCACTAGGACGCAGGGGTTTTGGTTGGTTGTCTCACCCTGTGTCAGTAGCGGCTTGAGCGGTCTGTTGGTTGCTCCGTTCTCGGGGTGCGGGTGGCCGCCGGTAGTTGTCCTCTACGGGTCACCTTGGAATAGGTGCCGGCGGGTAAAAGCCTCTCCTCCCGTCGCACGGAGCGTCCGAATATGCAGACTGCGGTGGTATTGAAGAAAAGCGCTTGTTGTTGGTGGAGGCGCTGGAAAGCCGTTTGCAGCGTGGTTACTCCTGGGTCAGCGGTCAGCCTCTAACGTCTCAATGCAATGACGTCAACGCGTTTCGTCTCCCACGTTGTATGGAGACTTTTTCAAGACGGATACAAGCATCTGTGCCTGTATCCTATTTATACGTCTAAATGTATATTGGAAAGCTCAATTAAGCCAATTATCCTATTTCATAGATGGATAAGCAAAAAGCATAAACATAGTGTACGAGAATAAATAAAAACAATTACATAATTACACAATAACAGGTTAAATTAAAAAGCAGTGTGTCCAAATGTTCACTTCTAATAAGGAGTGTTTTAATAGCACTGGAGAGGAAAGTGACACTATAATCAAATTGAAACAAATTGATTCTTAGTATATTCAAGATCGTTAAGAGAACCAAGCAGATTATAAGTTTCATTTTAATTCATTCACATTTTAATTAAGTAATAATAGAGTAATAATAAACAGTCAGAGATTCAAGAGAATGGATCGTCAGAGCAATTGCTTGATATCAGAGGGTAGAGAGAACATGATTATTAGTATGTAACTAGTGATTAAGAAAGATCTGTAAATGCAATATATAGGACCAGTAGCGACAGCCTTATAGGAGGCTGTTTAAACTTTATGTTCATAGTAAGCACCCATCGATATAGTATTAGTTCAGAAATAAAATAAATCAGAAGAAAATATATATATAATAATCATAATAAGCGATATATAGTGTGTATATATCCAGGTATATAATAATAGTGGGAATAATAAATAAATATAAAGCTATAAAGACTCTAAAAAAATATATATATAATAAAATGAAAAATTGATGAAAAAATTATGATAAGATGATGAAATAATGAAAAAATATTAATAATAAAAAATAAATAATAAATATTAAATCATAATAATAAAAATAAAATATCTATGAAATTATAATAATGATAAATTAACTATGCATATACATAGTATTAGGAGCAATAGAGTAAAAGAACAGTATTAAGCAGGAAAAATGCAGTGTTTGCATCTAGATAGATATGTATAATTAACCCTATAGTTCCCCAACGATGTTTGTTTTCATTAGTCAGTAGTTTTGATTCATTTCATCCAATTAGTTCAGCAACATAGGCATACTTTTCATAGAGGGCACACAGTGAATTTCTTGGTTAGGAAGATAAACGCCTGTGGCGTCTCAGAATGGAAAGAGGGAGGTCTGCAAACCCACAGCGTTATTAAAGCGCTGCGGGTAGATCTCCATCGTTCCACTCCGTCATGGGTCACAGGCGTCTGTATCTCCCTTATAATATATTGGTCCCACAGAATATAACCAAGTAACAATATGAGGTATATGCTTTTTGCTTATCCATCTATGAAATAGGATAATTGGCTTAATTGAGCTTTCCAATATACATTTAGACGTATAAATAGGATACAGGCACAGATGCTTGTATCCGTCTTGAAAAAGTCTCCATACAACGTGGGAGACGAAACGCGTTGACGTCATTGCATTGAGACGTTAGAGGCTGACCGCTGACCCAGGAGTAACCACGCTGCAAACGGCTTCCCAGCACCTCCACCAACAACAAGCGCTTTTCTTCAATACCACCGCAGTCTGCATATTCGGACGCTCCGTGCGACGGGAGGAGAGGCTTTTACCCGCCGGCACCTATTCCAAGGTGACCCGTAGAGGACAACTACCGGCGGCCACCCGCACCCCGAGAACGGAGCAACCAACAGACCGCTCAAGCCGCTACTGACACAGGGTGAGACAACCAACCAAAACCCCTGCGTCCTAGTGCTGCTTGTTCTATTGCCGCTCTCATATATATCTATACCGGCATGGAGCCTAGTCGCATTTGACTTCCACTGCATTTATTCCATTTGTACAAATGACTGTTAATCATTACTAACCTCATCTTCATAAATAATAACCTGCATTGGACTGAGCATCACTAACCACCATTTCAATAACATTATAACAGCATTTATCATTCGACTCCTAACTACTTATACGATCTATCTACAGCGGTGCACCCCTAAGCCAATAACGTCTAACCTTTACCCTATTAAGGATTGCTATTTATTATCCTGTCCAACTGATCTATAGTGTACTTACTGTGTTTTCTATTTTTATAATTTGTATTTTTTATTTGTATTCTTATGTTTATTATTAATTGTTTGTCTTGTATCTAATGTATTTAATTATATAAAATGTATACTTTTTTAAAGCAGTGTGTCCACCTCATCTTTGCACATTGGTCTATTTTGATTTTATTTATTTGTGGAGTATATTCCCCTAGATTTATTTGTGGCTAGCAGCGCAATACACACCACTACCCCCCTTCTTTCCTTTTCTAATTTTATGGGACGAGCCACCTATTACAGGGCCCTTAATAAAGTCATTACATCTAATATGTTCAGCTACAGGCTCAACTGCCAAAGCAAAAATCAAGGGAGAAAGTGGGCACCCCTGGCGAGTACCGTTAGAAATTTTGAAACCTGATATCACATCATGTATAAGAGTAAGGTTACATTTTTCACATTTACAGGTTCTTGGGGGCATGACATCAACCTTTTAGTGAAAGTTCCATTGAGAGTTCCTGTACACAAGCTTATGAAGAGCTATTCGGTTATGATCCACGATCATGCATATACCAGTAAAAAATTTTTAGTTAACAATTAACAATGATGAACATTTGATTAACGTGACACAAATGCATTGGTTTTCTGCTTTGATGATTCGTATTGTGTGAGTTTCATTAATCGTATAAGTAACGCTTTGATGTAATTTGCTCTCGTTTATCACACAAATGCTTCTTGTGTCAGAGTCATTACAGAGATAAGTTTAAAAGATTATAGTTGAGCTTAGACTAAGGGGTTTTAGGTTGCAGGGTGAAAGATTGGGGGAAGTTATGAGAAAAACGTTTAGGAGTTGGTTCTTAGAAGAAAGAAGGGTTGAGTGGTAGTAGGGGTGGATGTAGTAGTGAGAGCTATAGAGGAAAAAGGGGGGGAGAGAGGGTAGAGAGAGAAAGGGAGAAAGAGAGGTAAAGGGAGTGAGAGGGGTTGCGCTGGGTCTCCAGGGGTCACACAGGACTTGTGTCTTGAGTTTTTGACCTGAGAGTGTTTCCGCTACAGCCGGGTCTTGTGGTATATTGTATCGGCTGTGTCTGGGCGTCTGGGTCTGTTGAGGGTGTGTATGTCATTGGGGTATACATATGCGAAGTTGGCGTGTTGTGTCTGGAGGGAGTGATTTGATGTAGTTATCCCATGAATTGAGGAATTTTGCGTGAGTTCGTTGGGTGCTTGAGTGGTTTCCCAACCACGTCATTTTAAAAAACATGAAGAGTTTGACTTCAAAAATTTGTAAGGAGGGAGGGAGGGATGACAACCAAAGTTGCAGGATGGATTTTCTGGCCACACCAGCGAGTATAGAGAGGATTCTTTTTTCCTGTACTGTATTCTTTTACTGTACTTTTCAAACCCTTGTATCCAAAATGTTTGTAAACAAATAAGAATTATTACTACCAAATAAAAATTCATGGTTAAAAAAAAAAGAAATTTTGAAACCTGAGGAGGTACAACCATTTGTAAATACCCTAGCGGAGGGACAGGAATAAAGAGCTAAGATTGAATCTAGAATCCGGCCATTAAAACCAAATTTTTCCAAGGCCGCATGCATAAATCCCCAGTGGAACCTATCAAAGGCCTTCTCGGCATCCAATGACAGGACTAAAAGGGGGATTTTCTTAGACGTGCAGAATTCAATGACACCTAGCACCCTACGTGTGTTGTCCGGGGCCTGTCCGTTTAAAACAAAACCCACCTGATCATTTTTAATGAGGGAGGGGAGTAGTGGGCTTATGCGGTTAGCAACTAATTTAGCATATCATTTCAGATCTGAGTTGAGAAGTGCAATAGGTCTATAGTTTTGGACTGCTGTTTGGGGTTTCCCTTGTTTAGGGATGGTAATGATGCGGAATTCTAGCATTTCAGAGGGGAAATGTTTTACCAAAGAGGCCTCATTAAATACTTTGAGTAACACTGGTGAAAATTGGGCTTTGAAAGTTTTGTAGAAATTAGATGGGAACCCATCGGGTCCAGGGGCCTTGTTCGATGGTAAGGAGTCAATACCAGTTTGGACCTCTTCTAGTGACCAGGGTGCGTTAAGGGACAGACATGTCTCCGGGGACAACGCAGGGAGGTTGATCCTACTCAGAAAGCTTTGGATCTTCTCGTAGTGTGGTTGGGGGGAGGAAGGGTCATCCTTCAAGTTATAGAGTTTAGAGTAATACTCTGAGAAGACGTTGGCTATCTCATTTGGATCATATACTTTTGAACCACGGTCAGAATAGATCATGTGGATTTTTTCCTTTGCTCTCTTTCCTCTTAGGTTTCTAGCCAATAGTCTACCTGACCGGTTTCCAAGTTGGTAGAATCTCTGATTTAGTCTATTGACATTAAGTTGGACTTCTGCCAGATAAAAACCATTAACTTTATCCCTAGCCTCATTTAATAGTTTAAACAGTGATTTATCAGCTGGGTTGGATTTATGGGCAGCTTCAAGAGTAGTGAGCTCCAGTTCAGCTTGTACTAAAGATTTCTTATAATCTTTTTTCAATTTGGCGGCTATTTGGATTGCTGAACCTCGAACAACCGCCTTAAGAGCGCACCAATGGTTAAAGGTAGAGGTGGCCTCAGGGGAGTTCTCCTGTAAATAATAGTCTATTGACGAACGTATAGCCTGCTGAGCCTCCAGCTGAACAAAAGTCTGCCGGGGGCTGTCTTCCTACTCATTATTTCCCACTCAATATAAACCGGGGAGTGATCCAACCATGATCTGGGGAGAATTTTGACCTTGTGAAAAGAGTCTAAAGACCATTTGTCTGATATGGCAAGGTCGATTCTCGAGTAGGTGCCATGAACATGTGAATAGAACGTATAATCCCTTACTGAAGGGTTTTTGACCCGCCATATATATAAAAGAGATCATATTCTGCTAGCAACTGGCGGAGACCCTTAGAAGGATTGCGGGGCCGACTGGAGGACACGGGGCGAGCGCACGTACTATCTATAGCGGGATCTGGAACCACGTCTCCCAGGAGCAGTAAGGCTCCTTTAAGCAGTTGTTGGATTTTGGTGCAGAGTTTTCTACAAAATGGGAGTTGCCTAGTGTTAGGGGCATAACAGGACACAATAGTCACGTCTCGGCTGTCGAGAGAGCCTGTTAAAATCAGGAATCTACTTTCAGGGTCAGAGTATTGGGATGAGAGGGAAAATGTACAGTGTTGTGAGATTAAAATCGCAACTCCGGCTCTTTTAGATGGATCGTTAGTCATGTAGCAGTGCGGGTAACACAAAAAAGGGGGGGTGTTAATCGCACAGGTTTATAGATATATTATTTTAATGAGGACCCTTGTATTTTAATGATTTTATAGTTCATATATCATTGGCAAAGAAGGGTGTGCTACTACTGGACATTAATTAAAGCAGAACATTGTAGTTTTTTGAGGAGACAAAAAGCAACAGGAGAATGTCTCTATGTGGTGCACCAAAGAAGAAAAGAATAAAATGTAACTTTTAATTGATACTTAGTAAAATTAAGTGAAATAAAAGACACAATACATAAACACATACACATACATGGACATTTTAATAAAAAGGATAATCAAATCCTCACAACGTGGAACCCCCCTGTCCCATGCAATATTGATAATAAACTTTTATTATTTATGAATATGTTTATTGATCTGTGATTAAACTGGTTTATTAATTTGTTACCAGTTAGTGTGTTAATACACAGTTGTTTTCCTAAGGTAGTCTGTAATATTGGGTGATAGTCCCCTGAATACTACTGTCACTGGTGGCTGAATTTAAGTGAACAATGGGCTAATTGGAGAGATCGTTTGGGCTACTGAGTTAGCCTAGATTGCCCAGTGTGTATGCCCAGATGGAAATTTTCACTTGTAACGCAGAAATAAATTATATTGGCCACTTATTAGTATACAGTAGACAGGTAACACGGCTAGCAACGGGTTGCTATTAATACGGCAGCCCGATGTTCGTACTTGGAGCCGTGGATAGACTGTACAGCGTGCTGCGGCTTAGTGGAGCTCACCGGGAGACGGGTAAGCGCTTGTGTGGACGTCACACACAGCGCGTGTCTGCCGGGCAGACTTCTATACGCTGAAGCCGCTACCTATATGACTAGGAAAAATACAGATCAAAATGCATTTCAATGGGGTAGGGGGAAGCAGGGGGAGAAGCCACGAAGTGTACAGTCGGCGTACGCTTCCCCTAGCAGCTTCGTCAGGACCAACCTGAATGAGCCCCGGAAGCCCTTTAAGTACCAGCCCATTAAATGAATATTCATGATATGTAAATCGGAATGTCTCAATCTTTTGATCAATTGGTCGGCGTGGATGTCACTCAGAGGTGGGCTGTTTAGGAGAAAATTTATTTGAACGTAATTGACAGAGGATCTATAAGTTAGAATATCTAAGCTGTACGTATTTAAAGGAATAATCATATTGAAGGTAAAACAATTATAATGTGGAATCAAAGGAAAGTATATACATAACAAAATGTTGTCCGGAGATTAATTTAATTTATTAGTTTGTAAAGTATCGCTGGAGGTATTTCTTATTCATTTAATGGACGTGTTCATATATGAGTATTGTAATGCTCAGAAAAATAATAATAACAACAGGTGACAATTTTTGTTGCTGAAGATACGCATACAGTACAGTTTAAATTAGTCACTGATGTAAGCAATACTGACAATAAATAATAGATGTGTCAGTTTTTTAAAAAGCATAAAAATTGTTAGATTATAATGATACATCTAATAATAATACATCGTTCCATGTCAATGGGATGTAGAGGGGTGAGAAAATAGGGATATCAAATGATATCTCTCCATGTGTAAGTGAGTGGAATTAGATAAAAAATAAAGGTGCTCGGAAAAAGCATGGGAAATATAATGCATGGTAAATTGAAGGGGATCAAAGTCCCTATCTCCACCGTATATTCTGGGGTACGTGTGATATGTTTAGACACACGTCACCCAGGTATCCGGAGAGAAGGAAGAGATCGATCCACTGATAGGTGAGAATTCATGTGAAAATTTGAAATGTAGGGTAAATGAGTGAGGCTGAAAATTGGATGACAAGTCATCAAATAGTGACACCATGTGTGTGGTGTTGACAAGGTGGGGAACAATGGATGTAAAAACGCGGTGAAAAAACTGACCACTGCAAAAGGTGAAAATTATGCGAGAAAAGAAAGGGAGTGAGGAATGATTGGAGGGGGGTATAGAGGTGATTAATAATCAATAATTATCATTAAAGATATAAGGAACATCATATATATATTAATGTTTCAAAATAATTAGTTTGAACTTCGTAAAAAGAGAAAAAGAATTGTAATTAAATTTATGATTTAAATAAACTGAGCATAATTTATCCCAGACGTAAACAATTTTTGACTTTATTATTGTACTCAAATTGTCCGAAAAGGAAGGAGAAGAGAGTAATGGGGAAATATGAGGAGGAGAAGGAATTCAGTTGGAATTGTATTGTACTCATAAGAAGACTGTGTAGTTGTTCTCTTCATTGAGACCGGTAGGAGTCATGGAGCCCATTAAGAATATTAGTCTCGTTTCATGTCTTAACAATTCCCTATCCCAATCTCCTCTACGGATATTCATGACAATATTAGTCATGCCATAGATTTTAAGACACATGGAGAGATATCATTTGATATCCCTATTTTCTCACCCCTCTACATCCCATTGACATGGAACGATGTATTATTATTAGATGTATCATTATAATCTAACAATTTTTATGCTTTTTAAAAAACTGACACATCTATTATTTATTGTCAGTATTGCTTACATCAGTGACTAATTTAAACTGTACTGTATGCGTATCTTCAGCAACAAAAATTGTCACCTGTTGTTATTATTATTTTTCTGAGCATTACAATACTCATATATGAACACGTCCATTAAATGAATAAGAAATACCTCCAGCAATACTTTACAAACTAATAAATTAAATTAATCTCCGGACAACATTTTGTTATGTATATACTTTCCTTTGATTCCACATTATAATTGTTTTACCTTCAATATGATTATTCCTTTAAATACGTACAGCTTAGATATTCTAACTTATAGATCCTCTGTCAATTACGTTCAAATAAATTTTCTCCTAAACAGCCCACCTCTGAGTGACATCCACGCCGACCAATTGATCAAAAGATTGAGACATTCCGATTTACATATCATGAATATTCATTTAATGGGCTGGTACTTAAAGGGCTTCCGGGGCTCATTCAGGTTGGTCCTGACGAAGCTGCTAGGCGAAGCGTACGCCGACTGTACACTTCGTGGCTTCTCCCCCTGCTTCCCCCTACCCCATTGAAATGCATTTTGATCTGTATTTTTCCTAGTCATATAGGTAGCGGCTTCAGCGTATAGAAGTCTGCCCGGCAGACACGCGCTGTGTGTGACGTCCACACAAGCGCTTACCCGTCTCCCGGTGAGCTCCACTAAGCCGCAGCACGCTGTACAGTCTATCCACGGCTCCAAGTACGAACATCGGGCTGCCGTATTAATAGCAACCCGTTGCTAGCCGTGTTACCTGTCTACTGTATACTAATAAGTGGCCAATATAATTTATTTCTGCGTTACAAGTGAAAATTTCCATCTGGGCATACACACTGGGCAATCTAGGCTAACTCAGTAGCCCAAACGATCTCTCCAATTAGCCCATTGTTCACTTAAATTCAGCCACCAGTGACAGTAGTATTCAGGGGACTATCACCCAATATTACAGACTACCTTAGGAAAACAACTGTGTATTAACACACTAACTGGTAACAAATTAATAAACCAGTTTAATCACAGATCAATAAACATATTCATAAATAATAAAAGTTTATTATCAATATTGCATGGGACAGGGGGGTTCCACGTTGTGAGGATTTGATTATCCTTTTTATTAAAATGTCCATGTATGTGTATGTGTTTATGTATTGTGTCTTTTATTTCGCTTAATTTTACTAAGTATCAATTAAAAGTTACATTTTATTCTTTTCTTCTTTGGTGCACCACATAGAGACATTCTCCTGTTGCTTTTTGTCTCCTCAAAAAACTACAATGTTCTGCTTTAATTAATGTCCAGTGGTAGCACACCCTTCTTTGCCAATGATATATGAACTATAAAATCATTAAAATACAAGGGTCCTCATTAAAATAATATATCTATAAACCTGTGCGATTAACACCCCCCCTTTTTTGTGTTATCCAATACAACAGTGATTAAGTTCACCTTCTGTTAATCAGCACAGCACAACTGTGTTAAAAAATTGAAAATTACTTATTTCTTCCTTGCAAAAACCTGAATGTTTTAAGCACTGAGAAGCCCACTTACAGCCATCATGTCTTTATTCCCCACAACATCGAATGTGTCCACTACTTTCAGCTTGAGCCAAGATCTAAGTGATCGCCAAACTAATTTAAAAAAATGCCTTGAAAACATGATGACAAAAGATCTGACACAAATCGACACCACTCAAGACGACTGGGTTAATGACATCCATACCCTTAAAAATGTCCTGGCAAAACAAACCAGGACATTTTGGAACAAGGCCACTTTTGAAAATTATTTAAAACAACAGATAACACCAAGAGGCTTAAGACCTAAAGTATTTCCCTCTTTTGATCTAGCCACTGAATCACTCAAAAATGAATGGGAACACACTCTTACAACCTGCTCCTTTGGTCTAATTAATATCTTAATTAAACATGACGAAATAATGCTTAATAAATGCACCCAAGAAATTAACACACTGAGTGATAAACTCAAAAGTTTTGAGAGTCTTGACACATTTCAAAAAGCCTATCATAAAATCAAGGCAGAATTAGAAAACATTGAAAAGGAGGTTGTGAGTCGCAAGAAAAATAAACTCCAGCGAGATCTCAATGATTTTAAAACCAGCAAAGTCTATAGATGGAATACCCACAATAGGAGAAATGTCCCTAGTAACACCACAGGGTACACGACCTCCGATGTGGATTCATCAGACAGTGAATACTCTGAGCAACGATCTAGACGTGTTAATTTTTTAGGGGTCAGTCCCAGGGATCTCAGAGAGAACCTGGGACGAGATTTAGGAGGACCCGGAGGGGAAAGAAGGGGCAAAAGAGGACCGAGAAATTGGAGAGAAGATCATCAAGACACCAGGCGATACAAGAGATAATCTCTGATGACTCTCTTAAAATCATAAACCTGACTGACCATACTTTAAGTGAAGCCCAAACCTCGGTCCTGAATAAAGGCCTCAGTTTCTCCCCCACTAGATCATTGGATCGTTTTGAGTACCAAAAAGATCTAAATCTATATGTGAGAAAGATACTATTGAAAAAGTTTTTCGCTAGACGAACTGATATTTTCCCCAATTCAGAACCTCCCTGTGTGATTGATAATGACCCTCTGCAACCACAGATTGACCAAATCTTTGATCAGTGTGATATGGGCATTTTGGAGATTTTAGAGAACCTGGCAGACGAGGATTTAACAGAATCCAGTGATATTATTCCACCGACACGTATTGACACAAATGTGTCAACACTGAAAAAGAAATCTGTATTCCTGCCAGATTTCTCAATATGCCCACAAGCCAAGGTGTACCTTGAAATGGTGAGCAGAGACTTAGATCAGATCGAACACAATAAGAAATCTTTCAGATTTGAAGACAATCTAAGCATCTCAGAACGTCAAGCTCTCAAAGAAATTAAAGAGTGGGATGACACCATAGTCAAGCCCTCTGACAAAGGGGGGAATGTGGTACTTTGGCCCAGATCCCAGTATAAAAAAGAAATTGACCGGCAATTAGGGGATAGGACTTGCTATCAAAAACTCATGTTTAATCCAACTGAGAACTACATGGAGTACTATCAAAAGATACTAGAACGAGCCAAAAATGATGGTACCATTACCAAAAAACAATATGATTTTCTTGAGGTCAAACATGTAAAAATACCCACCTTGTATCTGCTCCCTAAGGTACACAAGAGTGAGACCAATCCACCAGGGAGACCCATAGTGTCCGGCATGGGAGGATTAACAGAAAAAGCAAGTCAATTTGTGGACTGTCATCTGAGGAGATTTGTAACATCACTGCCCTCCTATGTTCGTGACACTATGGACGTCCTCAATAAAATACAAAACATCACTCTAGACCAACACACCTGGCTCATCACCTGTGATGTGGAGAGCCTGTACACCAGCATCATCCACAGATATGGTGTACAGGCAGCAGAGTACTTTTTGAGTATGGACAAAAACGTACCCCTGAATAACTTCGTCATAAAGTTACTACAATTTGTACTAACTAAAAACTATTTTGTATGCGAGGACCAATTTTACCTCCAGGTACAGGGGACTGCGATGGGTAGCACTTGTGCACCCACGTATGCGAACCTGTACCTGGGGTGGTGGGAACGTGAGAGGGTATTTACAGAAGAGCATGAGATATATACTAGGCACATACCAGTGTGGCTTAGATATATAGATGACCTCCTTATTATATGGGAGGGTGACATCAGTCTCTTCTGGGAATTTCTGGGGATACTTAATCACAATGACCTCAACCTCAAACTCACCTGTAATGCCAGTCAAGAGAAGGTGGAGTATTTGGATCTGTGTATAAGTATCGAACCAGATGGATCTATCACAACAGATATGTTCCGTAAAAAAACCTCCACGAACACGTTATTACACCACCAAAGTGCACATTTCCCCCCGGTCATAAAAGGTCTCCCCAAAGGGGAATATCTACGAACTAAAAGAAATTGCTCCCAGGAGGATACTTATAACAGGAGAGCCAATGAACTGGATTTGCGACTTAAAAATAGAGGTTACAGCAATAGGTCTATTCACAAGGCCAGAAAAGAGGTTGGCAAATGTAAGAGGGAACAGCTCCTCATCCCTAAAGAAAAACCCACACACGTAGCTGAAAAAATACGTTTTGTGGGCACCTTCTGCAAAGAATGGAAGGAAGTCCAAAGAACACTAAATAAACATTTGGATATCCTGAAAACGGATACCGACTTGAAGGACATCCTAGGCGAAAAAGTTGACATAAGCTGGCGCAGGAGTAACAACCTGAGAGACACGCTTGTCCATAGTCATCTTGAAAAAATCACCACCAATAAAATCAAAAAGAAAGGATCCTTTAAGTGCGGCACATGTAGAGTATGCGCTTACATGGTGCCGCGGGATACCTACACGGATAAATTCGGTAAACTGTGGAAAATACGAGAGTATATCACATGTAATACTGCAGGAGTAATTTATAACTTGGAATGCCCATGTGGCAAACAATATGTGGGCAAGACCCGAAGGCCGTTAAAGAAGAGAATTATGGAACATCTACTTAGCATTAAAAATGCTGCCACAGACAAACAAAAATTTAAGACCTTAACACCAGTGGCCAAACATTTTCTTAAATTCCATCATGGCAGTCCGAATGGTCTAAAAATCTATGGCATGACTAATATTGTCATGAATATCCGTAGAGGAGATTGGGATAGGGAATTGTTAAGACATGAAATGAGACTAATATTCTTAATGGGCTCCATGACTCCTACCGGTCTCAATGAAGAGAACAACTACACAGTCTTCTTATGAGTACAATACAATTCCAACTGAATTCCTTCTCCTCCTCATATTTCCCCATTACTCTCTTCTCCTTCCTTTTCGGACAATTTGAGTACAATAATAAAGTCAAAAATTGTTTACGTCTGGGATAAATTATGCTCAGTTTATTTAAATCATAAATTTAATTACAATTCTTTTTCTCTTTTTACGAAGTTCAAACTAATTATTTTGAAACATTAATATATATATGATGTTCCTTATATCTTTAATGATAATTATTGATTATTAATCACCTCTATACCCCCCTCCAATCATTCCTCACTCCCTTTCTTTTCTCGCATAATTTTCACCTTTTGCAGTGGTCAGTTTTTTCACCGCGTTTTTACATCCATTGTTCCCCACCTTGTCAACACCACACACATGGTGTCACTATTTGATGACTTGTCATCCAATTTTCAGCCTCACTCATTTACCCTACATTTCAAATTTTCACATGAATTCTCACCTATCAGTGGATCGATCTCTTCCTTCTCTCCGGATACCTGGGTGACGTGTGTCTAAACATATCACACGTACCCCAGAATATACGGTGGAGATAGGGACTTTGATCCCCTTCAATTTACCATGCATTATATTTCCCATGCTTTTTCCGAGCACCTTTATTTTTTATCTAATTCCACTCACTTACACATGGAGAGATATCATTTGATATCCCTATTTTCTCACCCCTCTACATCCCATTGACATGGAACGATGTATTATTATTAGATGTATCATTATAATCTAACAATTTTTATGCTTTTTAAAAAACTGACACATCTATTATTTATTGTCAGTATTGCTTACATCAGTGACTAATTTAAACTGTACTGTATGCGTATCTTCAGCAACAAAAATTGTCACCTGTTGTTATTATTATTTTTCTGAGCATTACAATACTCATATATGAACACGTCCATTAAATGAATAAGAAATACCTCCAGCGATACTTTACAAACTAATAAATTAAATTAATCTCCGGACAACATTTTGTTATGTATATACTTTCCTTTGATTCCACATTATAATTGTTTTACCTTCAATATGATTATTCCTTTAAATACGTACAGCTTAGATATTCTAACTTATAGATCCTCTGTCAATTACGTTCAAATAAATTTTCTCCTAAACAGCCCACCTCTGAGTGACATCCACGCCGACCAATTGATCAAAAGATTGAGACATTCCGATTTACATATCATGAATATTCATTTAATGGGCTGGTACTTAAAGGGCTTCCGGGGCTCATTCAGGTTGGTCCTGACGAAGCTGCTAGGCGAAGCGTACGCCGACTGTACACTTCGTGGCTTCTCCCCCTGCTTCCCCCTACCCCATTGAAATGCATTTTGATCTGTATTTTTCCTAGTCATATAGGTAGCGGCTTCAGCGTATAGAAGTCTGCCCGGCAGACACGCGCTGTGTGTGACGTCCACACAAGCGCTTACCCGTCTCCCGGTGAGCTCCACTAAGCCGCAGCACGCTGTACAGTCTATCCACGGCTCCAAGTACGAACATCGGGCTGCCGTATTAATAGCAACCCGTTGCTAGCCGTGTTACCTGTCTACTGTATACTAATAAGTGGCCAATATAATTTATTTCTGCGTTACAAGTGAAAATTTCCATCTGGGCATACACACTGGGCAATCTAGGCTAACTCAGTAGCCCAAACGATCTCTCCAATTAGCCCATTGTTCACTTAAATTCAGCCACCAGTGACAGTAGTATTCAGGGGACTATCACCCAATATTACAGACTACCTTAGGAAAACAACTGTGTATTAACACACTAACTGGTAACAAATTAATAAACCAGTTTAATCACAGATCAATAAACATATTCATAAATAATAAAAGTTTATTATCAATATTGCATGGGACAGGGGGGTTCCACGTTGTGAGGATTTGATTATCCTTTTTATTAAAATGTCCATGTATGTGTATGTGTTTATGTATTGTGTCTTTTATTTCGCTTAATTTTACTAAGTATCAATTAAAAGTTACATTTTATTCTTTTCTTCTTTGGTGCACCACATAGAGACATTCTCCTGTTGCTTTTTGTCTCCTCAAAAAACTACAATGTTCTAGCAGTGCGGGTAGTTTCTGTCATGGAATAATGGGGGGGCTGAGTTTATAAAATGTGTTTCTTGAACAGCTGCAATATGGACTTTATGTTTATGAAAATATTGAAGAGCTAGCCTCCTCTTATTAGGGGAGTTAAGGCCTTTGGCATTGATGGAGATAACATTAACCATGTTCCTCTATTGGAAGAGTAGCTTGAGGCGTCAGATACAGACAAAAAGTTGTACTAGAGTAAATGTAAGTAACATCTTGACTGTGACCCGGGGAGACAACAGAGGAGTAAAAAGGGAGGGGAAGGAAAAGGGAAAGGAGGTGGGGACCCCCATCCGGGGGTAAAGTTGGACGCCGTGCCATGGCGACACTGAGGGGGTGTGGGGGGTAGTGGAGAACATAAGAACACCTGGATCTATACCCAGTCTGTAACTCAATATGTAAAATAATAACATAATATGGGGCCTAAACTATTATTGGCCGTTAAGCACAGAGGGATTGTCACAACAAACAGGTCCCCTAAGGGAATCCGGGTGGACGAAAGCCATAAACTACATGTCAGAAAGTAATTTCTCTAGGCCAGATATGGAGTGCACCTAAAACAGAGTAAATACTATATAGTAGAAGAATAACAACCTGCCAAGGAAATATAAGAAAACCAAAAGGAATAAAAAATATAACAGTAGGGCATCTTCCGTAGAAAAAACAGTGATAGATGACCGCTTGATAAATAGACTAATTTCTATAAGTTAGCACAAAAACTGTAAACATGCGGTACATAGAGAAGTATCAGCTTTACCACTTGGAGCAAGATTAGTGATCAGACCCTGACACAGACCAGTCCCGTTGGAGTCCGCGCTCAGGCGATGGGGAATGGGAAGAGCTCGCTGATTGCAGTGTGGAGAGGAAGCGTTTCCCTTCATCCACTGAAGACAGCACAATAGTAGTGCCCTCTCGATTGACTAGTAGTTTAGTGGGGAACCCCCATCTATAGAGGATATTTTCTTTACGTAGACCAGCCGTTATGGGTTGGAAAGAACGTCTCTTAGCCAGAGTAGCTTGAGATAGGTCCCCAAAGATTTGAAGTGGCCCCAGTATTCTGGAGGCATCTTCGGACGGTCTGGCAGCTTTAAGTATCGCCTCCTTCACATGGAAAAAGTGGATCCGCATAAGTACATCCCGCAGGGAGTCCACCGGGGTGCTTCTGGCTTTGGGTAACCTGTGGATCCTGTCTATCAAAAGGTCTGTGGTGGACTTGTCGGGTAGAAGTTTCTGGAAGATCTTGACAGCGAAGTCATTCAGACCACTATTTGAGATCGTTTCTGGGACTCCACGCAGTTTAATGTTGTTCCGTCTCGATCTGTCCTCCAGATCTGAAACTTTATCTCGCAGGGCAGCAACCTTAGCTTCTAGGGCATCGTGGGAAGAGATTAGATCATTATGGGAGGTGACGACTTCTTCCATTTTGGTTTCAATATGATCAGTACGTTCACCAAGGTCGTCAATTGATTTCTGACACTCCCGAAGTGTAGCTTTAAACTCTTATGTTACCTCTGTTTTAAATTGGGACAGCAGTAGCTTCATAGAACCCACAGTAAGTGCTTGGTTATCATCCAGGGCATTCGCTCCTGGAGCAGATTTTTCTGTTGGAGAAGCAGCTGACCCAGAGGGGCTAGGCAGATTCTTTTTAGGAGGTTGCTGTCCATCTTACCGACTTTCTTGGACCTTACAGGGGAGGACTTAAAGAAGGCCACCTGAGAGACCGGGTTGGGGGTTTTGCCACGTTTAGGAGGCATACTCCAAGCCAGGGACACGGTACTAGTAAAAGGTATATATTTGAGAGGAGTCAATCAGGAGAGGGTGCTAGAGATATTAACAGGCTTTAGACTTTACGGGTACATTTCCAGGTGTATAGTGTACCGGTCAGGTCATCCTCTCCTATTCATTACATAAGAGAGGCTGCAGTATATCCATGAGCCACAAGATGGGGCTGTTAGCTGTAAAGTAACTGTTATGTTGAATTAGCTGTAGCAACCAACTTTGAAGCAGGTAATGGAGCAGAAGTCCAACAGACTGGGGAGCCAGATATTTGTAATCCCCAAGTAGTGCAGCTATCACATGGTGCTAAGGGTGTCTGCAGACTCTCATTTTTTTTTTATTCACTCACTTCCTTTTTTACACTTCTGAGCAGGGTGGGTTGCAGCAGACCAGCCCTGCTGTGGTGGGGAAGCTGGCTGTGTGAGGTAATATGGCCGCCGCTGAAATCCCAGGGAGGAGGCAGGGAAGCCCCCCCAATGCTTGGGCAGAGTTTTGGTGTCCCCAGGGGTCTGGGCGGGAGTCAGCTTACCGCTGGGCTTGAGTGCGGACTGCAGGGGGGCTACGCTGGGCAGACAGCTCCGCTCCAGCGCCGGCCTCAGCTCCAAATCCAGGCCCGGCTTCACTCGCGGGGAAGGCCGCGACTCGTGAGAAGCACAGCACACTCCGGGGAGCACAGGGCAGCGGGGCACACCCCTCAGGCACCGCAGCAGCCTCCCTAAAAGTGTAACTTTTAATGGTAAGCTTATTAAAATAAATTTCATTTAGAACTCTAAGCACACCTTATGATTAATCTCTATATATCCTGCTGAATGTCAGCTAATAATGTAAGGATAGTTGTTAGCGAAAATGATTTAGACAGGCGTTTGCCAAAATAACCTTTTTTATATATAATTTGGTAATTAATGGATGGCAAATGTTTCTTAACCAGGACACTACCCACCACCACCTGGACCACTGATCCAGCCTTTCACTGCTTAGCTTCTGAGTTCGGGTGGGCTTCAGGTGATCCAGTGAAGTATGGCTGTATGGGTGCTTCTAGGTGTTCACGGTACCAGTCACGGGGTAAGCCAAGGTGGGCTTCTGCTGTTCATCCAAATCTATGCAGCCTGCCCCTGTTACTATGAAGCATTGCAGGGGTAGTCGCAAAAATTCAGCGAATGAGAGAGCCACGTATGTGAATAGAACTAGAAAACTGAGGTGCTAACAGACACCATCCCCATCTCTGCTGTCTACCATCATTCTTGTATTGGATAGTTGATGAGAGTCAGGGGGTTGTGCGATGGCTCCTCTGAATAGAGATGGTGAAGAGTAAAAAGTAAAATACAAATGTGTACCTGGTGTCAGCGTATGATCACGTTAAACACCAAGGTCACCCCGGGGTTAAGAATGATGAATGGGGATTTTTTTTGTCTGTGGACAATAATGGTATAGTCCTTTTGTCAGGTGGTATACAGTATGCACCTAACTGTACTGTACAGTCACATGGAAAAAATGAGGATTGGGGGTTATGTACAATAGGTATCAACTCACTTCTGGGTAACTCGATTCAGAAATTTGTACAAATGCAAAATATAACTCTTAATCATTACACCAAACTATAATATGAGTGTCTGAGAATTCATTTGGCGTTTTTATTACATGAAACCTGTCCAGGCAGGGATTCAGAGAGAACAGATTGTTGCTGGGGCAGCGTGGCTCTCTCATTCGCTGAATTTTTGCGACTACCCCTGCAATGCTTCATAGTAACAGGGGCAGGCTGCATAGATTTGGATGAACAGCAGAAGCCCACCTTGGCTTACCCCGTGACTGGCCCCGTGAACACCTAGAAGGACCCATACAGCCATACTTTACTGTATCGCCTGAAGCCCACCCGAACTCAGAAGCACTAAGCAGTGAAAGGCTGGATCATTACCTATATAGGAGACCAATAGGGAATATCCGGTGCTGTATCTAACCACTAGGACAACACGTCGGCTGTGTTCTTAAGGGTGCAGCCCCCTCCCATTTCAATTATCTGGTACCTCCCTCTTCTCACCTCTCTGATCCCAATTGTACGGACATTGAATTTAAGGGTTAAAATTCCAGGTGGTGGTGGGTAGTGTCCTGGTTAAGAAACGTTTGCCATCCATAAATTACCAAATTATATAGATAAAAGGTTATTTTGGCAAACGTCTGTCTAAATAATTTTCGCTAACAACTATCCTTACATTATTAGCCGACATTCGGCAGGATATATAGAGATTATTCATAAGGTGTGCTTAGAGTTCTAAATTATATTTATTTTAATAAGGTTTAAAACGTAACTTTTAATGGTAAGCTTATCACCCATTATTTCATTATTACAGTATATTTTTACAAGTGTGCCCCAAAAAAACTTATTGGTTCTCTTGAGTCTCTCTTTTGACTTCAGTCACAAAGCCAACTGAAAGAAGTAGTCAGTTTTACTGTCATGCTTCGAGTGTCTATCACCAATCCTAACTATTTGATCTGTTGAGTTGGTGTCAAATGGATTTCTGCACATTGATTAGCCAACCGTGTTCTTTCAACAGCTGAATGACCCTGTCGGTATGTCTGCTTGCCATGTCCTGTGATTTTGCAACCACCAGTATATCGTCCAAATAGGGCCAAAGGGTTATCCCTTCTTTCCTTAATTTTGCTATAATCTCAATTAGAACCTTTGAAAAAGTCCTTGGGGACGTCGCTAGGCCAAATGGAAGATCTGAAAATTGGTAGCATATCCCCTGAATGCAAAATCTCAGGAACTTCTGGTGACTCCAATAAATGGGTACATGTAGGTAGGCATCTTTCAAGTCTATAGACGTCATGTAATCGCCTTGCCTTAAGTCTGGTATAATTGACCTGATTGTTTCCATTTTGAATGGTCTTATGATTACGAATTTGTTTAATCTTCTCAGGTCCAAGATGGTCCGGAATCCTCCCGTGGCCTTTCTTACTATGAAGAAACGGGAAAACCATCTGAGATCTTTTTGATCCCTTGGTACTACCTTGACCACTTCCTGTTGCAACATCAACTCTAAACTTGTTAGTAACGCCTCTCACTCCTCCTTGTCTTCGGGAACTGGGGATTCTAGAAAACATCTTCCTGGCCGTCTTGCAAACTCTATTTTGTAGAAAGGAGAAGGAGGAATGACTCTCTCTTTTTTTGGAGCACTCTTTGGCTATGATTACATATAGTAATCGATTTTAAACATCTATCGGGATGTTTTACATGTCAAGAGTATGCTAGGAGTGGGATATCAAGATACAAGTTCAGGGATGATACTGAACGTTTTAACAGCTCCTTTGTTGGAGCCCTTCTGTGGGGACAAGGTCCTTAATTGTGACTATGTTAGCGGTGGGGGTGCTAGTTACACATGGAGAAGTGAGATGAGATGATCCATCCCTAGGTATGGTGTATAGGTTTAAAAATGAACTTTTATTAGTTCTCAATAAAATAAGTACTAGACAAACATTTTCAGGCGTTAACACACAAACGTACAAACATATATTTAATCACACTTATATATCTGTGCCCAGCCGGCACTAGATCCTCTTGTATAGCCTCCGCAGAGGTTTGTCTCTGCAAGTTTGGAGAGCGAGGCCTCTCAGGCCTACCCTCTAACGGTTGCAAATGACCTGCTGCTGCTCAAGTGTCCCTTTACAACAAGAACATCAGAAAACAAATTGGACCGTATTGTGTATTTGGGTCCAAGCATATACAGTTGTGTGTCAGGTAAGTTGCTTCCTTATGCTAGGTCTTGCAAACTATAGCTTGTTTAGAAGTCTGAATGCTTAAGGGTAGAATATCAACATCTTGGTAATCCTGAAGTCAGACCTTAAATATGTGCTATTTTGTAACAAGCTGTAAACAAAGTCTGCACAACGAAACGCGTTGGGTACTTTGCCTCCATCCAGCAACATAAAGATAAGACTTTCTTTTTTCCTATCTACATATAAATTGTGATGATTTTTTTTTTTAATGTTTTTTTCCTATTTTTATCCCTGATAAATTGCTATTGGTATTTTTTTTTATATCTTTTTTTTTTTTTAAACAACTTTTTATTAAGTCAAAGCATCATTTCATAACAAAATACATTTCTGAGCATTCAGGCATTTGATACAAGTGCAAAATGTTTAAGTACATGAGGTAGGGTTGAGTTACATTTTAGACATAAATTGCCATATTATTAACATATGTGCACAGGATGTCTATCCTAACAAAAGAGGGGAATCCTTTATTCTAGGATTAGCGGAGGATCGTTAAGTAACATTTGTTCTTCGTACCAACGGGTATTCTGGAAACATTGACGAAGGGTGTGTTTGGTTGACATGGGTAAGGTTTCCATATAACTGTTCCATGTAGCAAAAAATTGTTTGGTACGTGAGTCTTTTTGGAGGGAGGCCTCCAACCAATCCATGTGAAAAATAAAAAATAGTTTATCTTTAAACATCGCCAGGGCTGGAGGGGAGGTTTGGATCCATACTTGAAGGATTTTTTTAATATCTTTAACTATTCCTAAATAAATAACCTAAAATAAATATATATTTCTTATGAATTATGGTCATTAGTAATTAATCCTTGTTTATTTCTTTACATATATATGTCCTTGGCTATAAGACTATTTGTCGCTGAACCCTTATCCTCCCTTAATAATCCTTTTACTACATGTAACTTACCATTACATCTTTTATTTAAGGGATAGCAGACACCCTTGGAAGTAAGGGGTATTGATATATGTACTGACATATATACCACTTAGAGGCTCACAAGTGGCGCCACACACCAATCCACTAACAAATATACATACACACACACACACACACACGGTTTGTATAAAAAGTAGAGACCTATTTTTTCTAATGCGACTGTCGCAGAGCGTATGCCTCAGACGGGTTCAATGGAGTGGGGAGGCAACTTCAACATGCACCGATCGTCGGTTGCCTACGAGCTTCTATACGGTTCATATTGTGGTTTTAGTGGACCCATCCCTAGGCTCGGTTGAAGCTTAAAAATGCAATGTTCTATCAAACAATTCTACACAATTAAATACTGTGTAAGACTCAGAAAACTGGCTACAGAGACGTTAGCCGGGATCCAGAAACTGCAGTGCCGCCAATTGGAAGCTGCATCATGACACCTGCTCCGTAGTCGACATCTACCTGGCTCAGAACGGCATCGCAACAATTCCCCAGCCCCCTACAGTCCCAAACTGGACGTGGCAGACTTTTTCCTGTTCCCGTGAGTGAAGACAGCCCTCAAGGGAGACCGCCATGGGACCGTAGCAAAGGTCAAATCGGCTTCGACATGCTACTTGAAGGACGTTCTGGAAAAGGACTTCCAGGGCGCCTTCCAAGCATGGACAACTTGTTGGCAGAAGTGTATCGATGCACAAGGGTCTTATTTTTAAGACATTTTATTGTTTGGTCTCATTACTTTTCATACAAACCCTGTATGTTGTTTAATTGTATAATAAATATTTAAAAAAGAATGAACACAAAAATGAATCCAAACAAACCACTTTATTTGCAAAAAGAAGTATTTACATTAAAACCAAGGTTTCTACAAAATAATCCAAACATAATGAGTTAAGGGACTATTAAAACAATTTACTTTTGTGTATAGAAAACACATCTGATGAAATACCAAGATATCACAGTAATTTAAAGTAAGCAACAGAACTCAAGCATTTAATTGTTTTAAAGAATAACATATTAAATTTGAATAACAAGGCAAAATATTAATATAAATTTTGTACCCAATAAAGGGGTGTGTATTTTCTATTGTCAGTATGCAGGCCTGGCGACGGGGGACGGGGTGTGTGTGTGTGTGTGTGTGTGCACCGAAAATCTGAGGGCCCCAGTGGCAGAGTATGGCTGCGGCAGCCGCTTTTGACCCCCTCTGTCGCTGCAGCTAACTGCACTACTGTGCCCAGTTGCCCTGCCAAGGCCATCGGCTCGTCTGCCTGTACAGTGTCTGTGCCACCACCTGCCATGGCCATCCGCTTCCTGCACTGTGTTGGCCACTCTACTCAGTTTCCTGTACTGCGCCCCGGCAGCTGCCTGTACTGTGAATGCGCCCCCACCCAGCTGAGCAGCTCGCAGTCTTTTCCCCCTTGTCTGCTTGGCCCGCAATTGCACTGGCAGTAGGGAGAATGGAGAAGTCCTGTATCTGGTCGGGGGGTGGCTATGAGGGCGGTTACTGGCAAAATAGACTTGGCGGCACATTATAGGAAAGTATAAAAATGGAGAAAGGATCATTTGCAAAAACTATTATTTTAAGGATGTCATGTTTAGTGACTAAAGCCCTGTACACACGGGGGGAGATATATTGCTCTGCAATATATTGCTGAGCAATATATTGCCCAGTGTCTCCTTTTCATCAGTGACCAGAGATGGTCGCTGATGAAAGGAAACCTCTGCCGGGGGGAGCAGCAGAGGTAATCAGCTGGTCGCAGGAGCTTGCGATCATAAGGGGGCTAAAAACGGGAGTGCGCACCCGGCGACCATATTGCCAGCGATTTTAGCCCCTATCGCCCCTGTGTGTACACATCTTAAGAGTCCTGAAGAATTAAGATTAAGGTTTGGGATTGGGGGGGACCCCAAGATTTCTGTTGCTGGCCCTATCAGTATGCCATCTACCTCTGGTTTGTAGTCCTAACTACATTATAGCATAATGCTTGGGTTCTACAAGCAATTGGTGTACAAGGGGCCTAATACAGGTTGAGTTGTATTTTTGCAAACAATTGCAAAACTACAACTTCCATTGTTAGCAAGCCGTGGGCCACCTAGCTAGGTGTAGGGTGCCCGCCAAGACGTAAAGTTAGTCACTGCGCTGCAATCTTTTGTGCGCAGCAGCTACCCAAATGGACGCCATGTAGTCCCTGCGGTCCACAAATGGTTCGGACTTGTCTACATTGTCTAAACTAATCCCGCAACACTGACCCCCAGACTGGGGTCACATTTTTCTGTTTCAGGTCTACATCAGATACTGAATTAGGCCCATGGTCTCCTAGCTGTTTCTGCTAATGAGAAAACTATACAAAATGTGCACAGCTACAGAACACTTGCCAAAAGTAACCTACATGAGTCATCAAGAGTATGCTACAGAAGAGCATATGGTCCATTTTGCTGCTTTATGAAAGAAAAAAAAGCCTGAATTGCCCACATGAAAACATTTTTATTTCTGATAGGGGCTCCTTATTTGTACATACTGTATAAAAGTAAAATCTGATTTAAATCTGTTTTCATCTGTTATTTAATATATGTTTACAGTTAACATGAAGCAGTTGACCTGAAATTAGGCACCGGACATAGGAGCTTGCTACTATTTAATATCTATAAACACACACCCATTTTCTACAATAATGTTCATTTGCTTAACAAACATTTGAAACCTATTGTGGATCAAAAAACATTTTTGGTTGATGAAGGTGTTTGCAGTTGTGAAAGTTTTATTGTTCTCCGATCAATTTAATCTAATAACCTCAATGTGTCTGACTCAGGTTGGCTCGCTAGACAGCGTACATTCTCTGCCTAGCGAGCCCATAACCAAAGCCCGTCCGAATGCTCCCCCCTCTCTGCTGAATCCCCTAGGTACCATGTCAGTAGATATACGAGAACACATCCCCTCACATGTGACCCGAGGGTGAGAGAAATCATTTGATGGTCCCTGACCATTGAATGATTTCTCTTCCCTTCATTCTATACTGACTTTTATTTCTGTCGCTGTTCGCCGAAGACGGGGCATGTGCTGACATCATGTGACATTAGCCGCCCACACCAAGCAGGCATCGCCACAACTGCTTCTAAAGGGGAACATCCAGCATTTTATAGGGACGTCCACGGAATGCTAGAGTTCCCCTGTTACCGTGGCCAGCCCTCCCTCCCAGCAGTGAACTGACAAAGCTGTTCGCTGTCGGGGTTTGCACATGCGCAGGAATGCGCAAGTGGAAACCCCGACCATCGGGGCTGGGGCCAAATTCAGATAGGGTCCGATTCAGGATCGCTCCTTGCTAAGTGTATCTTGCATTGGAAAACCCTGTTACCTGTATTAAGTAACTTTTTTCACTGACAACTGGAAAATGTCCCATATTTGAATTTAAATTGCATATCTGATAATGCAAGCCTAAATAATAATCATAACAAATATTTTATTTTATTTGGTAGAAAATGAACAAAAGCAATGATGGTCATGTTTTTCTCACATCATTGTACACAAACACGCGCCATGTTAAATAACACAGTACACAACATTTGCTTGGCCAGGGATCATTGTGTCGCACCAGCGTCACTCAGCTCTTCTGCAAATATTTCAAGGTTCATTTCTAAAAAACAAAACATACATTTTAGGAACACATATAAATACTGCCAGCAGAATATACCAATGTCACATATCTCTAAATATACCTTCACAGCAGTCAAAACGATTTGGTCACTTTCATTTTCAGCATATCTTGTTTACTAGCACATAAAAACACATGCAGACCAACAACAGCTTATGTCATTTACCTATGCTGCCATTGACATGCTACATACAAGTATTATTCTTAACCTACAGTATTACCAGCATGTAAAAATGATGGAACTACAATTTCACCACTGGTGGCTCGGTACACCTGAACAGAGCAACACTTAATTTACTACATCATAGTGTCTGCCAACATGCAAAACAGTTTAATTCCTCCCATAGAGATTAGGAGCAACATTAGCATTTTATTATATATTCATTTTAGAAACCACTTTCATTTTATCCCACTATTTGCTCCACTAGATTAACCTGTGTGTTTCCCACTCATGTCTAAATTGAGACAGCAATTAAATGGGTAGGTTTCAGAAAGTAGAAAGTGCAGTAGAAAGCGCAACAAAACATGCTGCGCTATATAAGAAGCTGTAAATAAAAAAATAAAAAATAAACTAGTCATGAAAAATATAATACAGGGAGACCCAAACACAAACATTTTCACACCTTTCAGACGCACCCACAACCCACACAACCTAATTACTATCTCACCTGTCCCCTCCCTTCCTTTCTCCTGTGCTCTCTGGAATGCTAGATCAGTCTGCAACAAGCTCCCAACCATCCACGACCTCTTTATCTCCCACTTTTTTAACCTTCTTGCCATCACTGAAACCTGGCTGTCCGCATCTGACACTACCTCCCCTGCTGCCCTCTCCTATGGAGGCCTCTCCTTCACACACTCGGTCAGACCTGATGGCCGCCAGGGTGGAGGAGTGGGCATCCTCCTCTCCCCCAACTGCACCTTCCGCGCCATCCCACCTGAGCCCTCCCTCACATTCTCCACCTTTGAGGTACACACTATCCGCCTCTTCTACCCCATTCACCTCCTTGTGGCTGTAATCTACCGCCCCCCTGGCCCCTGCTCCCCTTTCCTTGATAACTTTGCTGCGTGGCTTCCACACTTTCTTGCCTCTGACCTCCCCTCTATCATCCTCGGTGACTTTAACATTCCTATTGACATCAAAAATGCCGCCTCCTCTAACCTTCTTGACCTTACCACCTCCTTTGGACTTTCTCAATGGACCTCCACCCCCACTCATAATCTCGGACACTCCCTTGACCTAGTCTTCACCCACCATTGTAATCTCTCTGATTTCTCTAATTCTTCCTTCCCACTCTCTGACCACAATCTGCTCTCTTTCACCCTCTCATCCTCCCCTCTCCCCTCATTGCCCAGACCCACAGTCACCAGACGTAACCTCGAGTCTCTTGACCCCACTGTCCTGTCTTCCCTGGAGACTTTCCTCTCTCCTCTCTCAACCATGACGTGCCCCAACCAGGCTGCCTCTTTCTATTACTCTTCTCTCACCTCTGCTCTCGACTCTGTAGCCCCCCTCCACACTGTTCCCCTTCGACGCTCTAAACCACAACCCTGGCACAACAAAATAACTAGATTCTTGCAAAAATGTGCACGCTCTGCTGAACGCCTCTGGAGGAAATCTCACTCTCTGGAAGACTTCCTCCATTTCAAGTTTATTCTCTCCTCCTACAGCGCTGCTCTCTCCTATACCAAACAATCTTTCTTCAAATCTCTCATCTCTTCCCATTCCTCCAATCCCCGACGTCTCTTTGATACTTTCAACACTCTACTTCGCCCTGCACCACCCCTCCTCCCTTCATCCCTCACTGCAACTGACTTTGCCTCCTTCTTCCTCTCTAAAATTGAGGTAATCCGACATGATATCTCCTTCCATACCCCCTCTGCTGCCCACCCACCCCAATCATCCTCCCCTACCAACTACCCCACTCTGTCATCCTTCTGCCCTACTACAGCGGAGGAAGTCCGCTCCCTCATCTCATCCTCTCCCCCCTCTACCTGTCCCTTGGACCCTCTCCCCTCCCGTCTCCTCAGTTCCCTCTCCCCCACTGGCTGCTCCCACCTTGCTCACCTCTTTAACCTATCTCTTTCTACTGGCATCTTTCCCTCACCCTTCAAACACGCTCTGGTCTCGCCTATTCTTAAAAAACCTAACCTGGACCCTTTATCTCCCACAAGCTACCGCCCTATCTCTCTTCTCCCATTTGCCTCTAAAATACTAGAACGGCTGGTTTACAGGCGTCTCACCAGCTACCTGTCTGACCACTCCATCCTAGATCCCCTTCAATCTGGCTTTCGCCCACTTCACTCCACTGAGACTGCCCTAGTGAAAGTCACCAATGACCTGCTGTCAGCCAAATCCAAGGGTCACTTCTCCCTGCTTATCCTTTTGGACCTATCTGCTGCCTTTGACACTGTGGATCACCCTCTCCTCCTCCACACACTCCAAAACATTGGCCTCTCTGGCACAGTCTTCAACTGGTTTTCCTCTTACCTCTTCAACCGTTCCTTCTCAGTCTCTGCCTCTGGCTCTACCTCACCACCTTCTATCCTTCCTGTCGGGGTCCCTCAGGGTTCCGTCCTTGGCCCCATTCTGTTCTCTCTGTACACCTCCTCTCTGGGTGCACTCATTAACTCCTTTGGCTTCCAATATCACCTCTATGCGGATGACACCCAAATCTACCTCTCCTCTCCTGATCTGTCCCCCACTGTTTTCTCTCAAGTTTCCAACTGCCTCGCTGCCATCTCTACCTGGATGTCTGAGCGATTTCTGAAGCTGAATATGGACAAAACCGAACTTATTATCTTTCCCCCACCCAGAGCTATGCCCCCTACTAATATCTCTATCACTGTTAACAACACCATCATCTCCCCTGTTCCCCAACTCCGCTGCCTGGGTGTCACTCTTGACTCCTCCCTCTCCTTTGCACCCCACATCCAAGCCCTGGCCCATTCTTGCCGGTTCCAGTTACGCAACATTGCTCGCATCAGGCCCTTTCTCTCACAGAGTGCAACTAAGCTGATCATCCACTCATTAGTCATCTCACGACTTGACTACTGTAATGCTCTTCTCACTGGCCTCGCTCAATCCCAACTAGCTCCTCTCCAATCTGTCCTCAATGCTGCAGCCAGGCTTATCTTCCTCTCCCGCCGCTCTTACTCTGCTACTCCCCTTCAACAAAATCTGCACTGGCTTCCATTCCCCTACAGAATCCTCTTCAAACACCTCACACTCACATACAGGGCCATATCTAATTCCATTGCTCCATATATCTCTAACCTCATCTCCATTCACACACCCTCCCGCCCTCTACGGTCAGCTGACGACTGTCGTCTCTCCTCCACCCTGATCACTGCTTCCCATGCTAGAGTCCAGGACTTTGCCCGTGCTGCACCCCTTCAGTGGAACGCACTCCCTCGCTCCATTAGACTCTCCCCGACCTTGCAAAGCTTCAAACGTGCACTGAAAACTCACCTATTCATCAAAGCGTACCCTTCCACTGCATAAACCAGCTGGTTCTCCGACCCCTTGCCTGCTTACATCCTGCTATCTAACCACCACCCCCTCGCTTGCACCTCTTGTAATCTGTCTGTCTCCCCTTCCTACTAGATTGTAAGCTCCTCCGAGTAGGGCCCTCTTCCCTCCTGTTGTCAAAGCCCACTTCTCTTCACATTTCACTCACAGCTCTCCTTTAATCCAACACTCAGTGACCATCTTCATACTCATCTCCATCATTGGCCTCAAGCCTCTAGTTGTATGTTGAATGGGTCCTCACTACTTACATTTAAGCTGTAATGTGTATTGAAACTGTGGTGCTCTTTATTTGTACTGTATTTTTGTTATTTATTCAATGTTATGCCAAGTTTTGTCTCCCTGTATTGTTCCTTTGTACGGCGCTGCGAAACACTTGTGGCGCCTTATAAATAAAATTATAATAATAATAATAATAACATGGAATATCTGTACATAAATTTGTTTTAACTCTGATAGTGCCAACATCTCTGTGTATGAGATGTCCAAAATATCCGCTAAAAATGCCAGCGGCGCTCACATTTGGTATATAAATTAAAATAAAAAATTGTTATGTAAAAAGAGATTATATTTCTTATATGAGGTAAACATTACAGGTCATAAAAATGAATAAAAATGTTTGCTTGGCAATTTTCACACATATTTCGACAAATTCCCTTGGTACTGAAAGAATTAATACCAGTAAAGAAAGAAATATGAAAAAAAAACCACGAGACGAAAAGTCCTCATAAACATTAATGTGGCACTTACAAGAAACTCATTAGAGGTCCACGGACCCCAATAGTCTATGAGTTAGCAGGATAGGGGGCTATAAGGCAGACTCATTCACCTCCAAACATATAGGAGGGTTTCCAATTTTGTTCCACATCCTGCATCTCACTCCGTAATAGTCTGCTTGATCCTGAGGGGTATAACAAGATTTTCCATACACTAGACAGGCCTATGTTACTGCGAAGACTGCATGTGATTACATTATGCTCTCGAGTGCTCAATTTAGTTTAGGCCATCGGAAGCGGTACATCTGTCAGAATGAACTTAGGTCTACAGTGATTAGGTCGACCCCACTAGGTCGACTGGCAGGAAGGTCGACCTGACTTAAGGTCGACATGGGCCAAGGTCGACATGACTTAAGGTCGAATTTGCATAAAGGTCGACATGAGGAAGGTCGACTGGTCATAAGGTCGACATGGGTTTTTCACTGTTTTTTTATCCGAATGTCGACACAGTCGACATGGACACAGTTGGCAATGAGAATCGGACCCTCGCATCGCTCGCAATGCTTCGGGCACGGTGCCTCTCTGCGCTCGGCACACTATTTTATTCTCCCACCACGCCCTAGTGGATGGTAGGGCATGAGATACCGCCTGTCGGCACATGTCGGCTCAAAAAACAGTGAAAAAACCATGTCGACCTTATGACCAGTCGACCTTCCTCATGTCGACCTTTAGGCAAATTCGACCTTAAGTCATGTCGACCTTGGCCCATGTCGACCTTAAGTCAGGTCGACCTTCCTGCCAATCGACCTAGTGGGGTCGACCTAATGACTGTAGACCTAAGTTCATTCTAATAGATGACCGCATCCCAGGCCATCAATGTGATCGGTATTTTCATAGAGGCAACAAGTTTGGAAAACTACTGGCTAATTTTGTCTGATCTTATTCTCATATTTTACAAATTAAAAATGATTCCTCCCCATGTATTACTGAGACATAGGCTATTTTTCAATACTACCAAATAACATCTGCAGCTTCACCTGACGCTCCTGCGCTGGGTATGGATTTACATATAGACAGCGGCTTACCAGTCTTAACAGATGGGGACAAATTGCATCTTTAACTGCAACGGTGACTTAATCAGAACGTCTGTCTTTAGTAAAATCATGCAGAAGGGAAAATCGCCAGACCCTTGGACATCAAAATAATCATCTTATGCCACATTTATATATTATTTTTAAATCTCATATTGTGGGAAACCTGATTTTCATGGAGCTAGAATTGTGGCCTCTCTCAAATCTTAATGGCCCATTTCTTTGCTAATTCCGGATTTAAAGTAGCTCACCAGGCTGGTTGCGCAATACTTACAACAAATCCTTACACAATTATTTACTCTGCTCAAAATGTGTTTGTTATAAGTTGGACTAATGTGCATAATGCTTGCTTACTGTGATTCCCTACATTTTGGCAACACCCCAAATTTTTATATTTCATCTTACCAAGACTGAAGCTTTAGCCCATGAGGGATATGGTATTTTAGGGGTCATTTTGGTTCATTTAGTCCCCCCACACGCTCGCAGGGGGGACCAATGTTTTTTATCTGTGCATGTGCATAATGATTTATGCGCATGTGCCGGGTCCCTAGTTGAATAGGATTCAGCAACTTCCGTAGTTGCCAATCCGTTTGCACGGACTGACGCGGGCCAGGGGCGTGGGGTGGCGGAGACGTGTGTTGTCCATGGGAACGCCCAACATTTCATGGGCGTCCCCATGAAACCCTGGGCGTTCCCATGGGATTGCAGGCAGGAGGAGGTGTCCCAGAACCAGGTGGCTGACGTCAACCTCCCACCCTTTCGTGACACATCCCCTCGCACGGTTGCAAGGGGATACGGCAGCGGTGATTCAGTGGGGTGGCGGGGCGTGGCCCTCTGGGACTCGGTAAGCTGGGACGGTAAGCTGGGAGCTTCGCAGCCTATCGAGCCAATCATGGCCTTGGTTTATTATAGATGGTCCCAGGGCTACCTAAATTATCTAGGCTTGCAAATCCCACCTCAACCCTCTGATCTTTATTCTGCCGATTTTCCACATTTTATCAGATATTGGTGGATTTTACAAAAGGAAACATCTTCCGATTAACTATTTATTTCCAATTTGTTTTCCTTGTCATCTTATCTACTGCAAATGCTTCCCATCATACTTACCAAACGTGATCAAAGTACTATAAAACACAGCCTTAACTAATATTATATAGGCTAATAAACGCCTCATATTTATTTATTTAAATTGCAACAACCACTTAAATCATGGAGGGGTAAACATTTTATGTATCCAGGATTATGTTCTATCTGCTAACTATAGATATGGATTGGATGTGTGAAGGTGACAATTATGTTTGTGAAACTTTGGAACAGAGCTTTATCCAACACGTAGAATCATTAAGTCTACTCCAGATGCTTACCACCAACTTAGGAGTTAATCTGTTTATGGTACTTGTTTCCTAGCACGGCGCCTGTGATTTTGATTGTATCCATCGGGTCCTAAAAAATTGCGTCGATTGCATCGCATGCAACCAAATCACATGTGATGGATGCGATTTTTACATCGAAACCAATGTGAAATGGTCCCTGAGACCCGATTTTACATTGGGCCCAATGTTAAATGCCCCCCAGACACCAATTTCCATTGTATACCCACCCTGATGGGTCAAATGCCCCCCCATTGTTTAACACCACCCCACGATGTACGCCAACCCAAAGCGTGGCGAGCGCAGCGAGCCCGCAAGGGGTGGCGGTACGCGTCCTCCGACCTTTTCATACCCCCACTATCCACGTCGGCATGGAGTTGATTTTATATAGTGTGGCGAGCGCAGCGAGCCACCGAGCCCGAAGCGTGGCGAGCGCAGCGAGCCCCGCATTACTTCACAGGTATTACATGTCCGCTCGCCACGCTTCGGGCTCGGTGGCTCGCCACACTATATAAAATAAACTCCACGCCGACGTGGATAGTGGGGGTATGAAAAGGTCGGAGGACGCGTACCGCTGTGCTCGCCACGCTTCGGGTTGGCGTTCATCGTGGGGTGGCGTTAACAATGGGGGGGACATTTCACATGTAAAATATCCATAAAGGTGGGTATACAATGAAAAATCGGGTCCATTGGCCCATTTAACATTGTTCACTATGTAAAATCTCGTCCATCGCATCGGTCACATTGCATGCCTTAACTTAAGGCATGCGATGGACGCGATTTTTTAATTGTCCGGGAAAAGGTTAGAAATAGCCCTGAAATTGCGTCGATCGCATCCATCGCATACCTTAAGTTAAGGTATGTGATCACCTGCGACAGGCGCCGTGCTAGGAAACAAGTACCGTCTATTTTCACGCGATGTTTAGTATACACATAGGAAAAGTCTCTACTCTGCTGTAACTCATTTTAACCCTTTCAGGTCCAACGTCTAGCCAGGCTCAACAGCCCTAATGCTATTAGCAGATCCAATAGTGAGCCACTTTAAAATAAGAGCAATAACATTATTCAACATTTAATGTAGACCATTAAAAAAGGGTTTACTTTGGGAGCCTAACCCGGACTTTCAGAATGGTGGTTCTATTATATTTAGCCCATCTATTTTATCCTTGGTTGGAGCATTTCTGTGCATCTGGATTTCTTGTTTAATATGCCACTCACACTATATATACACCAAACCTTGTCTATTGCATTGCGTAATTTTCTCGATATAAAAGAACATTCCAAAAAAAACCCATTAAGAATAGGAAGATCAAAAGTGCTTACCTTGAAGCGCTGGGTAAAATGGTGAGAGAGTCCTCAGAATATGAATAATGCTATCTTTATCTTTTCCTTTAAAAAGCTGAAGTACTTCTGGACTAAGGTGTCTTCCAGAATCTTGCAACTTGCTTGATGGTAATGTACTATCCGAGGCAGATGAAGGTGAATCCTGGGCATCAATTTTGCTATCTGTGTGACCACTTGTACATGTTTCCAAATCAGAAGTTTCAGCACAGTGTGTATCACCTTGTTGATTGGAACCACTTGTAGGTTCATGATCAAGACTAATTTCAAAGTCTGAATTCTGATGGGATTTTTCTGCATTATCTTGAAGATCAGTGTTAATGGGGAAGTTGTTAAGTGAACTACATTCACCATCTTGCTGGTCTGCGCCAGTAGCCATTAGATTATTTGATGCCTCTGTCATAGTTACATTATCTAAATGTGAAGATGTTGAGCATGGAGATTCTTGCTCTTTTTGCTCTAGCTCATGGATTTCATCATGGGGTGCTTTGTCTTTACAATCGCTGTTGACTTGACTTTTAAACAATAAAAAAGGTGAAGTCGCTGAACTGTGTGCAGAGAACAAAGTGAATGTGGACAGCACATCCATAGAATCTCTCCTGATCTTTTCCTTCTTTGTAACCACTTCGCTTATTTCTGAATTAGTAATCGACTGTGATTTTGTACCCCAAGAGAATTTGGAATGGTTCTTGTCAGGATGATGTTCTGTAAAAAGAGCCTCCCATTTTGCAATGTCTAAAAAAAACCAATGCATATATTTATATATACGAACATTAAATCCTCAAATAACAAATCAAAACAAAGAATACTTAAAAAATAAAAAAAATAATAAGGTTGCAGGAAACAGTGTGGTGATGGGAGTATGCCACATCACCCATTGTTGCCATTCGGAGAAGAAATGTCAGTACAAGTAAGAGGAGTCATTAGTGGACTAGGTTGTCAAAAGACTATGCATCACAGTCTATTACACCAGTGGTTCTCAACATCAGTCCTCAAGGACCCCCAACAGTTCACATTTCCAGGTCTCCACACAGAATTACAAGTGAAATAATTAGCTTCAACTGTGGATCTTTTAAAACGTGTCAGTGAATAATAAGTGCACCTGTGCTCCTGCTGAGTGACCTGGAAAACATGAACTGTTGGGGGTACTTGAGGACTGAGGTTGAGAACCACTGTATTACACCATGGACAGGGTTGCCCATGATATTAAGTCCATACAGGATTGCCCATGATATAAAGTCCATACAGGGTTGCCCATGATATTAAGTCCATACAGGGTTGCCCATGATATCGGTTCACTCCTTCTGGCAAAATCCTTCTTAGATGGACAAACCCATGTGCACTGCAGGTGGGGTAGATGTTACTTTTGCAGAGAGAGTTAGATTTGGGTGGGGTTTTACTTCAAAATGAGATCTATATTTCAGTGTAAATAAAAAGCAGTTCGTATTTTTCCTGCACAGAAACTAAATAACTCACTCAAATCTAATTCTCTATGCACATTTTACATCTGCCTCCCTGCAGTGCACATGGTTATGTCCATCTAAGAAGGAATTTGCCAGAAGGAGAGAACCAGAATAACTAAGGCAGATCATATATGCTTATTATCACCATACCATTGCTAGAACAACGTAAACTTGACAAAACATATAAGTATACCAAAGCCTGCAATCAGCACAAAAACAGAATTATGGTACTCACTGTTAAATCCATTTCCACAGGGGACACTGGTATACAGTGGGTATAGAATGTGCAGTAAACAAAGAAAAGAGGAGTTGTGTGTGGTGCGCAATTAACAGCAGCCGGTACTAGGGGTAGTCAGCCCCAAATATATATAGAGAGAAAGAAATTGGTTTGTACTGGCGCTGGTTGTTTAGAACAAAAAACAATATTGGACGGTGTGTAGTTAATAATAAAAGATATATTTTACTAAATATATAATAAAATCAACAAAATAATAATTACATACATATACAAATTAATTCACATTAATGCATTTTTTTATATATTAAAAAGGACTAATGGTGAGTGGGCTCAGTCTCATCCACCAATGGGTGGTGTAGAAAAAAATATATATATGATAAAAAATATAATTTTAAAAGTCAAATAGCAGCTGTTGGGGTATAATATTGTAATTATATTACCATCCTTGATTTTCCTTGTGTTTTGAATAAGAATTTTTGTAATCCAAGGGTTTATACTGGACCAAGATTTTTCCAGTGCTCTGTGTTGCCACTTAGCACAAATCCCCTTATGTGTGGCTCACCGTGATATCCAAATTCAGGGACCAAGCTAAATCCCACAGCCTCAGCGTTGGAAGGATTAGGTGAAGAAAGATGCCAATTTGCAGGAAAGGTGAATAGGTCCACTGGATGGATGGTACCCCGTCTGCTCAGTAAAAGCTCAACGCGTTTCTCCGGTATATTTGTGTGTCCGGCTTCCTCAGGAGCAAGTGCTAGCTGTCTCAACAGTAGCTGTTTTTATACCACTCTGGGGAGCTAATTAGTCCTCTCACCTGTGTGAGTACCGCCCTTCGTTTGTAAACATACTAAACTTATATATCAAAAATATTCTTATAATTCACAAAGATATCTTATATTGTTATAAAAGGAGGCAGTCCTATATTTATCATTAGAATGTGCAGTAACTGGGAGCTGCCATTCAAAATTTTAAGAAGTGTGCAATTGCGATTTCAGAACATATAAGACCTTATTCTGGTCCACACGCAATTAAACGCTGCCTGCCGCAAACACAGTCGCCCGCCCGCCATGTTTGTCTGTTGCTAGAACAAAGCACTCACAAGATTTTATAGAAGATGTCAAGTGACCTGGCTGCTTGGAAAATATTGCGACCAGTTTCACTATCCCACAAGCTTTTTGTTGCTTCACCATGAGATTCACCACATTAAGCAGAGTACATATGCTGCTTAGCAAGCCCATAGACATAGCCCTACACTGCAGCGTACATACGCAGCTTAGCACATAGACATCGCCCTAACGCCCCTTCTGAAAAAATAAAACTCAGTTTAAACTGACTTATATTTCCATCGGTGTCATGCGACATCAGCTGCCTGCACCCGGTAAGCATCGGCCTGCCCGTGTGCATTTTAATAGGGAAACCCATAAAACGCTGGGAATTACCCTGCTCTTGCTCCTCGGGGACCGATTGATCTTGAATCAGGCCCTCCAGCCAATAATAATAGTCCAGCATAAGCTTGAAACATAACATTGTTATAAAGATGGTGTCCTTTAATATCTGTGTATTTTATGATCACATTTTGATTGAATTAAATATAACATTGAATGCACTTTTCACATCATGGATTCTTCCTGTACCATCTTGTTACACCTGGAGTTTTCTTGCAAAATGTGGCTTTAAAGAGCTTTCCAGCAGGATGTTGATGATGAGCAAGTTCTCAATGTATTTGTTAATCCTTTGAAAGAACATATGGAGTTGTAGCAACATCCCCATCATCTCTTGTATGATTTTCTTTCTCAGATACATCTTCGCTATCAAAAGATTCCACAAAAGCTGGAAGCTCATCATCAGTCAAAGGTTTTCACTTGGCCATAATGATATTGTATACCTCCTAACTTTTTGAATTAGAAGATCGGGATTCCCGTCCAAAATGTGGGGGTGTGGTCTCACAGCAAGGGTGTGTGGAATTGAGGCAAGGCCTACAAATTAGGGCGAGGCCACACTTCATTTTTTTCTACTGTGGAGGCATGGTCAGCACTCTGTGAGCTGCAGGCCATGCCCCAAGCCCATCACTCTGAATAGATGCTGTGCATATAAGCACCGTGTCCATTCCTCTGACAGGTAGTGGGGACTCCCAATTAGGGAGGGGTATACAGGGGGAGGAGCTGACAATACTACACATTCTATACTCACTGTTTGGTCTACTCCAGTGTCCACTGCTGGATGAAAGAGAAATTATAGAAAGATAGCAAAAAAAAGACACATTGTGAGTTTTGAGCACAATGGTTTATACTCACCAATATTATTTTGCCTAACATATCTTAAATAGATCTCGGAAACACTAGAACTAGTTTTTGTAGTATGTGGTGCTGCTTCACAGGGCTCCTTCATATCATCATTGGACAGCATTGCTTGTTCTGCATCTGATGAAGTAGCAACAGGTATGTGCTCCGCTTCTTGCAAATCTGATGTCTTTGGCTTCTCTGAAGCTTCTAAATGAAATAAAGATTTAAATTTAGAACATGAATAAACACAGGCTCACATTTATGCTCAGCATTTACTACTTTTGCAGAAGATTCTAAATATGTTAAGTTGTGTGTTCTGTACACCCAAGTGCTGAAAGCTATTCAATTCCACATCCACAATGGACATATGAGCTGACCTGAGTAGGATAGCCATCATTGTGGTTTACATTGGTTGTTGCCATTCATATAAACAACGTTTTAAGCCATCAGAAAGATTAGGTCCTGCGCTATAGCAAGCCGATATAGTATAAATATATTAAATATAAATATCACCAGACTCAGTTAAAAACTAGAACTGCGCAATCACATAAAATTGAGTTAATCACAGATAAGTCATTTATTCACATTTACTAAAATAAATGACAACACATCCTAAAATTACATTAAAAAAAAAAAATATATATATATATATATATATATATATATATATATATATATATATATATATATATATACAAAATTACATAAAAAAAAAAAATATATATATATATATAAAAAGAAAAAAGCACAACCGGTTTTGTATTATTGCATCTAGAACGGTATGTTACCTATATTAGTCATGCCTTATGATTAGCTGACCGGTAAGAAAGCATTATGGGCAAAGTAATAGGTTAGTAAATCAGCAGATTGGTTTCAAATTAGTCCGTTAGTAACGATTAATAGGCAGTCCAGTATTATATATACATCACGTTTGTTTGTTAATGTTGAGAGAGAGCACCGGTTTTAGTACTTTGTAATCACTGAAATGATGGGAATTTATAAGGAAATGTCCAGATATTTTATGTCTGACCAGACAGTTTCAAAGAGATACCTTACAGTGTCACCTATACCCCCCATAGACTGCCCATAGGCTGTGGGGGGTATAGGTAAGTTATAAGTGCATTAGTTATGTTGACATTTTGTGTGGTTCTGATGATGAAAGTGATACCATGAAAACAGTAGACTGTGAATACAGGTCTTATTGTAGCAATGTTGTCTCTGAGTGTTATTCTTTAACTATGTACTGTATATGTTTTTTTTATGGGCACTGGAGCATATTGCACTTGTCGAGTTTAAGAACAAATATGTTGTCATGTTACTTAGCGCACATTCTCTGGGAGACACACACACATATAGGGCCATATTCTAGTTCACTCTTTCTGACAAATTCCTTCTTAGATGGACAAAACCATGTGCACTGCAGGGGGGCAGATGTAAAATGTGCAGATATACTTAGATTTGGGTGAGTTATTTTGTTTCTGTGCAGGGTAAATACTGGCTCAAAAATAGGGGGTGTTGTGTGAAATAGGGTAGCCTTAGAGGAGGCACCTATATACACACTACCTGGCGCTCGGCAATTGCAATAACTAATAGTCCTGATAGATCAAAAAAGTTTGTATATAAAGAAAATCTTCAGCTGCAGCATACACTCCCGTGAGCCCGTCAGGCACACAGAGAAAGAAGAAATGGAAAAGGGGAGGGTAGGAGTGAGTTGCGCTGCTGTATATAAATATTGTACACTAGCTGACTGTACAAGGATGAATGCAGGACACACTGTAGCTTTTTTATATAAATTTTATATCTAGAAAAAACACATAAATTTACAACAAGTAAAAACAATAATGAATATAAAATAAAGCATATGAATGTACTGAAAGTTGGGATCCCAAAACAGCTATTTTAGTTTAAATAACTTCACAGCAGAATAGAATAATGAGCTCAATAAATGTAAAGTGGCTTGGAGTTGGCAATAATCTGCAGGTACTTGTTGCAGCAAAAGAATATATATATAGGAGATATCATATATGTCCGGTTCATTCGGGACTGGTCAGTCGGATATATATAAGATTTTCAAGCAATTGTTTAGGCAGTCAATTATATTTTATGCTCACCAAATTAGTAGTAGGTGCTTAATGCTGGTAGACCCAGTTGGTGGAGTTAGGGAGCCCCTCAGATGGAAATGGCTGTTCTCCTCTGCAGCACGCCAGTGAGGTGACCCCGCGGTGTGGGGTGCAAACACCGTTCGATCTACGGCAACACGGAGTAGTTTGGAGGGTAGTATGCCGTCCTGCAATCTGGTAGTCTCTGCGCAGTGTAGTTGGACCGTACACAGCTGATGGCCGGCGGCTCAGGGTGAGGTGAGCCGCACTTCAGCTGGGGAAGCACAGTCAGCGGTGAGCCCAGGGGAGGACGGCAGCGGAATGCACGCTCAAGTGGGACCGGAGGAACGGAGCTTGATTCAGCTTGAGACGGCTAAGTGCCGTTTGATGTATGCACAAGATTTGTGCTGCTGGCTGGGGAGCACGCGAGGCGGCTATTTGCCGGTGATGTTGTGCGGCTAGCGCTTCCTCCGTGAAGTTCTTGCTGTGATATGGCTGATTGGAACACCTTCTCAGGTACCAGGTAGTAGCTTGTCAACGCGTTTCGTCCCCTGTTGTATGCTGGGAACTTTTTCAAGACAGATAGCTGTGTTCTTAGGGTGTACTCCCTTTATAGGTGTGTGATTTACTTCAGGTGTTAAATTAATCAATCAATTGGTCAGTTCATTCAGTTTACGTTTGCTCTATATTCCTAAAGCATACAAACTAACATTTAAATGCATACAGTGTGTCCAACAGCATTAAATAAAAGTATATAGAATATATAAAAAAGACATGTAAGTATAAAAAAGAGGGAATAGTCTTACATATTAGCAAATGGGAGGAAAAAAGAGAATCTCTCTTTCAGGGACAAACTTGAATAGATCAATTAGTTGTTTATCAATTAATTTGTTAGAAAGCTGGTAACATTTAGTGTTATCGCGTCAATTTAGACCTTTGTCTGAAAACCTTATCATGCGATAGTGTGTTAAATTTTCATTTTATATCTAGTAGTCGCATAGAAAACAGATATTAAGAAACATTAGTTCGACTGAATTAGCATATAGATAAACTTGTAAGTCTATAAGCAATAAATACAGAGATGTATTAGAGAGAATATAAATAAATATTTTCATATATTTATATATAGGAGAGACTAGGAAGCAAAAATCATATTTATAAATAAGTATAAAGTATAAAAAATGGAAAAGTATAAATGTAAAAATAAATATAAAAAGAAGAGAAAAAAAGAGAAAAAAAGAGAGAGAAATTAAAAGGAGGATTTCCTTATATACAATATACTTATAAGTAAATATACATAAATAATATATTATATTGCATGTCTCCGCATCCGATAATCGGGTGGAAGCATATAGAGATATAATAGTGTTATCATTATAGTGGCGGGATTTAGATTATATTTATTTTATTTTATTTATTCTGCAACTGTATATTGATTTGTCCATATTCTAGCCCAAAGGATGTAATAGGCATAAATTTAATGGACAATTCTCTGTTCAAAGTAGTAAGCTATATAGTGTAGATTTATAGCGCATAAAAATACATAGATATTAATAACAAATTATTCTATAAACAATAATTTTTCACATGAAGGGACACATTTACCCCTATAAATTTAGTTTTTATTATTGGTACTAACCTTCTAGACAATAATAGAGATAAAATAACAATTATGAAGTCCTGTGATTTTATATGAATAGGAAAAACATTTTATTTTGCTTATTTTCATTTTTAGTTATTAATTAGTTCCAAATATCATAGAATAATTCATTATATTGTTTTATTAAGTGATTCATGGTGACTGCATGAAAATAGAAGTTCTACATATGTTATTACAAAAGATGACACAAGTAATCAAATTATTTGGAGCAAAGATATAGAAATCCAGAGTACATAAAGGAGGTTTTGTATATATATGTAATATAATTTATTAAAAATTATATTTAAGCAGTGTTTTATTAAATAGTTAGTATTTCTTTATATAATCAAATGTAGATTCCAAAGGGATGTTAATATAAGTTGATTCAGGCATTCATCTATTAACCTAATTTATTTGTAAAGTTAACTATGTTTCAGTTATATGTGTAAAATTCTCAGGGGAAGGAGAGAGAGGGGTCTGCAAACCCGGGATGTCACAGTAAACTGCGCATGCCGGGTAGACCACTGTCGCTCCATCCCATGAGAGTTTAGAAAAATTGTAAGTATATGTATATGCAAAAAGGATTATTTATTTATATCAGTCCAGACAGGTAAAGTCCAGGGCTTCATTAAGTCCTTGTGGATTCAAGGTCTCTAATTTAAAAATCCATGCTGATTCGGCCAAGCAAAGTTTTCTGAACCTATCACCTCCTCTTTTAGTGTTCAGAATTTGTTCGATCCCTGTCACTGTAAGTCCACTAGGGTCACCTCCATGTTTAGTCAAAAAATGACGCGGGATGCTATGATTATGCAGTTTTTTAAGGATGTTGTTCCTGTGTTCCCTAAATCTGCTTTTTAGGCTCCTAGTAGTACGACCCACGTACTGGAGTTTACAGGGACACTCCAGCACGTAAACACAGTAGACTGTTTCGCAATTAATAAATTGTTTTATTGGATAAGTTTGTTTGTTTTGGGTTGAAGTTATTAATTTCTTTTTATTAGACATATATTGACAAGTTAGGCAAATATTTTTATTACATTTAAAATTGCCCGATGGTTTGGGGGGGATCCAAGTGGACTTTTCGTGGTGGTTCAGTGGTGGTAGTAGGCTTGGGGATATAAAATCCTTAAGATTCCTATTCCTTCTGAAGGTGATTTTGGGTTTGGTTAAGACTCCCTGTAGGACTTTGTCATGGGATAATAGTTTGAAGTTTTCTAATACAATTTTCTTAATTTGTTGTGATTTGTTATTAAATTTTGAGATGAATGCAATTGAGTTGGTATTTGAATTATCATTTTTGGTTTGGTTTTTAGGTTCCAGTAAGTTAATTCTTTTAACTTTATCTACATTCTCCAATGCTTCCTTTAGTAATTTGTCAGGGTAACCCCTTCTCTTGAAGTTCTTAATCATTATTTCAGATTGTAGTTTGTAGTCAGTGTCTAGTGAACAATTTCGACGGATTCTTAACAGTTGGTTTTTGGGGATATTATTTATCCAGGGCTTATAATGTCCACTATTATAGTGGAGGTAATTATTGGTTCCAACCGGTTTAATATAGTTTGCAGAAGTTAGAAGGCCATTAGAGGTGGAGAATGTGATATCCAGGAAGTTAACAGACGTGTAACTAAAAGTGTGTGTGAATTTTAAATTAAAAGTGTTAAGATTTAAAAAATTAACGAAATCTTGTGCCAAATCGTGTCCACCTTCCCAAATAATAAACAGATCGTCAATGAAACGGCCATAGAGGACCAGATTCTCTCTATATGGACCGCCCCATATAAGTTGTTCTTCTAGGCGGCCCACATAGAGGTTCGCGAAACTCGGCGCAAATCTGGTCCCCATGGCCGTCCCAAGGCGCTGTAAAAAATAGTGATCTTCAAAAATAAAATAATTGTGAGTGAGAATAAAGTGAATAGAATCTAAAATAAATTGCCTCTTAACTGGTGTAATCTCAGTGTCCAAATCTAAATAGTGACTAACTGCACCCACACCCTTATCGTGCGGTATATTCGTGTATCCAGAGAAGAATCACAATTTCTTTTTCCTTATCACCCTGTCACTCCTACTTTTTACTTTTTACCCAAAATTCACAAAGACCTCACTTCACCCCCAGGTAGACCCATTATTTCTGGTGTAGGATCCCTCACTTCTAATTTATCACATTTTGTAGATTCTCACTTACAAAAATTCGTTATTGCACTTTCTTCGCACATTAAGGACACAACGCACATTTTAAACAAAACTTTAGATTTATCCTGGAACAGGGGTTGGGGTTTTCTAACCCTTGATGTCCAGGCACTATACACGAATATACCGCACGATAAGGGTGTGGGTGCAGTTAGTCACTATTTAGATTTGGACACTGAGATTACACCAGTTAAGAGGCAATTTATTTTAGATTCTATTCACTTTATTCTCACTCACAATTATTTTATTTTTGAAGATCACTATTTTTTACAGCGCCTTGGGACGGCCATGGGGACCAGATTTGCGCCGAGTTTCGCGAACCTCTATGTGGGCCGCCTAGAAGAACAACTTATATGGGGCGGTCCATATAGAGAGAATCTGGTCCTCTATGGCCGTTTCATTGACGATCTGTTTATTATTTGGGAAGGTGGACACGATTTGGCACAAGATTTCGTTAATTTTTTAAATCTTAACACTTTTAATTTAAAATTCACACACACTTTTAGTTACACGTCTGTTAACTTCCTGGATATCACATTCTCCACCTCTAATGGCCTTCTAACTTCTGCAAACTATATTAAACCGGTTGGAACCAATAATTACCTCCACTATAATAGTGGACATTATAAGCCCTGGATAAATAATATCCCCAAAAACCAACTGTTAAGAATCCGTCGAAATTGTTCACTAGACACTGACTACAAACTACAATCTGAAATAATGATTAAGAACTTCAAGAGAAGGGGTTACCCTGACAAATTACTAAAGGAAGCATTGGAGAATGTAGATAAAGTTAAAAGAATTAACTTACTGGAACCTAAAAACCAAACCAAAAATGATAATTCAAATACCAACTCAATTGCATTCATCTCAAAATTTAATAACAAATCACAACAAATTAAGAAAATTGTATTAGAAAACTTCAAACTATTATCCCATGACAAAGTCCTACAGGGAGTCTTAACCAAACCCAAAATCACCTTCAGAAGGAATAGGAATCTTAAGGATTTTATATCCCCAAGCCTACTACCACCACTGAACCACCACGAAAAGTCCACTTGGATCCCCCCCAAACCATCGGGCAATTTTAAATGTAATAAAAATATTTGCCTAACTTGTCAATATATGTCTAATAAAAAGAAATTAATAACTTCAACCCAAAACAAACAAACTTATCCAATAAAACAATTTATTAATTGCGAAACAGTCTACTGTGTTTACGTGCTGGAGTGTCCCTGTAAACTCCAGTACGTGGGTCGTACTACTAGGAGCCTAAAAAGCAGATTTAGGGAACACAGGAACAACATCCTTAAAAAACTGCATAATCATAGCATCCCGCGTCATTTTTTGACTAAACATGGAGGTGACCCTAGTGGACTTACAGTGACAGGGATCGAACAAATTCTGAACACTAAAAGAGGAGGTGATAGGTTCAGAAAACTTTGCTTGGCCGAATCAGCATGGATTTTTAAATTAGAGACCTTGAATCCACAAGGACTTAATGAAGCCCTGGACTTTACCTGTCTGGACTGATATAAATAAATAATCCTTTTTGCATATACATATACTTACAATTTTTCTAAACTCTCATGGGATGGAGCGACAGTGGTCTACCCGGCATGCGCAGTTTACTGTGACATCCCGGGTTTGCAGACCCCTCTCTCTCCTTCCCCTGAGAATTTTACACATATAACTGAAACATAGTTAACTTTACAAATAAATTAGGTTAATAGATGAATGCCTGAATCAACTTATATTAACATCCCTTTGGAATCTACATTTGATTATATAAAGAAATACTAACTATTTAATAAAACACTGCTTAAATATAATTTTTAATAAATTATATTACATATATATACAAAACCTCCTTTATGTACTCTGGATTTCTATATCTTTGCTCCAAATAATTTGATTACTTGTGTCATCTTTTGTAATAACATATGTAGAACTTCTATTTTCATGCAGTCACCATGAATCACTTAATAAAACAATATAATGAATTATTCTATGATATTTGGAACTAATTAATAACTAAAAATGAAAATAAGCAAAATAAAATGTTTTTCCTATTCATATAAAATCACAGGACTTCATAATTGTTATTTTATCTCTATTATTGTCTAGAAGGTTAGTACCAATAATAAAAACTAAATTTATAGGGGTAAATGTGTCCCTTCATGTGAAAAATTATTGTTTATAGAATAATTTGTTATTAATATCTATGTATTTTTATGCGCTATAAATCTACACTATATAGCTTACTACTTTGAACAGAGAATTGTCCATTAAATTTATGCCTATTACATCCTTTGGGCTAGAATATGGACAAATCAATATACAGTTGCAGAATAAATAAAATAAAATAAATATAATCTAAATCCCGCCACTATAATGATAACACTATTATATCTCTATATGCTTCCACCCGATTATCGGATGCGGAGACATGCAATATAATATATTATTTATGTATATTTACTTATAAGTATATTGTATATAAGGAAATCCTCCTTTTAATTTCTCTCTCTTTTTTTCTCTTTTTTTCTCTTCTTTTTATATTTATTTTTACATTTATACTTTTCCATTTTTTATACTTTATACTTATTTATAAATATGATTTTTGCTTCCTAGTCTCTCCTATATATAAATATATGAAAATATTTATTTATATTCTCTCTAATACATCTCTGTATTTATTGCTTATAGACTTACAAGTTTATCTATATGCTAATTCAGTCGAACTAATGTTTCTTAATATCTGTTTTCTATGCGACTACTAGATATAAAATGAAAATTTAACACACTATCGCATGATAAGGTTTTCAGACAAAGGTCTAAATTGACGCGATAACACTAAATGTTACCAGCTTTCTAACAAATTAATTGATAAACAACTAATTGATCTATTCAAGTTTGTCCCTGAAAGAGAGATTCTCTTTTTTCCTCCCATTTGCTAATATGTAAGACTATTCCCTCTTTTTTATACTTACATGTCTTTTTTATATATTCTATATACTTTTATTTAATGCTGTTGGACACACTGTATGCATTTAAATGTTAGTTTGTATGCTTTAGGAATATAGAGCAAACGTAAACTGAATGAACTGACCAATTGATTGATTAATTTAACACCTGAAGTAAATCACACACCTATAAAGGGAGTACACCCTAAGAACACAGCTATCTGTCTTGAAAAAGTTCCCAGCATACAACAGGGGACGAAACGCGTTGACAAGCTACTACCTGGTACCTGAGAAGGTGTTCCAATCAGCCATATCACAGCAAGAACTTCACGGAGGAAGCGCTAGCCGCACAACATCACCGGCAAATAGCCGCCTCGCGTGCTCCCCAGCCAGCAGCACAAATCTTGTGCATACATCAAACGGCACTTAGCCGTCTCAAGCTGAATCAAGCTCCGTTCCTCCGGTCCCACTTGAGCGTGCATTCCGCTGCCGTCCTCCCCTGGGCTCACCGCTGACTGTGCTTCCCCAGCTGAAGTGCGGCTCACCTCACCCTGAGCCGCCGGCCATCAGCTGTGTACGGTCCAACTACACTGCGCAGAGACTACCAGATTGCAGGACGGCATACTACCCTCCAAACTACTCCGTGTTGCCGTAGATCGAACGGTGTTTGCACCCCACACCGCGGGGTCACCTCACTGGCGTGCTGCCGAGGAGAACAGCCATTTCCATCTGAGGGGCTCCCTAACTCCACCAACTGGGTCTACCAGCATTAAGCACCTACTACTAATTTGGTGAGCATAAAATATAATTGACTGCCTAAACAATTGCTTGAAAATCTTATATATATCCGACTGACCAGTCCCGAATGAACCGGACATATATGATATCTCCTATATATATATTCTTTTGCTGCAACAAGTACCTGCAGATTATTGCCAACTCCAAGCCACTTTACATTTATTGAGCTCATTATTCTATTCTGCTGTGAAGTTATTTAAACTAAAATAGCTGTTTTGGGATCCCAACTTTCAGTACATTCATATGCTTTATTCTATATTCATTATTGTTTTTACTTGTTGTAAATTTATGTGTTTTTTCTAGATATAAAATTTATATAAAAAAGCTACAGTGTGTCCTGCATTCATCCTTGTACAGTCAGCTAGTGTACAATATTTATATACAGCAGCGCAACTCACTCCTACCCTCCCCTTTTCCGTAAATACTGGCTGCTTTATTTTTACACTGCAATATAGATCTCACTTTTAAATAAAACACCACCCAAATCTAATTCTCTCTGCACAAGTTACATCTGCCCCACCTGCAGTGCACATGGTTTTGTCCATCTAAGAAGGAATTTGTCAGACAGAGTGAACTAGAATAAGGCCCATAATCAGTCTTTGTGGACAGCACTCCAATTATTCTTCCAAAAATGGGTGCTTTCTGACCTAGAATTCCATGAGCAAATGGAATTCGCCGTTCGCCGAGAATGGGACGCGCATGCATGCTTGTGCGCCTCATTGTCAGCAATGGGAACGCGCGTATCCATATACTGTATATATATATATATATATATATATATATATATATATATATATATATATATATATATATATATTGTACTATATACCATATTTTATATGTTAGATGTTACACATCATGAGTTTTCTTTTCTACTGTAGAAATATGTTGAATATGCCCTCATGCCGTCAACATCTGATGTTACAGGGTTAAATCATAACTTTAGCAAAGAATCTCGACCGAGGTTGATTAGGAGCGCTTGGCACCAGCTGTTACCCCAATAACTAAGCAGCTGCTGAAAAGGGAGTAGTCAGCTCCCTCATGAAAATACACAAAAACAAACAGATAAGCAGCGCTGTACAATTAGAAATATTAATAACAGGTGAACCCAGTGTTGGCTGAAATAGCTGTAACAATTTTAATAAAGGCACATATAAATAAAATGATGTCACTCCAATTGGAATGAAAAAAGATTCAATATACAATAATTAAAAACAAGGTGTGGTGGAATATCAACGGTGGTATAATATAACCTGCTCTGGAACGGGTGTAAGTCCTTGGGAATACAGTCCTGGGGTGAACCGATTTAGGGTTTCTTTGGGAAGCCGCTGGAGGTTTTATGAGTCCGTTTGAATTAGGGTGATAGTCGCCCACGCTTGGAGTCACCTCGACGATGGATGCGGATAAGAGCAAAGTGTCCCAATATGTTGTTTTTCTCCCAGGCTTTTTTAATCCTCAGGTCCAGAGTGTTAGGCAGGTAGCAAAGTCCCACAGACAAATTCTAAGAATTCCACACAGCACCACAGCACCTACGCGTTTCGCTGACCTCTGTCAGCTTTATCAAGGTGTCTTAATGAATGTGCCTTGGGGGTATATATACCCTGAACATCCTGTTAGCTTAATTAGCATATATAATTGGTTCACTTGGAAATACAATACATAATAAAATAAAGACATACTCGGAGACAGATACAGATATCCTGTATAATATATACATAAATAAAGTGCAAAAAATATATTCTAAAACCATAATTAGAGGGTTACAAGATCTGTTGTTTATATCCTGGTCTTTCACTTCCGGGTTGTTACCAGGTCGATTTAGTCGATTTATGTTTAAACATACCATTCTTTTGGGGAATCTATATTATTATTTTGCTTTGGAATGAAGTAAACTATGACTAAATCGACCTGGTAACAACCCGGAAGTGAAAGACCAGGATATAAACAACAGATCTTGTAACCCTCTAATTATGGTTTTAGAATATATTTTTTGCACTTTATTTATGTATATATTATACAGGATATCTGTATCTGTCTCCGAGTATGTCTTTATTTTATTATGTATTGTATTTCCAAGTGAACCAATTATATATGCTAATTAAGCTAACAGGATGTTCAGGGTATATATACCCCCAAGGCACATTCATTAAGACACCTTGATAAAGCTGACAGAGGTCAGCGAAACGCGTAGGTGCTGTGGTGCTGTGTGGAATTCTTAGAATTTGTCTGTGGGACTTTGCTACCTGCCTAACACTCTGGACCTGAGGATTAAAAAAGCCTGGGAGAAAAACAACATATTGGGACACTTTGCTCTTATCCGCATCCATCGTCGAGGTGACTCCAAGCGTGGGCGACTATCACCCTAATTCAAACGGACTCATAAAACCTCCAGCGGCTTCCCAAAGAAACCCTAAATCGGTTCACCCCAGGACTGTATTCCCAAGGACTTACACCCGTTCCAGAGCAGGTTATATTATACCACCGTTGATATTCCACCACACCTTGTTTTTAATTATTGTATATTGAATCTTTTTTCATTACAATTGGAGTGACATCATTTTATTTATATGTGCCTTTTTTAAAATTGTTACAGCTATTTCAGCCAACACTGGGTTCACCTGTTATTAATATTTCTAATTGTACAGCGCTGCTTATCTGTTTGTTTTTGTGTACATCATAACTTTACTCATTGTGCCATGCTGCATTGTGATAATTACTACATCCACAAATTACCTATGGAAAAAGTAAATGTGGACAATGTATCTGTAGTGGCATCCCTTGTTCTCTTTCTTGTCCCTGAGTCTCCTTTGGAAGACCGATTCTGTGAAGCTTTATTAGACGAGCAAGTGCTAGCAGATGGAATGGACTCCTTTGTGTTCCACAAAAATTTTATTCTGTCATTGTGATCTAAAAGGAAGCAGATAGAACTTTAGTAAGCTCAAGTACATGCATATCTACTAGAGATGTGCAGGTTCAGATTTAATTGGTTCTTATTGCCAAATTATCAAAAGTTCAAATTTTTCCAATTGGTTATCAGCTGTCACATGTTTTGGATAGCCAATAAGATTCTGCTGTGAGAACTGAGTAAATCCAGGTAAAACCGAACCTGCACATCTCTAATATCTACATATCATACATCACAGATAAGTTCAATAAACAATGGTTATTAGACAATAGAATATTATTTTTTTAAATATTTTTTCTCTGTGTAAATAGAATATTGGTCACATGAATATTAAAACACTCACATTAAATCTATATAACTTTCACTAACAAGCAGATTACACCATTTTCAGTTCATTCTGTACTTTCTCTACGTAAAATGAAGCCTTTATACATTCACATAACTGCACAGCATGTAATCACAAACTGAATATTTATTACACCCCAGCTTTTTTGCAAATGGAGGAGTCACCTTAAACCTAAAATGCAGGTTTTCATAAGGGGAAAGTCAAAACTACATTTACCTTGCAAAATATGCAATGTAGTATTTCAAACATTCAAGTTTTGTAGTGGAATGAAAGCTATTTATCGATAATAAAGATATATACACAGTTGAGTCACATTTTTATGACCACCAACTAATAGCCAGAGTAACCACTGTGTGGACAGCAGCTTGACAGGCTGGGAGTGACCCAGTAAGGAGCTGGTAGTACCAGGTATCTGGTGCCATGCTGAGTGCAGTGCATCCTACAGCAAAAAAATAAAAATAAAAAAATTCCCCAGACCATAACGCTGCCACCAAGAGCTTGTGTTCTTCCAGCAATGGTTGCAGGGTGTTTTTTCTCCGATGCTTCTCGCCTGATATTCCAACCAGCCATCCATTAGATGAAGCAGAAAACGTAACAAATCAGAGAAGGCAACCCTCCATCAATAAGTGGAAGTCTAATTCTGATACTGCCGTGCAAATTAAAGCCTTTTCTGCCAAGTCAACTTCATTAGCATAGGCGCTGTTATCATCCGTTTGCTGCAGATCAGTGAGCTGCTTCAGTGTAGAGCAGGGCTGGGCAATTACGGCCCTCCAGATGTTGATGAACTACACATTCCAGGATGCTTTGCATTAGTTTTGGTATGTGGCCATGCTGAAACTGATGCAAGGGCATGCTGGGATGTGTAGTTCATCAACATCTGGAGGGCCGCAATTGCCCAGCCCTGGTGTAGAGTGTCAGTCAGCCCTCACACACCTTTGCAGCTCACATTCACCTCTCACATGAAATGGAACGTGGTACTCTGCAGTTTTCAAATCGATTTTATATATATGGTACTTGTTTCCTAGCACGGCCACACCGATCATGATCTTGGGCTTCGCAGGTAAAAAATCGCGTCGGTCGCATCGCATGCGGGCTAAAAAATCGCATGCGATGCGACGCCCGCGATTTCCCATAGGGAACAATGTTATATGCCTCAATTTACCCAAATCATCATAGGGAACAATGTTAAATGGGCCAGAAACCCCCCAAAACAACCCTGAACAGTGAAATGGCCCCCCCAAATTAGTTAACGCCACCCCACGATCAACGTGAACCCGAAGCGTGGCGAGCGCAGCGAGCCCGCGAGGGGCGGCGGTACGCGTCCTCCGACCTTTTCATACCCCCACTATCCACGTCGGCGTGGAGTTGAGAACAGAATAGTGTGGCGAGCGCAGCGAGCCACCGAGCCCGAAGCGTGGCGAGCGTCGCGAGGGGTCGCGGATACCTGTGAAGTCTGCGAATGGACGCGTTTACCTGTGAAGGTATCCGCGTACCCTCGCCACGCTTCGGGCTCGCCACACTATTCTATTCTCAACTCCACGCCGACGTGGATAGTGGGGGTATGAAAAGGTCGGAGGACGCGTACCGCTGCGCTCGCCACGCTTCGGGTTCACGTTGATCGTGGGGTGGCGTTAACTAATTTGGGGGGGCCATTTCACTGTTCAGAGGTGTTTTTGGGGGTTTCTGGCCCATTTAACATTGTTCCCTATGATGATTTGGATAAATTGAGGCATTTAACATTGTTCCCTATGGGAAATCGCGGGCATCGCGTCAGGACCATTTAAGCCTTTTTTAGCCGCCTGCGATGCGACCGACGCGATTTTGACTTTTTTCAATGCATTTCAATGGGAAATTACGGCCATCGCGTCGGTCGCATCGCAGGCCACTAAAAATTACCCGCGATGCCCGCGATTGTGGCCGTGCTAGGAAACAAGTACCATATATATATATATATATATATATATATATATATATATACACACACACACACACACACAGTCGAATAAGAAACATCACTCCAGGACTTGCAAAACAATGAAAACTTTAGTGGTTGTCAGTCAACCAGTGTTTGACCGACAACCACTAAAGTTTTCATTGTGTTGCAAGTCCTGGAGTGATGTTTCGTATTCCACTGTATGTCTATTTGGGAAGTTCTCCCATGGAACGGGCACCCAGGCAGGCATCTGAACGCTGTCCTGGCAGCTGGGCAGTAGAACCCCAATAAAGAAGAATCAGGTGACAACCATCTTAAACAACGTTTCAGTCGTATTAGACAACTATTTTTCAAGTCATACTTGAAAAAAGTTGTCTAATACAACTGAAACGTTGTCTAAGATGGTTGTCACCTGATTCGTTTTTATTGTGGTTCCGAGTGCCGCACCATTGCTGCTATCTACAAATCCCTCTTGTGAAGGCACCAGACAAAGGACTTTTTAGTTTTAAGGAGTGCCGGAGCCCGTCATATACTTGGTCCTTGATATTATGTCCTCTAGTATAGCACGACATTGGCCGAACTGTTTTTAAACAGGGCAATGCACTATCAGATTTTATTATCGGCAAAAGGGCTCTAGTGGCTCTCTGGACAATTGGACTGGAGCTTGTGAATGGTTGTTTCCATTGGATTAAATTCTTGTTGGAGCGCTCCTTGGCTGTTAAGAGCACTTGACGTGGTATAGCAGGGGTGGCCAACCGGTCAGAGGTAAAGAGCCGAAAAATATCAGTCGTCAAGCCAAAATCATGCGCGCGCCAAAAAGGGGCGTGATCGGGGGAGTGGTCAGGGGCGTGGTCATATGACACAAGGAGAGTGGCCACATGACAAAACTTTATGCCCCCAGTGCCAGATATGCCCCCCACAGTGCCAAACATCATATGCCCCCCACAGTGCCAAACATCATATGCCCCCCACAGTGCCAAACATCATATGCCCCCCACAGTGCCAAACATCATATGCCCCCCACAGTGCCAAACATCACATGCCCCTCAAAGTTCCAAACATATGCCCCCACAGTGCCAAACATCATATGCCCCCACAGTGCCAAACATATGCCCCCACAGTTAGGAAGCTGGGCCCTCCAGCACAGGTGTTGCCCACAGTGCAACACCTATGCTGGAGGGCCCAGCTTCCTAACTAAAGGGCCCACCTAGAGGGCCAGGAGGGCCCAACAAACAAATGAGCCACGGGCCAAGAGGGCCCGACTAATGCGCACACAGGCCAGAAGGGCCTGAATTTGCCCACGGGCCTAGTGCCCGACACCCGGTGGTCTAGGGTGGATGGAGGGTAGGAGGCCAAAGGCCCCTACCTGGTGTTGGGAGAGGCCGCTGGGGGGAGCTTCGTCAGCTCTTTTGCTTCCCACCCCCGCTGGCCTCTCCGGGAGCCATCTTCTTTTTTCTTGCAGAAGGCGCCGGAGATCTTCTGTCTTGATCCCGGCGTCTCCTGGCCTCTTCAGCGGCGCCGGAACTCTTCTCCCCGCCGCCGTCTTCTGCGCCATCCTCCGGCGGCTTCTCGTGTCTTCAGGAGCGCTCCTGCGCTCCGCCGGCGTGGAGAAGACTTTTCGCCCTCCCGCTGGCGTCTGATGTCAGACGCCGGGGGCAGGGCGGAAACGGCGCGGCGAGCGCTGATTGGCTCGCCGCGGCCGTTTCCTATTGGCCGCCGATGCGGCGTTTTGAATTTGGCAGCCAAATTGGCGCCAAATTCAAAACCCCGCTTTGCAGACGGGATGGGAGCCGCAATTTAGCCGCTGTGGTATAGGAAAGACTTCTTTTTGTTGTTGGACCAAGTGGTCCATACGGACATAAAGGGGTTTGACAAAATGGACACTGTTGGTACCCCGTTCCTGTGTAAACCTCCTGGATGCTGTCGGTGCCTCAGTTGCAGAACATGCAAAAATCTAGTAACGTGCCGATCCTTCAAAAACCCACATTCAGATGTCATTATCCCCATCAAGCAGGTCCTGACGTGCCAGATGACACGTGATCTACCTCCTCTTTTGCCCGTGCCAGTTGTTTTATGTGGGCAAGACCATACGTACCATAAGGGAGAGAATGGCATTACATCGGTCATCGATTAATATAGCCATACGCTCCAGGAAAGCTGATCAACCAGTGGTTAGACACTGTCTAGAGGTGGGCCACCAGTTGCTGACAATAAATTCATCCTGATTGACCACATCCCCCCTTTCGCCGTGGTGGCGACAGAGATGGGGCTTTCTTGAAACTAGAGTCCAAGTGGATTCATAAATTACAAATTGTGAGACCCCCTAGGACTTAACTGGAGCATTCTTTATTAAATTCCACAGTAATATTGTGCATATCAGTATTATCCAGTGAGCATCTCTACTGTCAGTATGTTAGTTGCATCATCGGCCAGGCTAGATATTTTTCATGTATTTATAACAGTACTGTCTTATTTACCGTTTATTTACCAATTGACATGTCTTATCTGTGGTCTCTGATTACAGTGTTGTTTACCGCTGATGGGGTCTGACTGGCGGCTGGGGACGGCGTCTCTGGTCCGATGCGTCTCCTAGCAACGGATTTACAGAGGAAGCTGTCAGCACTATACTCGGCTTACTTCCGGGGGCTGGGCAAGGGCGCACCCGGACTGCCGGACAGACTCGCGCGGGATGGTGAGTATATATTGTGTGTTACAGTTCTTATACCACACATCTTACCTTGAGGAAAATGCCTATGCACATTGAAACGTTGGTATTTCAGATGTGTGTGTGTGTGTGTGTGTGTGTGTGTGTGTGTGTGTGTGTGTGTGTATATATATATATATATATATGGGATGCGGTCATCTATTAGAATGAACTTAGGTCTAGTCATTAGGTCTACCCCACCTAATCAAAAAAACAGTGAAAAACCCATGTCGACCTTATGACCAGTCGACCTTCCTCATGTCGACCTTTATGCAAATTCGACCTTAAGTCATGTCGACCTTGGCCCATGTCGACCTTAAGTCAGGTCGACCTTCCTGCCAGTCGACCTAGTGGGGTAGACCTAATGACTGTAGACCTAAGTTCATTCTGACAGATGTACCGATTCCATATATATATATATATATATATATATATATATATATATATATATATATATATATATATATATTTGTTTAACCTAATAAAACTTGCATACAGGTTGAGTATCCCTTATCCAAAAATCTGCTATCCAAATTATTTTTTGCTAAAAGCACTACTGGGGACATCTGTAACAGCATTACCTAGCACATGATATGTAACTGGCACTTACAGTTGTCTTCAAAATTATTCAACCCCCACTGAAATTGAATGTTTTGGCCAGTTTGACATTGATTTTGATCATTCAGTCATCTTGCTTACATTTACATGAAAGAGGCACTTGTAGGTCAGAGAAATATAAACTTAAGTTTATAATGAAATAACCACAAATGTCTTTTCTGTGCTCACATCATTATTAGTTTTTATTCAACCCCCAAGTGACATTCAATCTTAGTACTTAGTACAACATCCTTTTACAGTTATAACAGCTTTTAAATGTGAAGCATAGCTTGACACAAGTGTCTTGCAGCGATCTACGGGTATCTTCGCCCATTCTTCATGGGCAAAAGCCTCCAGTTCAGTCAAATTCTTAGGCTTGCGCACTGCAACTGCTTTCTTTAAGTCCCACCAGAGGTTCTCAATCGGATTTAAATCTGGTGACTGCGATGGCCACTCCAAAATGTTCCAGCCTTTCCTCTGCAACCATGCTCTAGTGGACTTGGAGGTATGCTTGGGATCATTGTCCTGTTGAAAGGTCCAACGTCTCCCAAGCCTCAGGTTGTGACGGACTGCATCACATTTTCATCCAATATCTCCTGGTACTGAAGAGAATTCATGGTACCTTATACACGCTGAAGCTTCCCTGTACCTGCAGAAGCAAAACAGCCCCAAAGCATAATTGACCCTCCGCCATGCTTCACAGTAGGCAAGGTGTTCTTTTCGTCATATGCCTTGTTCTTCCTCCTCCAAACAGAGCGTTGATCCATGGGCCCAAACAGTTCTAATTTTGTTTCATCAGTCCACAGAACACTATCCCACAACTTTTGTGGTTTGCCCACATGACTTTTGGCATACTGCAGTCGACTCTTCTTATTCTTGGGAGACAGCAAGGGGGTGCGCCTGGGGGTTCTGGCATGGAGACCTTCATTACGCAGTGTGCGCCTTATTGTCTGAGCTGAAACTTCTATACCCACATCTGACAAATCTTTTTTCAGTTCCTCAGCAGTCACACGGGGACTTTTATCCACTCTACGCTTCAGGTAGCGCACAGCAGTCGAAGTCAGGATCTTCTTTCTTCCACGACCAGGTAGCATTTCAATAGTGCCCTTTGCCTTGAATTTGCGAATGATGCTTCCTATGGTGTCTCTTGGTATGTTTAACTTCTTTGCAATCTTCTTATAGCCATTGCCCTTCCTGTGAAGACAAATCACCTCTTCTCTTGTCTTCCTGGACCATTCTCTTGACTTCACCATGTTTGTAACCACACCAGTAAATGTCTAGAAGGAGCTGAGTATCACAGTCATTTTAAAGCTGCCTAATTGGTGCTTATTATGCTTGATTGGTGCTCGGTGACATCCACAGGTGTTTTCAATACCTGATTGAAAACACCAGAATTAACCTCTCTTCTTCAGAGTGGTAGTCTTTAAGGGGTTGAATAATTGTGGCAATGAAGAAACCACAAAATACACATTTACTACTGTGTTATATAAACAATTGATGTCATTTTAGTTGCATTTGGTTCTTTAAAACGTCCTTGTAGGATTTCATTCTGAATACAATTCCAAATGTACACTATAGTCCCTAAACCCCTTTACAGCATTGGGGGTTGAATAATTTTGAACACAACTGCAATATGTGCAAGAAAATGATTGCTTGGCATTTAAATTCAGAATCTGAAATAGTACACAAACCATGTTTTAAAACCTTGTTTTATGCACAAATAAAATATATTTGTTTGTATTTCATGTGTTTATACAAGATAAATGCAAGATACCTCATGATACATCATTGAAAAACAAAAATATTCTAAAATACTAAATAATCTGTTATCCAAATTTCTTCTGGTCCCGAGCATTTTGGATAAGGATACCCAACAGAAAAATCAAGTATAATACAGTGTGTTTCATATTTCATACATCTAAACATCTTAAAATACCTGAATAGCTGCTCTCTTTGCTTTCACGATGTTTACCACGGTCATGTTTACCACGGTCATGTTTACATGGATAATCCTTCTACAAAGAGTAGTGTAGAAAAAAAAATGGTTAAAAATTAATCATTGTACTATTTTCTAAAAAGATAAATGCCCATACACTTAAAATGATTTGTAAGATAGTCAGAAAATCTTTGTTTGGGCCCAAGAATGTTACATACATATGCAGTGATCGCAAATACACGCTATATCGCTTACTTTACCCTAAATTTCTGACTGGGGACAAACAAACTGAGTGGGTCCCCAGCGACGCACTCTGATGCAGCCAGTCCTGTGGAGCTGTCATGCGTCCAACCGGGAACCAGCAGAAAAGCAGCAGCTGAACGGGAACCAGCGAAGGAGGAGCAACCAGCAGGGAACCAGCGGCTGTCCTGAAAACAGCTGAGAAGCAGCAGCTATCTGGGAACCATTAGAGGAGCAGCAAGCTGCAGGGAACCGCCAGAGGAATAGCAAGCAGCGGGGAACTGCCAAATGCGCAGCGTGCTGCCTGTGGACAGCAAAAGGAGCAGCAGCCTTCTGAGGGCCAGGAGCGGAGCAGAACAGTATCTGCCTATGGACCAACAAAAGAGCATTGTCCTATCTGGGGACCAGGAGAGCCACAGATGCTGGTGAGAATGACACATGGGCTCCTCTCCCCACCCTCCCCTCTCACCCAGTCTCTTCACTCCATGTCTACTCATCCCCGCTCACCCCCATCACCTCAGGCCCTCTCACTTCTCATTGCCTCACCCCCTCTCGCCCCACATCAGCTTACTCCCCGTTGCCTCAACCCATCTTGCTCCCTGTCACTTCACACCTTCTTGACCCCCGTTCCATGAAGCTCTCTTACCATGTCCACACCTTTCTCTCCCTCTCTTTTTCGCTCTCTTTCCCCGACACCCTCTTTGTCTCTTACACCACTCTTTCTTCTGTCACCCTCAAGCTGTGTACACACGTTTTCGATTCGATTTTGCCTATAGAAGCAAAATCGAATCCACATCGAATGGTTTTTAGGATACTTTCAATCTGCATTTGATTTGATGCATGCTCCCGTTTTCTCAAAATCGAAAAGAAAAATAGACTGTAGGAATCTCGAATTTGATCCAGTAAATCGAATGAGTACATTGTGTCTACACTGTGAAATCGAATCGAATGCAAAAGTACAGATCTAATGCTAAATTGAATGGGAAAATCTAATGACCGATCTAATAGAAAATCGAATCTAAAGCAAAACGAAGTGTGTGTACACAGCTTTAGGGCGGTTTCACACACACCGGCTCCTGCCGGCGGCGAAAACCCGCACGGACAGAAAGCCGTGCAGCACACAGTAGTTTATCATGGATGGGATGGCCACAGACCGGCAGCCGTCCCTTCCAATGGCGGGATCCGGCTGCAACCGGACGGCCGGGCCGTGGCCGTCCCGTGTGGATGGACACAATAGTGTCCAGTCACAACTGGCCGTGCGGGATTTCGACGTCCGGCAGGAGCCGGACCGTGTGAAATAGCCCTAAGGGGCATTGTAGTGACAGTAGCGGGGTGGGGTATCTTAAAAGCATAATTTGTGATTGGACTCAATAGGACCCCAACTTTATAATGTGAGGGGTCAGTGACCTCAATTAGTGTTTATGTCTAATCTTAGGATGATTGACTAATTTATATATAGTTACAGCTGAACTAAGCCTCAAAAAGTGATAAAGCGGAGAGTGGTAAAATACTTACCAATCAGCTAACTGCCATGTTATAGACTGTAAACAAATATAAGGAAGGTGGAGTGCTGAGAGTAAATTGGATCAATAAAGTATCAGTAATCATAAAATTTTCTTAAAACAAGTCTGCATTAAGCATATAACAATAAATGTGTGGTATCCCGGACGGCTCCCCGACAGTCGGGATTCCGATAGTCAGTACTCCGATGTCGGAATCCTGACTGCTCAGCGTGGTGAGCGCAATGAAGCCCCTCACGGGCACGGTGGCGAGCTGCGCTCGCCACCTATTTTATTCTCCCTCTATGGGGGTTGTGGACCCCCACGAGGGAGCAGTCGGGATTCCGACATCGGAGTACTGACTATCGGAATCCCGACTGTCGGGGAGCCGTCCGGCACCCAACAATAAAATTATATTGATTATTAACAAGTGTGCTAATGTTAATAACTGTATGCAATTTGAGCAAATGAAGCAATTAGAGGCTGTATACTTAAATAAATGAGGAGTCCTGCTTGTTCCTGTGAGAATCAATGACTCACTTTCCTACTGGGTATCTTTGGAGAAACAATTTGAGGGAGTCCATAAACCTTGTCGGATCTTAAAATGCGCAGGAGGGTGAATGCTATCCTCAGGTAATAGAGGTGTCCTCACGATGTGTGCGGTATTTTTAATCCTCAGTAAGCAGGTGGTGGTGTCCCAAAAAGATGATAAAGTGCAGGGTAATTCCAAACTGGAGCCCAGGGGTGAGCATTATGAGTTGAATGAAAGCAGGGAGTCCATTACAACCTCTAAAATCAAAGTGCTGCCATAACTCAACTCATAACGCTTACCCCTGGGCTCCAGTTTGGAATTACCCTGCGCATTATCATCTTTTTGGGACACCACCACCTGCTTACTGAGGATTACAAATACCTCACACATCATGAGGACACCTCTATTACCAGAGGATAGCATTCACCCTCCAGCGCTATTTAGTATCCGGCAAGGTTTATGGACACCCTCAAATTGTTTCTCCAAAGATACCCAGTAGGAAAGTGAGTCATTGATTCTCACAGGAGCTACACAGGAACAAGCAGGACTCCTCATTTACTAAGTATACAGCCTCTAATTGCTTAATTTTCTCAAATTGCACACACTTATTAACATTAGTACACCCGTTAATAATTGCTATAATTTTATTGTTATATGCTTAATGCATACTTGTTTTAATAAAATGTTATGATTGCCGTGATACTTAATTGATCCAATTTACTCTCAGCGCTCCACCTTTCTTATATTTGTTTAAACCTATTTTAGGGGATTTGACATCCCCCTGTGGAAGCCGCTTGGCAATAAAACCCTAGTGGGTGCCTGTTTTATTTATACGGCCACCAGGCTCAAATATATTTATGTTCTAGATTGTACTTGAAAAATGACAGGAGTTAATTGGCTGGTAGTTTATCACTCTCCACTTTATCACTTTTTAAAGCTTCGTACATCTGGCTCAGTCAAATACACATAAATTCTACAACAATCTAAAATATGGGACACAGTTTCCAAATGCAAAGAAATTCTCTATTTGTTAATGCCAATTCTCCATCACTTGAGAAAGAGGGATGACAAATGCAGCATTTTTAATATAGGCATATAAATGTATCTAGCCACCAGTTAGCAATCTGGATACATATATATGTGTTAATATCACGTTAACGCACCAGCACATTAACTGCGTTTAAAATTTTTAATACGGTAGGAAGGGGGAAGACTCGCTGCGGCAGCAGGGAGCGGGAAACAGGGCTGGCGGGCAAGCATAGAACCCACTATGGCAACAAGTATGTAATCCCACCTGGCAATGAGATTTTAGGGAAGCGGCACTTATGTGTCTATCAGTGCGATTAATCGCAGTTAAATCGCAAAAATTTCATGCGATTAGAAATTGTAATCGTTGCCCACCACTAATTACACTATATATATATATATATATATATATATATATATATATATATATATATATATATACACACACATAAATACATATCTGGCCTTTTCTCTCTTATACTCCTACAACAAATACACGCTGCCTCTCCTGCCAACAGTCAGAGGGTAATGACACAGTGTGCTATGAGCATGGGTTAGTGGGAGTTGGCAGGTGCACATAGGGAGTGTGGCCATAGGCAGAACAGTATACCTATTGGTACTCTCTATTTCTAATGAAGCTTTGTCAATATTGCTCCCTTGAACAACACATTTTTAAAGTTGATATTTCAATACATTTTATAATATCAAAGAAGTAGGTGCTTATATTGGATAATAAACATCAACCAGACTATTTCCTAATTCAGAAGGAAATATGTTGTTTATCTAGGTGCCATGTGCCAAAACATGGAGTACACAGCAATAAAAATAATTATTTTTTATCAAAAACAAAATGAGGAAACAAAATGAGGAAAAAAAAACACGTACATATCCTTTTGTAGTTCTCTGACAATATACATTCGCTGCTGCTTCCAATTCCATTGCAACATTATTTGCCAATGCTTCCTCTTCTGGGGATTCAATCACAAATTGTTCCTGTAGATGAAAAGCAAAATTGAGAACTATCTTATTAGCGGGAATTAAATTCCTCGGGAACTAACCCGATGCACCATTACCGAACGGCACCTAGCTTCCACAGATATCACAAGTTTTCCCTCACACTCCATATAAAGGTGCAGTGTGCACTGCCGAGCACAGCAGCTCGCACAGAATTAAATTCCCCTCATTGGTCTTTTTTTTACCACAATGAGCATTATTCAATGCTGCTGGAGAGGGGGCTCCCTTGAAGAAAAAAAAAGCCATCCTCGCCGTCAAACCCCCTTGCAGTATTTAATGTAAGGGCCGAATCCTCGCCGCAAGAGGCCGGCTAGGATCCCCTTAAACAGCAAGGTTCTCCGCAAATGCAGCGAGTCCGCCGCATTTTGTGGCAATCCTCGCCATTTTAATGGGCACACTCACGGCTACCACCAATCCGCCTGGGGAACAGGCAAGGAGGCAAAAGGTGAGTGAACCAGATGGCGAGCTATCAGCACTTCTATGTGCTGATAGCTCGCACTCAGGGCACTGAATACCACTCAATATGTTGTTGTCAATTATCTACCATATTCCATGTTCTAGTTAACTCCACATTAATGTACACTAAACACTTTAGACAATTTTTATTACTTTTTTCCGCCCTAAAATTAAAGTACAGCATTGAATTATAGTAGCTCACATTTAAAAAAGAAACTACTTAATATGAAAATGTGTTGCATTTCTTTTATCTTACCATATATTTCAAAATGTCCTCTCTCTGAGCTTCAATGAGCTTGGAGAAAAATCAAAAAAAAAAAAAAAATCAAACATTACCAACACAGTTTAAAAGTTATAAAAGCTGTATAATCAAACAATTTCGTTATTTTTTATGCTTCTTCTATTTATTGAAGGAATAAATAAATCAAATTAAACCATACATTTAGGTCAGTAATTGTCATATTAGACTAGTCATATCTATGTACACTGCTGAAAAAAATAAAGGGAAAACTAACAGAACACATCCTAGATCTGAATGATTGAAATATTATTATTAAATACTTTGTTGTTTACATAATTGAATGGGCTGACAACAAAATCACACAAAAATTATCAATATATATCAAACTTATTACCCCATGGAGGTCTGTATTTGGAGTCAGGCTGATCCAACTTTGATGTAATGTCCTTTAAACAAGTCAAAATGCGGCTCAGTAGTGTGTGTGGCCTCCACGTACCCTAGAACACCTGGGCATGCTCCTGAGGAGGTGGCAGATGGTCTCCTGAGGGATCTCCTCCCAGACCTGGACTAAAGCATCCGCCAACTTCTGGACAGTCTGTGGTGCAACGTGGCGTTGGTGGATGGAGCGAGAAATGATGTCCCAGACGTGCTCAATTGGATTCAGGTCTGTGGAACGGGCAGGCCAGTCCATAGCATCAATGCCTTTGTCTTGCAGGAACTGCTGACACACTCCAGCCACATGAGATCTAGCACGGTCTTGCATTAGGAGGATCCAAGGGCCAACCGCACCCACATATGGTGCCTTATTCTAGTTCACTCTTTCTGACAAAATCCTTCTTAGATGGACAAAACCATGTGCACTGCAGGGGGGGGGGGGGGGGGGGGAGATGTAAAATGTGCAGAGAGAATTAGATTTGGGTGAGTTATTTTGTATCTGGGTAAATACTGGCTGCTTTATTTTTACACTGCAACATAGATCTCACTTTGAAGTAAAACCCCACCCAAATCTAATTCTCTCTGCACATTTTACATCTCCCCCTGCAGTGCACATGGTTTTGTCCATCTAAGAAGGATTTTGTCAGAAAGAGTTTACTAGAATAAGGCCCATGGTCTCTCACAAGGGGTCTGAGGATCTCATCTCGGTACCTAATGGCTACCTCTGGCGAGCACATGGAGGGCTGTGTGGCCCCCCAAGGAAATGCCAACCCACACCATTACTGACCCACTGCCAAACCGGTCATGCTGGTGGAGGTCGCACAGGGCGCCAGTGGCGAATTTGCCAATCTTGGTGTTCTCTGGAAAATGCCAAATGTCCTGCACAGTGTTGTGCTGTAAGCACAACCCCCACCTGTGGACGTCGGGCCCTCATACCACCCTCATGGAGTCTGTTTCTGACCATTTGAGTAGACACGTGCACATTTGTGGCCTGCTGGAGGTCATTTTGCAGGGCTCTGGCAGTGCTCCTCCTGTTCATCCTTGCACAAAGGCGGAGGTAGTGGTCCTGCTGCTCGGTTGTTGCCCTCCTGCGGCATCCTCCACGTCTCCTGCTGTACTGGCCTGTCTCCTGGTAGCACCTCCATTCTCTGGACACTACGCTGACAGACGGATTCAGTATGAAATCCCGGCGGTCGGGATCCCGGCGTTCAAAATCCCGACCGCCGAAATCCCGACAGGGGGGGGACGTGGATCGCCCCCCCCCCTTGCGGGCTCACTGCGCTCGCCACGCAGCGGGCCCGGTGCCTCGCTACGCTCGCCACGCTAATTTATTCTCCCTCCAGGGGTGTCGTGGGCACCCACGGGGGGAGAAAGTGTCGGGATTTCGGCGTCGGGATTCTGAACGCCGGGATCCCGACCGCCGGGATTTTAACTGCATCCCTGACAGACACAGCAAACCTTTTTGCCACAGCTCGAATTGATGTGCCATCCTGGATGAGCTGAACTATCTGAGCCACTTGTGTGGGTTGGAGACGCGGTCTCATGTAGCACTAGAGTGAAAGCACTGCCAACTTTTAAAAGTGACCAAAACATCAGACAGAAAGCATAGGAGCTGAGAAGTGGTCTGTGGTCACCACCTGCAGAACAACTCCTTTATTGGGGGTGTCTTGCTAATTGCCTATAATTTCCACCTGTTGTCTATTCCATTTGCACAACAGCATGTGAAATTGATTGTCACTCAGTTTTTCTAGTTTGATTTCACAGAAGTGTGAATGACTTGGAGTTACATTGTGTTGTTTAGGTGTTCCCTTTATTTTTTTGAGCAATGTATATTTCCCCAAAGCCACAGATCTCCTGCTTACTAATCTGGCTCTTTCCTACTACTGTACAGCAGAAATTTTGTTATGCTAAGAGCAACCTTAAACTACTAAAGTGACAGACAAAAACCTACCTTGCTGTTGTCGTCAGATCTAAAAAAAAAGAAAAAAAGTTAAAAGTTAATATTAGGTAAAAAAAGAAATAATTTTAAACTCGTGTATGATAAAAAAAATGCTCCAGCCAATCAGCTTCTAACTTTTGACTTTTTTGGAAAATGACTGTTTGGCTGGAAATAGTTTCGTGCTTGGAACACTGTGCTCAATGATGGTAGTTCCCTGGTCCCCTGTGGCTGCAATATGTTGGGATGCTCGATCCCAAGAGAAACAGAAACGTGCAAAAAATAAATAGAGCTGCGCTGGGGATATAGGTTAAATAAACCAATCTGATTAATCAATAAGCAGATATCATGTATACATCAATAAAACTATACTACTATAAACAACATAAAATAATAATATATAAGCAGAATCTATTAAAAGCTGTTTGTGGAACAAGTTTTGTATATTTGGACTGCAGTACAACTAATACAAAACAGCTAACAGCTATTGGGGGGTATTCAATCCCGGCTGCTATTTGCAACAGGGGAAATAGTGGTGACCGATTTCGGCCACGAATTGTCACGATCGTTGGCAGATATCAGCAATACACGGCAGTTTACGCAGACACATCCCCTTTTCAAGGACAGGACATTGAATCGCGCCTGGCGATGTGCGATCAAACAAAACAAAAACGGGCCAGGGGCCGTCAGGGCGGAACGACAGTCATGACCCGGGATTGAAGACCCTGGGAACTCCAATATAGAGCAAATCAAACCATCTTGCCTCTATGCTTTACTAACCTCATTGGACATTATACCACCACTAACAAAATGTTAATTAACCCCTTCCCTGGCACTCTGAGAATTCTCCAGGCTATGCTCCAGTGCCCAGACTGGCAAACTAAGAAAATTCAGAATGTATCGTCAACTGGATGATGTAGGGAGGTGTCTCATTATATCTCTATACCCTCCGAAGATGTAATTTTGGGGTTATGGATGATACTTCTATATTTACTGATCCTATGACCACCTGCTGCAGTCCTGAATACTACATACTTCTATTCCGACCTATACAAAATCGGGACTGATTGGTGAATTACCCCTGTGAGTGCTGTAGGTGCCATGTTTCGTCTACAATCTTCTCATATCATTGACTAAGTTCTGCTCCTGGACATCTATTTATCTATTAGTCCTCATATGAATAATAATCCTTATAGGAAGATTGCCTTACTTCATCAGGGGACTGAAAACTGTCAAGACTAGTGACTCCTTTCAGCTTTGAGTGAGGATTCTGTTCATCTATACCTTTATTATTTTCCCTATTGGTTATTAGGGAATAATATTATTATTTTTTATTTTTGGTTTCATACTGTCTTTGTGGCTCTGTCAAAAAAATGTTTTTGCCTAATATATATGTCGCCTATTTGACTAGACGTAAAGAGGCAGTGTTCGTATGCTTTAACTTTGTGGCACTGAGGGCTTATCCCTTTTGAAATTTTTCATGTACACGTTCAAATGCTTATTTCTCAAACTGCTGCGATATCCTGAATTGAATGGACCTACTTTAATATGCCCTTTGACTGCAGGAAGGCTGGTCCTAAACTAGCTAAGAATATCCTGTTTTTTGCCCCTGCTAACTATCCTTTTAATATCATTTGATCTGTTAGGGAGGAGGAGGGGGGGCGGGGGAGAGAATTAGATAAGTTAGTATCCTTAGTTGGGTGGGTTAAGATGTTCGGGATCCAGGTATACCTAGGTTGGGGTTAGGTCATACAGGGGTTTATTCTAGTTCATTCTTTCTGACAAAATCCTTTTTAGATGGACAAAACCATGTGCACTGCAGGGGGGGCAGATGTAACATGTGCAGAGAGAATTAGATTTGGGTGAGTTATTTTGTTTCTGTGCAGGGAAAATACTGACTGCATGATTTTACACTTCAATATAGATCTCACTTTGAAGAAAAACCCCACCCAAATCTAATTCTCTCTGCACAAGTTACATCTGCCCCACCCGCAGTGCACATGGTTTTGTCCATCTAAGAAGGATTTTGTCAGAAAGAATGGACTAGAATAACCCCCACAGTGTGGGGGTTATGGGGAGGTTTGTTTTGAGGTCTTTGGGGATATTATTTTGTTAGTATTAAGTAGGCTTATTATGGGGTTTTCAATTATCCAGACGGGCAATATTTTTTATTTTTCTTTCCTTTTCTCATATCCTGATATTGTTGCGATATATTAATTATTTTTATCTATCCTTTGTCACAAAATTATTGGGTGTACACACATTGATATATGTATAGATCAGACACCATACGCTCTTATCTTTGAATGTCTACCTGAATGGCACCTTCAGGTTTAAGTTTTAAGTTTATCCTGTTAACAGAGTGTTACGCTATGTTATATTATTATTTTTGCTTAACTGTATATCCCTCTTTTTGTATGCACCCATATCTGATAATACCTAATTTTTTTTACCTACCATTCATCTATATATCGCCATAATCAACATGCCCTTATGCTATGGTTATGTAAATGTTAAAATTTCAATAAAAATTACGCAATTAAAAAAAGAAACTTCGCTGAGATGGGCCATGAAGAGACCAAAAGGCAAGCCCTTCAACTGAAAATGCCAGAGCCCCACGCTGATTCACAGAAACTCCAATATTAGAATATGGATGTAGGCATCATTGATGTCTATTGCAACCAAAAATTCTCCGGCTTCAATGGGACATACTCCAAAAGAATTCTATGCCCGAAAGGCCCGGAACTGCTTCAATTCTAAGCCTGACTCCACAACCAGATGGGGAATCCTTTATCCAACCAAAAGAGTTATTCTAGTCAAGATCAACTTGATCTTCTTTCTGAGATGAAGCAGTCAAACCTGGATCATATTCAAGGTGTGTAATCAACCATCGCCTTTTAGTGTACTAGATTGTACAGCCCCACCTATGACTCCGCTCGCAGAGCAGCGGAGGTACCCAGTGGGGAAAGCGGTGACCCTTTAAATAACACAGATGGAAGCCCAGGTGACATAGGCCCAGTTGCGGCTATAGACGAAGCTGCATACTGGGTGCAGTGAATAGGGGTCAAAACTCAATGCTACAAAGGTAAGTAAGTGTGCTCCAGAGGTGGAAGAGCCCTACAGACCAGACTCTGGTTTGGTGACCCTACAGAGGTCGAGTGGAGAGTGGTACAAACTGCACATTCTTGCCCTAATCTAACTGACTAGCCCTACTCTCTCAGTGTTTGCCCCCTGTAAAAACACTTCGATAAACTAAAAAAACCTAACTAAATGCAAAAAAAAAAAGTGCTGCTGGAGGTGGGAGGTGTTAGAGGTGGAAGAGTTAGTTATCTGTTTAACTCACTCCCTACCCCAGATGCCACAGCATCCCCCAGATGGATGAAAGAGAAAAGGAGGAGAATTCACTCCACTATATACCTTTAAACCGTCCAGTTTTTATATAAATTTGTATCTTAGGGGCAGATGTATCATAGCAGCGCTTATCGCGCCGCTATGATACTTCCTGCTTCGCCTCAATAGCGAGGCGAAGCAGGAAGGGACATCGACAAGATGTATTAACATCTTGTCTGCCGAAGCGGGGGAGCGTTAACTCCCCCCTTCGGCGATGTCCCTTTCTGGAGATAGCGCATCAGTTAATACTGATGCGCTATCTCTTGTCCCCCAGCCGGCCGCACTGGGCATGCGCGGGATCTCGCTGTTCACGCGAGATCCCCAGCGCAGCCCACAGCTGACAGCAGGGACAGCGCTGTCCCTGCTGTTTAGATAGGGCTTCGCCAGCCTGATGCTGGCGAAGCCAAAGCAGGCTTCGTGCGGAACGGTCAGCGATGCTGACCGTTCATACATTTGGCCTGCTATCATTTTGATAGCAGCGCCGATATGGACAGGGGCGCATAGCGCCCCTGTCCTTTACCGCATCTCACCTGCTTCATACATGGGGGAGAAGCGGTATCAGTGCACATAACGTGCGCTAATACCCCTTCTCCCCCATACCGACCGTTCATACATCTGCCCCTTAGTTCCATGTTTATATCTAGAAGGGAACTTTCGGTAAAGCATTTATGATATTTTACCAGAAGCTAGTAATATATAGCTATTAAAGACATGATGCATAAGTTATCAGAAACTGGAGCCTTTAAATGTGTGCTACACTTCATAGGACTCCTGTAAAGAGAAAGGAGTGTTAGCAGGTGAGTTCTCACCAAATGCTGCACAAACATTTTAGTTTTCTGGATAGAGGTTGTATTCCCCTCTGTTGTTGCTTGTAAGTATCATCTGTTATATTGACTGCAGAGGACATACATTATCTGAAATGTTATGTGTAGCACCCCAGCGGGTTGCTAATCACTAGAAACGGACATTGTGAGCATCTACCTAAGGCAGGGGTGGCCAAACCTGTCCTCAAGATCTACCAACGGTGCATGTTTTACAGGCAACCTGTGGATCTATAGTAAGAATGAATGCAGCAGGTTTGAAAATGTGACAGTTAGTAATGACTACAGCTGTGCACCAGCTAGGTAGCCTGGAAAACGTGGACCGTTGGTAGATCTCGAGAACCGGTTTGGCCACCCCTGGTATATGGACCACTGAGGAATAACTGAGAGCAGGCTCCTTTAAGGCTCCCAGCTGGGGTGGGATCAACCCAGCAAGATGTCTGACCACTTTGAAGAAAAGGGAACTGGATTGGCTAACAGAGTGTGGGGTCAAGAGGTGAAGCAGGAAGAAGCACGTGTAGGAGAGAGAGAGAAGCAGCAGCAGCATCCTGTGCGAGCTGAATGGAACTAAAAGGTGAGGAGAGTGACAGAGAGAGTTCAGCTGTTTAATCTTCCCAGCTAATCTGTCAGCCGTCCCTGCTTGCAATAGCAGTGCACGCTACTGAGTGGGACACAGTGGAAGTAACTGCTAACAGCAGCAGCGAGGAGCAAAGAGACACAGAGCCCCATGTGCTCAGAGGAGACCCTGCAGAGCAGGATAGCATGGAGTGTGGAGGACACTGTAACAGTCTATTACACCCCTGTGTAATAGTGTGCTCCCTGCTAGAACCAAGTCTGCAACACTCACCACAACTTGTGAGCAAAAATACTCCTGACCGGATTGGAAAAGAAGAACTAAAGTAACCTCACAGTGTTAACGCCACCTAGTTCAGGTAAAGTGGGCCACCACTGCCCTGGGGGGGTTACATATGTTTTGAACAATTATTTATTCCCATTAAATCCCTCAAGATTGCAATGTGAAAAGTGTGTTATGAAACTGGATCTTTGGTGGCCCTGCATATAGGCAAGTAGTAAAATGTTATAGACCCTAGAATATCTACTGAGGACCCACAGCATATAAGAGTGTGGTTAAGTAAGTGAGGTTAAGACCTCTTATTTGTGTAATGTACTCAATTTCATTCTAATTTCCAACAGGCCAGTGCATCATATTAATCATACATTGTCAAACATAAAGTGCATAATGCGATCAGCTTTGTGTGTTAAAGGGTGCATCAGCAGATGGAATTCATTGCCAACATGTTGAGATGTCACGGAAACAGGTTTTGTGCATTAATAACAACAGAGCGAACAGTCAAGGTAAGAAATGTTCCAGCCAGCCAAGCCAGTCCATCCCAGGCAGTGCTCCAAACCTGTTTCCATGACATAATGTTATCATCTCTAACATTGTGAAGTTGTTAATCATTTTAAGCACTTTAAATCCTTTAAAGTGCTATAGAAAACACTTAAAGTGGAATATGAGGAATCCATGCTAGCGGCTACGTTTCTGGGACACTAACTTTCTTGACCTCTAGCTGGCTGTAAGCAAGGGTAAAGTTAATTCATTCAATTTACTGGACTTATGAATTTATTTTAATTAAGTGTCCAAAGAACACATGTAAAAACATACTTAACTATATAAAGTAACTTACTTAGCCTTCTTCTTGATGTATTTCCAAAAATCTGAATAACGAAAAAAGCAAATGATTATTTAAAGCAAAACTGGTCATTTGGGTATTATCAAGATATTAGAATAAATATCAGAAAATTTTTATTTTTTACATCATCTTAAGCTTACCAAGCAACAAGATCATGGGTCGGAAAAGCACTGGTATGGTATCTTGGAGAAAGATGGCAAAGCTAAATCACCCATTAATGACAAAACCTTGCGCAGCATGATAACTGGCAAAAACAGGATGTAGTTCACATACCAATGGTCAGAATATAGGCACCAAAATCCAGACACCTGGCAGAATGGTGACAGCAGAATCTCAAACATAAGTTCAAATGTGTCCACATACATCTATTCGCATTACACAATGTGCAATCACGTGTGACTAGGCATTGCTGATCATCTTTTTGTGTAACATTTTGAAATGTGCATTATTCACAAACCGATGCATATATATCACACAAGCAGATAATGCTAATTAAATATGTGGCCTGCCTACATTCGGTGTGCTACAGCAGCTGTATCTGCATACAAAATGCTATGTTACAGTGAGTATCAGTAAAACAGTGCCTAGTAGCATTTTGTATGCAAATAGTCGCAGTCACACACAGAATATAGGCATGGCAAGGTACCATTTTAATAAGCAAGAACTGCCTGTGAGTCCTAAGATGTATTTAAGAGGAAAAAGATGCTTGATGCTACCAAATCACACTACAGCATGAAGCGACTAAAAGGGTTGTTTAAAAGCTCAAGGGGGCTAGATGTGTGTGGATACATCTGTATACCAGGGAGGTTAGTCTACCTGGGGGAGGGTTAGGCTGCATTTATTTGAGTGCCCGTTAGGATATTAGGCAGCCGGGATGCCAGTGTGCATGGTGTGGCAACAGCAACCTGATAGCCGTATCCTGTAGCCAACCTGTCAAAAATTTCTTGATATTAGGAGAGTTTTTCAATGGGTATGTACATTGTGATAATTTTTTTTTTTTTTTTTAACTAATCAAAACTAACAGCTTAATGGGCGGGATTCACTAATAACCCCCGCTGCACATCACCGACATTTGCATTGTTAATAATCGCATATGCATTAACATATGCGATTATTAACGCCAAGGCGAAGACCGGCGACGTGCAGCGGGTCCCCCCTCCCTGCACCCTTACCCGGCTGTGTGAGGGCTCCTCTTCTTCATCCCTGCACTCGGAAGAGGTGCAGGGAGGAGGAGGTCACTGGTCCGGGCAGCACAGCAGGAGGCTGCCCGGACACAGGTAAGGGGGGTGCGGCGCAGATCGCCGGGGACGCGTGGGGCGGCGGGGGATGCGAAGGGAAGCCCATAGGCTTCCATGGGGTTACGCCATATAGAACTGGCGTAACCCCCCGCAGTGAAGCCCCGGCGGTGGGGCTTCACTGCATATGGAAATGCGGTAAAAAACTAAAAAACTGGGTTTTTACGGCATTTTCAGTTTGGTGAATCTCGCCCACTGTGGCTTACTTCTTTCCAATACCGCATTTGATAAATATAGATAAAGTTAGTAACGAAGCATGGCTTGACATGCCAAAATTTGAGCCTTCAGAGGTTCCCTGCCCAATCCTCCCCACACCACATAGACCAGTGATTTTCAACCACTGTGCCGTGGCACACTAGTGTGCCTTGAGCTGTTCTCAAGTGTGCCCCCAGATCTAGAGATGCCCAAACCAGTTTACAGCCCCCACCAGTTCAACTGTTATTTACTGGTCTCTTCTTTTCATGTAAATGGTAAATGTATTTTATTTTTGTTACCTGTGGGGACTAGTGTGATTGTTTTTTATATGGGGGCCAATAGGTTTGTTTTTTTCCTGTGGGGGCCAATGTGTTTTGCCCTGTGGGGGCCAATGTGTTTTGCCCTGTGGGGATCTCATGGTGTGCCTTGACAATTTTAAAATTTTATTTAGTGTTCCGCAAGGGAAAAAGGTTGAAAATCACTGACATAGACAGTATATACAGGGGGAGTTAGGTCAGCAAAGCCAGGCGATGTCAAACATTATATTGTCACCCTGGAAGAGGAGAAAGAGCCTGTAGATGACCAGTTATGCCACCTTTGTAACGGGCAGATGTATTAAGCCTTAACAAGAGATAAATGCAAGGGTGATAAAGAGAGATAAACGTCCAGCCAATTGGCTCCTTACTGACTTTTTTCAAACACAGGCTGTAACATGGCAGTTGGCAGGTGATTGGCTGGACATTTATCTCTCCTTATCACCCTTGCATTTATCTCTTGTTAAGGCTTAATACATCTGCCCCATAGGGTCTACAGGCAGGGCTGTGAATTTGCAGCACTGCTGATTTTTGGATGGCCATGCATGCGTACAGTATGCTGTGCACACGCTGTATGTACAAACGGAACTAGTGAAGGGTTGCCTTTGCGGTCTGTACGCAGGGTGATAGACACGGTGCGTCCGGTTGGGATTGGTAACCCAGCGTCTTCTAGGAGTGCCCCATAAAAAACAGGCATTTTCCGGCTGTTGGGAGGGAAGGGCGCCAACGTCATCAGCAGATTCCTACTCCTCCTGGCAAGAGGGTTGGGACACTAGGTGTCCTCAGAGGGTGCCTACGGAGGAGTGGGTTTGTTCAAGCTGCAGTTTCGATATTGGGTGTCAAGCCCAACTTGTTTTTTATTATACTCTATATAATTAGGTAAGGTTTTGTCTCCTATTCCACATAATATAAGCCTACAGCTACTATTAAAAACTAATAAGATTTAACAAATTTACATGCAACAGGTGCTCATTATCTACCTCATTATTTGAGGTATAAAGTACTGGTACAGGGTACCATAGACATCACCTTGAAAAAGCTCTTAAGCGAAACGTGTTGGTGGAACCTAGCACGGACACCCAACACCTGGAAATTGTTTGCAATAAGCGTGACCGGACCAGCTTCCCTACTATCCCAGCAGCCGTGTTTATTTTTGGGACTCGAACCAGCCAGCACGAAAGGCGAAACCCATAACAGCGGGCCTTCCCTGGGCAGGAGAGTGCAGTCTCTTCCAATAAGTCCTTGCCACAAAAATCGGCCTCAAATAATTGGGACATTCTAAAAGGAAGCAATATAGGAACGGACACAGGACACTATTTCACCAGGACTCTGGGTGACTATCCATGCTCTTGCAATTTTTCTTGGTACCATCTGTTTTTATTGATAATCAGCATATTTACTTGATTGTCTTTTTCAATGTTTAATTATTTTTATCGTATAAAATTTGAACAATATTTTTACACCTGTTGCATGTTTTGAGATATGTCGCAGTTTCAACCCCCTTTCTACACATTCCTACTCCTCATGGCCTTCGAATAGGGGAGAATCCATAGAATATATATTGGAAATACACTACGGATAGCAACTGGGTATGTTCTCCCCCTTTTTTATGCCCCCAATCATCATATTTAAATCACTCCACCTATTGGGTAAATCTCGTTTACTAATGGCTGACGGTATTCAAAATCATTTTCAATATGGTGATATTTGTGTTTTTTTTTCTCCTCCTCTTCCTCTGACCTATTCGTACTCATGTTGTATGCTGTTTTAACCCTGAAATGTTCTGATTTATTTATAATGATATTGTATCATCATTTACAGTCAAATAGTTTTTTTCATTGCCCCTGATGAAGTCATGATAATGATGAAACGCGTTGGGCCTTCTGCTTCAACCGAATGATGTTTGCTATCAATTCACCAAAAAGGATGTTATACTGACATACTAGGAAGAAGCCCCACACACACTACAGGAGAATGTAACAGAGATCACACAGATGGGCCCTTCTAAATGATATATATTATACATTCTTGTCTAGTTTGTACACCCACCTGCAGGTCAATTTTGGCTATATAGCATTCTCACCAATTACATTCCAACATGATGATAGTAAATAGACATAAATAGTAGAATAGCATACCATTCTTAAATCCATAACCAGAAGTCTTTCTGTTTTTAACCTAGAGAGAAGAAAAAAGTTAATAGTGAAATATTATGTGCACATCTCATGTAACATATACAAAGCGTACTAGATTAAAATGATTACCTTATACAGTAGCTAATATTCATAAGCTAAATAAGGCTAGTCAAAATGTATAGGTGCCTTAATCTTTTTGAAAATTCCCCAACGGCTACCATGAACATACACACATGTATGCACTGGGACTGTAAAGCTCTTCCAAGGCTCATGTTTTTTGAAGGTTGTCAATAGCTAGGTATATGTAGAAACCTGCTTTTGTGTTCCACATTTTTCAATGTCAGCTACATTTCATGTGACTATATTTTATTTGTATCCAGTATTGCTATTAGAAACTAGGAGTTGATCTATTTTTCATTTTCATAAAAAAGAAATTGGGTGTAAATATTAACAAAATATTGTGTGTGTGTGTGGTCCTCAATAGCTTACTGAAAATTGTGTCTCCTGAGCTAAAATGATTGGCTATCCCTGCCAATTTATCCCTTCATTTTTCTTAACTGAATACAACTACTCTCAAACATCTGTATACTTCCTATAAATGCTCTCTATTGCTCCATTTCACTATCTGTATAATGTCTCTGTTGCTGTAGCTATTCTTATTAACATTTATTAGGTCAAAGATCATCTTTATGCCCCCCATACACGGTCCGTTTTTTCGGTCCATTCTGTACTTTTAAAGTACACATCGGATCGGATCGCATCCCTAGAGCATGCAGTGTGCATGCACTGCGATCCGTTCCGATGTGTACCTAGTACAAAAAGTATGTGCAGCACATACTTTTTGTACCGTACTATGTGATGCGCGGGAGCGCGCATCGCATAGTACAGAACGGAGCCCTACACAACGGACCGTGTATGGGCTCCTTTAGTATCATATTTGTATACTGCTAATGAGGGCCTTGAGGGAAGTGGCAGATCTGTAGGTGGATCTGAAGGGGCATGGGTTGTTAGGTCTACACCAACTAGGTCGACAAGCATTGGGTCGACAGGCAGCAAGGTCGACATGTGTCTAGGTCGACAGGGGTCAAGGTCAACAAACATTAGGTCCACACAAGCATTAGGTCGACAGTCAAAAGGTCAACATGGGGTTTTTCACATTTTTTTACCCGAATGTTGACACAGTCGACATGGACACAGTTTTTGTCTGAGGAGCATGTGGGATTGATGGGCAATTAAGGGACATACTATTATTAACAGTACACACATCTTATTTATTTTTAAAACCATAAATCAAATAGGACCCACACTTTTTTTTTTTAAACGATGACACACATAATTATGAAGTAAAGGCCCCCATACACTAGGGCGACTTGTCCTTAGGACAAGTCGCCCCCGACTTCCCCCTGAGCTTCCCCGGCTGCTCCCCGGGGGAGCTTGATTAGATTGGCACTTGATGTGCCATTTTTTACATGTGATAAATCGTCTCGATTTATCACATGTAAAAAACCCGGGGAGCAGGGGGGGGGGGCCTACAGAGCAGGGCTGCTGGTGGGAGCAGGGGGGCTGGGGACGCTGCGGGGGACACAGGTGGCATAGAGCCGGGAGCTGTCAGTGCTAGAAAAAAAAAGCCTATATAATGAACGGGCAGCCTGTGATTGGCTGAGCGCTCTCTCAGCCAATTGCTGACTGGCTGAGAGAGCGCTCAGCCAATCACAGGCCACCCATTCATTGTATGGGCTTTTTTTTTTTATTCCGTACTGACAGCTCCCGCCGGATCCCCCTGCCCGGCTCTATGCCGCCTGTGTCCCCCGCAGCGTCCCCAGCCCCCCCTGCTCCCTCTACCGCCGCGCCGCCCCACTAGGTCCCAAGTCGGGTGGTCGGACGTGCAGCAGGTCCGACCACCCGACGCAGATCCGATGCGCACGGGGCCGCGCATCGGATCTGAGGGGACATCAAATCTAGCCGATTTTGGTCCGATTTCGGCCAGATCCGACTGATCTGGCTGAAATCTGACCAAAATCAGCTAGTGTATGGGGGCCTTAAGTGTAATTGTGCCTATTTTATACACATATATATGCCCATACTCAATGGAGGCCAAATATAAAGTATGGGCTAAATTGAAATGCACATAAACAGGTTAAAAAAACACCATGGTGGAAATGCAACAGCCTGAGTTTTTTTTATTGTTTTTTAAGTGGCAATGGGGCAGATGTATCAATGACGTTTTAACGTTTGTTAAATAACGGGTCCCGCTTCTTCTCCTGCATAACAAGAAGAAGCGGGCACTCGTATGGGGAGATGTATTAACCCCCCCAAGCCGATAAGGAGAGCAGTTATGGCCAGTGTTAACGGCTCTCCTTATCGGCTCCCCCGGCATGCTCAGTGCGCTTCCCCTCCCCCTGTCCGGCTCTAATGGGCATGCGTGAAATCTCGCAAAAAATGCGAGATCTCCTGCGCAGCCCGAGCCAGAAGCAGGGCTAGCGTTGTCCCCGCAGTGGGGGACAGGACAACGCTAGCTCTGAGCTGCGAAGCCCCGGCCACTAAACACTGGGGTGGATTGCAGGGGACAGCCCCGCCGAGCGTTACTCCGCGGGCTGTCACTAGCGCATGTTAGGTGCGCTAGTAATACATTAGGAAAATCGTAATCCACCCCAGTTAACCAGCGTAAAGTGCATTTCTGCACTTAACGCTGGTTCATACATCTGCCCCAATATACTTAATAAAAGGGAAAAAACCAACCTGTGTATTCCTTTGAAATATTACTAAGCACGTTAAAGTGAGCAAATCCTGATAATGAGGTTGCAGAGTAGGTGGAATCAGACTTATGATATGTGGGCAGGGTGTTCTTAATTATACCAAAAACACAAATATAAATATTATCTGTTTGCAGATATAGTTATGGGTCTATATTGAACCATGTACTATGCAAGACCATGCTCAATATCACAGTCTCTCCACCGCAATCAGACAAGCACTTAACCAGATGCTATTGGTAGTGATTAAGGATGACTGATTACTTCCTACATTATAATATAGGAACCCCACATTTAATATTCTTTAATTCAAACACTTAAGAATAATATGTTGCCCAACTTAACATAAATTTGGACCACGCCATCCATATCTATTGGTAACCAAAACAATAACATTATTTGATCATTTACTCTTTATAATACAGCATAAATGCTCTCTAAAAATATAAAAACAGTTTCCCTTGCAATACAGTTACAGTATGCTCTATATACAGGGCATGTACTAAACATTGTGCAAGAGATCAAAATAAGGACTTACATCGAGGTCACCTCGCTCTCTCTCACGACGTTCAATTTCAGCTGCATGTTCTCGAATTACGCCATACTTTCTTTTATAGTTTAGGTCTTTTGTATATAAAGGAAAAAGATGACTGTACATGCTGCTCTGCAAAACACAAATATTACCAGTTAAAACCATTGGCAGTCTTATTCAGCAACACAAACAAATTCTAGATGTATTACTATCATTCTGTCGCTTGATTAAACAGTGCAGACTATTTAATAACAACAAGAAATATGGGTACACACACATTTATACATACACACACACGTATTATCACCATGGCGGATTTGCCCTTGACGTACTTGAGCATTCAAAGAAGAAAGGGGAAAAGGAGGAGACACATGAGGTTGTCTTTTCTCTGGCCGTACAGAGTGCCCAATACCTCCCGAATCCAGTGTTCTGGAGAAGTACCTAGGTAGTAGATGATTGAGCCAATAGACATCAGAGCAACCCCTAAGCCAGACCAATACTGAAACATGGATGGAGGTCCTGATAACTCAGGTAGTCTGTTTCCCAGTTGTCCAGTCCAGTAATGAAAACTGCCGAGAGGATGACATCTTGAAACTCCACCCATTTGATGACCTAAGCAACCTCTTGCATCACCATGCAGCTTTGGCACATTGATGAGCAGCCTCTGTTCCTGATGTGACAAACGACATTGAAACTGATTTTACAGGGCCCCTTCCCACATCACTTATCTGGGTATTACTCTTCCATCGCATCCCCATAATATATACACGTGTAACGTTACTTCCGTTATTCAAAATATCAAGACAGAACTGTCTCTTTGGCAAAATCTACCTCTCAACTTTCTAGGTCGCTGTAATCTCTTTAAAATGGCTAGCTTTCCAAAATTATTATACGTTCTACAAATAACCCCGGTCCTACTCACCAAATTTGATTTGTCATTCCTCAATACCATGATTTCAAAATTTATTTGGAACTCTAAAAAACCCAGGATCAGTCTTTACAAACTAAAGCAATCTACCCAGAGGGGTGGAGTCAATCTACCTAATATTAAATACTACAACTTGGCATGTATTCTCCGCTTTGTGGTTGACTGGATCACCGATTCCAACATTTTTACAGATATCCTCTTAGACTCCCAACTCTGTCACCCCCTCTCTCTTAGTTTCATTTTACACGATAAACCTTCTCAATTAAAATCCAGACAATTTGACAACCCCCTCCTATCTTCCACTATCTACGCATGGAGACGCGTTAGAAAATCTTTGCAATTACAATGTTACTATTCCCTATCGCTCCCCCTTGTCGGCAATTTAGAATTCCAGAACGGAAAAGCCATGTCTCCCTTTACTACCTGGCGTTCTTCTGGCATTCTATCTCTGCGACATTTACTAAACACCTCACATGCACCGCTGACTTTTGACAAAGCCATGTCACGTTTCCATTTTCTACCACAACATAAATTTGCTTACCTCCAGGCTACACATTACCTAAAATCCGTACTCCAAAGGCTACAACCCCAAGATATCACAAACCCTTTCGACTCTGTCATTCATACTTGTACACACTCCATATCTACAAGATATGCACGTATACGCCCTGAACTGACACTGATTCTGACCTTTCAGGACTTCATAAATGGGCCGCACAGACCACGACGCTCAACCCTCTGAAAACATCCTAGACACGTTTCTCCTCAACCTCAAACTTATTCCTGCTAGCTCCTATCAGATGTCCTACAAAATGTTACTTAGAGCTTACTTCTCCCCTAAACGTTGCTATCTGATGGGTACAGCTGATTCCTCTGACTGCCCTAAATGCTACTCTCATAAAACTGACCTGTACCACTGTCTATGGTCGTGTCCCCATATCCAAACTTTTTGGAACGCTCTACACAATTTCGCTACCTCCTCACTTAAACTAACCTTCCATTGTAATGAATCTTGGGCGCTCTTTGGTACTTTGCGGACCAGACCTCTATTCCCAAACATGATAAAAAGCTCCTGGTAATCCTGTCAGCTGTTGGCAGGAAAGCCATCCTGCAGCAATGGATACATGCTTCGGCCCCCTCCCTGGAGATGGCAACATCTAGACTACTCTTCCTATTCACTATGGATTGGCTGGAGGCATCTCTCCACAAAGAATCCATGACTTCAGGCTTATTTCAATGTTGGGATAAATACATTCAGAGCCTACCTCTTAGAACTAAAACGGCAATCCAGGTATGCTTCCAGTCTACCTCATGGTACAACTTACAGCTTCTCCAAAATAAAACCCCTGTCATCATTTAGGTGTCATAATCCACGTACCTTTCCTATATATGGAGACCGAGTGAGTGAAGGCTGCCGCTACACCAGTCTCTGGACGCAACACACAGGTATGTTGGCAGCGGGCGTCCGGGGACTGGTGTAGCGTCAGCTTTCACATACACAGCCGCTCGCTATTTGCCAGGCGGCGGGAAGCGCTGATGATTTTGAAAAGACTTGCCGGACGCTGATTGGCTGAATTCAGCCAATCAGCATCCGGCAAGTCTTTTCAAAATCTGCCTCCCACCCACCGCCCGGCAGCGTTAGGAGCCGGAGTTAACCTTCTCCAGTCCCCGGACCCCCGCTGCCTGACCCCAAGGCAGTGATTTTTTTTGTGTGTGTGTGTGGGGGGCGTCCAAATGACTGCCGACCCGGGCGCCGAAACACCTAGTTTCGGCCCTGATCAGGAATAGACGTCACTCACGGATTTTTCAGTGAAAAAAAATGCAAGTTTATTGCATGTTCAGAGATCTGACATCTCTCTGAACATGCAATAAACTTGCATTTTTTTTCACTGAAAAATCAGTGAGTGCCGCGTATTCCTGATACCTACATGTGGGCTACAAAGTCTAGCAAGGAAGGCACCGGGTAAGAAATTATTTGGAAGCTATTTGGGGAGTGCCGGATCACTAGACTGTATATATATATATATATATATATATATATATATATATATATATATATATATATATATATATATATATATATATATATATATATATATATATATGTACAAGACCTGCACTCTCACCCACACAATAAGGTAACCGCTAGGGTGCCGTATAAATAGCAGTGTCCAAGAGGGATAGTGCTATGTAAATAATTCAACAACAATTCAGCAGCAAAAGGGGTAACAGGGACCTTTTGCTGCTGAATTGTTGCTGTTGGACGGTTGGATACTTTCTGCCTTGATAATGGTCCTTGCTGGACCGAAACGTCGGCAGGCTCCACGTAAGAACTATTAAACCTGGGACACTCTGTTCCATTATACCATTGGTGTTTGTGAAGTCTGGTGAGTGCTGTTTTCCCTCATGGGAGTTACTGTATATATATATATATATATATATATATATATATATATATATATCGAAGGGAGATGTTCTGCGTGAAGCTGACAGCCGCCCCGCTTACAGTATGACGTCACGTGAACCGCACCAGGGAAGTGGTTGCGTGTCACAGAACCCGGAAGCCAGTGTAAACCATCTGACGGGGACGTGATGACGCGACGCAACCCGGAAGCGCGAGACACGCCGATCGGACAGTGGCGCGAAACGGAGCAGCAGCTGACAGCACTCACACCTTGGGGATCCACTACTTAAGTCAGGTAAGATCGCACCCACAGCACACCACCCTGGCACCTGCACACCCTCTACCCGCAGCCCACATCCTGATGAAATGGCCGGTTGGGCCATGAAACGTCGATGACCTTTGGAGCACTTGTAATGCATTCTTTTTACTAAAGATTTATACTACTACTGGAGAGTGCCGACTCTGATTTTTTGCTCACGCAGAACATCTCCCTTCGATATTGACTTTCTCAGTAAGGCACCCCCACAGTTGATATCCTTCCTCCAGAGTGCCAAAGCTCTTTGTATTTATCCATTTTTGGTACATCTCTGCATGTCCCATCCAGGATTGTGGCACCGGATACATTGTGTCTATATTTGCTAGACATTGAATTTCCTTAATTTCCATTACCTACGCCGGATTGTGGCTGTTGCTGCACTTACCTCACCCACTACACCTCACTGGTGTACACTTTTTGTCCCAACGCACTGATCCGTGTACTACATTAACCGACCATGGAAGACACAGACACCCCTTTTTCATTTGCGGAATCCAATCTCATCTGGTGGATACATTCTCCTATACAGAACAGGAAGTGCAGAACGCACTATTTGAGGAAGACCCCTCCACACCAGCGAATGCTTGCACCATCGATGAATACGTACAACAAATGTACAAACTCAAACGTAAGGAAATTGACTTTCTATTACACGGAACATCACTATCAAATTATTATCGTGCTAAACTTATACCCAGGGGTTTCCGGGTCAGAAATGTCCCTACAATAGGGAGGAACAGTGCAGAGTTCTGCAGAAAATGGATATCTATCCTAAATAAATGCAGTACTGACCTAATGGTTCTGGTTATAGAGGAATCTGGAAAAAATCTTGCCACAACCAGACACAAAATAGAAGCTACCAGAACCCTGTTCAAATCCCTAATAGAGGACAAAAAGAATAAAGTCGCATTGGAAAAACTAGAGGCACAATGTACCCAATATCGCACAGAGCTGGAGCGATTCAAGAAATCCAAACTTGTAACAGTACAAAATGACTATGAAGACATGCGGGTGTACAGATGGCTGCAGGGTACCGAACCCCGCTACACCACGCAAAGAAAGCAAAATTGGAGACAGAGGCGAGGACAATCACGAGGCCCAGCCGGGTCCAATAGTGACAGTGATTTCGCTGTATATGACTCGGATGAAACTAGCCCACACCCTGCCGTCCCTTTAGGCCGGCTAACCAGGGGCAGAGCAGGAGGAACTGGTCCCGCCCAACCCGTCGGGGGGGCCAGAACCAAAGAATACAAAAAAACGCCCATAAACAAACGGGCAATATAGTCTACAACCTGTCATCCAAAATGCTGTCAACCCCTCAACTTTCACTGTTACAGAAAGGTTTGTCGTTTGTACCGACACAACACCACAAGGATATACACAGCACGTTCATGAATAAAATTAAAAAAAACACGACGTTTGACCCCCATCGAACAACCCCTCACTGAAATCATTTTCTAGACTGTTGGACTGTTCAGTATCAAGGTTCGCAGCTAATTCTAATAAAATCCATGACAACTTGAATAAGGATGAAAAACAGGCCCTTAAGGAACTTGCTCAGGATGCATCAATTACAATACGCCCCGCTGACAAGGGGGGCGCTATTGTCATCCACAACACCACCACGTACATACGGGACCTGGATGAACAACTCCTTGGTCATACCACCTATGCAAGATTACCTAGTAACCCCACGATGGAGTATAAAAAAGCCCTGGATCTCATCCTAAAACAAGCTGTGGACCAGAAAAACATCACACTAAAACTACAGAAAACACTGAGCCGAGATCACCCGATAGTGCCAGTAATATATACCACGCCCAAGGTCCACAAAAGCCTTAGTAATCCTCCTGGGCGGCCGATTATATCGGCATGCGGGTCCCTATGCCAACCAATCGCACAATTTTTGGACCACTTGGTACAACCTTTGATCCTTAATCAGCCCTATTACTTGAAGGACACCACCCAACTTCTCTTGAAACTGAATTCTTTGGGGACCGTACCCGACAATCTCATCATGTGCACGTTAGACGTTAAAAATCTGTATACAGTTATTCCCCATACAGAAGGTAACAACGCTGTGCGCCAGTTCTTACAGGACAACCACTTTGATGCATTGGATATACCATTATTTTTGGAACTCCTGTAGTTTACGCTAAAGAAAAATTATTTCATACACCAGGGCAAATACTTTTTACAACGCAGCGGCTGCGCTATGGGGTCCAATGTGTCCCCATCGCTTGCAAACATCTACATGTTCGCCATTGAAAAAACTTTCTTTTTTTCAGACCCTGAGATTATGAAAAATATTTGTCTATACACCAGGTACATAGACGACCTGCTGCTGCTGTGGACTGGGTCAGAACCCCAACTCATCACATTGATTGATACCATCAACAACATGGACACACCGATTAAACTAACCCGCAAGTCCAGCACCACCAGTATAGACTATCTAGACGTCACCATAGGCATCCAGGATCACCATATAAAAACAACTGTATTCCATAAACCCACCGATAAGAATAGTTTACTGCACCATAGCAGTTGCCACCCTGAGGCACTGAAGAAGGGCTTACCCAAGTCTCAGATGTATCGAGTGGCCCGCATTACCAGTGATCCAGCAGATCTACAAAAAGCGTTAGACCGCATAGTGCAACTATTCACAGAGAGGGGCTATAATCACAAAGCACTCCTTTCAACCAAAATGGAAGTCCTGAAGAAGAACCGCACCACGTTACTACAACCTGCAAATAAACCATCGGTTGAAACAAAAATACCCTTCATTATAAAATACAATGCGGTGAATTCCATCACCCCTAAGGCACTTAGAGCCTTATGGCCTATTGCATCTACAGATACCAGCCTCAAATGTGCACAGAACAAAACACTCATGCCAAGCTACAAGCGAGGGAGGAACCTCAAAGATATCCTTATGAAAACCAATGTACCCCCTACTCCATCACCATCACTGTTTAATGTTCAAACCAAAAAACCTGGATGCTACAGATGCCCATCATGTACTACATGCAACTTTCTGGAACCCGGTCCATACTTTTTCCATCCTCATAATGGCCACCGATATAACATCAAACATGTAGTCACGTGTACAACGCAATACGTTGTATACCTTATCATATGCCCCTGTGGGCTATATTATGTCGGCCAAACCACCAGAGACTTCCGCACCAGAGCAGCATGGCATCGATCAGCCATCAAGGCAGTAACAAGTGGGAAAGATATAGACCAACCGGTCCCGAGACACTTTAAAAATGCTGGGCACCCACTTACCAGCCTTAAATATAAAATCATCGATCATATACCACCCCTGCCCAGAGGAGGAGATAGACAAAAACTCCTCATTCAGCGAGAAGCCAAGTGGATCTTTACCCTGAATACTGTAGCACCAGGAGGATTAAATGAGAAATTTTCTTTCAATGTATTCTTATGAAATGTATTAATTCCATTTCTCCATATTTCTTCCCTACCTGGTTTATCATACACAGAGGTGGTGGGCTAAGTTAATACTATGGGGCTCTATGTGCATACTATTCATGGCACAACCCCCATATAATGTATATCTACTTGTACATCTGCATCATCTCTTTATGCATGCCTGCCCCTGTTCCATTCAAGCTTTAAATATTACTTTTTCCCACCCGGGTGACATGTTTATTCACGCATTTTTTAGCTTGTTTATCTCTCTTATACTTTACATCTCTCCCTTTGTCTCGTTATTCATACCCCTTAATCTCTGGCTTTACCAGCCACCCGTCTCACCCTATCTAGGTTTTTTCACCGGATTCACTTTTCAACACCAGTCACTCTTATGTTACACAAGATCCCCACTGTCATGTTTACATATACTTTGCACAGTAATTTTTCAGTTTATGCACGCACAGCAAGGACTTACAGAGATTTGTTTACATCTCCTTGCTTTTTCCCGTACTGCAGAAGCTGACAGCCGCCCCGCCTACAGTATGACGTCACGTGAACCGCACCAGGAAAGTGGTTGCGTGTCACAGAACCCGGAAGCCAGTGTAAACCATCTGACGGGGACGTGCTGACGCGACGCAACCCGGAAGCGCGAGACACGCCGATCGGACAGTGGCGCGGAACGGAGCAGCAGCTGACAGCACTCACACCTTGGGGATCCACTACTTAAGTCAGGTAAGATCGCACCCACAGCACACCACCCTGGCACCTGCACACCCTCTACCCGCAGCCCACATCCTGATGAAATGGCCGGTTGGGCCATGAAACGTCGATGACCTTTGGAGCACTTGTAATGCATTCTTTTTACTAAAGATTTATACTACTACTGGAGAGTGCCGACTCTGATTTTTTGCTCACGCAGAACATCTCCCTTCGATATTGACTTTGTCAGTAAGGCACCCCCACAGTTGATATCCTTCCTCCAGAGTGCCAAAGCTCTTTGTATTTATATATACTGTATGTATATATATATATATATATATATATATATATATATATACACACATACACACACACATATACATTTTTCTTATAATGTTATATAAGTTTGCTTATCCTGTATTGCCTGATGATAATTTACATCCTGTGGATAGCCTGTTAGCTAAATTGATAAATGTTTATTATAACTGTACTTACCATTACTTTATTGTTCTATCTTGAGGATGGTATATGTACTCGCCATACAGTGAAAAGTAATGTGTGTACTCTTTTGTCAAGACCGACAAGGGATCAATCAGAAACAAACCTGATCAGCCAGGATAAAGCGGTTTCCATTTCCATAGCGGAGCGATCCGATTGCATGATGTTTACACCATGTGACCCGATTACGCTGTATGCTGATCTACAGAGCAGAGACTGGCACAGCCTGTGTCATTCAGTGTCACATGCGGTTTATTTACACCATGTGACTGGATATACGGGTCAGCAGTATACTGATGAGAATTTGTTATATTCACATCACCAGCCTAGTGGCCAGTTAACATCAATGGTGAGTAGATTTTCTACTTGCTAAAACCCTAAACTCTACTTAAAACACAGGTTTGACCTTGATAATTGTACATGAGTTTCAAGCCATGTCAAAGCGGCTTGAAACCCTGTTCTTACTGCAGGCTGGACCTGGGCATTTTAGGATAACATCAACTCTAAGCACTAGTGAACTGGCTCTCCATAGAGACTTTAAACGGGACTCTGTTTACACTGCGACCTGTGTTGACGCAGTCATAACCAGAGGTATTGCTGCCGTGGAAAAGGGGCGGTACAGACACAGAAATGTGGTGTCATCAATGCCAGCAACAGCAGCCAGTTTCCTGGTGAATGGCAAGATCGTAATGCTCCTAAATTCATAGCAATACATATTGAGCCCGTTTCACAGTCGCACAAAACTATACAGTGGTGCCTATTGGTGGTCACCAGTCTGTGAGTAAATGTAAATGGCATACCAACATGAAGTATTTAAATTTGTGTGGCCGAACATGCTAGGACTAAGATGCCCAATTTTAGGGCTTGTGTAAGCTGTAATATCCACCCCAATGAAACTTGCACTAACCATAAAGCAGGTGCAGATTCTCCCTCTGACCATGACCTTCTAAACTTGCAGCTGAGTGTCTGAGTTGCTTGAATTGACACCCCACCGACACTCAATGAATGGACCCTTTTGCATGCACTACTAGCCACCAATTAGGAACAACGACTACTTCCTACAACCTTACTGTTATACTGTCTACATCAATTGCAACAGGACCTGAGTTTTCTGAATGGTTATTCATCAGCTATGGAACTGCCTGTGGTTCTGAATCAGTCCTACTGGTTTAAGGCAAAAGGAAAAAAGAGTGATGCTTCCTTTTGGATGGTGGAACTGAGAAAAGCTCATGTGAAATCCTGACGGCAAAATTGGGATATTTCAGGGGAGCATCCTGGGCAAATGTAAATGTAAGCTTGCACATACTGTACATACAGAAAAATGTCAAATCATTTATTTAGATTATTCAACACTGTAATGCATTACATTTCCACACATTTGACTTTACTTGCTCATTAACTTAATGATTACTGTGAATAATACTCTTGCACAGTACCAGTTTGCACACTTAAAAGTTTTAATAATAGAGGTATTACAATTGACCTGCGGATTAAAAATGTATTGTGTACCTGTAACTATTTCTTCTGAATAATTCAACAAAAAGTGTACTTACCAAGTAATTCATCCTATGTGTGTAGCTTTTGAGATGCTTTATAATAAAAGTGAGGTGTCCCTTCATGCTACACAAAGTGCAGGAGAAAGCATTTGTATTTGAATGCAACTGTATTATGTATTGCAAGCCTGAAAATGATAGAAGAAAGCATCACTGCCCATTCTCAAAGTGCATACTAAACAATTACAGTCAAACAGTGTGAAGCCAATGAGGCAGTTATGGGCACCTTAAGAATACTGACACACAAAAAAGTGCACTCGGTCAAACAGACTAGCATTATATGTTGTTCCAATGGAGTGAATATTAAGAACAAAGTAAATGTACCAAGTAGGTGGTTATTTAAAGTATTGTGGAGTATTACAAAAAAACGACTTTATATTGAGGAGCAAGATTCTAGTATGTAATAAAAATAAATGGGATAGAAGGTACAGTATTAGGGTAGGAAAATGAGTCTTGTGAGCTATAGAGCTTGTGACGATCAAGACTAGTAATATACGTTCAATGGCATGCATATACAATAATGTCTGTTCATTCCTAGTGATCTGTTCAAAATAGCTGAATCGTCATCTTGCCATTGGAGCATAGCACTGGCCATCATCATACAACTTACCAATTAGTGGTTCGTTTCGACTAGGGCTTGTAATATAATCTTGCAAGGAGCTGTACGTAACTTCCCCATATCTTGAATCTAAAAGATCATAGCAAGTAATATGATTTTTAAGCACAAATGGCACAGTGACTGTTCCCTTTTTAGGTGCAAGAGTTAACTAAAATTCAATCAATTGACTTGGCTGTAAAAGAACAGTCGCCGTGAGCGACGCTGGCATTTTGAGGATCTCTTAAAGCAATGTTGGCACTCACAGGGTTAATGGCTTTTGTCCATCAAAAGCAGGAAGCAGAATGTCATTTTCCACAAGAGTGAAGCCCTAGAATTGTGAGCAAGTCCAAGCAATGAGTGCAGTAGTTTGTGACAATGATAACCGTTTTGCATGGTTAACCCTTTTTGAGTGCAAACATCTGTGAGAGATGGGCAAAATATCCATTTAAAAATGCCAGCGTCACTCACGTATGTTCTATAAATTCAAATAAAATATGTAGCGTAAATAAAGATTATATGTAGTATAGAAAAAATAAAACTTCGATTTCCCGTATAAGGTAAAATTACAGGTCATTATGATGATAAAAGTTTTTGCTTGCCAATTTTCACACCTATTTTGACAAACACCCCAATAAACACTACAGCAGGCAAACTGCAATAGAAATAAAATTCAATGGAAGCAGTTATAATAGACATAACACACTAGTCACAATATAGGAATAACACTATTCTGACAATAAATGCTCATCATGAGGGTTACCGTGGGCTAAGTGAGCTCTCAGATTGAATGCAGTCGGCATGCTGCATGTAACAGGGTTTTATTTAATCCCCAATACATATCCTGTTACCATGTACCTAAACCATATTAACACATAGATCCGGGAATTGGCGGAGAGCGGACCGGTGAACGTGGAGGCGCATCCATTGCCCCGAATAGAGCATCTCCGTTGTGCGCATGGGCTGGCAGATGGTGTAATGGGAGCTGCTCAGATGAGAGTGTCTCCATCTGTATTAAGGCAAGACAAGGCAGTGCTCTAATTAAAGGCAGAGGCTGCCACCTTTTGTCGCACGCAGGGTACTTGTGTAGTTTCACGGCGGCAGGCTACGCTATGTTTTCAGCATAGGCTAAGCTACGTTGTCAGCATAGCCCAACGGCTGCCTAGCGTAGTGATTCTGCGGCAGCCCTGCATAGTCAGCGTAGTGTCCCAGTCAGGCAGCTCATCACCGTACTGTCCCCTGGAGCTTCAGCTCTGTCCCCGGCAAGCCTAGTGAGCGCCTCTCACACATCACCGTAACCGCCAGATCCCCTACGCTGGAGGATGCCAGCGGAGAGGGGATCATGCAGGCACTGGCGGAGAGGCGCTCCATCTGTCTTGGTAATTATTGTGGTATGGCAACCCTTAGAGGTTCAATAGCACGTGCGTCTCCTGCACAAAGGGGGGTGCGGTGTGCAAGTGCATCTAAGCCCAAAGCACGGTGAGCGTAGCGAGCCCCGCGATGTGACATAGTACGCGTCCTCCCGACCTTTTCATACCCCAACTCACCGCGCTTTTGGGCTGGCGTGGATAGTTGGGGTGCTTTAGGAACACATTCACACCTGTCATGTAAGGCAGGTTAAAATGGTCAATGGTTCCCACACAATGTAATAAGCGCGGACTACGTAAGCTCTGGCTGCCCGCGAACGGGCGGGAACACGACGCTGATACTGACAGGGATGCTACGCTAACTACGTAACTGCCGTCGTGAACCTACACAAGTACCGCATGCTATAATTTACCTGGCCCAAGGGTAACGGGTTTGCTCTGTCTGACTAATATTAATTTGCTGGCAATGTTCATGATGTTATAACAATGGAATAGTGGCGCTTCAAAATATTCAACCACAGAGATTTTGCACTGCATTTTACAGTGGTGTACTGAAAATTTGGTAATGTTAGATACTGTAATCTACAGCGATGTGTGCAGAGAAACATGTAGCACACACAGCATACAACTGAATATCCATGAAAGTAGTTACATACTAACCTTCGCAAGTATCTTCATTCTTAAAAGGGCATTTGAAAGCAAAAAAGGAAACAAAGTTAATACATTACCAAAAGAATATATTGACACTGTGTAAATAAACAACTAAACAAATAATACATCATGGTTAATATTAACAAGATAACCAAAGGGACATTTTCATTGAATAACTTTGCTTTCAAGCAGTGCAACTTTATTCAAAACACATTTAAAAAAGAATAAAGCTTAAAAAAAAAAAGGATGCGGTTATGTGACCTATCACTCATGGCTGCTAACATTTCAACTTAGCTGTGGAGTCAAGTAAGTCATTCTGAAAAAAATGCCACTTGGGTAGTGTGCCCTACTTGTATAGTTCTATACAAAATATAATGCTACACTATTATCCAAATGTTACATGATAATTCACCACCAAGGAGGAACATACTTTTGGTATAAATTATTACATATGGATAGTTGAACAGATCACTTTACTGACTGAGATTCACTAAATGGGGGCATTGTCTTGGCCTTGATAAAGAGTCCTAGAGACTCGGAACGCGTTGGCCCAGGATTGCTACCATACCTAAGGACCCAACCCAGTGTCAAGCCTGTGGAGCCTGCAGGGTGGATCTTTTTGGACACTCTGCTTATACCCTCTGTGTGAGAGGGAAATATTATATTTTTTGTCTTTTTTCTTCATTGATGTTTTTATTGTGATGCTTTTACTATTTTACTAATAAATACCCACCTTGTCAGTTCACCCTTTGCGCCCAAGGTTTTATTCATTTTTCCCCTACTAGCGGCACATAAATGTTTACTCATTAAAATAATACAAATTAAGCACCCTATTCTGAAAAATTTACCAACTACTCTGTATCGCTTACACCTAATTTTGTTCCAACAGGGGCCTGCTGTGCGTTCTATTACATTCTGATATATGTATGTCTTGGGTGATTGAAAACACACTAAAATATTATATAAAAGTAGCAGGGAAAGGAACTCACTAAGGGCCCATACACACTGGGCGATTTTGAGCTGAAAGCCACTCAAACTTGGTGTTTTCAGCGGCTTTCTGCTCAAAGCTGCCAAGTGTGTACCGCCCGGCTATGAGCGGTGAGACACACTCCAACGTCATCGCTGGGAAAGCTGTTCATCTGCTTGTATTACCGGCTTTGTGGACATAGCGCTGTGCTATGCAAAGCCGTCTGTCCCCAGCTGACAGCGCCGCGCAGGGGAGAAAGCCGCACAGTGTGTATGCACTGAGCGGCTTTCCCCCCCAGCGATGACAGCGATCATAACTGTCCATACACGCTGGGCATAATCGCCCAGTGAATATGGACCTTAAGCCAATTTCAAAAGCCAGCAGATTTGTATTACTGTCACAGAGGTAGCATAAATAGTTACTTGACGTTTCGGTCAATACGCCATCTTCAGGACAGGGCAGCATGATCACAAGTCATATCAACAGGACATCTAGCAAAGGCAAGCTGGTTGTCCTGTCTATACAACTTGTGATCATGCTGCTATGTCTTGAATATGGTTGTATCGACCAAAACATCGACTGACTCTCTTCTAACGCGATTAGCAAATACAATGTACCATTAGAACACTGGAGTGATGGTTGCTGGAAATGGGCCCCTTTAAAAACCAGACATTTGCAGATAGTATAGTCATTTACCACATTAACAATGTATAGAGTGTATGATTGGTTCATCTAATGTTATCTTCAATGAAAACACCAGTACTTTTATTACAGAAATAAGGAAATATTTTTTTTTTTATACTTACCAAGTCCCCCAGCGTCCACAGCAGGCCTTCAGCATCCTCTCCAGCGGTTCCAGGAGTGCATTGCGCGAGTGTGTGCGCGCGCCGGTGACGTCACCGGCATGCCTGCGAACTCACGCAATGCACTCCTGGGACTGCTGAAGATGCCGGAGACGGTGCTGGAGGCCTGCCGTGGACGCCGGGGGACAAAGTGGACGCCGAGGGACCATAGGGGCACTACCAGGGGACAGGTAAGTATGTTTAAAAAAAATATTCCAAAATCCAGAAAAATCCCTTATCCAGAATGCTCGTGGTCCTGAGCATTTCAGATAAGGGATACTCACCCTGTGTGTGGGTGTATATATATATATATATATATATATATATATATATATATATATATATATATATATATATATATATATATATATATATATATATATGGTAAGTCATTTTGTTGTATTATACCTCTTTCACACAGAAAAGCAAATAACCGGTGAAACATTTCTACCTGATAATTTGTTTGCTGTTCATCACGGGTTTCTTGTGTGGACTTCGAATCAGGTACAGTATTTACCAATAATTTGCCTTACTGTGTGAAAGGAGGCTGAGACCGGCAAAACAACCCGGACCTCAAATGCTGAGTAAAAGACGGGATTTATGTTCTTTTCTGTCTGAAAGTGGAATTAGAGACTGAACTTTAAAAAAATTATAATAAAAATAATTAATGTATTTGACATTACCTTTTTATGTTTTTCTCCTTTGAAGTGAGAATAAAGGCTATTTTTATTCAAGCACGCAACTTTACATATCTGTAGACAGAAAAGTACAGGTTTTATTTTAAGTGTTAGATGAAGCACTGTAAATGATCATTTCAAAAATACAGGTATTTTAGACTCTCAGACTACAAGACTAGGTCAAAATCCAGAGGCCTGCTTTTATTTTTATTTTACTTTACTGTTTCTATCTACCTTTTTGAAATATAAGAGGGACCTTTTACATTTCTGACCTCATGATACGGCAATTTTTTACATCATTCAATTGAGCATTTCACTAGAGAAAACGGATACCCCTGATGAAGTCCACTTAAGGACGAAACGTGTTGGGTACCTCTTCTGAAAACCATTCAAGAATCTGTTGGCATGTGCCATTTTTACACCAGAGAACTTTTTGATCAAATTTACTTTCTGCTTAATGTCTTGCAACCTGGGAAAACTACATTACCGCTAAAAATCTGGAATACCCAATTCAGGGGACAAACATCAGCGTCAATACACTATTGTTGTACATATTAAATATATATACTGTATATATACATACACAGACATTTTGTTGTATGGATTCCATCCATTTACTACTGTGCATACATTCCTTTCAAACATGTTGGTGATTAAGTAGTAAAAAGAAAATAGGAAACCCAATAATATTCTGTGAGAATGCAAGAGAACCTTCTTTTTCCTTAAATCATAAATCTAAGAACGATTTCACTTTCAAATTATGATTACATAGTTATTCAAAGTCCAGAACATTCCAACAAGGAAATAACACCTTTCAGTCACTAAACCAAAAACTAGAGAGAGGGAGACCCATGCAGAGGTACTTTGCACATCCAAGCATCTAAGAGGCTCACCCGAAAGAGAACTTTCAGAAGAAAGGGCAGGCAGGAGTTGGCGAACATTTAAAGGGATTTTCAATTTATTAAAATTGGCCTCCTATTGTCAAACAAACTTAATTTTGCACCATCCAGCATAAGCCAATTGTATTGGGACTATTTGTGGTTCTGGACAGGCTTGACATATTTCTATGCAGAAAGAAGTATTCTTGCAAGCCAGAAGCTTAGACACAGAAGATAATGACACGCTAGACTCAGTTGCAGAATTGTGAGAAGTGCAAACTCTTTCTGACTCAACTGTCCCACATATCAACTTTAATGAACCCTTTTAATTCAAACACAATTCTAACATTTTTCCTGAAAGAAAAAAACACAACATGTGTAAGCTGTATAGTTTCTTTCTAAAGGGGCAGAACTAAGTGTGAGATTAGCCTTTTTTCTAAGCAATCTGTCTAGATCGAATAGAAATTAAGCACAAATCGCTCCGTGTGTATTCTACATAGCGATGACGATGCGCGGTCTTGCATGACGCCATCACCGGCTCAGATACTGACTACATGTAGTCAAGATCTAGTTAAATAGTCAGTGTTCTAACCCATACACACATAGCTACCGGGAAGCTCAAGGGCGATTATCCTACCCTACAATCCTAATTCCTTAATTGTTTATATATACATCTCTGCCACCCTAATGATTGCTTCAGTGTCCTGTCCCCTGATGCAACTGTCCATATTTACCATGGCCTTGTCCTAAATTGTCTTCTACTGTAATTTGTCATCTGTTTTTGCACATTTGTGTATTGTTAGGCGCTGTGGAACCTTTGTGGTGCCATATAAATAAACGATAATAATAATAATAATAATAATAATAGTAGTGCAGTATCATTATAGCCTGCCCTTTACAGATATACAACATATGTAGCTATTTATATTATTTTTGTATTAGATAGAGGAAAGATAGATATAGATCTCCTCACCTCTATGGTGCGTCGTCGGTATAGACCCCTACTCAGCATGACAGCTGTGGATCACTGTAGCAGTAGTTGCTTGAACTCAGCAGCTCCTGTGTGAGTAGCGACTGACCCACCCCTTTATAATGCGGCTTTGGTGTCCGTCATTTTGATGGGCTTTTAACTAGTAGCTATACACTTTCTACTCTGATGGCTATATATTTATCTAAGGTGCGTCGCTAGCTATTAATAAGGTTAGTACTTTAAGAGAACAAAAAATAAGCTTCTTTAAACTAATATTAATTGGGTACAGAAAAAAAAGAAGACGCGGAAGGTGAATCAAAGAAGAATTCAGGGTACTGGTTATCATAGAAAAGAATACACACAGGGAAGTACATGTGCTTTGGCAAATTGATCAAATTGGGAAACCTTGTATACGAACACATAGCAACAGTTTTACATATTTAAAAATTTATTTTGGTATATTATCCATTTATTTGAGCATAAATGGTATTAAGAAACCATTATATTAACATTTGTTGTTCATACAGTTATTTAGCACTGCAGAATGTATCCCCCCCCCCCCTTTTTAATCTTAGGTCATTGATAAATGGCCACTGCAACTTCTCAGTTGCTACCTATCATTTTGTAGAATCTACCTGATAACTGCTACCTAAAAGCGGATTGATTGCTATAGGCAATTTCTTACACCAAACACTGCCTTATTTCTTGGTCACTTCTTAACTTGGGGACACTATTATTAGCAACAGAAGTAAGGCTACAGTTAATTAAAAGCCTTCATTTATATACTCATCAATAAGTTTTCTGAATACTCAATATATTTAACTCCACATCATACAAAGATTAATTATCCGGTACTTGTTTCCTATAACGGCGCCCACGATTCCATCGTACGGCATCTCATCGCATCCCCCGCAATATTGCGGCATGCGATGCGATTTTTAATTGTACAAGCACACAGATGGGTGCTTACAATGTGATTCCATCATTTAGTGTCATCCCCAGTGTCAATGTCACCCCAACTATCAACGCCAAACCGAAGAGTGGCGAGCGGCGGCGGTACGCATCCTCTGACCTTTTCATACCCCCACTATCCACGTCGGCGTGGAGTTGATTTTAGATAGTGTGGCGAGCGCAGCGAGCCCCCAAGCCCGACGAGTGGTGAGCGCATCGAGCCTCGTGAGGGGATGCGTAATACGAGCCGGAAGCGTGGCGAGGGCAGCAAGCCCCGCGAGGGGACATGGATTACTTTACATGTAGTTCGCGTCCCCTCGCCGCGATTCAGGCTCGTATTCCGCGTCCGCTCACTATCTAAAATCAACGCCACGCCGACGTGTATAGTGGGGTTATGAAAAGGTCAGAGGACGTGTACCGCTGCGCTCACCACGCTTCGGGATGGTGTGGATATTGGGGGTTACATCTCATTGTAAGCACCCATCACATCTCATGGCATGGGTGCTTGTACAATGAAATATCGCATTGCATCGCATGCCATTTGCTGGCATGCGATCCTATGCGATATTTCATTGTACAAGCACTCCTGTGCATTTAACATGGAGATCACATCGCACAGCACTAAAAACAGTACGCAATGCCATGGGATGGGTGCCGTGCTACGAAACAAGTACCAATTACTATTATACAATTATTATTTGGTACTTGTTTCCTAGCACGGCGCCACCTATTTTAATTATATGCAATTGGGTTGCAAAAATCGGATCAATCGCATTGCATGCAACCAAATTGCATGCGATGCGATTGGCCCGATCGACCCGATTTTTTACATTGGAACCAATGTTAAATGATCCCTGAGACCCGATTTTACATAAACCCCAATGTTAAATGCTCCCCAGACCCCATTGTTAATGCCACGCCACGATCAATGTGAACCCGAAGCGTGGCGAGCGCAGCGAGCCCATGAGGGGCGGCGGTATGCGTCCTCCAACCTTTTCATACCCTCACTATCCACGTCGGCGTGGAGTTGATTTTATACAGTGTGGCGAGCACAGCGAGGAACCAAGCCCGAAGCGTGACGAGCGCAACAAGCCCCGCGAGGGGAGGCGCATTACTTTAGACGTATTACGCGTGCGCTCGCCACGCTTCGAGCTCGGTTTCTCACTGCGCTCGCCACACTATATTAAATCAACTCCACGCCGACGTGGATAGTGGGGGTATGAAAAGGTCGGAGGATGCTTACCGCCACCGCTCGCCAAGCTTCGGGTTGGCGTTCATCGTAGGGTGGCATTTGACATAGAAATTACCAATCAGGGTGGGTATACAATCAAAAATTAGGTATGGGGGGCAATTTAACATTGCTTCCTATGTAAAATCGGGTCCATTGCATTGGTCGCATTGTATGCCATTATAATGGCATACAATGGACCCAATTTACATAGGAATTTAACATTACATACAATGCTTACAATGTAAAATCGGGTCGGTCGCGTCGCATGCCATTATAATGGCATGCGATGGACCCGATTTTACATTTGTCGGGAAACCTCCAAAAAATCCCGAAAATCAGGTCCGTCGGGTCCCATCGCATACCTTAAATTAAGGTATGCGATGGGACCCGATGAGCGCCGTGCTAGGAAACAAGTACCATTTTTTTATAATCAAGACATCCATTTAGGATCGCTCTATAAAAAGCACAAGCTCTCCGAAATATGGTTATGGTATAAATCATAGACTAACTCATCATAGACATATGGTCGACGTCTAATGGTGGCCAGGGTCAAAAGGTCAACGTCAAAAGGGTTGACCTGGTCAAAAGGTTGACATAAATAAAGGTTGACATGGAAAAAGGTCGACATGAGTTTTTAATGTTTTTAGGGTGTCTATGTCGACATGGATACTGTCTAAGTGTAACGCTGCGCTCGCCATGCTTCGGGCTCGGCACACCCTAGTGGATGGTAGGGCATAAAATACCGCCTGCCGGCACGTCAGCTGAGAATTTAGTCAAAAAATGTGTCAACCTTTTTCACGTCAATCTTTTGACAAGGTCGACCTATTGTCTGTCGACCTTTAAACCCTGTCAACCTATTGTGTGTCGACCTTTAAACCCGGTTTACCTTTTGACGGTCGACCATATGACTGTCTATCATGAGTCAGTCTATGATCAGTCTGGGTACCCCGAAATACACACAGGATCAGTAAAACCTGTGTGGTTTCCATAGCCAGAGCCCCATTATCTCTGGAAAACAGGGATACTTTGGGGGATTTTGCTTCACCTACCTGAGACAGGCAAAACAAAATTCTCAATAAGCTGCGTCAAGAGTAATAGGAAACAGCCCTTAGACACTTCCCTTGTAACAATAATCCAGCAGAACACAGCACTTCTCTTGACTTTATTCAGCAGGTGAAGTTAATTCTTTTAAAAGGTATCATAATATATTGGGAACAAATTTCAGTTTATAAATAAAGGAGAAATACATGCAATAAACTGGTAAGTGGAAACTTACCTTTTGTAGAAACGGATTTTGCATGTCTTACATTCCAGTACAAGTCAATAAAGCCTCCAATTATGTGCTGGCAGGGACCATCAACCGCCCAGTATTTTTATAGTAGTTTCATGTGCGCGATTGCATACCTCCCAACATGACCCTCTCCAGGAGGGAAAAAATGCTCTGTTTCTGGACTTGCCCCTTCATTAATAACGGCCATCATCTGTTTTAAACAGGTTTATGGACAAGAAAGGCATTTCACCACAGGTGATGCTAATCATACATTAAGGGGAAAGCACAGAAACAGAGCAATGTGTCCCTCCTGGAGAGGGTCATGTTGGGAGGTATGCGATTGTATGCCTAGCTGCACTGCACAACGGTCACTAGAAACGCAGCTGTGTGTGTAAAATGCACATTTGTAGGTCAAGCTACACCAGCACCTCACTTGCGGCTCCTATACATATGGTTAGAGACAGACCGTAAAAAAACAGCGTGTAGCACCTTTTTATGAGCTTTCATATGCTTCCATATTATTGGTGAGAGAAATGAAATGGGAGTGGTGCAAAAAAAAAAAAAGGAAATGAAGGAAAACATATCCACTTATAAAATTCATTCATTTTCTGCTTTGGATTATTTTAAATATAAAAAGAAATAATACATTTGTATCTGAACACAGAACACTTAATATAACTAAACATATTTTTAATCCATACAGCTAACATGATAACAGTAGAATAAGAACACAAACTTTCACATCTCTCTCAACCAAACTGCAAGTGACTGGGCAGCAGTCTACAGCCACCTGACACACCAATAAGACAGGAAATAACACTGCATTGAAGACTTTGCCTTACCTTGCAAAAGTATGAAGTGTGTGAGTCTTCACTGGTAAAACTCATTTTACGTATTCCGTCCTATTAAACAAAACAAAAAAATAATGCTGAAAATGCAAGAACATGAAAGAGGTGATCAAAGACAGTCATATAATCCCAAACATGTGAAATTTGTTCTTATACAAGTCAAGATCAATCGATGAGTTTTGACTACCTAGCATTATTACAAATATAATTGGAACTACTCATGCTTAACCATTAGCATCTCATTATCTAGATCAGCGGTTCCCAACCTGTGGTACGCGTACCCCTGGGGGTACGCGTCCACACGCTGGGGGGTACGCCGCGGCCCGGCCTGTAATGGTGGCCGCGGCAGTCAGACAGGTCGCTGGAGGCTGGGCCGCCGCGGACAGCGCCACCGCGACCTCAGCAAAACGCCCTGATTAAAAATGGCAGCAAAGCAGGGAGGAGCAGTACTGCAGATGCTCTCTCCCGCCGCAGGGACCCCGCATCCACCGCAGGGACCGGGTGCCTGCCTATAACAATGATAGGCAGAGGCGGTGACAGTGGGGGTGGACCGTATTACTGCGCTGCTGCTGAGTCTGGAGGGAGGCAAAGAGGTGCTGCCTGCTCATCCAGCGCCCCCCAGCCATCAGCAGCCACCTGCGGTCCCCAGAGCATGGCCACCAGGATGCGACTGGCAAGACACTGGGAGTGGGACTCGGGAGACTGCTCAAATTGTCTAAGCAGGAGCCAGGAGACATCAGCAGCAGCCCGACCTGCAGCTCCAGGAGCCAGAGGATATCAGGTAGTGATCTCAATGTGCCTTGGCATGTGTGGTGGGATTAGATATGTATATGTATGTACGTTTGAGTGAGAGTATCAGTGTGTGTAGTATGTATGTATGACAGCGGCAGTGTGTGTAGTATGTATGCATGACAGCGGCAGTGTGTGTAGTATGTATGCATGACAGCGGCAGTGTGTGTAGTATGTATGCATGACAGCGGCAGTGTGTGTAGTATGTATGTATGACAGCGGCAGTGTGTGTAGTATGTATGAATGAGAGCCGCAGTGTGTGTAGTATGTATGAATGAGAGAGGGCAGTGTGTGTAGTATGTATGAATGAGGGCGGCAGTGTGTGTAGTATGTATGTATGACAGCGGCAGTGTGTGTAGTATGTATGTATGAATGAGAGCGGCAGTGTGTGTAGTATGTATGAATGAGAGCGTCAGTGTGTGGGGCATACTTGTTGCTGGCACTGTGGGGCATTGCTGGCACTGTGGGGCATTGTTGGCACTGTGGGGCATACTTGTTACTGGCACTGTGGGGCATTGCTGGCACTGTGGGGCATACTTGTTACTGGCACTGTGGGGCATTGCTGGCACTGTGGGGCATACTTGTTGCTGGCACTGTGGGGCATTGCTGGCACTGTGGGGCATACTTGTTACTGGCACTGTGGGGCATTGCTGGCACTGTGGGGCATTGTTGGCACTGTGGGGCATACTTGTTACTGGCACTGTGGGGCATTGCTGGCACTGTGGGGCATACTTGTTGCTGGCACTGTGGGGCATTGCTGGCACTGTGGGGCATTGTTGCACTTTTTTTTTCTCGTCATTGCCAGTATGACTTGCCCCTGTTAAGCCACACCCCTTTTTAGGCCACGCCCCCTAAAAATTTCACGAGGGGGTACTCCTAAATGAAAAGCCTAATCAAGGGGTACGGGAGACAAAAAAGGTTGGGAACCACTGATCTAGATCAGTAGTGTGTGTGTGGTTTACATCCAGCAGTGCTAATAATGAACCAATAGCAAGATTTACTATGCAGTGTTACTACTGACTCACAAGTTTAAAACAGTTACAATTAAAGTGTTTTTAATGAGTAAACTTGTTTGTAAAAATGTTGGTTCTCAGGGACACAACTTCTGGGTACCATCAAATAATATGGGAGTGAGGGCAGGCAGCAGTTTGAACAGTGCTGAGGTCAAAAAGGGGTTGACAGGCAGGCAGTACTGAGGACAGAGTTTGGTTTATGGAGGGGGCAAGAATAGATAGCAGTTGGGGTAGTACTGAGGGCAGAGAGAGAAAGAGTCGGGGAATGCAGTGCTGGCTGTAGGAAGAAGGGGGAGGGGTCTATCAGGACATATTAGGTCTATATTATTTTACAGCTTGCATAAACTACTGTGCTACTACCTGCAGTTAGACCAGAGGTACAAGTGTAGTATTTCTGTAAGAAGCAAATCCATGTGTGCCAGTGACCTGTCACACTGGAAACTAGTGTTCTAAAATAATACCACCTCCACCTATAATAACTTGATACTGCACACCATTACCCACAGTACAGAAGTGCCTCTGTGGACACTTGTTACTGGACTACTGCAAGGAACCAGACTACCAGGCAACATGCATTTTAATTAAATGCAGAATTAGAAATGCTTCTTGCTTTTACAATAAAATAAACAAGCACGAGTCAGATCTCAACTGGAATGATAAACAGATGAAGAGAATTTGGGTCATAAAGAGAGAAGATAGCTATGAATCCAGTATGACACAGTTGGTTATGGTATAGATCAGTGGTTCTCAACCTCAGTCCTCAGGTCACCTGGCAGTTGCACAGGTGCACTCAATATTCACTGACACATTTTAAAAGCTCACATGTGTGGCTAATTATTTCACCTGTGATTCTGTGTGGAGACCTGAAAACCATGCATTGGCAGGTATTCAATGTGGCCGGCGAGGGGGTTAAACAGCGAGGATTGCAGAAAACCAGCGATCCTTGCTTTTTAACCCCTGCGCCGGCCGCTCGCTCTATTCAATGTTCTGGGGAAATCCTCGCTGTCACAGGACGGCGAGAATTCCCCAAAACAGCGAGACCCGCGGTTAATGCAGAAAACTCGCTGTATTTAGCCGTGAGTCTCGCTGGTTCAGAAGCCGCATACGCCAATTCCCCCTCGCTCAAAAAATGGAGCGAGGGGGAATTGACGTATGAGGGGGCTGTGTTGAATACGGACAGGGTGATCGGTGACAGCGAGCAGGAAGCTCTGCTCGCTGTCGCCGCTCGCCCACAGCATTGAATACCCCCATTGTTGGGAGGTCCTTGAGGACCGAGATTGAGAACCATTGGTATAGATGATAGACAATGTCTAGGTCGACATACCCTAGGTCCTTGATGGCTATCCTTGACACTCCAGCTGTTGTTGAACTACACATCCCAGCATGCTCTACTTCAGTTTTGCTATTTGGCCATGCTAAATTTGATGCAGAGCATGCTGGGATGTGTAGTTCATCAACAGCTGGCGTGTCAAGGTTAGCCATCAAGGACCTAGGTCAACAAGAGTTTTCTTTTTAATGTCGACATGGACACCGTATAAGTGTACCGCGATCCCTTGCATGGCTTTATGCCCACTTGGATAGAAAAGTATGAAAATCCACCTTTAAAAAAAACAACAACAACATGTAAAAAACTCATGTCAACTATGAACATGTCAAAATTAAGCTAGTGTCAACCGTCGACCCAGACATTGTTGATCCAGGGGCCGCATAACGACAGTCACCCTGATAGTATGAGATACAATGCAAGGAATTCTATTGTGCCAAGCGCCCTCTGCTGGCATTCTATAGTAATTAGTGTCAAACAGGTGCCCATTAGCCACAGCACACACATTGAATACGGCACTAAATCTATATTTAACCCTGAAGGTTGTAATGTTTTCAGTTAATATCCATCTTGTTTTATTTTGCAGTAGTAACTGGGTAAAGTCTCCGGTACTTGTGTAGTTTCACAGCGCCAGTCTCGGTTTACTCTTTCTTTGAAAATTGGCAGCTTTCCACAGCAGTCTGTTTACTTTTACTTTGAAAAACTTGGAAGCTTTCCTACACTGTAGTAAGCTAGCGCGCAAGCTGAGTCTGTGTTTAGTTTGACTTTGAAACTTGACAGCTTTCCAGAGTTCTATACTGTACTAAGGTAGCGCGCGCTCACAGTATTTAGCTATGTTATCACGTTATCTGTGAAATAGCATTTATTTTTTTGTGCTGGAGTAGCGTCCCAGTCACAAACAGCGTCTGTAGTCGCTAACAGCGTCTAGTTGGCCGCAGTCTGAAGCGGCGTCCCAGTCACAGTAGCGTCCCACTCACAAACAGCGGCTGTAGTCAGAAATAGCGTCTACTTCACCTCAGTCACAAACAGAGTTGTGTAGTGTAACTGCTGACAGGTTGCTACGTTACTTGTGTAGTTCATGGCTCCAGCATGAACTGCACTCACAGATCATTGTGGTACCATTAACAAAGGGGGTGTCAACCTGTTAATAATGACACCTGTCGACGTAACAGCTGTTGTCCTTGTTTATTCCACTATCCACGCCATCCCGAAGAGTGGCGAGTGCAGTGAGCCCCGCGAGGGGACGCAGTACGCGTCCAACCGACCTTTTCATACCCCCCCTATCCGCATGGAGTTAATTTTATATAGTGTGGCGAGCGTAGCGAGTCACCGAGCCTGAAGCGTGGCAAGCCCCGCGAGGGGACGCGGATTACTTCACATGTATTCCGCGTCCCCTCGCCACGCTTCAGGCTCGGTGGCTCGCCACACTATATAAAATCAACTCCACACTGACATGGATAGTGGGGCTATGAAAAGGTCGGTCGGACGAATACCGCATCCGCTCGCCACGCTTCACGGTGGCGTGGATAGTGGAATAAACAAGGACGACAGCTGTTACGTCAACAGGTGTCATTATTAACAGGTTGACACCCCCTTTGTTAATGGTACCACAATTATCTGTGAGTGCAGTTCATGCTGGAGCCATGAAACTACACAAGTAACGTAGCAACCTGTCAGCAGTTACACTACACAACTCTGTTTGTGACTGAGGTGAAGTAGACGCTATTTCTGACTACAGCCGCTGTTTGTGAGTGGGACGCTACTGTGACTGGGACACAACCTCTGATTGTGGCCGACTAGATGCTGTTAGTGACTGCTGTTTGAGACTGGGACTACTCCAGCGCAAAAAAAAAGGACGGTATTTCACAGATAACGTAGCTTACTACAGTGGCATGTATTCAATGCCGGTGCGAGCGGCCGGCGAGGGGGTTAAACAGCGAGGATTGCTGAAAACCAGCGATCCTCGCTGTTTAACCCCCGCGCCGGCCGGTCGCACTATGCAACGCTCTGGGGAAATCCTCGCCGTCATAGGACGGCGAGAATTCCCCAAAACAGCGAGACCCGCGGCTGCTGCAGAAAACTCGCAGTTTTTAGCCGCGGGTCTCGCTGCTTCTGGAGCCGCATCCACCAATTCCCCCTCGCTCAAAAAACGGACCGAGGGGGAATTGGCGGATGCGGAGGCTGTGTTGAATGCTGTCAGGGTGAGTGGTGACAGCGAGCAGGAAGCCCTGCTCGCTGTCACCACTCGCAAACAGCATTAAATACATACCAGTGTAGGAAAGCTGCCAAGTTCTTCAAAGTAAAAGTAAACAGACTGCTCTGGCAAGCTGCCAATTTTCAAAGAAAGAGTAAACAGAGACTGGCGCCGTGAAACACAAGTACCAAATTTCCGCCTCTCCAGTGTTTTTTTTATATTCCCATAAATTTAAGCAATGATGGGTCCTTGTTGTGATGTTGAGAATTTATTTGACACTCTGCATTAATAAACTTTTGCTTATGTGTTCTCCTATTTTGATCTTAAGTGGGGGGGTTTCTGTCTGTCTGTCTGTCTGCCCTATGTACTGTAATCCAGAGGGACAGTTAACAAGATAGAGAAGTCCCTCTGTTTCACAAGTCCGTATAGGCTTTTAATGAATACAGGTTGAGTATCCCGTATCCGAATATCCGTTATCCGAATTATTCCGAAAACCATACTTACCAGAAAGTGGAAAAAAAAATTTGTTTACCTAAAAACTCACTGGGGACATATGTAACAGCACTATTGAGGACATGATATGTAACTGGCACTATATATGTACAAGAAACTGATTGCTTGGCATTCAAATTCAGAGCCTGAGATAGGACACAAATTTTGTTTCATGTTTTGAAACCTTGTTTTTTGAACAAATAAAATATATTTGTGTGTATTTTATGTGGTAATAAAATATATTTGTGTTAATTTTATGTGTTTATACAGCATAAATGCAAGATACTTCAAAATACATCATTGAAATATTAAAATATTCCAAAATACGGAATAATCCGTTATCCAAAATTCTCCTGGTCCCGAGCATTTTGGATACGGGATACTCAACCTGTATTCTGTTCCCGTTTGGTTTGACTAAAAGTTTATTGTTGGTTCTGTTTGTTTTATTTTTGTAGTTTTGCAGGCCAGACAATTATAATATAATTTTGTTCTTTTCATTTATTTTTTTCCTCAAGTGGATTCAGATTTCTTGTTTTAAGTTTTTTATAAATTTGTAAATCTACATTACTTTTATTTTAGATAGAAAGTGTTTGGTATTGCAATTTATTTATTTACAGAGCATTTTGTTTTACAATAGATATTTTGACCATGTGCTCAGGTATCAACATTGTCACCAGAAAAACCTGTCAAACTCTTTTTACCCTTTTCCACATAGACCTTTTGCTTGTGTCAACCTTTTGTTACTGTCGAGCTATTAACTGTCTACCTAGACATCATCTGTGAGCTATAAGAATAGTATGTGGTCTCTTTTATGCTTTTTTTTGTGAGAGCTGTATATTCTATTACTTTTATTTAGACTACGTGCGACAGAGGATTCTTTACAAGATTTAAAGGACACCAAGAACACAAAAAACCCTCAAAACCTGATTACCCATATGTACGATCAATTATTCAATTTCTTTATTAGTACCTAAAGATATTAGATAATGCTAATATATACAGTGACAAGGATCACGTACACTAAATGAAAAGGTTTATTGGTACTCTTTACCTAGCACGGCGCCCACGATTTTGATCGTGGGCATCGCAGGTAAAAAAATCGCGGGCATCGAATGCACTAAAAATCGGGTGCGACGCGACCGACGCGATGCCCGCGATTTCCCATAGGGAACAATGTTAAATGTCTCAATTGACCCGATTTTCCTGTTCAATGCCTCAATTGACCCGATTTTTCCATAGGAAACAATGTTAAATGGCCCACAGAGGCCAAATAGCCACCCTGAAGTGTTAAATGGCCCCCACAATTGTTAACACCACCCCACGATCAACGTCAACCCGAAGCGTGGCGAGCGCAGCGAGCCCGCGAGGGGCGGCAGTACGCGTCCTACGACCTTTTCATACCCCCACTATCCACGTCGGCGTGGAGTTGAGAATAGAATAGTGTGGCGAGCGCAGCGAGCCACCGAGCCCGAAGCGTGGCGTGCGCAGCGAGCCCCGCGAGGGGGCGCGGATACCTTCACAGGTAAACGCGTCCCTTCGCGTGCTTCACAGGTAAACGCGTCCGCTCGCCACGCTTCGGGCTCGGTGGCTCGCCACACTATTCTATTCTCAACTCCACGCCGACGTGGATAGTGGGGGTATGAAAAGGTCGTAGGACGCGTACCGCCGCCCCTCGCGGCCTCGCTGCGCTCGCCACGCTTCGGGTTCACGTTGATCGTGGGGTGGCGTTAACAATTGTGGGGGCCATTTCACACTTCAGGGTGCCTATTTGGCCTCTGTGGGCCATTTAACATTGTTTCCTATAGAAAAATCGGGTCAATTGAGGCATTGAACAGGAAAATCGGGTCAATTGAGACATTTAACATTGTTCCCTATGGGAAATCGCGGGCATCGCGTCGCACCCGATTTTTTAGTGCATTCAATGCCCGCGATGGCCGCCGTGCTAAGTAAAGAGTACTGGTTTATTTCTCCACCGGTTTAACAGACAGGCAGTTCTTATGAGAATGTCAGCAGTAGTTACAGGACATACCTCAGGCCACAGCAGGTCTTTACACACAGGGGGTGAGATTTAATAGGATGAGAGATTCAGAAAGTGAGAGATTTGGGAAGAAATCTCCAGTTTTTTAAAAGCGGCAATCATTTACACTGCAAAATCATACTGGTTTTGCCGTGTAAACTATTGCCGCTTTTAAAAAAACTGGAGATTTCGGTACTCTTTACCTAGAACGGCGCCCATCGCGGTGATCGCGACATCGCGGGCAGCACATAAACGGCCGCGACGCGATGCCCGCGATCACCGCGATTTTCCCATAGGGAACAATGTTAAAAAGCCTAATTGACCGCGATTTTGCATTCAATGCCTCAATGCCCGCGATTTTCCCATAGGAATCAATGTTAAATGGGCTACAGAGCCCAAATAGCCCCAATTAACCCTTAAATGTCCCCCCAATTTTTGTACGCCACCCCACAATCCACGCCAACCCGAAGCGTGGCGAGCGCAGCGAGCCCGCGAGGGGCGGCGGTACGCGTCCTCCGACCTTTTCATGCCCTACTATCCACGTCGGCGTGGAGTTGAGAATAGAATAGTGTGGCGAGCGCAGCGAGCCACCGAGCCCGAAGCGTGGCGAGCGCAGCGAGCCCCGCGAGGGGACGCGGATACCTTCACAGTTATACGCGTCCCCTCGCGGACTTCACAGGTGTCCGTGGCGACGCGGACACCTGTGAAGCCCGCGAAGGGACGCGTTTACCTGTGAAGGTATCCGCGTCCCCTCGCCACGCTTCGGGCTCGGTGGCTCGCTGCGCTCGCCACACTATTCTATTCTCAACTCCACGCCGACGTGGATAGTAGGGCATGAAAAGGTCGGTGGACGCGTACCGCCGCCGCTCGCCACGCTTCGGGTTGGCGTGGATCGTGGGGTGGCGTACAAAAATTGGGGGGACATTTAAGGGTTAATTGGGGCTATTTGGGCTCTGTAGCCCATTTAACATTGATTCCTATGGGAAAATCGCGGGCATTGAGGCATTTTACAGTAAAATCGCGGTCAATCAGGCTTTTTAACATTGTTCCCTATGGGAAAATCGCGGTAATCGCGGGTACCCGATTTTGATGTACCCGCGATTTACCCGCGATTACCGCGATTTTTTACCCCCGACGCCCGCGATTCTGATCGCGGGCGCCGTTCTAGGTAAAGAGTACCGAGATTTCTTCCCAAATCTCTCACTTTCTGAATCTCTCATCCTATTAAATCTCACCCTTTGTGTGAATTCCTTCAGAGACCAGAAAGTCCCAAAACCCCTAAAACTAACCACATTCAGCCTATAACCTGGCTACTTTGTCCAGCATCAGGAGCCCTGTATCTATCTGTCTCTAAAAGCATTCTACAGTAAAATCAACTGACAGGTGTCTGCAGTCAGGCTTGCTTTAGACTTGTTGACACCTAATACCTGGCATGGATGCAATGCAAACATACCCTGCTGTCATATATCCCTGCCAGGTACTTTCCTGACAACCCTGTCACTATCTATTAAAGCCTTTACTAGCCAGCTTACTACCATCTGATCAGGTGGTCTATGACTCTTTCAGGTAAGAGGCACAGTTGACATATCATCTAAAAAATCTAAATCCCTGGCTTTTACTATACCTTACTTATAACTAAACATCAAGTTCATTAACATTGGTTTCTATTTCTCCAATAGATTTTAAGGGGGTATTCAATCGCCGGCAAGCATCTCCCGTCGAGGAGATGCCCGCAGGGCCCTATTCAATACGGTCTTCCCCGACAGCATTGAGCAGGGTATCTCGGCAGAACGAGCCCGACATCACAAGCTGTTGGGCTCGTTCTGCCGAGAACGGCCGGGAAGTGACGAGCTGCCGGCTGCAGATCGACTCTTCCCGGCCTCCTCGCCCCCTTCTCGTCCCGCTGCAGGCGGGACATTGAATCCCGCCTGCATGTTCTCGGTCGAGCTGACCGAGAACGGGACTGGGTCACGGCGGTCGAGCAAGCTCAACTGCCGTGACCCTCACATTGAATATCCCCCTAAGCTTGCAAGCACATCCTTTTTACCGTTGTCTGTTAACACCCAACGGGGCAGATGTATTTAGTCTGGTGAAGAGATAAACTGGAGATAAAGTGGAAGTAGATAACGCACAAGCCATCAGCTGTGTTTGAAATATGACAGTTGGGAGCATAGGTGTCGATTTATGTTTTTGCTGGTGGGTGCTCATGCCGAAAATATAGGGGAGTGGCGTGGCCTCAAAATAATACCAATTTATATTACACAGCACAATTGTCTCCAATATTCAAATTACGACAGCAGAGTTCCCATTTTTATACATTACAGCCAAATACATAAATGCCCCCACAGTGCTAAAGTACATAAATGCCCCCACAATGCCAAATACATAAATAACCCCACAATGCCAAATACATAAATGCTACTCAGTCACACAGCACGCCCAGAGCATGCACATGCTGGCCGGCCCACATCCGCATATTACTCCGCGGACGGAATACACAATCCTGGCATACTACTTGCCAGGTGGCGGGTCCAGCGATGCGGGTGCTGCAGCCGCAAATTAGCAAGTTAATACGGCGGCCCAGCAGTGGGACTCGGACTCAATTTCCATGGGTGCTCGGGCCCTTGAGCACCCACAGAATCAGCACCAATGGTTGGGAGTTGATTGGCTGGTGTTTTACCTCCTTCCTCTTAGGTTGAACTCGATGGACTAACTCCTTTTTTCAGCCTTAATTACTATGTTACTTTAGTTTATCGCTTCACCAGGCTTAATACATCTGCCCCAATATTACAAATGTTTAGACAGGTTAATACAGTGGTAGCCAACCCTAGCCCTCGAGAGCTACCAACAGTTCACATTTTCCAGACAACCTAGCTGCTGCACAGCTGCACTCATTAATCACTGACACATTTTAAAAGATCCACAGATGGAGCTAATTAGCTCACTTGTGATTCTGTGAGGAGACCTGCAAAACATGCACTGTTGGTAGCTCTCGGGGACTAGGGTTGGCTACCCCAGGGTTAATAAATAGGGCATAACAAGGATGTCCCCTCGTACTCTTGCCCACAGAATCAGACTCCATCCTAATACATCGGATAAAGTTGTATACCAGGCTCAATATGAAATTGCTTTTTTTTTTATTTATTTTTTTACAATGTCCTATTAACTGCACCAAAACCCTTACCTCTGCCTTCGTGGTATATAAGACATTAGCTATGCCTTTGGATACAAGTTACTGTAACCAGAATTCAATGGCCTTCCTTTCCCTAATGCCTTGTACACACCAAAACAATTCAGGTCGTGAGCAGATCGTAAGGCGATTGTACGATCGGCTCATGATATGTTGGAGCACACGACCTGCACACAATGGGTGAAAATACATTCCTCATAAATTATAAAAATCTGCAAAAATGCAACAAGTAGTCCAGGAATATCAAAGGTAGATTTATTTTTAACGGTTTCTTATATAGCACACGCATATTCCGTAGCACATTACAGAGATTATGTGAACATTCACATCAGTCCCTGCCCCAGTGGAGTTTACAATCTATATTCCCTATCGCATGTACATGCGCACACATTCACTCTTGAGTTCATTTTTGTTTAAACCCAATTAACCTACCAGTATATTTTGGATTGTGGGAGGAAACCGGAGTACCCGGAGGAAACCCACGCAAGTACGGGGAGAATATTTTTTACCATAAAATTCAGGTAAATGTTGACCCTCATTCAAGGGTACATAGCAAAATCCCTTTTGCTATGTACCCTTAATTGAGCATCAACTTTTATATTCTGTACCAACATTCGAAGAAACAAATAATTACACCCTTTGGATGAACGTCTTTGCTTACTTCACTGAAAATTGAGGACCTTCTTACCTGAATTATATGGTCTAAATTATATACAATGGGCGCCATACCACTATTGGGTTGTGTATCTTTCTGTTGATTCCCTGGCCCTCTGGGAAGTTAGTGTTGGGGCTGCCATATTGTAATCTATTAGTCTATTCTTAAATATCACTTTAAATTTAGCTTGTGGTGGAATATTGGATAATATATATATATATATATATATATATATATATATATATATATATATATATATATATATATATATATAAATAAATAAATGACAATTGTATCTGGCACTCCCTGTTGCTGATAGGTGAAGCTGCCCTGGTGCCCTCCTACGAGCAGGATGTCTCCTGCCCTGGTATATGGGAAGCAGAGACGGGCGGCACTCAGGTAAAGGTGAACAAAAACCAAGAGGGTTTATTTGTGCATACAGGCAACGTTTCGGGGCTGCGCCCCTTTCTCAAGCCAATGTCTTGTTGTCGTTTGGCTTGAGAAAGGGGCGCAGCCCCGAAACGTTGCCTGTATGCACAAATAAACCCTCTTGGTTTTTGTTCACCTTTACCTGAGTGCCGCCCGTCTCTGCTTCCCATATATATATATTTTAACTCCGCACAGTTAGGTGTATGCAACATACAGGTGTATGCAAATGAAGTTTCATCTAATAATGAATTCCAGTTTAATCCAGTTCAATTCCAATGAAAAAGTAAACTGGCTTATGGTAATTTACAATGGACAGCAGTGTCCTAGGAAGGGGACAATGCTTATTGGGTCTGAAGCTGAAGTTTCAGTAATGATTCAGCATGGTATAACTGTTCAGTGGAAATGGCCAACACAGGAGGATAAGGTGTTTTACACTCAGGATACAGTCTCCATGTGGCAAATGCAAGGGGGTATTACTACTTCCCAGATTTAGTATGATCTGTGTGATGCATAAGACCCTTGTTTTTCCCTATTTTAGAGCAAACTAAAATAATTATCTTAATATCCAGACTACAAAGATGAGCTGTGGTGGTTCCGTTTTGTGATGATTAGTACATTACTGTGAATGTTTCCTTTCACAGTGATGAATGGGACAGAGCTGCTAAGCATATTTAAATGTTAATATTTCTGTGCATGTTTAAGCTATATGCCAGATGTCATATATCATTTAAAAATACTGCATACTAGGTGGTAGAGTGAACAGAGAAGGTACATGGAAATGGCTACAATATGTTGTGAAACTTTGTTATAATTGACTATAGTTTTTTTATGATTTGGAACTTCTATATTGAATGTAATGATAAACCAAAATGTAGTGTAGAGGTAAATGAAAGTAGTTTCCTATACAACTGTTATACCAAAAAGCTGGATCACACCCGGTATTTTGGACACGGCTTGTGATCCTTTTTACACTGCTGCCTGTACCCGGCATAATGCCGGGAAGGTGACGGCAGTGGAGACAGGTCTCGAGCAAGCGCTGGGAGAGGAGTCATCTCCCAGCGCTGTCTATTTCATTGCAGTGAACGAGGTTACACGTATACACTGCACCATGAGCCAGGTTGAATGTGTTGAACCTTGCTCGCTTCCCAGGTGGAAATTCCAGGTCTCTTGACCAAGGATATTTCAACTGGGAGCATTTTCACTGCCTCCCATGCAAAAACCTGGATTCAGGTGCTGTAAACGTGGTTTTATACTCACGAATGTGTAGATTTAATATGAATAAATTGCTGGTGAGTATAATTTCACTTTCTGAGGAATCGGCCTTTGGCTCAAGTTCCGAACATGGGACCTCTTGGATACTACTCTACACGCAGAGATGTATCAAGAATAGCCCAAAGTGTAGTGAACAAAGGGCCTGATTCAGACTCATTCGGTCAGGCTGTTTCCGATGGTGCGGGTCTGCGCATGTGCAGACCTGTCCGAACGCCTTTGGTAAGTATCACACTTGCTGAGGCGGTCGCACAGGCAGCGGGAACGCCCAGCATTTGTATGGCCGTCCCACTGGGTGTCTATGCTTCCATGGGGCAGGCGGCTCAAATGGTAAAAGTGAGCTGCTATCAGATAATAAAAAAATAGGATAACTTTTTTTTCACTAAATATTGGTTCAAAACATAAAAGCATTTTTTTTTTTTACATTGCAGTAGATTACCATTTTAAATACCATTCACATCAGTCAACCCGTTTAATCCCTGAACACGTTTCAAGGCAGAATGCAGAGGACAGACTACCATAGGTCTGTAATCTGTTGTTTTTACCAAATACCGTTTCAGAGCCATTTTCACTGCATAAAAAACGGCTCTAAAACGGGTAGCACTCTGCTTTTTAAACGTTTTCAAATACCGGTTATCTTTAACCGGTAAATAAACTCTGGTGCTTTCCCACTGCAGCCTTAAACATTTTAAAATGGAAATAAAAACGGCAATATACCGTTTTACAAATGTGGTGTGAAAGGGGTATCACATTGCCCTTTTTAATAATTTATGAATATATGTGTTGTTTTTATATATACTGAGTTTCCAATTGCTAGGGTGTCTCCCCAGACACGGTTGCAAGCACTATGAGGGTATTGTTTGTATTTGCGTTTCCCCTGGGCAGTCCAATTGGCGTCACGGTCGTAAGGACGCTAGTCCGTGTCCCTGTATATGGACCCCTTATTGCTATTAATTAGTGGGGTTTTAATTTTCAGGTATGTCAGAGGTGATTTATGGACTACTTATTTATTAATAGATTTTGGAGATACGTGGTGACTCGCTGTGTGGCACTATCTTTTATTTGTGTCACTGTAGTGCTCAGTGTCTTATGTATTATGATGCTATGGTATTAATTTTATATACCTTTTATTTATGGCTTTAGAGCAATTGCTATGAGCATGCAGTGTCTTATGTATTACGATGCTATGGTATTCATTTTATATACCTTTTATTTATGGCTTTAGAGCAATCGCTATGAGCATGCAGTGTCTAATGTATTACGATGCTATGGTATTTCTTTTATTTATGGCTTTAGAGCAATCGCTATGAGCATGCAGCTTCTATGCACTTTATTTTTTGTGTGATTTGCCACTACATTGTGTGCTGCATGTTCATATTGTGTAGTTGCCATTTGGCGCCACCGGCTTTATATTTCAAAAGCCGTTTCCACATACACGTGAGTCCCCTTTTTTTACTGCTACTGCAGTGTTTAACCTCCGTTATCTTTTTCCCTGCCACCTCTGAGTAGAATCACACCTTCCCTCTTGTTTCAAGTGAGCCGTGTATCTCTATTGCCGTGGCTCTGCTATATTATAGAACCTGGTTAATGTTCCGATACCCCTACTGTTGGGCCACAATCTTCGGCAGTATGCAGTTATTCTAAGTGCGCCCCTGCATCTAGCTACCGCTGTTATTGCAGCTTATTACAACATTTATTTATTGACCATAGTAACCGTTGTCAGGGGTGGTTCCTTCTGGTTGTTTGATTCAATGCCTATTCTACAAGCGTTATTTCTAATATCACACTATTATATTCTAGTTCTCTCAGTGTTTTGCTTGTCTTTCTTGCTTCCTTTTTGATCTAGTATCCATCCTCTCCTTATTCAGATTTTTCTTATTTATACTATCATATTATTGATTTAGGTTTGTGTACTTATCCTGATCTATTGTACTACTTATTTATCTACATCGGGGCTTGACAAATTTCTTTAAAGTCTAGGAACCAAGATAAAAATGTAGGAGCCAGATATATTAATAGGGACCGTGGGTGCGCCAAAAATTTACGCACACCCTAATGACCATTACATATACCACACGCTGTAACGTCCACTACACATTTATATCAAACAGCATAACGCTCATTACACAATACAACACACACTGTAATGCCTATTACATATAATACAACATGCTGTAATGACATATTATGCCACATAGGTTCCACTTACATGCTCGTTGCCAATGGGGTTAACATGGTCTGCCAGGGGATAATGCAAGGTGTACAGAGCTAAGGGCAGGGGAGAGCAGATTTAATATAGCCGGCCCCCGCACTTACATTTAGCAGGTGCCCTCTCACCAACTGCCGCAATCAGGTGGACGCAGGGCCGAAACTACGATTTCTGATGCCTGGGGCAAGGCAGTAATTTGGTGACACCCCCCCCCCCCCCAACCATTTTTGAGCCCCCACCTTCCTGGACTCATCCTCTAATAACAATGAGTACAGGAAACTCTCTAGTGTTAAATACAAATCTGGCATTCCCCTTGAGATAGATAGATAGATAGATAGATCGAGATATATATCAGCTAGCTCTATATTATACACACATATTCACAGAGGGTGCAAGGGGACTCGCAATCAGCGAAGGGGCAGCTGCATCAGTGCCTTAGCGGCGGTAGGAGGGCTAGGCACCACCACCTGCTGGGAACATGCACAACTACTTGTGCTGTGCAGTCCGCCTGTACTATATGTGTGGTTCTGCCGCCATCAGCTCATCAGTCTACAGACTGTGCTGTGCCCCTGGGCTGCAGTACAAATGGCCGAGCGCGGCAGTGGGACCACACATATAGAACATTCGGATGGCTGCGGCGATAATCACTAATGAAGAAAGACACCCTGCGGTCTGCAGCGTCAGCGGGCAGGAATTAGGGAGGGGAGGGGAGCCGGCTGCCGCACTTACACTTAGCAGACTCCCTCTCACCAAGTGCCACACTGAGTGGACGCCGGGCAGGAAGTAACACAGCAGGGCTGCAGGCGGGCGGCTGGAGCCGTGGTGACATCCCCGGCTTCCCGCTTCTGAGGACACTCCACGACGTAGAGGGGGGGGGGGGGGGTCAACACTGGATCTGGTCGCCAGGGTGTAAATTCTGGTCGCCATGGCGGGGTTTGTCGAGTCCTGATCTACATGTTTGTCAAAGGGACAGTAAGAGGGTTTTTCAATCTTTTTTATTGTTTTTCATGTAAGTCCTATTTTTGATATCTTTTAAATTTTTATTATTGTTATATATTTTATGTTTTTTCTTTTACGTTTAGGGTAAGTCGGCATAGTGTACAGGGGGCCTTAACACACATTTGGCATACAGGTGTGTAATTTTTGGCTTACAACAAAGCATGCACATTTCCATTCACATGCCTGACACAGTACGCCAAGTGCTGCATGCACTCTTTACATTTTCTGTCCCATCTGGAAACAACATCTTGTGGTCCTATTTCTGCATATGTAGAGAGCATACAGATATGTTGTTTGATATTTTTGCTTGCGCTGTAGCTTACTGCAGCATGTATGCCATGAAAAAGTGGCACACTAATGGGTGCAGAAATTCGCATTCTGTACAGCACTAGTAAGTGAGCACATATGTATGAACAATATTATCTGCCCACTGAAGAATTGTCACATTAACCCATGCAGCCAGCTATTGAATCACAAATCTGTCACGTCAGCACTCACACAAAAAATATATATAGAATATACAGCGACATAAAAATATCCACAAGTGTGGACATTTACTACTTATGTAAACATATAGAGCAGTGCTTATCAACCACTGTGCTGTGGCACACTAGTAGGTTTGTTCCTGTGGGGGCCAATTTTGAAATCTTATTTAGTGTGCCGCAAGGTAAAAAGGTTGAAAATCACTGATATAGAGTATATTTTTTACTGCACAGTATTTTGAATATTATGCGGTGAAAAATGACACCATTTTACTGTTGCAAATTGTTGTTGAATATTTGTGTAGTGTCCCAATCCAGTAAAGAAAATATAAATGTGTTGTCTGTAAATTGATTTTAAATATTAATAATATTGACTGACTAAAGGTCCATACACACTGGGCTATTTTGCCCAGCGAGTATGGACAGCAATGATCGTTTTCATTGCTGGGGGGAAAGCTGCTCAGTGCATACACACACTGAGCCACTTTCCCCCTGCCTGGCGCTGACAGCAGGGGGGGCGGACAGCTTTGCAGAGCTATGCAAAGCCGTACTCAAAGCCACTCATCTGCTTGTAATACCAGCAGATGAGCGGCTTTCCCGGTGATGATGTGGGAGCACGCAGCAGCGCTCATCGCCGGGGCATACACACTGGGCGGCTTTGAGCTGAAAGTTGCTCAAACTGGATGTTTTGAGCAACTTTCAGCTCAAAGTCGCCCAGTGTGTATGGGCCTTTATGGTATGCACATAGTGCGAAGTTATGCAAAATTGCAGTGTTTAGGTCACCGTGGGGCCTCACAACAGTATCACAAGGGAAAATAGACTGTGCAGGCAATTGTCAAAATCGTAAGTACAGTTAGCCACAATCGAATAGGCAAAATCGGCCTTTAGCCTAAATCGCACGGTGCGTACATACCTTTAGGGGACATACACACTTGCCGATTTAAGCCCATTTTCTAAGTGATCTGACAAGTTCGCTTAGAAATTATGCAGTTATTTGTATGCCCCAGAGAGACGGCGATGCGCTGTCCTATGCGTCACCATCGCCTGACTAGACACGGACTACATGTAGTCCAGATCTAGTTAGATCACGTGTCAGCACAGATTGAAGTTGCCACATGTGTACAATGATTTAGTTCTAAATATATATTGAGGCTCCTTAAGTGGTTATGGAAAGAGAGTGGGATATCGACACAATGGCGCAAAATCTTTTGCGCCATTGTGTCGATATCCCACTCTCTTTCCACAATTGTATTTTGAAGTAAAGGTGTACCTTCAGGGATTGTGATTCAAGGCAGCACTGCGCCACGTACCTACTGTCACCTGTTTTTGTATTGTATTATTGTGTCCTTAAGTGGTTAACCTTAAAATGCTCCTCCCCACCCACAAAGTGCAGGCCATTGGAACAAGGGTTAAGGTGCACAGGAGTTTGCACATTGCTTGTGTGATGTCACACAGGGTATGCTATGACTGGTGTACCAGCCGCATAATTAATAAAATACTATAACGCTTAAAAGGCTGGTTTGATTTCTCCATGTAAAATATACATGTCACTACAAGTGGAAGGGTAGAAATACGTTATGCAGAACATCTCTGCACCCTTGGCGACACTATGCACATGAATATTAGTATATAGCGCTGGAAGCCAGGACAGCGAACCTCCTGTCTGTAGCGCAGCTGGTGTTATAACCAGCCAATAGCTGCCTAGCCTGAGAAATACCGGTCCGCCAATTCCGGCACCGTACACCGGCTACAGTGATCCGGGAGCTCTCACACAGCAAACACAGAATGGCGCGCCGCGTGCATGACAAGGACTCACGGTTACACGGTGTGGCGGAGACGGGGCCGAGGCTGATCTCAGGAGCAGGAAATACAGGAAGCACGGCGCCACCTAAACACGTAATTTCCGGCGCACTTAGAGCGGCACAGAAGAAACCATGCAAGCCAGTACGGTCTCACTGCGCCAGTCAGAGTAACGCACACAGCTTGTGGGTGACCTCCGAGCCGGCGACTGATGTGCTCAGCTGCTCCAGCCAGAGGCTGCTCTCCGCAGGGCTGCTGCTGGTTTGTTCTCTGAATATCTCTTTACTCTTTTCTTTATATTATTTTTTCTAATGTACTTCTGAGAACAAGGGACAGCCAGTGTAGCCCTTCCACCACAGCCAGATCATATCAAACTTAATTTTGAGCTGGATTATAGGATACTAGCTGAGCTTGACTATAAAGCAGAGCAGGCACCATTTTTATCTGCACCCTTCTGCTCTGTGATTAGGCTGGTGTATATCTGCTGTGGTGATGGATCCTTATCGGTATAAAGTTCTGCTAGCTTATGGCTATCTGAAGTTAAGACGTGAGAGGAATCAGGAAAGGAGGAGGGTGAAGTCCTGCCGGTTGAAAGAGTGGCGGATGAAGAGAGCCCCTCTCTCGCACATGTCGCTGCTGCCAGAAATTAGGGAGAACAACCTCGAAGACTATCGGAACTACCTGTGCATGGATGACACTGCCTTCCAAGAGTTGCTGGGTTTGGTGACTCCCTATATCCAGGGGCAGGATACCAAGATGCAGAAGGTTATACATGCTGAGGAGAGGCTGGTGGCTACTTTGAGGTTCCTGGCTACAGGGCGGTCCCTGGAAGATCTGGCTTTTGGGGCCCTCTGCTCTGCTCAAACTTGGGGACGCATCATTCCTGACACCTGCAAGGCTATCGTGAGGGTGCTGCAGAACCAGTTTTTAAAGGTATGAAAAATACACACCTCTTTTAGTTAATTAGTAAAATGTTTATAGAAAAAGGGTGTGTGCATGTACTGTTGTGCATAACATATTTTTGCCAAAATGGTATTAATTTCGGTGGGATACGATCACTAGGTTGACCCTATTCAGGTCGACATGCATTGGGTTGACCACTGAAGGTCGACAGAGTTTAAAGCCCCCATACACTAGTCCGACTAGTTGGAACAGTTTGCCCTTGAGCTCCCCCGGGAGCATGTTCACAATTTCGCACTTTTGCAATACATTGCATGCGATTTATTGCATGTAAAAAAACTCCCGGGGGGGGCGTAGTCCGAGCAGTGTCTGGAAACTGGTAGCGCCATTTGTCCGGCCAGTTATTGGCTGAGAGAATTCTCTTAGCCAACCAGCGTCCGGCCAGTCTTTTAAAAATATTTTTTTTAAATTCAGCAGAGCTTCGCACCCCACTGCCCAGGAAATGCCGCTACCATCGCCCAAATGCGCTGCTAGACACAGGTGTGTTAGCGGGGCTTCACTGCTGGCACACACCTAGGATTGGACCCAAAACATCGTGGGTGCTAAAAAGCATCCGTGATGTGCTGCTGATGGGTACAATCTGACAGATGTTCAATCTGTAGGGTCCAACCCAATGTGCACAGGACCGAACATTGTCGGAGGGGATGTCAAACACTTTTGATGGCCAATTTCTCAGCCCGATCCGTCGGAATCGTCCCAAATCAGATAAGTGTATGGGCACCTTTAGGTCGACACTTGGAATAGGTTGGCATGGCGAAGGTTGACATGAGTTTTTTGCACGTTTTTTTTATAGCCGACATGTCCCGACAGGTGGTATTGCCTTGTGGGAGAATAAAATAATGTGAGAGAAGCATGGTGAGGGAACGAGGTACACTTTGATGGTGTCAATGTTTACATTTGGGACAAAAACCGTTAAAAACCGCATGCCGACCGTCCCATTGTCAACCTAATGTTTGTGTCACCCTTCCAACCATGTCAACCTATTTCAGGTGTCGACTCTTAGTGATCAACCCAATGTCAGATACCCCTTTCAGTTTAGCTTGGCTTAAAACCATAAAATACACACCAGTAAAAAAAAAAAACTAACTTAAGTTAAATAATAAACATTGTAAGGAGGAAGCAATATGATTAGATATAAAATTAATAAGGCTGGTGGATCCTGCCGGTGGGAACCTAGACCTGGGAGGGTAGAGTAAACTTGCTGGGTTTTAGTAGTATGTTGGTCTGAGAAAATGGATCTGATGATGGGAGGTGTGGAGAAGTGATAGGAGGAAGGAAGGGCGGTACATGGTGGTCGTGGGTTACCGGCTTAGTAAAAAAAAAATATATAAAATGTCATTTTAGTTATATAATTTCCAATAAATATGGTGCAGTATAATATATCACCAACATGGGAGGCATGATACACATGGAGCAGGTCTCATCCTGCCAGCAGCTGGCGTAACCACCAACAGCCCCCGCCAGGGGGGCGATTGTGCACCCTGTGGCAACAGAGCTCCCCCCGGGTTGCCGCCGCTGGTACCGATCGCCACTCCGACCCCCCCTCCCTCATCCCGTCACACCAGTTTTGAGTTTGCTATTATCTACACCTCCATCACCAACCAACACTTCCAATCTCATCTCATTGATTGAACTCCAGGTTGGCTGACTCCTGAAGTCATTAGCCTAGGTGTTCATTCGCAAAGGCAAATTCTTTCTCAATTGGACAAAACCATATGCACTGCAGGTGGGGCAGATGTTACATCGCCCCCTCCCCTGCAGTGCACATGGTTTTGTCCATTAGCCTTTGAGTGGACCAGAATAAGGGCCTTTGTCCACCCTGCATGGTGTTTACATGGTGTTTTCAATAAATACATGAGAACGTATAATTGTTAGTGTGGTATTAGTTTAAGCAGACTGTGTTTGTCTATTGTTGTGACAGAACACATTTTATGACCAATTTGTGAAATCCAGGTAATGCCAAAGAGTTCATATACTTTTCTTGCAACTGTAGGTGGAGTTAGGTTGGAGGAGTAGGCTGGGACTGGGGGGGGGGACCATGCAGAACAGGGAGCAACCACCCACTCACTGTTTCTTTATTTATAGCCTTTGTCTCTGAAAGAGCATATCACTGGCCAGTGTTCCAAAATGCTGTGCTTTTTAGGTAAATCGGGTAGACAGGTGACAAGGTAGAACGCATATTGGTGGAATTCCTCACTGTCCCAAAGAAAACCAAGGTTTTGGGTAGTGGGGATGTCCACGGCAAAACTGCTATTCTGTTGTGCAAAAATTCTGTAGTTAAGATCATGTGTTAATCAGTCTTCTCTTTTTTTTTTTTATTTTATTTTTATAGTTCCCTAAAAGCGTGGAAGAGTGGCAAGCCATCGCAGAGGATTTTGAAACCAGGTGGCATTTCCCTAACTGCGGGGGAGCCATTAAAGGGAAGCACATCCACATAACCCCTCCTGCCAACAGCGGATCATTTTATAATTACAAGGGGTACTGTAGCATTGTTCTGATGGCGGTGGTGAATGCCAACTCCGAATTTATATTTATAGATGTTGGGGGAAATGGCCATGCTTCAGATGGTGGCTCCCTCAAGAATACAGCATTCTTCGAGAGGCTCACATCTAAGACCCTGCATTTGCCTTCTAGGGAGGAAACAAAGCATGGCCTCAATTTTGTTTTCGTGGCAGATGATGCCTTCACACTACACAAGTACATCATGAAGCCATATCCGCAGATAAACCTAACAAAGGAGAAGCAGGTATACAATTACAGGCTCACCAGGGCACACCATAGTGTAGAAAATGCCTTTAAAATCCTCAATAACCGCTTCCGCATATTTCATACGGCCATCAACATGGAGGTGGACAAAATTGAATGGGTGGTCACTGCATGCTGTGTACTACATAACTTTCTACTCCACAAAGCCACCCAGCATGGGTCATTGAGCACAGCTGCACCAGAACAACCAGAGGCGGTTTTACAGATGACTTCGGTGGCAGCACCTCCACTCCAATTCAGTGGGACTACACAGGCCAACCAGGTCAGAGAGGAATACATGGCCTATTTTAATGGAGCAGGTGCAGTCCCTGGGCAGGAGGTCTCCATTAACTAAAGTGGAGTGGACTGTGGGCCTTTTAAAGACTATTGTGGGCCTTAAAAAAACTATTGTGTACCTTTTTATAATATATAATTACATATGCTGGCTGAGACGATTCACCAACTTCAGGATCTGCTGTGGCAGTTCTTGGAAATGAAGAGAATCCAGGTCTCGCAGGTTTCTGCTTTAGTATGAAGAGAAGCAGTGGGAGTGTTTGCCTCATCTGTATGTGCACCAGACCTCTTGGACCGTCATTTTTTTTGTGTTCCTTTACAAACACGGTGCTTAAGTTCTGGATTTTTTGTTTAACCCAGTTGCTGTCATGGGTCTGATAGAGATCAATCCCTGCATAAATTTGCGGTGTTTGTCCAAAGACCTTTCTGTATAAAGTAATGTTTTAGTTTTTTTTTTTTCATAAATGTTTTTTATTGAAGTCAACGTAGTACAAGGAAAGAAAATATCCAGTAATACATGTGAATTATACACTGTTAAAAACCATTACATTGCAATAGATCTGTATATCATGAATGATTTCCAGATCATCAATGTAAACAGAAAAATAAAAAGCAGCAAATTTAAAGAATGAAGACTTTACCAACTTTCTCATATTTTCCAACCAATATCTAATGTCCTAAAATAATGACTTCAACTGAAGCACAAAAGGAAAGGTCTTACATTACCATTCTTGTTTCATACCAATATGTTAATTTGAAACATTGTTGTATCTGTTTTTTGTTTTTTTATATCTATCATTTAGTGTATCAATAAAACTTTCCCATATTTCAAAAAATAATTCTGTTTTCTATTCTTTATGGAGGGAAGACTCTATCCAATCCATTTTAAATACTTAAAAACTTATAATAATTTTTCTTTAACCCCTTCCTGACAGAGCCTGTTTTTGCCTTCCTGACAGAGCCCTTTTTTTCAATTCTGACATGTCTCACTTAAGTGGGGATAACTTTTTTTTGCTTTTACTTATCCCAGTGATTTTGAGATTGTTTTTTCGTGACACATTGTACTTCAAGTTAGTGGTAAATTTTCGTCGATACAGTCTGTGTTTTTTTGTGAAAAATACCAAAATATCGTGAAAAAATGGAAAATTTAGCGATTTGCAAAATGTTAAATTTTCTGCTTGTGAGACAAATAATCTTACCACTCAAAATAGTGAATAACTAACATAGACCATATGTCTACTTTATGTTGACATCATTATTTCAACTTCCTTTTAATTTTTTGGGACACTAGGAGGCTTACAATATGAATAGCAAATTCTCAAATTTTCAAGAAAATTTCAAACACTGATTTTTTTAGGGACCAGTTCAGTTCTGATGTGACTTTGAGGGACTTGTATGTGAGACACCCCCATAAATGATGCCATTTCAAAAACTGCACCCCTCACAGTATTCAAAACAGCATTTTGGAAGTTTGTTAACCCTTTAGGTGTTTCACAGGAATTAAAACAAAGTGTAGGTGAAATTTCAAAATTTCTTTTTTTTTGCAGATTTGCAATTTTAATACATTTTTCTAAGGAACACAGTACATTTTACTAGAGAAATGTGACTAAAAATTGATTCCCCCAATTCTTTTGTTTTCATAAATATCCTATATGTGGCCCTAGTGTGCACGGTGACCAAACCACAGGCTTCATAATAGAAGGAGCACCTACTTGATTTTGGAGCCTCCTTTTTATGAGATTATTTTTTAGGCACCATGTAGGTTTCTAGGCACCATAACATGCTAAAAGTTAGGAACCCCCCCACAAGTGACCCCATTTTGCAAACTACACCCCTCAGGGAATTCAGCTAGGGGTATAGTGTACATTTCAAACCCGCAGGGGTTTCACCAATTGTGGTACAACTGGGCAGTGAAAATGAAAAATTATTTTTTTTACACAAAAATGCAGTTCTGGCTCCAAATTTGTCATTTTCAGAAGGTATGAAGGAGAAAAAGCACCCCAAAATCTGTGCCCCAATTTCTCCCGAGTACAGCAATGCCTCACATGTGACCAAAAAATACCAGTTGGGTGCATGGCAGGACTCAAAAGGGAAGGAGTGATTTTTGGATTTTGCAGCTCAGATTCTGGTGGAATTTTGGTGGGTGCTATGTCGCATTAGCAAGACCCCCCAAGCACCAATACAGTGGAACCCCCCCACAAGTCACCCCATTTTGCAAACTACACCCCTCAGGGAATTCATCTAGGGGTATAGTGTACATTTCAAACCCCCAGGGGTTTCACCAATTTTGATACAAGTGGGCAGTGAAAATGAAAAATTACATTTTTTTACACAAAAATGCAGTTCTGGCTCAAAATTTTTCATTTTCAGAAGGTATGAAGGAGAAAAAGCACCCCAAAATCTGTGCCCCAATTTCTCCCGAGTACGGCAATGCCTCACATGTGACCAAAAAATACCAGTTGGGTGCATGGCAGGACTCAGAAGGGAAGGAGTGATTTTTGGATTTTGCAGCTCAGATTCTGGTGGAATGAATGGTGGGTGCTATGTTGCACCAATACAGTGGAACCCCCCCACAAGTCACCCCATTTTGCAAAGTACACCCCTCAGGGAATTCATCTAGGGGTATAGTGTACATTTCAAACCCCCAGGGGTTTCACCAATTTTGATACAAGTGGGCAGTGAAAATGAAAAATTACATTTTTTTACACAAAAATGCAGTTCTGGCTCACAATTTTTCATTTTCAGAAGGTATGAAGGAGAAAAAGCACCCCAAAATATGTGCCCCAATTTCTTCCGAGTACGGCAATGCCTCACATGTGACCAAAAAATACCAGTTGGGTGCATGGCAGGACTCAGAACGGAAGGAGTGATTTTTGGATTTTGCGGCTCAGATTCTGGTGGAATTTTGGTGGGTGCTATGTCGCATTAGCAAGACCCCCCAAGCACCAATACAGTGGAACCCCCCCACAAGTCACCCCATTTTGAAAACTACACCCCTCAGGGAATTCATCTAGGGGTATAGTGTACATTTAAAACCCCCAGGGGTTTCACCAATTTTGATACAAGTGGGCAGTGAAAAAGAAAAATTACATTTTTTACACAAAAATGCAGTTCTGGCTCAAAATTTTTCATTTTCAGAAGGTATGAAGGAGAAAAAGCACCCCAAAATCTGTGCCCCAATTTCTCCCGAGTACGGCAATGCCTCACATGTGACCAAAAAATACCAGTTGGGTGCATGGCAGGACTCAGAAGGGAAGGAGTGATTTTTGGATTTTGCAGCTCAGATTCTGGTGGAATTTTGGTGGGTGCTATGTCGCATTAGCAAGACCCCCCAAGCACCAATACAGTGGAACCCCCCCACAAGTCACCCCATTTTGAAAACTACACCCCTCAGGGAATTCATCTAGGGGTATAGTGTACATTTCAAACCCCCAGGGGTTTCACCAATTTTGATACAAGTGGGCAGTGAAAATGAAAAATTACATTTTTTTACACAAAAATGCAGTTCTGGCTCAAAATTTTTCATTTTCAGAAGGTATGAAGGAGAAAAAGCACCCCAAAATCTGTGCCCCAATATCTCCCGAGTACGGCAATGCCTCACATGTGACCAAAAAATACCAGTTGGGTGCATGGCAGGACTCAGAACGGAAGGAGTGATTTTTGGATTTTGCAGCACACATTCTGGTGGAATGAATGGTGGGTGCTATGTTGCACCAATACAGTGGAACCCCCCCACAAGTCACCCCATTTTGCAAAGTACACCCCTCAGGGAATTCATCTAGGGGTATAGTGTACATTTCAAACCCCCAGGGGTTTCACCAATTTTGATACAAGTGGGCAGTGAAAATGAAAAATTACATTTTTTTACACAAAAATGCAGTTCTGGCTCACAATTTTTCATTTTCAGAAGGTATGAAGGAGAAAAAGCACCCCAAAATATGTGCCCCAATTTCTTCCGAGTACGGCAATGCCTCACATGTGACCAAAAAATACCAGTTGGGTGCATGGCAGGACTCAGAACGGAAGGAGTGATTTTTGGATTTTGTGGCTCAGATTCTGGTGGAATTTTGGTGGGTGCTATGTCGCATTAGCAAGACCCCCCAAGCACCAATACAGTGGAACCCCCCCACAAGTCACCCCATTTTGCAAACTACACCCCTCAGGGAATTCATCTAGGGGTATAGTGTACATTTCAAACCCCCAGGGGTTTCACCAATTTTGATACAAGTGGGCAGTGAACATGAAAAATTACATTTTTTACACAAAAATGCAGTTCTGGCTCAAAATTTTTCATTTTCAGAAGATATGAAGGAGAAAAAGCACCCCAAAATCTGTGCCCCAATTTCTCCCGAGTACGGCAATGCCTCACATGTGACCAAAAAATACCAGTTGGGTGCATGGCAGGACTCAAAAGGGAAGGAGTGATTTTTGGATTTTGCAGCTCAGATTCTGGTGGAATTTTGGTGGGTGCTATGTCGCATTAGCAAGACCCCCCAAGCACCAATACAGTGGAACCCCCCCACAAGTGACCCCATTTTGCAAACTACACCCCTCAGGGAATTCATCTAGGGGTATAGTGTACATTTAAAACCCCCAGGGGTTTCACCAATTTTGATACAAGTGGGCAGTGAAAAAGAAAAATTACATTTTTTACACAAAAATGCAGTTCTGGCTCAAAATTTTTCATTTTCAGAAGGTATGAAGGAGAAAAAGCACCCCAAAATCTGTGCCCCAATTTCTCCCGAGTACGGCAATGCCTCACATGTGACCAAAAAATACCAGTTGGGTGCATGGCAGGACTCAGAAGGGAAGGAGTGATTTTTGGATTTTGCAGCACAGATTCTGGTGGAATGAATGGTGGGTGCTATGTTGCACCAATACAGTGGAACCCCCCCACAAGTCACCCCATTTTGCAAACTACACCCCTCAGGGAATTCATCTAGGGGTATAGTGTACATTTCAAACCCCCAGGGGTTTCACCAATTTTGATACAAGTGGGCAGTGAAAATGAAAAATTACATTTTTTTACACAAAAATGCAGTTCTGGCTCAAAATATTTCATTTTCACAAGGAATGAAGGAGACAAAGCACCCCAAAATCTGTGCCCCAATTTCTCCCGAGTACGGCAATGCCTCATGTGTGACCAAAAAGTGGCAGGACTCAGAAGGGAAGGAGTGATATTTGGAGTTTGCAGCACAAATTCTGGTGGAATTTTGGTGGGTGCTATGTCGCATTAGCAAGACCCCCCAAGCACCAATACAGTGGAACCCCCCCACAAGTCACCCCATTTTGAAAACTACACCCCTCAGGGAATTCATCTAGGGGTATAGTGTACATTTAAAACCCCCAGGGGTTTCACCAATTTTGATACAAGTGGGCAGTGAAAAAGAAAAATTACATTTTTTACACAAAAATGCAGTTCTGGCTCAAAATTTTTCATTTTCAGAAGGTATGAAGGAGAAAAAGCACCCCAAAATCTGTGCCCCAATATCTCCCGAGTACGGCAATGCCTCACATGTGACCAAAAAATACCAGTTGGGTGCATGGCAGGACTCAGAAGGGAAGGAGTGATTTTTGGATTTTGCGGCTCAGATTCTGGTGGAATGAATGGTGGGTGCTATGTGGCATTAGCAAGACCCCCGAAGCACGGTGAAATTATGAACCTAATATTCCATAGATGTGTGGTATAATTTAAAACACTCCTTTATACATAGGCCGGGTTTGTCGGGGCAAGTGTCACACTGGAAAATAGTTTGCTTTCTTATTCCCTTTTTATAGCAAACTTTGCACCTTTTTTGTGTCCTGCCCTTTTTTCCAGTGGAGGGGATTTCATCAGGAAAATGCTGCCCTGGTACAATACGGGGGCCAGTACTAGAAGTACTGGGGCCCTCTGCCTGCTGGTTCCCAAATATTAGGCCCTTTATGACTTCCTCTTGAAAGTGCATAAATGTCCCCCTCTGGCCGGTAGAACGGAATAGCACGTAAGCGTTATACAGTGCCATCTGGATGATATACACGGCCACCTTCTTGTACCAGATTTTTGTTTTCCGCAGGGCACTGTACGGCTTCAGTACCTGATCTGAAAGATCCACTCCGCCCATGTACCTATTGTAATCCAGGATACAATTAGGTTTTGAGGTGTGGGTACTGGTACCTCGTACAGGGACGGAGGTGGTACTGTCTCCGTGAATTGTTGTCAGTATAAGGACATCCCTCTTGTCCTTATATTTGACCAACAACATATTTTCGGTGCATATTCCCCTGCTTTCACCCCTTCTCATTACTTGGGCAATGTGCGTTTTTGGGAGGCCTCTTTGGTTCTTGCGCACAGTACCGCAAGCTGCTGTACCTCTTGAACCAAGGGCCTTAAACAGGGGGATGCTAGTGTAAAAGTTATCCACATAGAGGTGATAACCTTTATCCAGGAAGGGGTGCACTAAATCCCAGACAATTTTCCCACTAACACCTACGAGGGAGGGGGGGCATTCTGGCGGTTGAATTCTTGAATCCTTCCCTTCATAAACCCTAAACCTGTGGGTGTACCCTGAGGTGCTTTCACACAGCTTATACATTTTTATGCCATACCTTGCCCTCTTACTGGGAAGGTACTGGCGGAATTTAACCCTTCCTTTAAAATGTATAAGGGACTCGTCGATACAAATAAATTTTTCAGGGATGTACACCTCTTCAAATTTGGCACTGAAATGATCAATGACCGGCCTGACTTTGAATAGCCGGTCAAAGGTGGGATCATCTCTGGGTGGGCACTGTGCATTATCGGTGTAATGTATGAATTTAAGAATTGTCTCAAATCGAGTCCGGGGCATGGCCATACGGTAAAATGGAGTACTGTACAGAACATCTGTACTCCAATATTGCCTAATTTCTGGCTTTTTTACTATGCCCATATGAAACACCAGACCCCAAAACGTCATCATCTCTACTGCATCTACAGGGGTCCACCTAGCAAATGATGACGTGGGGTTTTGAGCAATAAACTGCTGGGCATATAAATTAGTTTGGTCCACCATTAAATTTATAAAATCATCAGAGAAAAATAATTTGAAAAAGTCAATTTCTCTGAGACCTGTGGAATCAAATTGGATTCCTGGCATGCCCAAAAACTCAGGAACCTGGGGCTCAAAATTGTCTGGTGGTGGGGTCCATACTAGATCAATTATTGGGGGGGGAATCTCAGCTGATCTACGGGGGCGTCTTTGAGGGGGTCCCTCATCAGCAGAGGAGGAAGAGGAGCTTAAGGCAAATCCTTCAAATTCCCCGCTTGCATCACTGCCTGTGTCAGAGTCAGAAGCAAGCATGGCATATGCCTCCTCCACTGAATACATTCTCCTGGATGATTGGGAGGACATTTGGGAGGACATTTGGGAGGACATTTGGGATGCCATTTTTATTTTTGTGTTACCGGTAGTGAAATGTTTCAACACGTGTATAGTGTAGGGGGGGGCACAAACTTTATTTCAATCCGGGGGGTATGTAGTGTGTAGTGTGTATGTGGTGCAGAAAAAAAAAAAAATGCTTTATACCAATAAAAAAAAAAAAAATGAAGGGGTTAAAAAAAAAAAAAAATGAAGGGGTTAAAAAAAAAAAAAGGAAGGGGTTAAAAAAAAAAAAGGTCCTGCGCCAAAAATTGAGCACAGATGTTGGTCAGTAACGTCTGTCACTGAACAGCGCTCAAAGGCAACAGGAATTTGATCAAAAAAAAAAAAAAATAGATCAACCCTGTGCCGAAAGAGATGATCAGTGATGTACGTCACTGATCAGCGCACAGCGGCCACAGGACACCCACAAAATCACAGTGTGTGTAAAAAAAAAAATTAAAAAAATACCCCACAGCACACACACAAAAAAAAAAGGTGATCAGTGATGCGACACTGATTACCAGTGAGGTGCAGCAGGTGCACAACCTTTGGTGCAACTGACAGGTATATATAAAAAAAAAAACCTCTGTACCCCCAAAAAAGTTGCTGATCACCTCAGATATAGTGATCAGCACAAAAGGCGGGGACAGCAGACACAAAATTTAGCACTCTCTATCACTATCTCTCTCTATCTCTCTATCTCTCACTATCTAACACTATCTAACACTCTATGACACTGCAGCAGCAGCACTCACAGGTATATCTATATATAAAAAAAAACCTGCGCCCCCAAAAAGTTACTGATCAGTTAATTTATACTGATCAGCACAAAAGGAGGGGGCAGCAGTCAGTTATATAAAAAATAGTAGCACAATCTGTCACTATCTCTCTCTATCTCTCTCTCTCTATCTCTCTCTATCTCTCTATAACTATCACACTGCAGCAGCACAAAATATAGCACTCTGTCAGTAGGCCTCTCTCTCTATCTCTCTCTCTATCTCTCTCTCTCTATCTATAACTATATCACACTGCAGCAGCACAAAATATAGCACTCTCTGACACTATCTCTCTCTCTATCTCTCTCTATCTCTCTCTATCTCTCTCTATCTCTCTCTCTCTATCTCTCTCTATCTCTCTCTATCTATCTCTATCTATCTCTCTCTATCTATCTCTATCTATCTCTCTATCTATCTAGCTAATACTAATACAGTGCAGCAGCACAATATCACAGTATGGCACAATTATTGCACAGGATCCAGGAAGCAATCAGCAGCGATCAGGTAAGTATTGCAGCAAGTATTTCTGGTCAGTATGGCGGCAGGGGGGTACGGTGACCGCACTGCACGCTTTCCAGACCGGAATGGCGTCTGCAGTGCAGTCACCGTTAGTTTAAATCTCCCTCCTTGGCTGTGATTGGTCCGTCGGTCCGACGGACCAATCACGGCCTTTGGGGGCGGGCGGGGTGAGGTGGGGTGACACCAGTGTCACCCTTACACCCCGCGGTGATTGGTGCTGTACTTTACAGCACCAATCACCTCTGATCCCGTGTCACCGGCGAACGTTATTCGCCGGTGACACAGGAAAACGCTGTGAATGGCTGTTCACACTGAACAGCCAATCACAGCGATCGCCGACGGGGGGGCGGCATCGCAGCCCCCCCGGGGCATGCACGGACATGTCTGCTGTCAGGGACAGCAGACATGTTGAAACTGTCACCGCGTCTATAGACGCGGTGACAGTTTAAATCCATGACGTACATTTACGCCATGTGTCGGGAAGTGCTTCCCGACCATGACGTAAATGTACGTCAAATGTCGGGAAGGGGTTAAACAAAGATTAAGAAGGAAGTGGTGTGACTCCATTGTTGAAATACTGTATACATTATTTTTTTTTGTTTCGCTACAGCTAACAGAATTCGTAGTCCTTTCCTACCACCTTTAGAAATACGTGGAAGGTGGGTAACGAGATCTTCCAGTTCAAATATTTTCACTGCTATGTAGTATGTATCCAGTTGGGTGCATTTTGAACATGCAGATAAGTCAGTGATGCCAATTATATGGATTGGGATCCTTGGGTCTACAGCAAGTTGGTCGACAACAGTTAGGTTGACATGGTTCTGTCGTCATGTCAATAGGTTGACACAACCAATAGGTCAACTGAGTCTAGGTCGACATGGGGTTTTTCTTTTTTTTTTTACCCGAATGTCGACATGGACACAGTTTCCAGTGCACCGCATCCCCTCGCTTGCTATGCTTCGGGCACGGTGCCTCGCTGCACTTGGCACACTATTTTGTTCTCCCACCACGCCCTAGTGGATGGTAGGACATGAAATACCACCTGTTGGCGCAAAAAAATGTGAAAATCCCTATATCGACCTAGACCCTGTCGACCCAACGCTTGTCGACCAACTTGCTGTAGACCCAATGACCATATCCCAATTATACTACATACAACAACAATTGAGGCATAGATAACCCCTGTAAAATAACCTGAAAAAGCTGCTGAGGGCGGCGAAACGCGTAGGTGCATTCAAGTGACCCCCACCACCCTACAGATTCGGCACCTACGGTCCCTGCATTTGATTTTGGATTCCTCTCCAGCAAGGAGTTTATCATTTTCCAGTGGGACTGCTGCCTTAACAGATAACCCCTGCACCACCGGTGGGAGAGGCACTCTGGTCCCAGCATCCATCCGAGGCCCATTAAATCTGGAGGCACGCCACCCCCTAAAGACAGCCCGGCACAGATAGCAGAGGTTCCAGTGCTCCCCACCAGTGCATACCATCGATTCTTCTGGCATACCCACCCACCAATTCCCGAGAAATCCCACTTCCAGCAAAGTGAATTGGCCCCTCACTTTGTTGTGACACCCACTCCATTTCCTGAAAATCATCCACAAACAGGAATTTAAGGTGTGGATCCATACCCATCCAATTTCCTAAACTGATTACAATTGCAGAATTACTAATGGACCAGACTCTCTGACCAATCGAAGGGTGACTATAACATCAGTGTCATTTTTGTTTTTATTGTTTCAATTTTAATTGATGTCCAAATTTTAATAAATTGTTTATACCTTTTTCACCATACACCTGACCAATCTAAAGCATCATTATTATTATTGTTTAAATTTCTCTTGTGTAGCGCAGTCGACTACTTTTTTCTTTTTCTGCTAATGGTACATGTCCACAACAAAAAGCCTTGTCCCTGCGGACATATATAAACAGAAGCATGCGCCCCACCGACCGGTAGTTGGATGCAGCGTGGGGCGCAATGAGTTGTATTTGCTGAACTCACATGTATTATGATATAAAAATAAATGCTAACTTCCTCCTATATAGTTTAATTATTCATATGAATTCATTTATAAGGTAAAAAATTACTAATTAAGCGTATTAAACATGATCAATTGGGTAATCGAATTATTGTCTGATGATGCACTTTCTGTTTAATGGTATATAAACCCTGACCTGATACAGAGGGGCATACTGTTGAAAAAGATGTCCCAGGACGACAACCCCTTTTGTTGGATAATGGACTTTTATTCACTATCCCACTTGGACCAGCTCTCCACCATTTATCTCCCATTGGCTCTACTTTATTTCTTTGCCTTTGAACTGGAAAATTACTTCAGGACACCACCACCTGCTTACTACTTGGAGCCTATCCTGACCACCAGTCATCAGACTATCAGAATCAAGGTACAAGGCATCCAGGCAGGTTTATGGACACCCACCATACCAGTTATTACACCACCGTTCATCTGGGAGACCATGCATAAATACTGCCGAGAGCATCAATAGGAACAAGAGGGACATATTATAAGTAAGTATATTCTAGTCCATCCAACATTATTTTTAACAAGTGCACCTTTTAACATTGTTTTTTATGAATTATACCATGCATTGTACTTTGATATTTGCCATTAATTACTATATCATGTGTTCATTTAGAATAAATTACGGTACTTATGTATTATCTGGGCTCCCATGTTAAATGCACCCCATTTTTTCATACCCCTACTATCCAACTACGCCTGGAGTTGATTTTATATAGTGTGGCGAGCGCAGCGAGCCACCATGCCCGAAGCGTGGCGAGCGCACGCGGTCTCATAAGAAAAACGGGAGCCCAGATATTACATAAGTACCTAAATTACTTTTATTTTGTGGTACCCAATTGATCAGTTTATAGTTTTTTATTAATAATTAATACATTTTTTTAACTATTTAGTATATTCTAGCGCTCCACCACATCGTTTTTTTTACACGTTGATGCATTTTAGGTTACCATTACTATGTAGTTGTTTATTTTATTTCTATAACCTGTGCAATGTATCTTATTCCACCCTGTGCATTGTTGGACCCTATGTACCACTTACACTGAACTCCTGGTCAGTTGCTGGCTTTCAAACACCATACCAGTCATCCTGTTCAGCAATTACTTTGCACAGTTTTCGGTACTTATGTATTATCTGGGCTCCCATGTTAAATGCACCCCATTTTTTCATACCCCTACTATCCAACTACGCATGGAGTTGATTTTATATAGTGTGGCGAGCGCAGCGAGCCACCGTGCCCGAAGCGTGGCGAGCGGACGCGGTCTCATAAGAAAAACGGGAGCCCAGATATTACATAAGTACCCAGTTTTTAATAACTACCTTGTTGGACCTAACCACTGAGGACAGTAGTTCGAGCCAGATAGTAAGGATTTATTTTTATGTTTTGTTTGTTTGTGATACACAAATAAAACTGGAAGAGGCCAGTTGCATCAAAATAATGGACTGATTTGTGACCTCACCATCTACCCCAGGAGATGGTACCTGAGGCAAAAAAGGTGTCAGCGCTGGCAATGCCAATAATTGGATACAGACGGTTCTCAAAAAGATATAACAATTTTTAATAAAAACACAAATTAAGTACAATAATATTATGGATGTGAATCATTAGACTATGGGTCCAATATTAATATTTAAAATCTATATCACCGGGATATTAAGATGGGTGGCAGGTCGTAAGCTGACAATGAGTATTGTTGGTTTATATTACCATCCTGAGGGGTCTGGTGATTGATTGTTGGTGCACCACACCTTTGACAATCCCTACCCTGTCTTTCAATATACTCCGATTGATTGTATCCAGACAGGTGACATGTTAGTCCTGGGGTGTCCTATGTTTTCAAGGACTCACGGTTCCCACTTGTATGGTCCTCCTCTTATTTTAGCTGGAAGAAATTAGGGATCATGCAGTTTTCCCAAAATAAATTGGTCCAGTTCAATGTCGAGGGACGTCTGTGCGTAGGTTTGGACAAGTCACCGTATCAGCAGGGATGGTGTCAGCAAGCCAGTTCAATAAAGCTCAACGCATTTCCCCGGAAAGTTGTACATCCGGCTTCCTCAGGAGCAAGATGTTATGGGACAAATGTATTAAGCCTTAAGATACACTTTGTAGTGCGATAAAGATTATGGGTACTTTATGTATTAGCCGGACGCCCGACTACGCTACGCTGACAGCGTAGCTTTGTCTACGTTGTCAGCGTAGCCTTTGCCGGGCGCCCGGCTAATACTTACGGTGCGGCTGGGCCGAGGGGGAGATGGCGGCAGCCCTGCTATTACTTACTTACCGCAGGGCGGTTGTCCAGAGCGGGCGGCAGTGCGGTGAAGGGCGAGAGGCGGTGCTGTAATGGCGGCAGAGGGGGGAGATCCCGGCAGCCGCTGGAGGAGCATCACATGGTTTCCCTGCTCCCTCAGCGGCACTACGCTAATAGCGTAGGAAGGAAGAGGTCATGGCGGCCGCGATGCGGGGATCCGAGTGCCGGAGGCATCGTGGATGGTAAGTATAATGCACACTACACACACCACCCACTAACACAATGATATCCCCACTATCCACGTCATACCCCAGTGTCCACCGAGCCCGAAGCATGGCGAGCAGACGCGTATCCGTGTGTGCTCGCCACACTTTCTAAAATTAACTCACGTGGACACTGGGGGGTATGACGTGGATAGTGGGGAGATCATCCTTTATGTATTAGCACAGCTCCAGTTACGTAAGTGACGTAATTTGCGTAAGTTACGTAGTTTACGTAGCCAGCATAGTGGTGTATTGGTATTCTCAATACACCACTATGTAATCGGCGCCCTGCTAATACTTTAAGTACCAGATTATGTATCAAGAGGAAAGTCAGTCGAGTGATGATTTAAAGGGTCTTTGAGCATACATGCTGGTCTTGTATCATAATGAGGATATCAAATACCTGCTGGTAGCATCCCAAATATGGGTGCCGGACGTCTCTCCGACAGTTGGGATTCCGACAGTCATTACTCTGAAGTCGGAATCCCGACTGCTCCCTCGTGGGGGTCCACGACCCCCATAGAGGGAGAATAAAATAGGTGGCGAGCGCAGCTTTCCACCGTGCCCGCAGCGTGGCGAGCGCAATGAGCCTGCAAGGTGCTTCATTGCGCTCCCCCCACTGTGCAGTCGGGATTCCGATGTTGGGCTAATGACTGTCAGAATCCCGACTGTCGGTGTGTTATACCACACCCCCCAAATATAGCCCATTTCAGTGATTAATTGAGCATGTAATGACTAACATATTGACCCACTTGTGCTCAAAAACTTATCTGGAGTCACGCCCAGAGACAAGGTACCAAATCCACCAGGGCACTTTTCCAAGCATTTTATACACTGTGTGTCTCGCAGGAATTCTGGAAATGCTATATCCATCACTCAGACAGGATGAAGCATCTTTTGTGCAATCTATTAAAGGGTAAAAATGATAGGTAATAGTGTAGCCAGTGAAGTCTAAATTAGATTTTAGCAATCTATCACCACCTTATTTGACCCATTCTTACATGCACTGGAAATAACCAGTGGCGGTTTTTACCTATGGGCTGCAGCCCCCCCATGTAAAATCTGCCACTGTAGTGAAGCCAGATGCAGTCTGTGAGACTGCACTGGCTTCACTGTGACTGGCAGTAACTTCCTATTGGAAGTCCGACCTGCCAGTCACAAAGACAGTCCCATTGCAGCCCTTGTTGCGGGCTGCCGGGCAAAAACTGCAAATGCGCATGCGCAGTACCTATATCGGTACTGCACAAGCGCTGGTCCCGGTGCCTGTAACTTATATTGTACAGGCGCCGGGACCATGATTACTTATATGGGCTGCTGCTGAAGCAGCACATAGAAGCTGGCCATATGCGCAGTACATATGTTTGCACTGCGCATGCGCCAGACCCGGCGCCTGTCATCATAGGACAGGCGCCGGGGCCGGGAAGAGGCAACGGCGGCGGTGATAGGGGAAGGAGGGTGCCTGCGGCCAGAGGCAGCCCCCCTCCCTGAAAGAGGTAGGAGCCACCACTGGAAATAACGGTTTATTTGGACAAATGCGCTATAAGTGCATACACCCTTTGTGCCGTTTGCACATTATCCACATTCTCCACGACAAAAATATGATAAAGGAAAGTGTCTATCAGATATTTGCCACACTTTCTCCTGCAATTTGAGATGAGTGATGCAATTTACCACAGTTAATTGTATCCCTGGGGGCTATCAAACTATCCCTGATAAACTGTCATGGACTGCAGATTATCAAAGATTTTTTTTTCACGTGCCTGTGTCATGCGAAAATGGGGTTGTTATGTGCACAGGTTAGCCTGTAAAAAAAACATGTGAAAAAATTGTGAAAAACTGACTTTTTCCACACCCAGGGGGAAATTTACCAAGATGGGAATTAGACTTCTCATGTGATGTTGCTATGGGCAACCAATCAGATCCTGTCTACTATCTTCTAGAGCAGGGGTGTCCAAACTTTTTGCGACGAGGGCTAGATTTGGTGAAGTGTAAATGTGTGGGGGCCGACCATTCAGCCTGACCTTCTTTGAATCAATAATCACATCAGAATGGTCCCCCATTCTGCCCCCATTCACTTTATGTCCCCCAGCCTGCCCCTTCAATGTATGTCCCCAAGCCTGACCCTCCTTCACTGTATGACTCCCATTCACTATGTATTGTAGGAAGCGGTACATCTGTCAGAACAGACTTAGGTCTACAGTCATTAGGTCGCCCCCGGAGGTCGACTGTCCCCAAGGTCGACATGACTTAAGGTCGACATGGGCCAAGGTCAACATGGTTTTAGGTTGACAGTTATTAGGTCGACATGAGTTTTTCACTTTTTTTTTTACCCGAATGTCGACACAGTCGACATGGACACAGTTGGAGTTGAACCACAGCCGCTCGCGATGCTTCGGGCACGGTGCCTCACTGCGCTCAGCACACTATTTTATTCTCCCACCACGCCCTAGTGGATGGTAGGGCATGAAATACCTCCTGTCGGCACATGGCGGCTCAAAAAACAGTGAAAGACTCATGTTGACCTAATGACTGTCGACTTAAAACCATGCCGACCTTGGCACATGTCAACCTTAAGTCATGTCGACCTTGAGTCATGTCGACCTTTAACCCTGTCGACCTTGGGGACAGTCGACCTTCCGGGGTCGACCTAATGACTGTCGACCTAAGTCTGGTCTGACAGATGACCGTTTCCCGTACTGTATGTCCCCAGCCTGCCCCTGCTCCCCCTTCTCTGAATGGCCATCACTGCCTCCATTCACTGTATGTCCCCCAGCCTGACCCTCCTTCACTGTATGTCCCCCTGCTGTCCCCTCCCTTCTCTGTATGTTTCCCAGCCCCTTGTGTGAGCCAGAGGAAGGAGAGGCAAAGCAGGCACTGGAAGGACAGGAGATACTTGGGCTGCTGCCCTCCTCCACTATGCATGTTATGGGAGCAAGCTTCCCCCTTGCTGCCCCCCTCCCAAAACACTGCTGTCACTGTGATTGTGGAGTAGGGTGACATACGATTGCAGCAGCAGGGGTAGGATGCCAAACACATCTGACTGTGGTGGCTGGCACCTCCTCAATGCAGCAGACAGCAAGATAAAGGCGCGCTCGCCGGGGCCCCACCTTTAGTGTCCTGTGCCGTGCTTCCCACATCTGATGCTCTGCCTGCTTCCAGCTGAAGGCTGCGGGCCACTTGAAATGACAGCAAGGGCCGCAATTGGCCCCCTGGCCTGACTTTGTACATGCCTGTTCTAGAGGGTGCTAAATAAATAAGTAGATTCTGACTGGTTGCCCACAGCAACATCACATGTGAAGTCTAATGCTGTGTACACACGGGGGCGATAGGGGCTATAATCGCTGTGAATATGGTCCCAGGCGACCATATTGCCAGTGATGGAAGTGTGCCCCGGCGATATATCTCCGGGTGCGCGCTCCCGTTTTCTGCCCCATTGTAATCGCTGGTCGCAGGAGCTTGCTCCTGCGACCAGCTAATTACCTCTGTGGCTCCCCCAGCCGAGGTTCCTTTTCATCAGCGACCATCTCTGGTCGCTGATGAAAAGGAGACACTGAGCAATATATTGCTCAGTAATATATTGCTAGCAATATATCTCCCCCCGTGTGTACGCACCTTAATTCCCATCTTAGTAAATTCCCCCCCCCCCAATGTTTTATTATTCCTAAATGGATAACCCTATATATGAGTAGGTTTTGTAGTGGAGCGGTTGGAACAATATAAGAATTCTGCAAATACTACACGGATAACATCCTTCTTTACTAAAAACGGGACTACAGATAAATTAAGGAACAAAGGCGTAACTTTGGGAGGCAATGAAGTCATCTGCTGCTGGGCTCCTGCCCCTAAGGGAGCACCTCTCCTCCCCTGCAAGTTTGAATCAGTTAATTGAAAGCTGTCGATATCACTTCTTTGGCTGACTCCCCCTCCTAGCAGGACAATAGATATTACACTCTCTTTAGTCTAAACATTTGTGCAATATATGTGTGTCACACACACACACACACACACATTTAAATATATATCAGGGGTGTCCAAACTTTTTGCGACGAGGGCCAGATTTGGTGAAGTGTAAATGTGTGGGGGCCGACCATTCAGCCTGACATTCTTTGAATCATTAATCACATCAGAATGGTCCCCCACTCTGCCCCCATTCACTCTATGTCCCCCAGCCTGCCCCTCCTTCTCTTAATGTCCATCAGTGCCTCCATTCATTGTATGTCTCCAATCCTGATCCTTCTTCACTGTATGACTCCCATTCACTGTGTGACCCCCATTCACTATGTACCCCACTCTGCCCCCATTCACTGTATGTCCCCCAGCTTGCCCCTGCTCCCCCTTCTCTGAATGGCCATTACTGCCTCCATTCTCTGTATGTCCCCCAGCCTGACCCTCCTTCACTGTATGTCCCCCACTCTGCCCCCTCCCTTCTCTGTATGTTTGCCAGCCCCTTGTGTGAGCCAGAGGAAGGAGAGGCAAAGCAGGCACTGCAAGGACAGGAGATGCTTGGGCTCTCACTGCCTCCCTCCTCTGCTCTGCATGTTACGGGAGCAAGTTTCTCCCTTGCTGCACCCCCTCCCCACACGCTGCTGTCACTGTGATTGTGGAGTAGAGTGATATACGATTGCAGCAGCAGGGGTAGGACGCCAAACACATCTCACTGTGGCGGGGCCCCACCTTTAGTGTCCTGTGCTGTGTTTTCCACATCTGATGCTCTGCCCGCTTCCAACTGGAGGTTGCGGGCCGCTTGAAATGACAGCACGGGCCGCATTTGGCCCCCGGGCCTGACTTTGGACATGCCTGATATATATTATACACATATACACGCATACTTATATTTATATAAGGTGGTTGGAGGGGGTCCAAAATGTATCTTACCTCTGAGCAACTAGGACGAAATTACACCACTGTAATGACATACTACTACTAAAGGCACCCATACACTCTGCGATTTGAGGCCGATTTCACTCGGTTCTGATAGATTGGGCCATGAAATACCGGTAGTCCCAAATGTGTATGACATCCGATCCAATGCGCGGGCCCGAGCACAAACACACACACCTGGCTCCCTCCGCTTACAGCTCCCCAGGAGTTGCATGTGCTAAATCACATGTGATTTAGCACATGCAAAACTTGGCACGTCAAGTGCCTAATTGTACTTGAGCTCTCCCCAGTAGCTACCGGGGAAATCAGGTCCAGCTTGCCTTAACACTATTGCCGTATAACCTTATGCTAGGGTGACCAACTCATCCCTTTAATCCGGGACACATATTAATTACACAGGTTCTGTGGCTGGCTTTCACCTGGTTTTAAACTGCCACACCTCAAGACTCCATTTCACCTGGTTTTAAACTGCCACAGAACCTGTGTAATTAATATGTGTCCCGGATTAAAGGGATGCGTTGGTCACCCTACCTTATGCTAAACAGGTTCCAGCATATCGAATGAGTCATCACTGGACAGCTGTAGCCCTGGGTTTTAGCATGGAAGTCCACCCCCAGCCCACCTGGTTCTGCAAAATCTAATTTTAATTGCTAAATGAATTGCCTATCCACAGTTTAGCACCACAACATGATGCTTTGCAGGTACCCCTAAATTAAATGGGCAGGATGGAAACCGCAGGTAGAATAAGGAAACTGGACTGCCTTCCCAGAAACTCAGATCAGAACATGGCAACCCTGTAAGAATCTCAACAGAGAGTGGACCACAGCAAGCAGAGATACCCATGGTGCCTGAATTGTGTCCCAGTAAAGCTGGGAGCCTTTAACAAAAAGCTTCGGGAACCACTCCTAAAAAGAGTTTGTTTATAATATGAAAAAAAAAATGAATGCACAATAAAGAAATGAAAAATTGCTAGCTGCGGAAGCAGCTTTAAAAAATAGGTAGCCCAGCTGTGTGTGAATTTATAAAAAAATTAAAACAGTACTGTGCCTGTTTAAGAATGTTAGGATGTAACATGTGACTTGTCAGCTGTTGTGAAACTACATGTCCCAGCATGCCTTGCCTCAGTTTTAGCATTCCCTAATAGCAATACTGTGGCAGGGTATACGTGGATGTGTCGTTTCACAACAGTTGGAGACCCACAGGTTGGCCAGGCCTGATTTAGGGGTAAATTTACTAAAATGGGAATTCTATTGAAGATGGGATGCTGCCCGTAGAAACCAATCAGATTCTTCGGTACTCTTTACCTAGAACGGCGCCCACGATTGAAATCGCGGGCATCGCGGGTAAAATCGCGGTAATCGCGGCATCGCGGGTAAATCGCGGGTAAATTGCGGGTACATCAAAATCGGGTACCCGCGATTACCGCGATTTTCCCATAGAGAACAATGTTAAAAAGCCTGATTGACCGCGATTTTAGCGTTAAATGCCTCAATGCCCGCGATTTTCCCATAGGAATCAATGTTAAATGGGCTACAGAGCCCAAATAGCCCCAATTAACCCTTAAATGTCCCCCCAATTTTTGTACGCCACCCCACGATCCACGCCAACCCGAAGCGTGGCGAGCGCAGCGAGCCCGCGAGGGGCGGCGGTACGCGTCCTACGACCTTTTCATGCCCTACTATCCACGTCGGCGTGGAGTTGAGAATAGAATAGTGTGGCGAGCGCAGCGAGCCACCGAGCCCGAAGCGTGGCGAGGGGACGCGGATACCTTCACAGTTATACGCGTCCCCTCGCGGGCTTCACAGGTGTCCGCGTGGCCACGGACACCTGTGAAGCCCGCGAGGGGACGCGCTTACCTGTGAAGGTATCCGCGTCCCCTCGCGGGGCTCGCTGCGCTCGCCACGCTTCGGGCTCGGTGGCTCGCTGCGCTCGCCACACTATTCTATTCTCACACCACGCCGACGTGGATAGTAGGGCATGAAAAGGTCGGAGGACGCGTACCGCCGCCCCTCGCGGGCTCGCTGCGCTCGCCACGCTTCGGGTTGGCGTTGATCGTGGGGTGGCGTTAAAAATTTGGGGGGACATTTAAGGGTTAATGGGCTCTGTAGCCCATTTAACATTGATTCCTATGGCCAAATCGGGTGGATTGAGGCATTTAACACTAAAATCGGGTCCATCGCGGCTTTTAACATTGCTTCCTATGGGAAATCGGGAGCATCGCGTCGCGGGCATCGCGGGTACGTTTATGGCCGGCCGCGACGCGACCGACGCGATTTTTCAGGTTTAACATGGTTTTCAATGGGAAAATCGCGTCGGTCGCGTCGCGGGCAGGCATAAATGTACCCGCGATGCCCGCGACGGGCGCCGTTCTAGGTAAAGAGTACCGATTCTTCTTATAATTTATCTAGCATCTTGTATCTTAATAGATAGAATCTTTAACAGAACTCCCAATGTACACTGTAGAGTGTAGGAATTTTTTTCAAACATGTTAGGTTTCAAGATGCGCCCACTCATTCAATAGTACCTTCTAAACTCTAAGGTAGCAGTGTTCCCCAGATAAGATGATAGAGAAATGAAGATGCTGTATGTTGTGTTGTGCTTTGTGTTCTGTTACTATCATCAACATATGACATAGGGGTAGATTTATCGTACCGCTATAACACTTCCTGCTTCACCTCATTAACTAGGTGAAGCAGGAGGGGAGACCGACAAGATGTATGAACAGATAGTAAATCTACCCCATAGTTACAGACATATTCCTTATTTCATTATCTTGCAGAAATCTATAAACAATTTGCTCCTCAACCATGCGCAAACACACGACACAAAAGATGAAAAATGCCTTAGTCTACAAATCATATACATCTGAAATGATCGTTTATTTTCACTTACAAATGAGGATTTCATATTTTCATTTGAGCAATACAGTTAACTCTAAAATGGGTACTGACTACACTTTGTACACACTAAATAAACCAAATTCCTCCCCACAAAAAAGCTTAGCTGTATTTGGAATTTCTTCTCACATAATTGTAATTTCTACTCTTAACATCACTTTTACCAATATTAATATTTTCCATACTTTAGGTTTATGTGGCCACTTACATCACTATCAGGAGTATTCAATTGCCTGCAAAAATTCCCACAGAGCAGGGAAGGGATATAGTTTGTGGGTTTCTACGCTGACTTTAATCGTAACTCCACAAGCTGTGAGGTATAGTCTATCTGCAGGGACTTGCTTGTGGGGAATTCATTGCTAATTAAATACTGTACTCCCGATGCTGGCAATCAGCAGCTGGGTCAACCCAGCTGCTAATGGAATACCACCTAAATGTTAGCCATAGTGTTGGTATACTAAGCAGTGTTTAGAAAATTAAAGGCAGTTAAGTTTAACAACACATTTTTCTAATGTCAATTACACAACGGTTTCTAACAGATGAATAAGGAGAAGTTTTAAGCTTAGTGTAACCTCTGAAGAGCACCGTACTCATCTTCCTTTGTGCTTTATACACAGGTCTAATGACGTTTCATTGGAACCCTGATTTATCAGTTCTGTAAGTAAGACACAATGGTTTTTGTACCTTTGGCCTCTTCAATACCTGGAAACAATGGAGGATTATGTAAACATTGTTATGAATTTGTGAAATAAAAACATTCTGTGAAACTCTTCATGTTCAACATGTTCAATAGTTTAATAACACTCCCACTAAGGATTGGTTTGGTCTCTTCCCAAATAAATGTGGTCTTTTGGTAGTGAACCAACACACAATCCCATATATTTAGAAATGGATACAATTTATCCATGTATTACCCAAAAATGTACCAAACAAATCCAGAAAACCAACATGTGGACAAAATACATTAAAATAATAAAAAGTGAACATCATACAGTATGTCAGTAAAATAAATGATACAAAATAAAATTCTGATAAAAAAAAAAAAAAATCAGTTTTTGGGAAAGAAGACCGGAGTACAGTATACAGCTTATGCAGTCAGCAGGAAGTAGGCTGGATGCATTTTTTTTTATTACTACTAAAAGACAAAACACATTGCTCCCAATACCAGCCCCTTTCATTCATATACTAATCCGTTTTCTCTCTTCCTTTTTTTTTTCCTCCATTTTTACACAAACTATTTTTCCTACACAGAAACTGTTGCCAGTGTTTGGGCCTACTGATTGTTTATAGTGTTGGTAGAGCCTTTACAATTCTCTACCAGTGTTTTCCAAGTATCTTTTGCACCGTTAGCAGCACCAAGTTAAAAATCATGGTGAATTTGGAAAAGGTCTATTGAATGATGCTACTGGCCACTCCTTTGTGATTGTTTGCAATTTCCTCTCCCAGTACATTTTCTTTTTGTTCAAGATCTCCATCTTTATCCGGTGTTCAACCTCAGCCATTTCACACTCACGCTCTATCTGTTGCACCTTTGCCACGTGGACCTCATTCATCTGAATTAATTGAAGCTGGAGGATAGACATCTGCTGGTGATGCTCCTCCTCATGCATCTTTGTTAGAATGCCATTCTGGGAAGGTTTGCTCCTGTAGTTCCTGTTAGCAGTTATTCTGGTGGACGAGCAGGAGGGTGATGGCAGATTACCTTGACACTTCTGCATGTTCACTAAAGACTTTTCTGTGTAGAGGTCTCTGTCCGGGATGACAAAGGATTCTAGTAAAAAGAAATCTAAATGTTAAAAAGAAAGAAACATTTGTGGTATTAAAAGGATACAGATTATTTGGAGCATTATTATTTTATTTAGATATAGTTATTTAGATTTCTTATTTACAGCAAAAGAAATGTTACTCCCATGGGCAAGAGAGGCTTTAATGAGAGGTTACTGCTTGGTACAGACAGACAACTAATGCACATTGCTCCATGATAATTTGACACAGGGACTGTTGATTTAAGGTTGAAGACGATTTTACACAATTAATATGTTATCATCTATATAAGGTGTATGGTCACTAGGTCGACAAGAGGAAGGTCGAGGTAGGAATGCATGGGGTTGAACAATGAAGGTCGACATGTCTAAATGTCGACATGGTCGTTAGGTCAACACATACATTCGGTCAACATGGGCTACAGTCAAAAGGTCGCCATGGAATATTTCACTTTTTTTTTTTTTATCCTAAAATCCACTAGGGCGTGGTGGGGGAATAAAATGTGTGCCAAACATAGCGAGGCGCTGTGTCTGAAGCATGGCGAGCAGACGTGGTACACTTTTTTAGTGTCCATGTCCACTGTGTCGACATCCGGGAAAAAGCAAAAAAAACATGTTGACATTTATGACTGTAAACCTTGGCCATATTTACCTAATGCATGTGTCGACCTATTGACCCTGACGATCTTCAGACATGTCGACCTTGATGGTCGAACTAATGTATGACGGCCTTCCTCTTGTTGACCCCATGACCCATACCCATCTATAATAATTAATTAAAATATACAGATAAATCAGTTTATTGCCTAGTAATGGATGCCTGATCAGCCATAGTGTTCAGCTGTGAGACTTTAATGACAGTAAGGACCTTTTCTGTCCCATTGGTAATAACTGCATTAGGGAGTGTGAGCTGCTGTGTGGTACCCTGTACCTGTGTATCACAGAAGCTTTCATGTCTCCCAGCGATTGGGGCCTTCGCATAGAATTGTGGGGTCTGCTCTGTATCCATCCCACCAAAACACTCCCCCTGTGTGTTTATATAGTAACTGTGATGCAGGAAGTACAGGTCCCTATATAAGTGTATAGTAGGTATCTGCTGAATTTACAAACTTTACATGAATTAAAGTTAGAATTTGTATGCAAAGCATTTCCAGGCAATTATTTGAAGTGTCCCTCCACAGTAAAAAGGTAGATAAAGGCTTATCTGCTTACAAATGTACTCCAACCTCTTCAGTCATCTGATATTCTAGTATACCTCAAGATACATAGTAGGTTATTCTAATTTTCAAACTTACCCATGCGTTCAATGTTGAAGCTCTGCGCATAGTCGCTTATGCGCATGTGCAGGGCTTCTATACAGGTGCCTTTGGAGACATGCATAGTCTCTGTGGCGCTCGCAAAGGGGAGGGCATGTAGGAGGCGGGCAGGGGGTGTATCCACAGAAAAAGCTGGGTGCACCCAGGAAAACGCTGGGTATCCTCATGAGAATGCGGGCGGATCCTCGCCTTCCAGGGGCAGGCAGCTGATGTCACCAGACGTCAGCTGCCCGATCAGTTCTTGGAGCAGGATGCCACAGATCAAAGTCAGCAGAGACAGATTTGCGAGCACTGAAAAAATAATTTGATGATCGGCGACCATCAAATGATTTTGTGGCACACACGCTACCCTGAGAATGGATGTTTATGCAAAGTTTATGCAGTGCGGCGGTTACATTCGCCGTGCAACGGGGGTGGGCATTTGTAAGGCCGGCGGGCAGCATTACAAGGCTTGCTAAGCAGCGAATGACCTCCTTAATCCCAAGTAACATGTAGAAATTTAGAAATACAATTTACATAAAAGTAAAGGTTGCGGCACGGTCTTTGGAACTTAGTGACTGATAAACACCATTTGTTCAGATTGAAAAAAAAAAAAACTTGCCTCCAATATCAACATTAGGTACTTATAATTCGAGAGCCACTCCCATTTGTTATATAAAATCAAATACAAAATGTTGTGTAAAAAAAGATTATATATCCTATATAAGGTAAACATTACAGGTCATTATGATGAATAAAAATATTTGCTTGGCAATTTTCACACCAATTTAGACAAATTCACTCGGCACTCAAAGGATTAACAAAATTAAGTAATACCCTTTCACCAACAGTATAGTAATTAGCAAAGTAAGGAAACAACTGCTTAATTATACATATATCACAAGTAGCATCATTTAAAAAAAAACTTAAAAAAATGTAAATAACCATTTCATAGGATTAAAATATGCATGCCAACATCTGCCACCACTAAAGTCACCTTTTTTTATACTGTTGGGAGAGGATCTCTCCACACATACAGAGTCTGAGACGGACATATTCCTCATCGGTTCGGTCTGGATCTTGCCCTGTTCATCAATGAGAATTTCCAAGTCTCCTTTATGGAAAGCTGTAGAGACATTTCGAGAAACAGTCTAAACATAACAAAAAAAATGGCTTGCATCAGCAGTCATAGAACCCAAAATAAAGCAGCATGGCGGCAGAACCCAAGAGTTAAGTGCAATTGTATGCAGTGGGGAGCCGACAATGGTTTAAGGGCCTGAGGGGCAGATTTATTAAGCTTGGAGAAGAGATAAACTGGAGATAAAAGCGGAGAAAAGGTAAAAGGAGATAAAGCACCAGCCAATCAACTCCCAACTGTCTTTTTCAAACACAGCTGATTGGCTGTGCTTTATCTCCTTTTACATTTTCTCCGCTTTATCTCCAGTTTATCTCTTCTCCAAGCTTAATAAATCTGCCCTTTATTCTAGTTCACTCTTGGCAAATTCCGTCTCAGATGGATAAAACGATGTTCAGGGGGGCAGATGTAACAGGTGCAGATAGAATTAGATTTGGGTGAGTTATTTTGTTTCTGTGCAGGAAAAATACTGACTGCTTTATTTTTACACTGCCATATAGCTCTCACTTTGAAGAAAAACCCAGTAGCGCACGCAGGGGGGGTTTCTGAGTACCCAGAAACCCCCCAGGAATCTGAAAGCTGAGGGTCCCCTCTTTCCAAGGGTACAAGAATTTTTTAAATCGGCCCTGGGGAACCGGAGATATCTGACTTCAAAGCAGTGGTCCCCATCCAAGCCTGTTAATTGCTCTTCCCAGTCAGATATTTCAAGTTCTGTCTAACAGAGTTTTTCTGTGGGTATATTCCAAAAGCTGTGACTCTCCCCCTTTGATGGACACTAGTAGCTTGTCTCTACTGTTCCCAGAACCAGAGATGTCAGCCTTCCAGCAGCTGGTTACTGCTCCAGCTCCACACACCTGGTATGTAGTTTTATATTCTCATTGGCAGATTGCTCTGCCTCCTGAACTCTGATCCTCTAGTCCCCAATACCATTTTGTAGGTGGGATTCTCTAGTTTTTAATTCCATTAAAATATAAGAAATCTAGTTACGGGAACTGGAGATATCTGCAGTCAAGCAAGTTGTCCTCCTACCAGAAAATTATGAATAATAAGCCCACTCCACTATACACCCCTCCTCTGCATATTAAACATCCTCTACCACCCTGGAAGTTATGTATTGGGACCCCTTCATTCAGCCCAATGCCCCCCTCTCCCACCTCATCTCTCACCATCTGTGCAGTAAAGGGGTAATTAGTGAAAATTACTGATCCAGGCCCTACATGCTGAGCAGTTGATATAATACCCCCTACCACCTGCGGGACATCAAAGCTTCCGCTCATAGCACCCCCTACCCCTACCGCTGGAGGATAGGTAGGGGCCCCAATACATTGCTATGCCCAGGGGTCTACACTGCTGTTATGTATATATAATTATTATCATTATTATTTATATACATTTGGTCTATCTATAAGACTTTAACTGACCCGGCATATACTGGGTCACCTATGTGTCCAACTCTGTGCTTTGCTCCGCCCCTCTAGAAACCCCCTTCTGAAAATCCTGCGTTTGCCCCTGAAACCCCACCCAAATCTAACTCTCTCTGCACATGTTATATCTGTCCCACCTGCAGCGCACATGGTTTTCTCCATTTGAGAAGGAATTTGCCTCTAAGAGTGAACTAGAATAAAGCCCTAAGTGAGGGAAGTAAAAGCAAATGAGATAAGATGGAAACCCCAATGTATTCCCTGAATACTATGACCAGAATGAACATGGACTATATAAATGGCAATTTCTATATTGACACACATACACACACAAAAAAAAGTTAAATCCATTCATTTCTATTTTACTCATACATGGAAAAGAGACACCTCCTTCAAATGGTGTTTTTTTTTTGTTTGTTTTTTATACTCATATTTTTTTTAGACTGTACCAAGTCCGAGAATATGATAAATTACAGTTTATGTGACACAGACATTATTTAACAAATAAATAAGCACAAATGGGGAAGTTACATGGGGATAGTACACTATGGCTGACATTCTATGGGATGAGATAATCTGACTTTGGCGAATTTTATCGCAAAAACGGCCGTTTTCGCACTTTTTCCCTAATTCGCATATTTAATGAGATGCGAAAATCGGCAAAAAGTGCGGTTTTGCCGCGAAATCGCACTTTTTAGAAGTGCGATTTTTAGTTTTCGCCAGAACTCGCATCCAGATGTTTTCACATTGAAAAGTATACAATTCGCATATTTAATGAGATGCGAATTTGAAAAATGTGTCTAAAAATCTCAAAAAAAATCAGACCAGGTTCTGATATGCGATTTGGCCAGAACCCTGCACAGATCATAGAGATCTGTGCATGGCCCTGTGTTAAAAAATGTGGAAAAGTGTTTTTTGACAAAAAAAATTGAGCTGGGGCTGGTTCCAAAAATACGGGGGACAAAAAGCATAGGGGTCCCCCGTATTTCTGAAACCAGCCCCGGACTCTTGGACCAGTCCTGGTTCCAAAAATACGGGGGACAAAAAATCTGGGGTCCCCCGTATTTTGAAACCAGCACCGGGCTCCAACAGCACTCGGTGTCATGCCAAAGCCGGGGGACACTTTTTATATAAGGTCCCCCGGCCGAAACATGAGCACCGTGGCTGGTCAGCCTTGGACGGGGTACCTGGAGGAGTGGGGACCCCCCCATAAAGGGTTACCCCCCCCCCCCAGGCTTCACCCGTCCAGGGCTGAAGCCCGGGGCTGTCACCGGCGTCCGTGGCCAGTGGACGCCGGCCTGATAGTGTTAAATCTTCCATACATAACATTGCTTGATACAGAAGAACTACAAGTGGCAGCAGACCTCCCCCGCATGCTGGGACTTGGAGAACCACACGTCCCAGCATGCAGGGCATTAATGGGCCCGCTGGGACTTGTAGTCCACCTGTAAAAAGAATGTTAAAAAAAACACACACACACAGAGAAGTAAAACTTTATTACACACAAACACACACACCTCACTTTTACACCCACATACTCACCGATCCAGGATCCAGCGCTGGTCTCCCTTCTGCTGTAGAGCCGGCTACCCCCGCACTGACAGCGGGGACAACCGGCTCTCTCCGATGCCGCTAACAGCCTCTGTAGCGCTGTCCCAGCGCTACAGAGGCTGAGAGCATCTTTGGCTTATGCGTCTCCATGGAGACGCATAGCTCAGCCAATCAGGGCTGAGCTATGCATCTCCATGGAGACGCATCGGCCAATCACGCTCTCAGCCTCTGTAGCGCTGGGACAGCGCTACATAGGCTGTTAGCGGCATCGGAGAGAGCCGGTTGTCCCCGCTGTCAGTGCTGGGGTAGCCGGCTCTACAGCAGAAGGGAGACCAGCGCTGGATCCTGGATCGGTGAGTATGTGGGTGTAAAAGTGAGGTGTGTGTGTTTGTGTGTAATAAAGTTTTACTTCTCTGTGTGTGTTTTTTTTAACATTCTTTTTACAGGTGGACTACAAGTCCCAGCGGGCCCATTATTGCCCCGCATGCTGGGACTTGTGGTTCTCCAAGTCCCAGCATGCGGGGGAGGTCTGCTGGCACTTGTAGTTCTTCTGTATCAAGCAATGTTATGTATGGAAGATTTAACACTATCAGGCCGGCGTCCACTGGCCACGGACGCCGGTGACAGCCCCGGGCTTCAGCCCTGGACGGGTGAAGCCTGGGGGGAGTGACCCCTTTATGGGGGGGTCCCCACTCCTCCAGGTACCCCGTCCAAGGCTGACCAGCCACGGTGCTCATGTTTCGGCCGGGGGACCTTATATAAAAAGTGTCCCCCGGCTGTGGCATGACACCGAGTGCTGTTGGAGCCCGGTGCTGGTTTCAAAATACGGAGGACCCCCAGAATTTTTGTCCCCCGTATTTTTGGAACCAGGACCGGTCCAAGAGTCCGGGGCTGGTTTCAGAAATACGGGGGACCCCTATGCTTTTTGTCCCCCGTATTTTTGGAACCAGCCCCAGCTCAATGAGCCCAGGGCTGGTTATGCTCAGGAGGGGGGACCCCACGCCAATTTTTTTTTTTATGAACAAAAAATCGCACATTTCCTTAAATTCGCACATTTTCATGCCTAAAATTCGCACATTATCGCACTTTTCATTCCAGAATTCGCACCTCATTAAATATGCGAATATTGCGATATTAAAAAAGTGCGATAATGGGCGATTTTGAAAGTGAGAAAAAATCTCATCCCATAGAATGTCACCCTATGATTCAGTAGCTTTCCAGTCTGCCTTTAGCAGCAATAACATGGGGTAGTCATTTTCTGTATGAGTTTTTCAATCTCTTATATTTTGCTTCAGTTCATTAATGATTGAGAGCATTTGAAGCTTGGTGGGGTTTAGATATAGACTTTCACTTATTTATTCCAAGTGAGACAGACAGCTGTAGATACAGTTTCAGCTTGATGGACAGACACATTTTTCAATTAAATATAAAGAGGAGTTTACTGAAGGCTCAATGATCATCCTGCCATACAAATCTATGGTAGTTTGGCAGTATCTTGTGGTGATGCACCTAATGTGGCACTGTGCACCTAGGACAAAGCAAATCTACTTTGATCTCACCTGTCCAGAGGACAATGTTCTATAAGGATTTCTGAAGTGTTACTCTGCTATGAAAGCCAGATATGTGCCCAGTATTTTTTCTGATAGTAGTCATCATGAACCTGAACATTTACTGTAGTGACAGAGGCTTTTAGAAGATATCTGTATTTACCTCATATATTTTTATAAACTATTTCTGATAAGTTTTTATTCTGACCGCCACACAATCTGATTTTTGGATGAATTTGTAGTGATATATACTTCTAGGAAAAGGATCTTTTTGGTAAAAGTGTACTCTCTATGGGGTTGAAAATGGCCGATAATCATGACTGTTGGCATGCATCTTTTCTCCTCAACTTGGTGTTTAAACAAGCTCGAATTCCCCAGACCAAAAACTGCCAAAGGATTTTATTTTACATAGAGGTGGCAGCATTTCCTGAGGATAACACAACGACTTGCACTGACTAAACAGCACCTTACACAGGTAACTTCTTAAGGACACAGTCAGGATCCTGATAGAATGGAGACAGCAGAATCCCAAAGGTAAGTACTGGAGTTGGCATTGGGTGGAAGGGGGAACCAGTAAGGATATACTTACTGTTTTACACATGGCTGTTTCAACCAGGGCGGCCGAGAGAAATGCCGGGCTCCGGTAAAATTTTGGGGTTTGGCCTAAGTGTGGGAGGTGTGGCCACCTCCCACACTTAGGCCAGGCCCCCAAAATGTTTAGAGGAGGGTGAAAGAAAACTCTAAACTGAGCAGCAGCAGCAGCATGTGCTGTGCTGACAGTAGGCTCAACATGAGCTCACATGCGGTCAGTGCGATGCTCATGCTGAGCCTGCTATCAGCACAGCACATGCTGTAGAAGTGTGTCCTGCTGTTGCTACCTGGGAGGGATGGAGGGGGAAGGGAGGGGACAGACCAGGGCCCCTGCAGGGCCCCTCCAGCAAGCCTGGGCCCCGGTAATTAGTACCCCCCCCCCCCCCCCCCCCCCCCTTCTCGGCTGCCCTGGTTTCAACATTGTTCATGTTGGCTTATTTTTTTGTGAATAAATAATGACAAAGTAAAGAATGAGTATATCCACGGTTATTTGTCATATAAAATTACAATTAACAAATTTTAGGGAACTTCACTAGTCTGGTATGATTCTTTGACTGTCAAAATGTCAACATGGAAGCAAATTTAATTGCAGCATTTTTAACCATGCTTGCACTATAACTTTAAACATGATGGTAAGAGAACGTATCACATTTGATCTTATAGTGCTGACATAGTTAAAATGCTTTAACCCTGTAACCATTCCCTGGTCCACATTATACGTATTGTGTATATTATTAATATCAATGAATTCCACTAGCTTTTGTCCTATTGTAAAAACTGAGATTTCAAGAAGGGTGTACTTGGTTTTCTGATGGCTCTCTCTCTCTCTCTCTCTATATATATATATATATATATATATATATATATATATATATATATATATATATATATATATATATATATAGTGAGATTAAATCGGAATTAAAGTAATTTTTTAAATAATTACTTTTATATCATGTTCACCATTTGTTCCATTGAGTCTTTTTTTTTTTTTTTTAACATCTGAATCTGTATAGAGTCCCAATACCTTTTCTCTTGGTGCCGCTAATCCAGTATGACTATGTACTGAAGGGGAGACCAATCCAGCCCCACCCTATTAAAAAGGGTATTGGGAAATGCCCGATACCTTTGTGCTTTTGAGAGGCAATAAAACAGCAGCAGTTATTACACTTTTGTTCATAATACATTGCCAGACAGGAAAATGCCTATGTGATTATTTTAAGAAATGAGCTTAATTTTGAGTGTCCACTTAACGTTGATATGCTTGCTGCTTATGTGTCATATTACCTTTTTCTACAGAACTGGAAGGTGAGCCCTCACCACACAATGAATCTGTTTCAGGTGCTTTGTTATATGGTTTAGTCTGGATTTTGCCCTGTTCATCAATAAGCAGTTCCAGATCTAAAAGATTAACTTTCTTGCAGTCCATTTCTAAGGTATAAAAAGAAAAATCATGTTTAAAAAAACCCTCTTAAATTCATAAAGAAATCATCCATAAACCAAAGAACATTACTAGACTGAAATACAACATATAACAAAAGGCGTGTAAAAACTTCCCTGGAGCTCCCAAAAGTTACAAATGATAGTCCTTTTCCACTGCCGCTAAAAACCCAGGTTGTTGCCTCGATTAGCCAATTAGCTGTGTAATAGTGCGAGCCAGCGCCAAGAAATTGATGTGATGTCACCACCCCTGAAATAAGCTGGGTTCTGCCGCCAGTCTAAAAGGTCTCAGCTGGGTTGTGCATGTATACAAAATACTGGGTAGGACCTGGCATTTAATAATTAATGGTAAAGATGCGTAACTGAGTACCAAACACAAGTAACCCTTATGCATTATAGGGAGCCCCAGCAGTCGGGACCTAAGTGACGGGTCACCATTGCTTCTTAAAGCAGGATGAATGCTATTGATACACACAATTGTGCTGATTGTAAAGAATATTTCCACTACATGGGATATGTAATATAATTATTAACCTCATAATAACACCATCCTCTTTTTATTGGACTGGATTCATACAGAGTACATGCATTGCTGAATTGGCTAGTGTGAAGTTGATTTGAATTAGGCATAACTCTGCCTATTAATCCTTTACCAACTGGAGTGCATATTTATATATTTACTTGAGAAAATAATTGTTAATAGTTGGTTATTGATAATAGGGTATCCAATTAATTTATCACACACATATTCTCCAAATATAGTTACAAGCTAGTTGTCAATAAACCCATATAAGGTATTATAGATTACTTCTTACAGCTCTTGCATAAAAATCAGATTTTAATACCTACTGGTACCTCCTTTTCTCGGAGTCCATATGGGATATTGGGGATTTCATAACATATGGGTGAAGAGAGGTATCCGCAGGAGACAGGCACATAGAAGCTCTTTCACTGGGTGTACTGGCTCCTCCCCACAGACCAGTTAATATGAAAACTGTGCCCGAAGGAATGGAAAGTATATGATAAAAGGATATAACTATGTGTTAACACAGGGCTGGGCAATTGCGGCCCTCCAGATGTTGATGAACTACACATACCAGCATGCCTTGCATCAGTTTCAGCATCGCCACATAGCAAAACTAATGCAAAGCATCCTGGGATGTGTAGTTCATCAACATCTGGAGGGCCGCAATTGCCCAGCCCTGTGTTAACATATATAATGTATTAAAGTGGTGACATGCATCCAGCACACCCATAACACAACTGTAATTCAAGAGAACAGTAACAGGAGCCATCAATCAGGATCAACAAGGCAGCAATATTCCGCACTGAGGTGGGCGCATCAATATCCCATATGGATTCCGAGAAAAGGATTTACCGGTAGGTATTAAAATCCTATTTTCTCTATCATCCATATGGGATATTGGGGATTTCATCATAATGTATGGGAATTATACCCAAGATTCAAGGACGGGTGGGAACGTGTGGAGATTGCTGCAGCACCGCATTCCCAAACTGAATGTCCTCCTTGGCAATGGTATCCAATTTATAAATTTTGACAAAGGTATGTTGGTTTGACCATGTAGCTGCCCTACAAAGCTGCAGAGCCGAAACACCCTGGGCAGCCACTCAGGATGATCCCACTGCCCTGGTAGAATGAGCCCTAACAGTAGCAGGACCAGGCAGACCAGCCACAGCATAGGCCTGTTTGATAGTACAAAGCCACCGAACAATCAATTGTTTTGAGGCCGGATGATCGTTTTTCTGGGCATCGTACAACTTGAGAGCCCGAACCACATCCAACACAGCAGGAATGTCCGAGTGAGGCCCCCCTGCTGGAACCACAATGGGTTGGTTCAAATGAAAGGTCAAAACAACCTTTGGAAGAAAGCCTGGGTTCGTTCTGAGCTCCGCCCTATCCTCATGGAATATAAGGTATGGGCTCTTGCAAAACAGAGCGCCCAGCTCTAAAACCCTCTGTGCTGAAGCCAAAGCTAACAGAACTGCAGTCTTCCATGTCATGAAATTTAACTCCACTGAGGCCCTTATTCAGGTTCATTCGTTCGCATGCATGCACACACGCACGCAGTGTTACACTTGATAACAGCACGTACGCATCTTGCAGAGTCACGCCTATAGGGCTTGCGAACTCATGCGTTCGCACCCATACTAAAAAGGGTGTGGCCTTTCATTGCGTGCAATTAAAACTGCTCGCACGCGCCAACACATTTTCACATGCACACGCACCACAGTGTGCGTGCGAACATGCTCTTGTCCCTAATATATATGTTGCATATGTGATATGACACATGTCGACTAATGTTGACAGTGCAAACATGCTACACATGGCAGAGTGAAAATGTACATAAAGGTATGTTATATAAGGGCAATTAATAAATGTGTTAAGTGCATTTGCATTTGTGGCCTACAATTCACCTTACCATAATAATTTAAATGTGTCTGCTAACACTTGTTTGGTTTTGTGATGCAAACTGAAGTGGAGCAGAGTTAAATGATTGTCACAATCAACCAATCATTGGTCACAATGGTGTTCAGGTGCTATTGATTTCCCCATTTCGCTACTGTGTTTTAAGCGTACGAATGAGCAGTTCACAAGAAGTATGGTGAGCGAAACTGAAAATCTGCTTTGAGCTTGCGAAAGTTTTGGAGTTTGTGTGGGAACAATCCCTGTTGCAGTCATGCGAAAGCAAACCCACCACTCGAAGTGAACGCCCATGTGTACGCCCAGTTTTGCTCATTATACTGGACGCGCCCATACAAACGCCCACATCACGCCTACTGGCTAAACCTTCGCTCGGACGACAGAAACCGCTTGGAAGATTGCTTGCGAATAGGAATTTCACAGTTTGCACATGCGCATTGCGTACACTGCACATGCGCAATGGGAGCAGTTGGGTGATACATGCGAATTCACATGCGAACGTGTCAATGTGAATAAGGGCCTGAGTTCAAGGGTTCAAACCAGGATCACTGTAAGAAGGCTAGGACCGACTTCCGGTGGGCCGGGCATCAAGTATGGCCGCATTTTAGCTGGGCTCCTGAGACAGCACAGTGAAAATCCAACAACATTTAGGATTCGGGTCCATATTTGGGCTGAGCCTACAGACAGAGGAGATTCAGGCATGCTGCACCACGACATACGCTGCCCGCTGCACCTTACATACCGCATCGCCTTCCCTTTGGAGTGCCTATACGGAGGATATCGGCAGCACGATCCGGGGACTCAGACGGCACTCAGTTATCTCTCGAGGTGTCGGAGAGCGGGCCGCCTGCTGAGGGAGGACTTGAGTGGTGTTCGGCGCCGGGAGGAGAAGAGCCGCCTCTGCTGTTCTCCATTTGCAGTCTGGGAGACTCCCGGGACCTACTGCCCCCTGGAACGGAATACGCTGGCAATGCATTTTGCGGCATTTGGTGATGTGCCCTGACCGGCAGTCCTGCTGTCCTCTGAAGGGAGATTGAGTTGCTGGGCCCTGACCGGCAGTCCTGCTGTCCTCTGAAGGGAGATTGAGATCTGTTGGTCTGGGCTTTTCTATTGGAGTCTGGATATTGCAAAGAGTTGAGACCTTCTTCTGCGATAACTCTCTTATAAACCGATATCAATGGGGAATGGACCCTAGAATTACCCCTCAGTATTTATTCTTTAGGAGATCGCTTTTTGTTTAAAACTCCCAGCAGCTCAATATGTGATTTATATAGGTTTCCGTGAGTCTGCATATTTTCTAAACAGTTGTCTTATGCTTCTCTCATAAATGTTTTATACTTTTTTATGTTGCAATCATAATTTGTAGTTATATATATTTTGTACTAGGCAAAAGCACAATATTCATGCTCTACATTACAACCTCTATTAGACCCATAAATACTTACACTGACAATTATGGTCTTAGAAGGTGCTGCTTTTGCTGCCCAGGTGGCAGTTGAGCTCTCCAAGATTTTATTACCATATTTTGAGAGAAAGTTTAAACAGATGGCATCGATGTTTGACAGGGATCAGGCTCCCTTGATTGACAACTTCCTTACTATGCCGCAGAATGCTCCTGAGAGTGATGATTCACTCGGCACTGAGCCTAAATATATCTCAGATGTGAACACCCCTATCACAACTCATCTTCATAATGCTAATTTTCCCTACATGGCTCCATGCATTGTGATTTCTGGTTCTCCCATGAAACATACTAAGAATGATGATTTGGAAGCACTTTTGGTAATTACCCCATTCGGGTCACCCTGGAAGTCATTGCCCAATATATGTAGCCCTGGCTTTGCGGCTCATGGCTATCATCCAACTGCATCAACCGATGGAATGCCGTTAACACACCTGTGGCAATTAATTCCAGCCCCTACTGTGTATGCTTCATATTTATCCCATGCCTCGTAGGGGCCTTCATATGAATGGGGTTACTTACATTAGCCTTTTTTTCTCTCTTCCACCAGACACATTTATGCAATTTTGACCATTCGTCTTGATTTAGAAGATTTCACCGGACACGATACACGGATTATTTGCTATATGGGAAGTTAATACCCTTGTTTGTTTTTTCATTTTTTTTAATGCTATATACCAGGTCTCTATTTCTGCTAGACTATATTCACAAAATGTCCCTATCCTTTAATAATTAAAAGTCACTACAGTATGTGAAGCTTATATCTGAATATAGTGGTAAAATGGGTGTATATCTAAATCATTACAATCCATTAACAAGATATTCGTACCCATGCCTGAAACATTTGCTATATATTTAGCTTCAATGTGATAAATCATAGTTTATTATCTGGATGCGGGCTGTGAATACAGTTCCCACCTTCCTGTTTGTTGGAAAGGAAAAATTTGAAAATTAGTACGATAGGAGCAATGTATCTATCATTTGTTATACAATTATTTTACTTTTATTTCTGCTCAGTGACTGTCAGAAAATGTCAGCTATTAACCATACATTTGTACTGTCGACACGTTTATATACACTCAAATATGTGTATGCTATAGGTTTTAAATGTTTAATTTGTCTAAATGTTTAATTTGTCTTGGAATCAGCATCTGCCACCCACTGGCATAGCCAGAGGGTCCTGCATCTGGAGACCGCCATGGCAGAATTGCATGCATTAAATGCACCTAATTCCTTTTGTGCATCGCACAGCATTTTGTCCGTGTCTTGGATGTGGCCCAATTTCTCTGAAACCTGCGCCACAGTCATGTCCCCTTGCAAAACTTCCATAATCTGGGAAACCCAAGTATGGACAGCCTTAGCCATCCAGCAACTCGCTAGTACCGGGCGCTGACATGCGCCACTAGCGGTATAAATAGCCTTAAGGGTATATTCTACCTTTTTGTTAGAGCTGTCCTTCAGAGACGAGGACCCTGGTACCGGTAGTACCACCTTTTTGGACAAGCGTGACAGGGACGTGTCCACCACAGGGGGCTCCTCCCACACTTTTCGCTCAGCCGGCTTGAAAGCAAAGGCAGACACAAATTGTTTTGTGAGCTTAAAACGTTGTTCTGGAGACTTCCAGGCCGCCTTGAATGTGTCCAGCGTGTTCTTGATAAACAATGGGCTGTTTTTCTGGGCTCCATATAAGGGATCCCCCACTACAGACTCAGTTAAAGGGAGGTCTAATACCTCCCCAATGGCCATTATGAGTGGTTCAGTGCCTGTAAGTGCAGGCTGTGAGTCCTGTAAGGGCTCATCTAAATCCTCCCCCACATCTGGCTCCTCATCAGTATGAAGAGGAACAGCATCTGCACTCCGTTTACAGGATTGCGTCTGAGTGCGTCGGAGTGGGGGTTAAATTATCAACTCTGGCCGACAGAACAGATATATCCCGTCTGACTTTTTGAGTCTGAGGAGTGTTTGCAGCTAACTGAGAGGACACATCTTGCAGAATGCTCTTTATGGAGCTAGCCCAGTCTGGTTCTTGAGAGGCAGACTGCATATTCCCACTAAGCTGGGGTGAGACACCACTGAGCACTGGGGAAATGCAAGCTTCACAAGTTACTTGTAAAGTAGAAGCAGATGAAAACTTTACACTGCACAACATGCAGGTTATTTTTCTGAACATGATGGGGAAACAACAAACTGAACCCACACTCACACACACTCACAGTGATTGTATCTATGTACAATAAATCACACTATGTGAAGGTAATGCACTGTGTACTACAACCTATGTGTGGCAGCTTAACAAGCCTGTGGGTAAAGGCCCATACACACTGGGCGACTTTGAGCTGAAAGCCGCTCAAAACAGCCTGTTATACCAGCAGATGAGTGGCGTTGAGGACGGCTTTGCATAGCTCTGCGCTATGCAACGCCGTCCTCCCCCGTCGGCACCGGGCAGGGGGAAAGCCGCTCAGTGTGTATGACATCATCGCTGTCCATACACGCTGGGCATAGTCGCCCAGTGTGTATGGACCTTTAGACTCTGAGGGGGACCTGTACACCAATAACCTAGCTCTCAGATTGGAGAGCTGGTAACATACATAAAGCACAGAGGATTATATATATACTTGCAGTTATTAACCCTTCACCAAGGTTAAAAGCGCCAAAACCTGTGCTGTCACTGCTGCAGAATGCCCTTCCTTTTCTCACCGCTGAGGAGTGTTCCAGGAGGTGAATAATGGCGATTACAGAGCCCAGAGAGAAGCAGGAAGCTGTTAGTTTGGCGCCCTCAGAGGTCAGGTCCTGCTCTGAGTAAGCCCTGCCCACTGCATAGCACTGGGGGGTACATAAATATTTATACTGGAAAATGGCAATAAACAGTCCTAAATGTGGTGAACTGCCTTGTGGTACAGTGGCAGCACCTAATTCCAGTCTGTGGCAGAGCTGCACAGCACCTGTGCAGGGACACCGCGATAGCTGCCACCATCTTGCCGTGTCACATACCGGGGTGCCCACTGAGGGAACCCCGGGTCATACTCAACACTGATGTTTTCGGGCTGAACCAGGGGTGTGCGGCATGCTGGGGGTGAGCTACGCTGACATCTAAGCGACTGCGGTTGCAAACACCCTCTCAGGACAGTGGTCCTGCAGCAGGGTCAATTCGGTACCTGAAGAGGCCAGCAATTGAACCCTTCCCCTGACTTCCCACGATGCAGGAACGCTGTTTAAGCCCAAACAGCAGACCCAAAACAATAAAGAAATAAAACTGAAGAAAAACTCTCTGAAGCTTCACATTGAGCACCCTTTCCTGAGGGCACATTTTCTTTAACTGGTCTGTGGGAAGAAAGTAAAGGGGAGGAGCCAGTACACCCAGTGAAAGAGCTTCTATATGCCTGTCTCCTGCGGATACCTTTCTTCTCCCATACGTTATGATGAAATCCCCAATATCCCATATGGATGATAGAGAAATACTAAAAGTACAAAGTCTATACATTGCGACCTAGATCTCCCTTATTTTAATTACATTTCATTTATCTCTCTCCTTATGTATAGCTTCGGCTTCCTATCAATAATTATTAACACTTAGTATCTCACTGGCATCCCGCGCTGGGCCTCCTAGCTTATGATAGTTTTTGGGGTGCCACACCCTGCACCTAGATATAGCGCTAGGGACCCCCAATATACAGAGAAGCCTTGACGCGGCTTGGGGGCATATCATACACCTGCGCAGGTATATGTAACCAATATCTCTGAATTCTATTATCATGTAGTGTTTAAGATTGGTTGCTAAAACTATTCAGTGTGCCGGGGGAACCAATGTCTTGTTACTTACTAAGTATTAACCCCTCCCTTGCATGCACCTGAAAAGTTTTACTGAACTAATTTGAGCATCTACCACTATCTGTATCTATCTGGACCTATATCTCCCCCCATGTCTGACAAACATAGTTTAGTTTAGGCCGGCCAAGGATTCCTGGGGTGTGGATGCAAGAGAGAAGGGAGGGTTCCAGCCACAAGGCCCATTTCTCGTCTTAAAGCCTTCAGCCTGAGATCGAAACAATTTCGTGCCTGCACCCATAATAGGATGATATAGCTGTATCAGGGCTTGGCTCGGGGTATTACTACATGGGGAACAGGCATCAGGCCAGATAAGAGACACTGTGATTTATTAAGTACTGTGCATATGTGTGTTTGTGGTAGGGGCATTACATTCTACCATTCAGAGAGGGAATCCCAGTATGTTTAGTTAGTGCCCAGACAGGCTACAATTTATTTTTATATTTTGTTTTAAGTACAACTGTACCATAAAACTAGCCATGGCAAGATTGCACAAAAAACCTAGACTGGTGTGCTGATATCCTGGCTGCTGTGTGTTTGGAGGTGCCCATCTATCACAGAAGAGGCACTACTACTCTGATCTCCTCCCAATACTTAGTATATCCAGTATCAACCAACACATTCATGGTTAAAAACAATAGAAGTAACAGCCACTGGTTTGGTTTGGATACACACGGAAGTCTTTGTACTCTTATTATATATTAGCATTGCCTTATAGGTCTAACTGGCACCGGATAGACAGTAAATTTTCTATTAAGAAGCATACCATGGTATATGAACAGGAGGGATGCAGTTACACTCTGAAGAGAGATAAAGAGGCTGGAGAAAAAACACCATATCCTGAATGGGTATGGGTCATTGGGTTGACCAAATTAAGGTTGACATGTATTGGGTCGACCACAGACAGGGCTTAGGTCGACACATGAAAAGGTCAACAAGGCTAAAGTTAACAGGGTCAAAAGGTTGACACAAGCATTAGTTTGAACTGGGAAGGTTGACAGCCAAAACGTCGACATGCGTTTTTCGCTTTTTTTGTCCCGAATGTCGACATGGTCATCGTATTGGTGCACCGCTGTGCTCACCATGCTTCGGGCACGGTGCCTTGCTATGCTCGGCACACTATTATATTATCCCTCCATGCCCTAGTGCAGGGGTGGGCAACAGGCGGCCCGTGAGATGCTCAGGGCTGGCCCGCCGCACTGACCTATATCCCAATGACAAGCGGCCCGACTAGCTAAACTGCTTGTCATTTAACTGGCAGGGCTAAAAAGTGCGGTGCTGCTGCCGCCGCCGATACCCTACTGCGCCCGCCCCGCACAGCATTACTGGGACTGTGGAGGGGATGCGGTCACGCGGCAGCCGCCTTTCCGCCATTGGGTGGTGCGGCCGCCGCGTGACCACGTCCCCTCCCACACTCCCAGTAATGCTGTGCGGGGCGGGCGCAGCGCACAGTCGGGAATCGGCAGCGGCGTCACTCTCCTGCTTCCCCTGACTGACCTCTCCTGGCTTCCACTCACTCAGGCACCACGGCCCTGAAAAATAATAAACAAAAGTAAGACTCTGCCAGCCGATTATTTTATGTGTATATGTAATATATATATATGTAATATAGCCGTATTATATATGCTGATTTAAGTGATGTCCTTATCAAGTCCCCAGGAGTGCTGCATATAATTGACAATATATATATATATATATATATATATACACATACACACACACACACACACACACATACATACACACACACAGGTATATATGCATGACATATACACTCCTGTGTATACGTGTGTATGTATGTATGTATGTATGTATGTATGTATGTATGTATATATATATATATATATATATATATATATATGTGTGTGTTATATATGTTGGTGGAATGTATGTACATATGTATATAGGTGCTATTGTTTTGTCCTGACGACGGGGTGGTGTGGCCCCGAAACGTAGACCAGGGAATAAATCTGGTCCCACCAGTTTTCTCATGCCAAACTGACTCCGAGTGCCACTTCTTCATCTTCATTTATCCTAGTGGGGCTTTCTGGGCTTCCAAAGTGGGGGCACCGGAGCAAGCTATTTGGAGATAAGCTCATAAGACCTGAGTGACGGGTGTTCTATCTATCTATCTATCTATATACATACATACATACATACACAGCGTTGGTGGTTGGGTACCCAGTGTATTGGTTTGGCTGCCCTTATCTTGCTTGCTCTCTCTCTGGTCGTCTTGCCCGCCCTGGAGTCCTGACTAGAGAAGCATGCAGCTGCTGGTGACGCGGTCTGCCTTTGGAGAGTGCAGCGGGACTAAACCTCTAGAACAGGTTATATCTGACACCGTGGTGTATACTCTGCCCAGGGCAGCCCCTCCACTCCCCATAACGTGAATTTGGGCTCAATCCGGGTGACATAACATAAATTTGGGCTCAATCTGGAAGGCATAACGTGAATTTTGGCTTAATCCCAGTTGCATAACGTGCATTTTGACTTATACCGTGTGTCATAATGTGAAGTTTGACTCACTCCATGTGAATTTTGGCTCATTTTGTGTGGTATAATGTGTAAGGGGCAAGTATAAAGGGGTCTACTATTGTGATGCATAATGTGTGGTACACTACACTCAAGGACAACCCCCATTTGCGTGACCACACCCCCTTTTGCATGACCACACCCACTTTGCCTGAGCTCGGCCCTCGAACATTTACTGGAAGTGTTATGCGGCCCCCCCAGCTGAAATTATTGCCCACCCCTGCCCTAGTGGAAAGTAGGGCATGAAATACGTCATGCTCAAAAAAACCTCATCTCGACTTTCCCATTGTCGACCTAAGCCCTGTTTACGTTCAGTGGTCGACCTTAATAGTGTTGACCAAACGTCCGTATACAACAAAGGCTTAGTAAATAGAGCCCTGTATTTGAAAAATGACAGAGCTAGCTGGTTGGCAGTTTATATTTCTCCACTTTACCACTATCCATGCTTTGATACATATTCCTCATTGGGATCTGGACACCACATATAAGTATATTGACATTAGTAAATAAACAATGGATCTGTGACCATAATCGCTAGTCTGTGTTTATTCAGAGCCTAGTGAGCAGGATAACGCCACCCCGCTACTCGAATCCCCTCGCTACGCTGCAAGTGGATGTTTAACTAACTTATATGTTAGTTGGGCACCCACTAAGCTATTTGCTTCGTTTTCCGCGTCCACTTGCCATGCTTCGGGCTCGGTGGCTCACCACACTATATTAAATACACTCCATGCTGACATGGATAGTGGGGGTATGAGCGTACTAACTATAGTGGGCGCCCAACTAACATATAAGTACCCTCTTTTTTAATTGCCATGCAACAGGTGACCGTGTGCCGGGCAATTGCTCCTTTTAGATTTTCTTACATAGTCTAATGTTAAACTGTGATCATAAATAGCATTGCTTTATGAAACACAGGGGCAGATGTATTAAGCCTTAAAAAAATAAAATAAACGCGATAGTGATAAAGAGTGATAAAACATCCAGGCAATTAGCTATTAACTGCTATTTTTCAAACACAGCCTTTGACATGACAGTTAGGTGCTGATTGGCTGGACGTTTATTACCTTCGCTTTAACTCTTTTTAAAAATGAATACTGTACATCAGCTCCACATAAGCCTATACTTGTGCATTACTGGCCCTAGACATGGCAATATTATGATCTTACAAGACTCATGACTTCTATCTGAAGTCTGCAATAACTTGCTTATAATAGACTACATTTTGTATTAAAATAGTAATTTGTAGTAAAAGTATTTCTGCATGGACATGGCAGAAATTTTCTATACTGCATCTTCTTTAAATAATCGTTCTTGTCTCTTCAAGACAATGGGGCAGATGTATTAATCTGCCTATAACGTTTGGCGAATAACGAGTCCCGCTTCTCCAGCATAACGTGGAGAAGCAGGCAAAGGTTATAGGCAGATGTATTAAGCAGATAAGGAGAGCCGTTATCCCCAGCGTGAACGGCTCTCCTTATTGGCTCCCTCGCCACCCCGCACATGCGCACTCGCAGTCCCCCCCCCCCGGCCGGCTTTCTGGGCATGTGCAAGATCTCGCTAAAACCGCAAGATCTCCAGCGCAGCCCAAGCCAGACGCAGGTCTAGCGATGTCCCCACAGTGGGGGATAGGACAACGCTAGCCCTGAGCTGGCGAAGCGGCCAGGGTGAATTAACGCCTTGAAGGCTGTTAATACATCGCCCCGGCTGTTAATCCCTGGGGGGTTTGCAGGGGACAGCCCCGCCGAGCGTAACTCGGCGGGCTGTCACTCATTAGGGAAATCATAATCCCCCCCCCCAGTTAACCAGCGTTAAGTGCATTTTTGCACTTAACGCTGGTTCATACATCTGCCCCAATTAATCTATTCTCTCAAATGATTAAAAAACACGAGCTCGGACACAAAGCAGCGCCTAGGTCAGGATGTAAGACTGCTCCTAACCGATTGTTATTTCATTGTCATATATGTAATTTATCCTACTGAAAGGGGATGCGGTCATTTGGTCTACAGCATGATGGTCGACACCATTAGGTCGACATGGGAAAAGGTCGACATGGGTCTAGGTCAAGGGTGGGGACCCTCAGGCCTGCGGCCCCCATAGCCGGTCTGAGTGGCCCTCCCACCCGCCCGGCGGCTTTGCCGGGAGTAAAGTACAGGGGAATTCTTGCGAGAGGTCGGTAGTTCTCGCGAGATTTCTCTTAATCAACAGCAGCCAGAGATTGTCAGTCCTGTTCAGCGGCAGCCGCTGGAGCGTGGGACGGCTGCAGCAGGACAATTTGTAAGAGAAATTTTTACATATGGCCCCCGAAGGATTTTTTCCCCAGTAATAGAAAACAGCCCTTGGCACAAAAAAGGTTCCCCACCCCTGGTCTAGGTCGACATAGGAAAAGGTCGACATGGTTCTAGGTCGTTAGTTGGACAGTTCATTAGTTCAAAAGGTCGACATGGGGTTTTTCACTGTTTTTTGAGCTGACGTGCCAACAGGCGGTATTTCATGTCATACCATACACTAGGGCGTGGTGGGAGAATAAAATATAGTGTGCCGAGCGTAGTAGGTCATAAAACAGTGAAAAACCCCATGTCGACCTTTTGACTGTCAACCTAGGCATTGTCGAACTAATGACCTGACGAACTAATGACCTTTCGACCTAGAACCATGTCGACCTAATGACTGTCGACCATCATGCTGTAGACCAAATTATCCCTACCCACTGAAAGCCAACATGTGTCAGCCAAGAAATGGCACCATATCAGATGAAGCATTGCTTCTATAGTGAAACTGACCATTCACCACACATTGCAGTATACATAAAGAATGTATCTATATGTTAATACATAAAAGAGAGATATGGAGATTGCTGTGCCCCTATAGTGTATAGCCTCACACCTTCCTGGACTTCTATTACTGCATTTCTCCTTAATGGGTCCTTAATGCCCAAGTCTGCCAGTGATTACCTGGATTGGAAGAGTCATGATTGTATGGAGTGTCTTCCTCGGATGGAGTCTGTACATAGTAGATCTGCTCTGGAATCATACTTGCCACCTTTTCTTTTAGGCTATTGGAAGCAAGCCCACAACGCATCACTTTTTCCCTTCTTTCGTGGGCCATTATCTTTCTGGTCCTTGCCTTGATATTCTCCCAGCATTTTTTTAGTTGTTTGAAATCCCTTAGGGACACGCTAGGTTGAGAATTGTACTCATGGGCTAGCGCTTGCCATGTGCGCTGCTTTAGGGCAATAGTTCGAGCATCACTTTTCTTACACTCCAGCACATACTTGTACTTTTCCACAAGGGCCAACAGGACATTCTTCTCCAGCTCTGAAAAGTACTTAGCTGGTTTCAACACTTCGTTGTTTTGCATTTTCCACGGTAATGCAAACATCTTAAAACAAAAGAAACGAAAAGTTAGTTTATACATATGGAATATGCAATATTCTGGCAATCATATTCAAACAGCAATAGATTTCTGCACAGCAGCAACATGCATGCTTCACTTGACAAACTAGAAGGCCCGTACACACTGAAGGTCATTCGGGTTCACATGCAAAGCTTCAGAATTCACAGCTTTGCACATGCTGTAAACGCCGGAGAGCAAACACCGCCCCAACCCTCGCACGCCGAATATCCCTGCACGCATGTTAATGGATGTTTAGCAAAACATCCATTCGCAGCTTGTGTGCGGGGAGGAAATCATTCGATGGTTGGCAACCATCAAATGATTTCTACAGTGCGCGCAGATCTAAGACACTCTCTGCGTGCTCCCTGTACGGGAAGAGGGTGGGCATCTGACATCTGCCGACATCAGCTACCCGACCCCGCGTCATTGCCGGATTACCGTGGGAACGACCAGCGTTTTAATGGGAATGCCCATGAAACACTGGGCGTTTCCATGGGCACAGCCCTTCACCACCGCCCCATGCCCTCCTTTGCAAGTCGCCAAGTCCATTTGCCCAGGGACCCTGTAAATGATGTGTATGCATGATGCACACTGAACGATATGCACCTAGTCATAAACGACAAAGGAGAAATTTGACTGCATGTACTAATGCGAAAGGGGGACGAAAACGAGCGAATAGTTATCATTCATACACACTGAAGGAAATGCGTAATAACACCGTTAATAGTATTGTTTGTGTATATATCATCTGCCTTTATCACATAGTGTATACAGGGCTTAACAACAATGGCAATAGTAGGTTGTAAAGGCATATCCACAATTATGCAATATTAACACTTAAAGGTTTGTATATTACTGTCAATTAAAACATTAACCACATTTAAAGTTATCAGTAAATCACCAAAATGACAAAATAGACTTTTTTATTATTATTATTATTATTATTATTATTATTATTATTATTATTGGTACTTGTTTCCTATCTGGGCGCCCACGATCAAAATCGCGGTGATCGGGGGTAAAAATCGCGGTGATCGCGGTCATCGCGGGCATCGCGGGTAAAATTGGATGGTCGCGATGCCCGCGATGACCGCGATCACCGCGATTTTCCCATAGGGAACAATGTTAAAAAGGCTGATTGACCGCGATTTCACTGTTAAATGGCTCAATTGACCCGATTTGGCCATATTAACCCTGAATTAGGCCCAATTAACCCTTAAATGTCCCCCCCCAATTTTTGACGCCACCCCACGATCGACGCCAACCCGAAGCGTGGCGAGCGCAGCGAGCCCGCGAGGGGCGGCGGTACGCGTCCTCCGACCTTTTCATGCCCTACTATCCACTAGGGCGTGGTGTGAGAATATAATAGTGTGGCGAGCGTAGCGAGCCACCGAGCCCGAAGCGTGGCGAGCGCAGCGAGCCCCGCGAGGGGACGCGGATACCTTCACTGTGAAGGCCGCGAGGGGACGCGCATAATTGTGAAGGTATCCGCGTCCCCTCGCGGGGCTCGCTGCGCTCGCCACGCTTCGGGCTCGGTGGCTCGCTGCGCTCGCCACACTATTATATTCTCACACCACGCCCTAGTGGATAGTAGGGCATGAAAAGGTCGGAGGACGCGTACCGCCGCCCCTCGCGGGCTCGCTGCGCTCGCCACGCTTCGGGTTGGCGTCGATCGTGGGGTGGCGTCAAAAATTGGGGGGGACATTTAAGGGTTAATGGGCTCTGTGGCCCATTTAACATTGATTCCTATGGCCAAATCGGGTGGATTGAGGCATTTAACAGTAAAATCGGGTCCATCGCGGCTTTTAACATTGATTCCTATGGGAAATCGTGAGCATCGCGTCGCGGGCATCGCGGGTACATTTATGGCCGGCCGCGACGCGACCGACGCGATTTTTCAGGTTTAACATGGTTTTCAATGGGAAAATCGCGGGCATCGCGTCGGTCGCGTCGCGGGCAGGCATAAATGTACCCGCGATGCCCGCGACGGGCGCCCAGATAGGAAACAAGTACCTTATTATTATTATCATTATTACATTAAAGTGACAGTTCTCTTTACTGGTTAAGAGTTACCCCCTTCCTTATTATTAACAACTAAGGTGTGTAAGAGGAAATTACCATGGTTGGTCAACCATGGTTGGCCAGGAAATGACTTCGAATGTGGGCCTTTTGTATAACCAAAACTATTGGTTCTTTTAGTTTTGCTTTTTTTGAAGAATACTTTTTTTGTGCAAAGCATACAAAACTTGAATCCCAAAATTCTTTTGACGGAATGTATCGGTCATCCATTATTTAATGTAGAGGACAAATCCAGATGTCAGATTTTACTGCATGTACTGATGAGAAAAGGGGATGAAAACGAGCGCATAGTTATCATTCATACACACTGAAGGATATGCGTAATAACACTGTTAATAGTATTGTTTATGTATATATCATCTGCCTTTATCACTTAAGGTGAGTACACATGGGTGCAATTTCATGTAAAATCGCTGGGAATATGGGCGCTGAGCATGCTCCTGCGACCAGCGGCTTTCCCCGGCGATCGCTGTGCCGGGAGGTCAGCGCCGGGGAGATCAGCATTGATCTCCCCAGCCCCGTGCCGCTGCTCCCTCCCTCCTCCCATCAAAGTGACAGCAGCAGCGTCTGCTGCTGCTGCGCTCCCCCTCCGCCCGTAGCAGTGTCTCCTTTTCATCGCTGATGAAAAGGAGACACTGAGCAATATGATTGCTGGGGATATATTGCTAGCAATATATCCCCAGCAATCATATTACCCCGTGTGTACACAGCAATAGTGTATACAGGGCTTAACAACAATGGCAATAGTAGGTTGTAAAGGCATATCCACAAGGTGTGTAAGAGGAAATGACCATGGTTGGTCAACCATGGTTGGCCAGGAAATGACTTCTAATGTGGGCCTTTTGTATAACCAAAACTGTTGGTTCTTTTAGGTTTTGCTTTTTTTGAAGAATACTTTTTATGTGCAAAGCATACAGAACCATACAAAACTTGTATCCCAAAATTCTTTTGACAGAATGGATCGGTCATCCATTATTTAATGTAGAGGACAAATCCTGATGTCAGATTTGGCCGCTGATTGATGCTCACCCGGCCGGTGCGGGGACCAGGTAAGTGCAGTTCCTTGAACTGAAGGAAAACTAATTATGGTATAAATAAATGAGAGCTTGAGAAATCAGTATTGGAAGAAAGACGAAAACTAAAATTAGTCCAGAGTCTCAGCCCTGTGATGAAGAAGCAGTGGAATAAACAAATCATGGATCCCATATATTCTCAAATTTGTCCACGATATTTGGCATGAAGAAATTAGGTTATCCATATACAATACCAAATTAAATATGTAAAATGATATGGGAAAAAATCTTACATGAAATAATGCAGTTTTCCATTTATAATATACAAATTATTAGGAGGACTAATTCGCTGTATCAACACATATAAACCCTTACAAGAGTCTACCGACATTGCTGAAATAATTGTGTATCTTTCTCATGTTTGCTTTTCAAGTATTTTCATGGTGTTTTTAAGAAGCTAAGTAAAACAGGGAGCTGCCACATTAAAGCCCCGTACAAACAAGCCAACTAGTTGAAGACCATTAAGAAGGCTATTGTTTGTGATCTGTCTTGTCCCAAGATGAGGCAGTTTGTTCTATAATGTCATCCTAAGGCATCTCTGTGGGGGAGGGGCGGCTTCCCTCCTACACGAAATGTTCTTTATTTGATAATGTACCACTGAGAATGTGATTCCCTACATGAATCTGGGATGTAGAGCTCTTTAACATCTTGCCTTCATCAACTTGTAGAAGACAAGACAACAACATTCAACGTGCTGGGAGTACTGATGTAATGAGGCCCATTCACAGATCCAAAGGTCAATTGATCTACCATTGGAGATTCATGAGTCACAGGAAGAACAGAATAAAAAAGGGTGTTGATCGCACTTCGAAGATTTCTGCTGGCCCTGATCTTCGGAAATACCTGAGCTCTCAAAACAATTCAATTCAGATATGGTGACAGAATCTACTTCTGCCTCCCCGGCCCACTCCTCATTCTCTGAGGATCAGTCTGACTCACATGATCTCCAGCAGATTTACAAATGATTACAGTCCTTTCCTACCAAATCTGACATCCCCACCAAAGCTGCATTCGCATCTTTAGAAAATAAATTACCGGATGTGGTGCATTCTGAAATATCTGTGATAAAAGAAAAGTTGACCCAGTTAGGGTCACGTGTGGAAAACTTAGGGCCTTATTCTAGTTCACTCTTTCTGACAAAATCCTTCTTAGATGGACAAAACCATGTGCACTGCAGGGGGGCAGATGTAACTTTTGCAGAGAGAATTAGATTTGGGTGGGGTTTTACTTCAAAGTGAGATCTATATTGCAGTGTAAAAATAAAGTAGCCAGTATTTACCCTGCAACCAGAAACTAAATAACTCACCCAAATCTAATTCTCTCTGCACATTTTACATCTGCCCGCCTGCAGTGCACATGGTTTTGTCCATCTAAGAAGGATTTTGTCAGTAAGAGTGAACTAGAATAAGGCCCTTAAAAACCACGGGAGAGGAGATCAACTCCTTTCATAAATCTCTGGTGGACACTGTGAGGTTATCAGATTCTGAATAAAACTGTAATTATGGTATTTTAATATGTGTAATGATTAACCCCTTCCCGACATTGCCTTTTTTGTTAATTTTTTTTTTTTTTTTCTCCTTGCGTTCAAATAAGCGTAACTTTTTTAATTTTCCGGCTATATAGACACATGAGGGCTTTTTTTTTGCGGGACAAGTTGTACTTTGTAATGGTACCATTTACTATACCGTATAATATTCTGGGGAATCAGGAAATAATTCAATGTGGGGTAAAAAAAAAAAAAAAACGCCATTCCACAATTTTGCGCTGGTTACGCTTTTTTTGGAGTTCATAGTTCGTTTAAAATGATGGGTTATCTTTATTCTATGGGTCGTTACGATTCTGGTGATACCAAACTTATATAGTTTTCGTTATGTTTTACCACAAAAAAAAAAAATAGCAACTTTTACGGTTTTTCTAATTTGCGTCGCGTCGCCATGTTCTGCGGCTTATAACTTTTTTATTTTTCCACCTACGGACCTGGGTGAGGGCTCATTTTTTGCGGGCTGAAGTGTACTTTTTAATTAATACCATTATGGGATATGGGCGACTTTCTGATCTCTTTTAGTTATTTTTTTTTGGGTACGCGATGCGACCAAAAAATGTAGTTTTGGCGTTTGGAATTATTTTCCGTTTACGCCTTTAACCGTGCGGGATAACTAATGTTATATTTTAATAGATCGGACTTTTAGGAACGCGGCGATACCAAATATGTTTATTTTTTTTATTTTTTATTTATTTTTATTTGTGAAATGGGGAAAGGGGGGTGATTTGAACTTTTAATATTTTTTTATTTTTTTTTTATTTTTAAACTTATTTTTTTTTTTTTACTTTTACTACAAGGCCCCCTAGTGTACTTGACCACTAGGGGGCGCGATGGCCTGTACTAGGTTCAGCCATAGAGCTCTATGGCTGAACATAGTGATTTTCAGCACTTTCTATTACATCCTGCCTCAGGCAGGATGTAATAGGAATACTGACACGGCCAGCACAGGGGTCTACATTAGACCCCTGGCTACCATGGCAACCGATCGGCACCCTCCGATCTCGCCGCGGGGGGCCCCGATCGGCGCCGGAGGGGGGCGCCCCCCCTCCGATCAGCTATTTAAGCACTGCGGGCGCTTTGCCCGCGGTGCTTAAAGGGTTAAACGGCCACGATCGGCGAACTCGCCGCTCGTGGCCGTGAGAGCAGGTGCCTGGCAGTAATATACAGCCATTACCTGCTCTCTTTCAAGCCAGCTCACTCCGTGAGCTGGCTTGATTCCCCCGCAACCGACACATGACGTATATATACGTCATGTGTCGGGAAGGGGTTAATGTACATTTTAGCCCTATTGTTCTTGTGTATGTAACTATTCGAAAAGGTGGAGGTCACTGTGTGACCAGAGAGAAGGGTGAACAACAAGGTTTTTGGGGCACACTTTGACAAATGGTAATGTGTGAATTTTAAAACATAACTTTTAATATAATGTATATGCTAAAAAGATGGGTACGTATTAACAAATAATAAATCACATTAAATTAATACAAGAGAAAAAAATTATTATATATATATATTCCTCTGTAACGTGACGGTCATACTTATGACGGCGAAATAATCAAAACATAGAAGCAGGGCTCCCCAAATTGTCAATCTAAGATAATCACAAATAAATCTCTTATAAGTTCACAAATAGTGATAATAATAAAAATTGACAGTGGGATTTATTTGTGACTAGCTGACCCGCCCGGCGTTGCCCGGGAAAACCTTGGGGTTTCTTTATTTCCAAAATTGCTGAAAAATGTCATTTTACAGTATGCTGTGCCAAAGACCTAAGATTGTAATTTGTTATCGATTTTACCATAATGTTAGAATGTGTTTGCATTGATACTCAATGACGGCCATGAGGTGTGGTGTTGTTGTTTGAAACACAACGCTCCTGAGTTGATAACTTGTATGTGTTGATGAATTCCACATCCACTCCTGAGATTTAGCACCTACTGTATGACATATCCTCCAACATCTGAGGGTCAGAAATCGGTACAAAATCAGAAAGGGACGTGGCCACACCCCCATTTCTATACTTTCAATGGTACAGTTTGTAGGGTGTGTAATTGCAGGCGCTGAGTGCGTGGGGACTGGGGTGGGCGTTACTTACCGTGCCATAATTAATAAAAAATGTAATGTAATGCACCACTGGGAATGGGTGCAATGGGCCAAATTCTTTCCTTCACCCGCCGGGCCAATCCACTGATCCAGCCATCACAATCATCAATGGATGCATTGATAAGGTTTGGAGTGTAAGAAGAGAAAAAGAATTGCCATGTTATAAAGTGTACAAATTACTCAATAAATGAAAAAAAAAATTAAGTGGTAAGTGTACATACAGTAGAAGTACAATCAAGAAATGAAAGTAGGATTAAAAAATAAGTTCTGATTCAAACTGGTAATTGTTTGGATGGGGTGGAACAAATCTATAGGTTGGGGTATGGATATTGTGGGCATAATTGGTGTTTGTTACACCTACAGGGGGCCCTCAATTGATGGGATTTTCACTACAGTGTCACGGTCACAGTGTCACCATAGGGGGATTCCCAATTGGGGTCCAGGTGGTCTTTTAGGGACCCTTTACAATCTTGTACGTCTCTTCTCCTTGAGCTTACGGTCTCCCTTAATGATAGTCAATCACTGAGGGAGACCGTAGGCTCCAGGAGAAGAGACCAACGGGATTGTAAAGGGGTCCCTAAAAGACCACCTGAACCCCAATTGGAAATCCCCCTACGGTGACACTGTAGTGAAAATTTCTCATCAACTGGGGACCCCCTGTAGGTGTACCAAACACCAATTATGCCCACAATATCCATACCCCCTCCACCTATAGATTTGTTTCGCAACCCACCGCCATCCAAACAATTATCAGTTTGAATCAGAATTTATTTTTTAACCCTACATTTATTTCTTGATTGTACTTCTATGTACACATATTTTTTTCACGATTTATTGAGTAAATTGTACACTATAACGTGACAAATCTTCATCTCAGTCTTATTCTTCAACTTCTTACACTCATAACATTCAAACAAATGCATGCAGCGCTCATGCGCATCGACCAAACATTATCTATGAACCAAAAGAGTCTGAAAAACCCTTAAGGCAGAGCAGTGCCTGATATCCAACTGACTAACAGGGTGAGTGCAGTGTACCCACTTTGTATTGATCAATGGGTGCATTGGCCAGGACAAAGATTTCTCACTGCAACTGGCCAGGGAGCGCAGTGACAGGCTGGAGGACTGGAGAGACAGATATGGGGAACAAAGTAGAAACGGTACATTACGTACAGTTTTTATTTGCCGGTACAGACTGTTAAATAAACAGCAAATTATTTTTTATGTGTTCTGTGTGTTTGTGTGTGTTGTACTGTTTTTGTGTGTGTGTGTTGTAGTGTATGTGGTTGTGTGTGTTGTATGTATCTGTCCAATGCGTAAGTGTGTGAGGTGTGCTACGTATATACAGTATGTGTGTGTTGTGTCTTTGTGTATATGTGCAATGTTTAAGTGTGTGTTTTGTGTGTGTTGTACTGTTTTTTGGGTGTGTGTGGTGAATGTGGGTGTGTGTTGTGCTGTTAGAGGTATGTTATCTGTATCTGCCCTATGTGTAAGTTCGTAAGGTGTGCTATGTATAAATCTGTGTGTGTGTAGTGTGCTGTGTGTATCTGTGCAATGTTTAAGTGTGTGTGTTCTGTGTATTGTACTGTTTTTGGGTGTGTGTTGTAGTGACTGTGGGTGTGTGTTGTACTGTGTGTGTGTGTTGTGTGTATCTGCCCTATGTGTAAGTGCGTAAGGTGTGCTATGTATAAATCTCTGTGTGTGTGTGTAGTGTGCTGTGTGTATCTGTGCAATGTTTAAGTGTGTGTGTTCTGTGTATTGTACTGTTTTTGGGTGTGTGTTGTAGTGAATGTGGGTGTGTGTTGTACTGTGAGTGTTGTGTGTATCTGCCGAATGTGTAAGTTTGTGAGGTGTGCTACATATATATGTGTGTGTATTGTGCTTTGCGTATCCTGGCAATGTTTAAGTGTGTGTTTGTTGTACTGTTTTTGGGTGTGTGTTGTAGTGTGCATGGATTTGTATTGTACTGCATGTGGTGTGTTGTGTGTGTGTATCTGTCCAATGTGTAAGTGTGTGAGGTGCTCTACGTATAATTGTGTGTGTTGTGTGCTATGTGCGCGTATGTGGTGTACTGTGTGTGTGCATGTACAATGTGTAGGTGTTTGTGTTATGTGTGGTCTATGTATATCCTCAATTATTTCCTAATTGTTTAAAGCCTTCACCATAATGTTAGAATGTGTCATTCATACTCAATGACAGCAATGAAATCAGGTGTGGAGTTGTTCCTTCGCAACCGGTTTCCCAGATCATCGATCTTTTCCCCAGAACATCAATGAAGGAAAATTAAAACTTGGTGTTTTTTAAATTTCTAAGTGAAATTTCCCAAAAAGGGCTTCGAGGTGCACACCACCGGGTCCAGAGGTATCTTGTTGCTGAATTTGGTGTCTCTGAGTGCCACGGTGTGTCAGCAATGCGACGGACACGCACACACACACGCACACACACACACACACACACGCACACAGACTCTTCAACTTATTATATAGATTATCTTAGATTGACAATTTGGGGAGCCCTGCTTCTATGTTTTGATTATTTCGCCGTCATAAGTATGACCGTCACGTTACAGAGGAATATATATATATAATAATTTGTTTCTCTTGTATTAATTTAATGTGATTTATTATTTATTAATACGTACCCATCTTTTTAGCATATACATTATATTAAAAGTTATGTTTTAAAATTCACACATTACCATTTGTCAAAGTGTGCCCCAAAAACCTTGTTGTTCACCCTTCTCTCTGGTCACACAGTGACCTCCACCTTTTCAGTTGCAACGCTGAACCCCCCCTTTTTTGGGAGCACCACCAACCACAGACCACCTCAGGATTTACCAATGGTGGTAATTATGTTGGTCTAATCTACTAATTCTGGTACGTGAATACCAACCCATCTTCATTTTCCAGTGCCACTCCCGACCCATATTGTACCTAAGTATGTAACTATTCCCCATGTTTGTGTGTATGTCCCCAGGACTTCATTCATACAGTATTAGCCTGTAGATCATATGTTGTTACCTTTATATGGTCATACGGGAAGTATCCAGGGGAAACGTGTATAATTTCACCAACAGGCATTCTCCACAGGGGGTAATCAGGACATAACCCAATAACCTTGTGATTGTTAATTTTATTTGCACTTCTTTGTGCCTTCCTGAACTCTAGCAGACATTGTGGAGCCTGACACAGCAGGTGAGCAGCAGAAGATTGACAGCTGAGGGAGGAAGGAGGGGTAGACCTGATGCTTGAACCCACTAATCAGGAACTTGGGCAAACCCACGGATGATGCAAGCACAGTGGGAATTTAGAAGGTCTTAAAATGGCTTGCACAGGCTAGCTCCTCATGTTAGTCCCGATCCTAGGCTAAGAGGTCATACTCTGCCTGGGTGTCTTGTGGAACACATCATCTGCCCTGGGTGGGCCCACCTATACTCCTGTGTGGAGTGTCCAGTGCTATGTGGACTTATACAGGTTTCCTGTACTATCACGGTTGTGTGGAATTTGGAGGACTAATCTGCTATCACTGCTGTGTGGATAAGAAAAGTTTTGCTCTGTGGAATTGGTTTGGAACTGTGACGCTACAAGGACTGCTTGTTTGGACTGATACCAGGATGTTTCTATGCTACATTTGCCTCTTGTTCCTGTCTTTTATCTATTTGTGTGTGCTGTGGCAAATAAACCGTTATTTTGATTTCATCTGCTCTGTGTCTAAATGATTGGGGAACCCCGGTATCCTCACAGACACTATTAAGCTTCAAGCAGAGGAGATTCAATCCCTTCGAGACCACCTTGATGATATCGACAACAGGGGGAGGAGAAACAATCTCAGGATCAGAAGGGATCCGGATGACGTCCCTCAACAAAACTTACAAGATGTTCTGACCAAAATCTTCAATGAAATCTTAGGAAACTACCCCAATGATTCAATTATTTTTGATAGAGCTCATAGGGCACTGCGGCTCAAGGGCCTACAATCTGAGCACCCGAGGGATATAATTTGTAGATTACACTATTTTACCCAGAAATCTGAGGAAATTAGGCAATTCTGAGGGCCTTAAATTCAATGGCCAACCCATTCAGATATTTCAAGACCTCTCATGGCTCACGCTCCAATCTCGCCGCCACGTAAATCCCCGACAGATGCTCTATGAAAAGGTTATCCTTTTAGCATCATCCCCTCCCCTTCTACACATATATATACGCTTTGTGCGAAGGAGGATAGAGACTTCTATGTCTTCGTTTTCTGAAGTAAATTTTGTCTCATCTTAGGTTAGATGTTACATTTCTTTACGGTTTGTTGAAATTTTATCTTGCTATCGGGCTCTTTAAACCCAGTAACAATCCAGATATATTTCTTCGGTTTGCCATTACCCTGTTATATGAAAGAGTTTTCTAATTTTACCACTTTTTCCTCGTTTTCTCCCAGATCAGGACCTTCATAAAGGAATCTATGTTCATTTCCAGTATATTTTGTTATTATCATAAGCTTATAAGCTATATATTTATGCTGTTTGTCATTTAGGAGATATGCCCCCTCCCCCCCCCCCCCCTGTTGCCCCCTGTGCACTGGATAGAATGTCCCCAGGACCACTGGTGAATTTAATTCTAATACCACCCAATGGACTTGGAGCAGTGTTTATGTTCTTGCTCTCAAAATGGTTCTCAATATCTCTTAATGCCTTTATTATTTTCTTTGATTCTTCCTTCTATCCCTTTGTCTACTTTTCTGTCCATCTCTCTTTCTCTTGCTGCGGTCTCCTACCCCTTCTGAATAAGCATTTATCTCTGATTCTTTGATGGCTTATGTTAAGATTATGTCCGTGAACGTTAAGGGCCTAAATATTCCCGAGAGGAGGTCTCGTGCACTTAAAGAACTGCACTTAGAAAAAGCAGATATTGTGTTTCTACAGGAGACACATTTTAAAGAGGGGGCGGCTCCTTATCTTGGAAATAAAAACTTCCCGACTGGCTTCTCCAATAATCCACTAGGGAAAACATTAGTGTGGTGATTTTATTCTCACGTTATGTCGCCATCTCAGATGTTATTTGTCGCCCATTAATCCCGGAGAGAGCCCTTTTGGTTAATTGCAAGATCTCTAACTGTGACTTTACCATCCTTAATATCTACGCCCCTAATAAAAATCAACCAGCCTTCTTTGATAAAACACTGAACCTAGCCCAACCCCATATAGTGGGCACGGTGTTATACGGAGGGGATTTTAACTGGTCAATAGACCCTACATTAGATTCTTCCCACCCCTCAACTCGTAGTCCTGACAAATTACATTGCTAGGTACGAAAAAAATTCACGAACACCAGCTCATTGACCTTTGGCGTATTCAGCATCCATCTACTAAAGACTACACCTTCTTCTCCCACCCCCATAAAGTAGATACGAGAATAGATTATATTTTTATTTCTCACAGATTCCTGCACTTGGTCTCTAGGTCAGATTTCATGGACTGATCATGCACCTAGCCCCCCTTCATATTAACCTTCAGTCTTCCCACTTCACAATCCCAAAAATATTGTTGGAGATTGAAAGTTTTACTTTTACAAGATCCTCAGTGTCAACAATAAATTAGAGATGCCCTACATGAATATTGGAATCCTACAAGGAATTCAATTCCTTCATGTCTGAGAAATTGAAAATGGAAGCTCACAAATGCCTTTTTTGCAAATTTCTTTTTCGAGGTAGACTACCGCTGAAGGCTCAACGAGCGTTAAATCCCAAGATGGTCTCACCTGTAATATGATCACAGAAATTGCATCTGCCCTTCATTTATTCTACTCCCAACTATATCATTTAAATAAAACACAAGGAGATGAACCTGATTTAATTAGGTCTGCTATAGGGGAATGAATATCTGAAAGAGGTTAGTTTCCCAAAACTGTCAGCAGAAGACATGGAGTCCCTTGAACTACCTTTTTCCTCTGAGGAATTGGAAGATACACTCCAATGGCAAGAGCCCTGGTCCCGATGTATACCCTATAGCACAGGTCTTCAACCTGTGGCCCTCCAGATGTTGTGGAACTACATTTCCCAGCATGCCCTGACAGTTTTGGCATGCTCTTATAGGAAAAAATGTGTCAATGCATGTTGGAACATGTAGTTTCACAACATCTGGAGGGCCATAGGTTGAAGACCCATGCCCTATAGCAATGTTCCCTCTAATTTTATGAAGGCTGTGCGTGGCAAAAGATTTTGGCTGTGCAACTTTGGAAGGAAATTTTAATTTTTGTACATCACTTATATATATATATATATATATATATATATATATATATATATATATATATATATATATATATATATATATATATATATATATATATAAATAACTGTAAAACGACATTCAGCATTTGTGTTAACTTTTCTTCAAAATGATATTAAACATTCAAACCATTTACACCAGGGGTGGGGAACCTTTTTTGTGCCAAGGGCCGTTTGTATGGGGAAAAAATCCTTCGGGGGCCATATGTAAAAATGTCTCTTACAAATTGTCCTGCTGCAGCCGCCCCACGCTTCGGAGGCTGCCGCTGAATAGGACTGACAGTCTCCAGTTGCTGTTTATTAAGAGGAAACTTGCGAGAACTACCGACCTCTCGCAAGAATTCCCCTTTACTTGACTCCCGGCAAAGCTGCCTGGTGGGTGGGAGGGCCACTCAGACGGCTACGGGGGCCGCATACGGCCCCAGTGCCTGAGGTTCCCCACCCCTGATTTAAACATTCAAAACACAGCACATGATGTAGTTAATGGGTGAAACATACATTCATTTAGTCCACAACTGCAAAAAGGGGACCACTGCTGCTTTGTGCGCTCTGTTGTAATGTCTGTAATGCTCGGCGAGTTGTGTGCGCACGCACACGCGCACAGCTTAGAGGGAACACTGCCCTATAGAATACTATAAAACCTTTAGTGACATTCTTTCCCCCTTAATGAGAGCTACATTCAGACCAATTCCCCATTTCCCCCTCAATATCTCCTTGCACATATCTCAATTATCCCTAAAGAGGGTAAAGACCCGACACAGTGCTCCAGTTACAGGCCCATCTCCTTGCTGAATGTCGACCTGAAACTATATGCAAAACTAATTGCCAATCGCTTTATGAAGCTCCTTCCTACCCTGATCCACTCTGACCAGGTTGGGTTTGTCCCTGGACGTGAAGCTAGAGAAAACACTGCAAAAGTTTTAGATTTAATTCATTTAGCTCCAAGTTGCGCAGCGCCCACTAGTCTGCTTTCTACTGACACGGAGAAGGCTTTAGACAGGGTAGATTGGGATTTTTTAATAGGTGTACTGAAACATCTGGGCCTAGGTCCAGTGGGTCTCCAGAGAATTAAAGCCCTGTATTCAACTCCTGCGGCCCAGGTGAAGGTCAATGGTGATCTTTCAGAGCCTTTCCTTATTTCGAATGGAACTCGCCAGGGGTGCCCTCTATTTCCTTTGATATTTGTCCTTTGTATGGAGGCTTTGGCAAGGGCAATTCGGAAGAATGGTAATATAGGGGGAATGCTTGTTGGGGGTACTGAATACAAATTAGTTTTATTTGCCGACGACCTCCTGGAAGTGGTCTCAAACCCCTTAACGTCCATCCCTAACCTTTTGATGGAATTTCATTGCTTTGCGGCTCTCTCAAATTTCAAAGTTAATCTTTCTAAATCAGTGGTGTTCAACTAACATTAGTTGAGAATAGTTTTCAAGTTTTAAAATCCTCTTCCCCCTTTGCATGGCACCCCACGCACCTTAAATACCTTGGTGTAAACTTAACTAGGAATATTTTGCAAACCTATACCCGTAATTTCCTTCCCCTCCTTGCCAAAATACATTCAGATCTTTCATCATGGGGAGAGGACCAAAGAGGATCTCATGGTTAGGACCAGCGGAGTAATTAAGATGAACATATTATACACATATAGTCCTCATTGTGATTCTTTTTCCTCTGTAAAAATTATATTTGCAAAAAAAAAAAGAAGGCTATTGTTCTAGTCAATGCTGGAGAAAAAAGGTGCATGAAGTGAGTGTCTTGTATGAGAGATATAGGTGTATTCTGGTGACATTTCTTAGACATATGGAAAAAGATTTGGAAACAGAATGAATGTGGGAAGCAAAAACTGGTTCAGAATCAAGGCTGACACTTAGGCAGCGCAACTGAGGAGCTGAGCAGATTGTTGTGTTGTCAACAGAAATAGAGAGGTCAGATAGGTAATTTTTGTTGGCTTTGGAAGATTATTAGCTCCGTTTCTGAAATCTGAGTTTGAGGTAGCGAGAAGGATTTAAAATTGTGGGTGAACTGGAGTGGATAGGATATGTAACATTTACATATAGATACTGGAATCCAAAAGCAGATTTTTAATAATAAAGAGAACAAATATAGATAGAGAACTGCGGAGGACCTAGGACTGAACTTCATGGTAATCCAACTTGTGTAAATTGTAGCATTTTATGTGCTATGCACGTCCCTTACAGCAAAGAGCAACACTTCTATATATCTGCTAGAAACACACCAGACTCAAAAAAACAACAACTATATCTGGGTAAATTCCATGCAATTCACAGCACCACTATTATCATTAATGATATCAGCCAAACTAAACCGGGCATACACACTGAACAATATCATTCGATGACTTCAATCCCCCTATACCACACACACACACACACACACACACCCCATCCCCCCCCCTGAAAATGCAGTCTTTGCCCATAAGGGCATAGGCTTGATTGCATATTCAGATGACAGAGGGTGGGGGGAGGGGGGGGGGGGCGTTACAACCCGTGGGAGCAGTGGAGTAACAAAAAATTGTGCGCCGCCCTGGGAAAATTTTGGCGCCCCCTCCCACCCCAGTTAAGAGACAAGACCCCCCCTCCCACCCCAGTTAAGAGACAAGACCCCGCCCCTCCCATCCCAATTAAGAGACAAGACCCCCCACCCGGGGAGCTGGCAGGTGGGTACCTGCGGTCATAGAGGTCCCTGCGTTGCTGAGTATTAAGTTGGCAGGGTCCCTGCAGTGACCTGGAGGAAGCACTGCTGGGTCTGAAAACACTGGCGTGCAGCCATTGCTTCCAAAATCAGAAGCTCTTCACGCGCCGCCGCCCGGTGGATAGCGCTAGTTTTTTACAGGTCTCTGCTGGGACCCCGCCAACTTAATACTCAACGCTGCAGGGACCTCTATGACCGCATGGACCCCCCTGCCGGATCCTGCCAGCCCCCCCCCCCGTTGCACCTACAAGGAGGGGGGAGCTGGGGGGGTAACAATAGTGCCCACAGACCCCCGGCGCCTCCCTGCCGTCGCGGGGGCTGCGGCGCTATTGTTACGCCACTGCATGGAAACGCACACCATTAATGATAGTATGCACAATAATATCGTTAGCTATATAATTATTATTTATATTGTTTAAATAAATTGCAGAGTGTAACTAGCTTTAGCTCAAGACTCATAGCACTATAGAACTCAATCTATTTGTAATGCTTCAGCAGAACTCAACTGAATTGGATGATTGGTCAGCAAAATAGAAGGTTTAATATTGATACATTTAAGGTTATGCATTATAGGAGCAGAAACAAACTAGTGATCTATACATTAAATGGGGAAAATATAGGGGAATCCTCATTGGAGAATGATTTGGGGGTGCTCAGTGACAGTAGAGTGTCATGGAGAAGCAGCAGAGGCAAATAAAGTATTAGCATGCATAAAAAGGGGAACAGATGCTAGGGAAGACAATGTCATTTTGCCACTTTATAAATCAATGGTACGGACTAGTTTCTGTTTGAAATCTCTTTCACACCACAGGCTGGACCAATGTTAGTCAAGTGCAGGGAGCTGGCTCTCCCTATTCTTTTAGCATGACCAGGGTAGGGTAACATGGGTCGTGTGTTTAAATCACACCATTAGCCCTTCCCAGGTTCATCCCTGGTAGCTACCAGGGTAAGATTCCCAGCTAATGTGACCTGGGTCATTTTTCTCAAACATTTTTCCACCAAACTTGGACCTGGTTTGCCCCTGCATCGCACTTCAATGCAAATGCAGCAAGGGAAGGTATGCATTTCCTCCTCCATTTGCTTTGCTTAAGGATCGCATATGATAAGTTGTTGCAAGCAGCTTATCATATTTGATCTAAACTGAATCAGGCCCAATGTACTGTCAGATACAATCAGGCCCAATGTACTGCAGGTGACAATCGATATTAATTGCTGGCAGCATGTAAACCAGTGGTTCTCAAACTCAGTTCTCAAGACCTCACACAGTTCACATTTTCCAGGTCACCCGACAGGTGCACTCATCAGTGACTGACACATTTTAAAAGATCCACAGGTAGAGCTAATTATTTCTTATTTATGTGATACTGTGAGGAGACCTGGAAAACATGCAATTTTCACTAGCGAACAGTACACATGTGCAGTAATGAATCAATTTGGGAATTCTCTGATTAGTGATTCATGCTGAATTAATCCCTAAGTCGTATACAGAAAACAACAGTTAGGAGAGTGGATACTTTTGTAACAGCACGGCCCACGGCTACACTACGTTTTCAGTATAGTATACGCTGTCAGTGTAACCCAACTGCTGCCTAGCGTACTTAGCATAGTGACTCCACTGCAGCCTGGTTCTGTCCCCGGCGTCCATTGCAAGCCTAGTGAGCGCCTCTCACACAGCGCCGGTAACCACCAGAACCCCTGCGCTGGCAGACGCCGGCGGAGAGGGGACCATGTGGGCGCTGGCGGAGAGGCGCTCCATCTGTCATAGACTCATAGATAGGTGTGTCTCAGACGCTCCTGCGTCTCAGTAATTATTGCGGCAGGGTACGGCAATCCTGCCCGTGTCCGCTTCAGGGAGACTGGGTTAGGGGGTTCGAGGACAGCCCCGGGCTTCAACATGGGCAGGAAAGTTCTGGAAGGGAGGGTGCCCCCTTCTTTGGGGGTCCCCACTTCCCCAGGACCCCTGCCCATGTTGACCGGTCAGAGGGATGAATGCTTTGGCCGGGGGGACTTGAATAAAAAGTCTCCCCCCGGCTGTGGCATTACCCTGCTGGCTGGTTGGGCCCAGTGCTTGTTCTTGAAATACGGGGGACCCCTAGTCATTTTGTCCCCATATTTTGGGAACCAGGACCAGCCCTTGAGCCTGGTGCTAGTTTTGTAAAATCAGGGGAACCCCAACTTGTTTGGTTGTCCCTGTGATTTTATGAAACCATGACCGGCTCTTTGAGTCCGGGGCTGGTTATGCTCAGAAGAGGGGACCCCACACCTTTTTTTCCCCGATTTTTTGTATTTAACCCTTTTTTGGACAGAAACAATGATCTGTGCATGGTTCTGTCAAATTCACCAGCCAGAACCTGGTCTCATTTTTTGGTGATTTTTGGTAACATTTACCAAAAATCGCACCCTATTACATGTGCGAGTTAGATACTTTGTAAGGGGAAAACATCTGAATGCGAATTGAAGTGTGACTAAAAATCGCCACTTCAAAATGTGCAATTTCGCGGCAAAACCAGAATAAGGGCCATAGTTAGGGGGGGGGACAATGGCCATCCAATTGTGATGTGTGCCCAGATATATTGAGCATCCAATTGGTAAGTTTGTATAGCTTACCCATTTAGACCCTAGGTAGGCGCGACAGACTGCCTGCAGCTATATCTTTCAGGTGTATACACCAAGCATAAGTCTCTAGACCCCATAACATTGGTAATACCTGGGCCCGCTATAGCTATGCCCTTGGCAGCACTCAATACATTGGGGTGTATTCAATGACTTTTGCAAGCTGTGGCACTGCTCGCTGTCACAGCTTGCGCAGTCAGTTTTCAACTTACCCCCCCTGCAAATGCTGTTTCCACCTCGCTAGGTATTCCTAGAAACGGCGTGTGCGGCCGCTAAAACAGCAAGGCTCACGGCTAAATGCAGCAAGCTCCCTGCATTAGCCATGAGACTCGCTGTTTGGGGGAATACTCGTAGGCCTCTGACAGCGAGGATTCCCCCGGAACGTAGAATAGGGTTAGTGGCCGGCGCGGGGGCTAAACGGCGAGGGTCATTTGTTTTCGTCGATCCCCGACGCTTAACTCCTTGTGAAAATGTGAATAACTCCTGGGGAGGCACATTTATAGTAACAATTCTACCACAAGAACCCTAAATTTAGGCAATAAAAACCCCTAGTGTTTAATTGGTGTTTATTTGCAAAAGGAAACACAAGTTAACTGTGTGTGGTATGTAATTTGAGATTTAACTACATTGCCTTCAATGCAAAAAACGCTTATAAAAGTGCACAACTTTGACAACTTGCACCTGTGCAATTAGTTAATCAATTCAAATAATAATATACATACAGTAACACATTATTGGTAAATATTCAAGAAATAATAAACTAATATTTAATAATATATATAATAAACTAATATAACAGCCCTTACCACAAGTCTTTACAAAACCAGCTAACATATTCCTGTCTGGTATGGATTAGGTTACCATGGCAATCACAGCCATACACTAATATGTACAGAATTAAAACAAGAAATGAATCAGCAGACTCACAATGATTCCTATTACCTGAAAATAACCTTAAGCATGTGCTTGGTAATGGCTTACCCTGCCAGCAAGATACAGTAACCCATGCATGCCTCACTTATGCTAATTATTTGAACACCCCAATCTAACTTACACCCCCTCCCCTCATGAAAACTTTAGTCACATGCCTATATGTATTAATGAATGGGGATGAGAAAATTAGGGAGGGGGGGGAGGGGTCAATGTAGTGCACCCCTCAAACAAAAAGGATTAAAAAAAAAGAGGGAGAGAGGGAGGGGAATGAATGCCCGGGAAGGGGCGGGGAGAAGAGACAGGGGCAGCAGAAAACAATTCATTAGGAATCTGCAGAGATGTATATGCAACACACACGGACAGTATTATTCCTACCAAGCATTAGGGCGAGTGTGAGAGCTTCCTCCACGTCCCGGGAGCGTTTGCTTGCACTCGGATGGAAGCAGTCAGTAAGAGCTGCCTGGACAAAGAAGCAGAGCTGCACCCAGCAGTGATGTGCTCCAGTCAGAGGCTGCTGTGTGCTCTGTAGCTGCTCTTCCCAGCGCTGCTACTGTTGTTTCCTCCTAAGCAGAGCTCTTTACTCTTTTCTTTATATTATTTTTGCTAATGTACTTCTGAGAACAAAGGACAGCCAGCGTAGCCCTTCCTCCACAGCCAGATCATATCCCTGCCATTTGAGGCTCTTCAACCTGAGTGCATGCAAAAGGCCTTCCTCCCAAAGCTGCCAACAGCCGGCAATGTGTAAGAGCTGGACCGGACAACCTGGAGGGGATGTACTGATGCTGCATCTGACAGTATATATCCATACCGAAGCCGTAAGAATGACGGCACGGGTACCATTGCACCACAATGCAGTTTTCAAACTGCTGTGTTGGAGAATGGAGTATCTATTTTATTTTTAGAAGAACATACAGTAGCTCTACTTTTAATCTAACATAACAAATGTGTGTATATGTATCTATATAAAGATATATCTAAATATAGATATATTTCCATAACTATAGTTGGCACACACTTTTTCATTAGGTCCATCCACTTGGGGTATCTACTCAATGGTCCTTCCGAACCATAATTACACAGTAATCAAAAACAAAAAGTGCAATCACCAGAGTTTTGACAAACGTTGTTCAGTTTGTGGTGGTACTCTGCTGCTGTAATGAGGAAGGCCATATTTATGAGGTCAAAACATGACTATGGGGGTGATTTCCTAGTGATCGGATGGGGACAAACATTTTGCGCATGTGAATGCCAGCATCGAGTGTTCGCACAGGGAGCGGAGCGGGGGTCGACACCGGCCCGGAGCAAGGGAACGCCCAGTGTCTCACTATGAAAACACTTTGAACGCAGGCGGGCAGCTGACATCTTATTTCCGAAGGGGAGAGAAATCATTCGCTGGTCGGCAACCATCCAATGATTTCTCTACCCTTTGGCCGCAGGCAAGAGGATGTTTTCACATACATCCCCTTGCATGTTACAGATTGGATCTGTCAAGGGGATACGGTCATCGGGTCTACAGCAATTTGGTCGACACCGTTAGGTCGACATAGGTCAAGGTTGACATGTGTTTAGTTCAACAGGTCATTAGGTCGACAGTCAAAAGGTCGACATGGGGTGTTTAACTGTTTTTTGAGCCGACAGGTGGTATTTCATGCCCTACCATCCACTAGGGCAGTGGTTCCCAACCTGGGGTACTAGTACCCCTCGGGGTACTCTGCAGACCAGTTGGGGGTACTTGAAAATAATATTGGAAATGGCGGAAGATGAAAAAGTCTTTCGATGGCAGAAGAAGACCCATTGCCATGGAGAAGAACCATGTTGTGTCACGGTTCTGTCTTCAGCATCATCAGTGTCTCCTTGTGCTTTTGCCTGACCAGCAATCCACTGGGAGCTTCCCATGCTGCCCTCTCAGACATCAGCAATCATCTGCCCTGCGCTGGCACAGGTGGAGGAAGCAGCAGCATTAATCCTACAGGTGCATACCTCCCAACTTTGAAAGTCCCTGAAGGGCGTGGCTACCTGGAAAGGGGTGTGGCCTATAAGCGCATCTTCCCGTGCCCCCCCCCCCCTGTTTTGACGCTGTGGATGCATGGTGCACAGCGTTTATTCACCGCTAAGCAGCTGACGGGGGGGGGACGGACTCCCGACAGCCCCCCCCCCTGTCGTGGGACACTGCCGGCCGCGGGAACGTCCCCGAAAACCGGGACATTCCCGCGGTAATTAGGACTGTTGGGAGGTATGCAGGTGTTAGTGGGAACCCTAGAGACAATACACAACCAGCGTCCAGACACGGAAGGGCACGATTCCTGGCCACATACTACTCCTCCGGTACTCCTTAATATAAGGACTTGCGTAAGAATACGCACACCGCTCACTTCCACTCCACTTGTAAGTACTGTCTTTATTTTAAATGGAGAGGAGCAGTGGCGGATTCAGTGGGGCACCTGGGCACGTGCCCCCCCTGTCATGGCTTTCCAACGAGCCCAGCCCCGTGTCTCTAGCCCCCCGGGAACCGGAGATATCACCTGGTAAAGCTGTAACGTTTTTTCCCCATAGGATAATATGGGACCCGTCAATTCCGACCCCCACCCGGTTCCGATGGCTGCCAATTCCCCCCCTGGCATCACAGAAGCTTATGATACCAGTCTGGTCCATATCGGTCAATCAGTTCCAGAGATATTGCGTGTAAACCGATTTTTCAATCATTTGAAATGTAATTTCATGGCTGTTCATGTTATTTGAGGGCAGATTACTCTGGAACCAAACATTCCAGTTTCACTGGACCAAAATCATTCAAAGCCCACTCAAAAGTTCTTCAATATGATACTTGTCTCATGTAAATGGGTCAGTTGGTTCCAAAGATAGAGCCGGTTAAATAGATAACTGGTTAAAGTGGGGGAGGGGTGGTTTTCTCTCCCCCTCACACCAGAAAATGCAGGGACTAGGCTAGTGTAAAAGGAGCCAACCTGGGAATGCATTTTCTGGTGTGAAGGGGGTATTATTTCAAATAGCCGGGACCTGCAGTGCTCTGAATACAGCCAGGATCTGCCACTGTCAGTGGCTATCACTTCTGGCTGGCGGCGGCTGTCCCCCATTTACCGCGAGCATGTATTCCCCCTTGGCAATGAGCATGTAATCCCACATGGCAACGAGCGTGGAATTTCTGACAATGAGCATGGAACCCTTGGCAATGAGCATGTAGATAAGCAGCACTTATGTAGCATAATTTGTAATAGGCATTATGGTGTTTGGCATAATACATAATGGACATAATGGCGTGTAACTTAACGTGTAATGGACATTATGGTGTAAATGTTTAATGCGCGCATTTGGCAGACAATGTCCCTGTTTATGAAGCGTATTGTGAATTTTGGCTTAATCTGTGTGGCATTATGTGAATTCTGGCTCAATCCGTGTGGCATTATGTGAATTTTGGCTATATCCATGTGGCATTATGTGACTTTTGGCTCATTCCATTTGGCATCATGTGTAAGGGGCAAGTATAATGGGGTCTAGTATTATGTTGCATAATGTGTAGAAGTCGTATATGGTGTTGTACACTACACACCAAAGACACGCCCTCTGTTGAGTGGCCACATCCTCCTCATCCTTCACTTTTGTCGCCATTGTGGGCCTGCATACTGTAAATGCCAGGGACTATTTTTAAACCCATTCCCACCCTCTCTCTGCCGCTCTCTTAGCATGTACACTTGCACCACTAACACTGCTCCTCCCCCACCTAAACCCTCTTTTATCATGGTGCCCCCCCTGTCATTTTATCCTGGATCCGCCCCTGCAGAGGAGGGGGTACTCATCAATGAAAAACCTAATCTCTGGGTACAGGAAAGAAAAAAGGTTGGGAACCACTGCACTAGGGTGTGGTGGGAGAATAAAATAGTCTGCCGAGCGCAGCAAGGCACCGTGCCCGAAGCATCGTGAGCGAAGTGAGGGGATGCGATGCACTGGAAACTGTGTCCATGTTGACTGTGTCGACATTCAGGTAAAAAAAACAGTGAAAAATCCCATGTTGACCATTTGACTGTCGACCTAGACACTGTTGACCTAATGCTTGTGTCGACCTATTGACCTGTCGACCTTACCCCATGTTGACCTAACGGTGGTGACCTAACGATAGTCAATCAACTTGCTGTAGACCCAATGATCCCAACCTCTGTCAAGGGGAGGGTCATTAAGTGGCTCGCTAAGCAGCAAATGGTACTGAATCAGGCACTATGTGAGGAATAGTAAGAAAACTAACTTTTATTCGCAAATATAGCAAAGCTCTGGTGAAAGCAATTTTTGCAGGGACAGTGATCTGTTCAAACTTGCTGGATATGGACACGGAACTGTGAAGGCAGAGATTGGAGGTAAAAGCAGATAGGGACTAGGGGTGGGGTAGAGTTTGTGAGCTAAAAACTCACAGCTCAAATTGAAAGTTTATTGCAGAAACCGTAGTTTTGATGGGCTTTTAACTAGTAACATAACAGTAACATAACAGAGTACTTGGGCAAATTTGCAGTACAAAAGCCCTGGAGGGTGAAATAATGGACAGAGCTAAATTACTAACACAACCTACTGCCTGCCAGCTCTATGAAATCTCACTGCGACAGATGCAGTGTTGCTGCTCTCCATTAAATAATAGTAACAATAATTACCCCCTCCCCTGAAACAGCATAAATTCTTCTAGGTACACTTGCACACAGTTTTTGAGGGATCTAAGCAGGGAGGTCGTTCATGCAGAACTAACCAAAGATCCTATGTGGATGTTGGCTTGCTCAAATCCTTCTGTTTCTTTTCCTTATTCAGATCTGAATGCAGTACAAATTTGTTCTCAAAATGGGCAAAACCATGTGCACTGCAGGTGGGGCAGATGTAACATGTGCAGGGAGAGTTAAATTTGGGTGGGGTGTTTTGAAACTGAAATCTAAATTGCAGTGTAAAAACAATGCAGCCAGTATTTACCCTGCACAGAAACAAAATAAATCACCCAAATCTAACTCTCTCTGCACATGTTACATCTGCCCCACCTGCAGTGCACATGGTTTTGCCCATTTTGAAAACAAATTTGTACTGCGATCAGATCTGAATAAGGCCCTTTGTGTAATCCCAGGCAGACTTGATGATGTTGAGATCAGGGCCCTGTAGGGGCCATAGCATCACTTGCCTGTTTACACTGAAGATAATTCTTAATGATATTGGCTATATGTTTGGGATCGGTTTCTGGCTGCATACCATTTTTGAAGGTGCAATTCTTCTATAAAGACCACTTTTGGCCAGACGTCTCTGGACAGTAGATGGATGTACCTGGGTTCCACTAGTTTCTACTAGTCCTAAGCTGATTGCACTGCTGGACATGAAAACAGATTTTATCCAGACTTGAAGTGAGGTTACTCGGTTTGTTCAACATGCAGCCTCCATTTTGATTGCCATTCTGCTATGCCTAGCATGACCCACATTATTATCCCCTTAATGAAATATTTGCAATAGGATGAAACATGTACTGTACCTTGGATGCCAACCATGGACAGATAAGCTTTTAATACGTTCTTAATTTGTTGTACGTCTGCTACTTGCTATTTTGTTTTCATGAATATACTGTGCGTTTTTGTATAACATTATCTGTGTTGAGAACCTTTTCTTATGCTTTGTTTGGTTCGGAATCTAAACATTTAAAAAAAAAATATGCAGTGATAAAATATTACACATAATGTTCTCCCTCTTTTCTCATTTTATGTACTCTGACAATCACAGTGGTCATATGACCAAAGACATCAAGCTCATGTTAAGTTGTTGAGTCTACTCATCTATATGGGATGCAGTTACCATCCCGGCGGTCGGGATCCCGGCGTTCAGAATCCCGACGCCGGAATCCCGACCGCTGAAATGCCGACACTTTCTCCCTCCGTGGGTGTCCACGACACCCCTGGAGGGAGAATAAATTAGTGTGCCGAGCGTAGCGAGGCACCGAGCCCGCTGCGTGGCGAGCGCAGCGAGCCCGCAAGGGGGGGCGATCCACGTCCCCCCCTTGTCGGCATTTCGGCTGTCGGGATTCTGAACGCCGGGATCCCGACCGCCGGGATTCAATACTGAATCCATCTATATATGCACTCAGGGGTTAAAGTGAGGGGGAACAGGGTCGAACTGCGTTCCACCACCTCTAATGGTGAGGTAGAACATTTTAACCTCCACATTGGCCCTGCACAGTAATTCTTACAGAAAAGCAGGTACTTGTTTCCTAGCAGGGAGCCCGACTGGTCCCATCGCATAGCTTAACTTAAGGTATGCAATGGGACCCGACCGACCCCATTTCGGGCTTTTTAAGAGCTTTCCCGACAATGTAAAAATCGGGTCCATCGCATGCCATTATAATGGCATGCGATGCGACCAATGCGATGGACCCAATTTTACATAGGAACCAAATGTTAAATGGCCCCCCATACCCGATTTTTGATTGTATAGCCACCCAGATGGGTAATTTGTATGTGAAATGCCCCCCCCCCATTGTTAACACCACCCCAACATGAACGCCAACTCGAAGTGTGGCGAGCCCGCGTCCTCCGACCTTTTCATACCCCCACTATCCACGTTGGCGTGGAGTTGATTTTATATAGTGTGGCGAGCGCAGCAAGCCACGAGTCTGAAGCGTGGCGAGCCCCACGAGGGGACACGTAATACGTCTGAAATAATGCGTGTCCCCTCGCGGGGCTCACCAGGCTTCGGGTTCGGTGGCTCACTGCGCTCGCCACACTATATAGAATCAACTCCGCGCCAACGTGGATAGTGGGGGTATAAAAAGGTCGGAGGACGCGTACCGCCGCCGCTCGCCACGCTTCGGGTTGCCGCTAACAATGGGGGGGGGGGCATACAATGAAAAATGGGGTCTGGGGGGCATTTAACATTGGGGCCAATGTAAAATCGGGTCTCAGGGTACATTTAACATTGGTTCCAATGTAAAAAAATCGGGTCGGTCGGGTCGATCGCATGTGATTTGGTTGCATGCGATGCGATCGACCCGATTTTTACGACCCGATTTCATACAATTAAAATCGGTGGCGCCCTGCTAGGAAACGTACCGAAAAGCATTCTAGTTTGCAGGGGGATGCCAAAAACCCTACCACTGGCCCTATCTCTGCCTAATGGGGGGAGGAGATGCGGTGTAATTAGGTGGCATAAAGAAAGGAGTTCCCCCACCTCTTAATCACCACTTTAGAATAGAATAGAATAGAATCAACTTTATTGGCCATGTATGCTTGCGCACACTAGGAATTTTTTGTGGATTTACAGTGCAGCATCAAGCAGGGATGAAGGGGGGGGGGGGGCAGGGGGAGAAGGCATTACATACATTACAATAAAACATTACATGTGGGGAACACATACCCACCGAGGTGCACAGCGCCTAGGCAGCCATCAGCGGCGCCACTGGTCGCCGAAACAGCCAGGTAGGTAACAATACAAGCAGAGACAGTACAGGTATCACACAGGGAACATATTTGGCTGAGCTGCACAGCTCCTAGGCAGCCATCAGCGGCGCCATCTTGATCATGCTGCTCAGAGGCAGCAGTAAAAATATTTGTATTTATGTAGCACTTTTCTTCCAAAGCTGGCACACCCTGCCAGCTTGTTGCTGGCGGGGTGTGCAACCAGCGAATGTACAGCATACAGGCTTTGCATACAGTGGGGGCAGAGGTATATGATGATGGTAAAGAAACAGTAAAACAAAGAGTAATACATAGCTTTCCTAAGAGGCTGAGATAGATGGTATCTTGGGAAAAGCAAAAATAAAACATGGCAGTGTTTCGGTTTATGTCCAAATCCAGTCCAAACTCCAGTTCTAACTCATTGCTTGCTTTCGATGATGCCAGGCAAGCCTTGGCCAGGCTTCTCCAAATGTCCCATTTAAAAGGAAAGTTTGGGTCAGCTGGTACAGGGGGAGGGGTTGGTGTTTGCACACATTGCTCAGCTTATCTGATTAAAGGTGGGGGATGTTGTAGGCTCCCAGTAACAAAACACATTCCCATTGCAGACTGTTCTTTTAAATGAAAAGCATCAGGTTTTGGAAAATGGCATTCATGTACCTGTACAGAGGAGATGAGAGATGGTTTTAAAACTTCATTCCAGTTCTAACTCATTGCTTGCTTCCGATGATGCCAGACAAGCCTGTATGCCCTGTATGCACTAGTACTTTAAGTTGTCATTCATTTAACACTATCAGATGCTCTTAACATTTCTTGTTACTTGCATATATGTGTTTGTTGCACAGAATCACTTGTGAAGCTAAAATATAAATGCTCTGTGTACACCACCCCTATAACTGTTTACAGAGCACACAGCAAGAGATCAGTGCTATCTGCCTATGATTAGTATGTCTGTGCCATAAAGTAAAGTGCCACACAGGGATCACCTAGCATCACATGTCCTGCTCTGTTGGCCGACGTCAGGCTCACTGCCCCATTGGGGCACTGACACTCACCCATCTTTCCCCTTGGCTTTCATCACATGTCTGTCAACTTTTTATATTCTGCATACTGTTTTTGGGATAGCCCAGTATTGCCAGTGACATGAGGTCATTGCAGGCAGAGTCTCTCCTATAATACTCCAGATGACTATAAAAAGAAACGAAAAAATATCTATAAATATCTTTGTATTATTGCATATTATTTATGGTCAATGTACCAGGCAAAATCAGTGCTGGTTGCTGCCAATCATAATATATGTGAACAAACAGAAGCAAATCCTGTCCCTCACCAAATAACTGTGACATATAAACACAATGCACTTACTTTTATATTTTTTTTCTTCTGAATTTCTCGATAAGAAGCATTTGGCCTAGGGGTGCCTTGAAAATATTTTGAGACTTTAGGGTGCCGTGATTCAAAAAAGTTTGGGAACCACTGTATTATTGTAATATTTTTAATAGTAAACTAGCTGCAGTATGTGGCTCTTATAGCTAGATATATAGATAGAATGTGTCCAGTCAATGACTCAAAATATAAATAAAGAAAATTCATTAAATTCAGTTGCCAGAGACCCTCAGCGCAGATCTCAGAGACAAGATTTTGAAATCCTTTGATATAACCAACTGGTCTACAATTACCTCATAATAAAAAAAACATCCATCACAAATCCATTATATTGTAGACAAACATGAAAATAGACAAATTGTGTCAACCATCAACATTGATTACGGCAGGCATGTCCAAACTGTGGCCCTCCAGCTGTTGTGAAACTACACATCCCAGCATGCCTTGCCATAGTTTTAGCATTCTCTAATAGAAAAACTGTGGCAAGGCATGTTGGGACTTGTAGTTTCACAACAGCTGGAGGGCCATAGTTTGGACATGCCTAGATTACGGGTTCTCCCGGCTTTGGTTGGATAACCCCCCCCTCCCCTCGTTATTGTAAATGATCTCATGTTAATGATGCCTATGATCCTGATCTATACATGGGAAGTTACATTTCAATGATTGGAAAAACCATCCACTTGATAATTTAAAATATCAATCTTGTGTAAGACTTGATATATGTAACTTGATACGAGTATGCTTGTCATTAACAAATTATGCTGGAACTATAACATTATCACTGTTTACAAATGCGCCTAGATTACTTAACTGTGCTAAATTTTTACCCTCTCCCTTGTCTTTTAACCTTCACCCCCCCCCCCCCCCGCCTCCCTCCCCCTGATCCTCCAAAATTCCCTCTTCAATATTTAATTGTGCAGTGTGTTTTACAAATCAACAGTAACATGTGGCAATATTCCTGGTTTGAAACCCCCCCCCCCACACACACACACACACACACATGGGACAGAAAAGCTGTTCGGAATATTCATAATAACCACACAAATCACTGTACAACTGTTTACTTGTTTATTTGCAAAATTACAAAACAATAGAAAATTGTTATTTAAAAAAAAAAAATTTCAGATGCCAGGGTCCAAGTTTAAATACCCTAAAGATTGTGCAATCACAACTTTTTGAACCAGGATTCTTATTCCAATCGGCATGTGAATTTCACAAAGTGACCGCACACCAAAGGGTGATATATCTATCCTATAAAATGTACTCTGTTGTTACAAAACAGTTTTACGTGACATGATGTAGGGCAGTAGTGTCAAACTCCTGGCCCTCCAGCTGTTGTGGAACTACACATCCCAGCGTGCCCTGCCACAGATTTTATATAATGGATAGTACTTGTGTAGTTTCACGGCGGCACTGCACGTGGATCGCATCGTATGCAAATTGCATGCAATGCGATTTTGCACACCCCCACCAGCCCGAAGCGTCCTCCCAACCTGTTCATACTCCCACTATCCACGTCAGCGTGGAGTCGAGTGGATGCTGATTACTTAACGTGTGTTACATGTATTACTTGACGTGTATTCACGCCCGCTTGCAATGCTATGGGCTCGTTTTCCGTGTGCGATCGCCATGCTTCAGGCTTGGTGGCTCGCTGCGCTCACCACACTTTATATAATCAACTCCATGCCGACGTGGATAGTGGGGGTGTGCTAAATTAAATTGCATGCAAATAGTATGCTAATCGTATGCAAATCATATGTAAATCACATGCAATTTGCATACGATGCGATCCGTGGGCAGTGAAGCCATGAAACTACTCAAGTACCTAATGGATTGCTAAAACTGTGGCAGGGCATGCTGGGATGCAGGGGCGTAGATAGTGTAAGGCAGCCCCCGCGGCTGCTTGGGGGAGCGGGGGCTGCATGGGCGCCGGATCGGGCAACAAGATGGCAGTGCTGTGTGTACTTTCCTGTCAAGCCCGGTGCTGTGCGCTGCTGCTACTGCACGCACCGTGCCTGTCAACATGTATGACAGCACAGGGCAGGCTGCGGCAGGCGGCTGCTTGAACAGCGGCTTTCCCACTCTCACTGTTGGCGCTATTCCCCCTTCTACCTCTCCGGTCCAGTGAGCAGAAGCCTACTTAGCGCTGTGTGGCTGATGTTGGTATCCTTCCCCGCAGCGCAGCTCAGCACTGCGCTATTGGAGCTTGGAGTTTGAGCTGAGCCGTAGGAGTGAGAGCGGCTCTGCTCTGCATGACAGCGTAGAGGCTGTCTGATGTCGGCTCAGGCTCCTGCTCACCCTGTGCCGGGTGCAGTAGCAAGCAGGGACGGGTTGTAAAGTGCTTCCGTTTGGCGCTGCAAGTGCACTGTGGCAGCACACATCTTGCGGCACTTCATTACTACACTCCCGGCTGCTTTGGTTTGGTCCCCCGGGCAGAGCAGTTTGACTATGATATTAACTAACGCTGGCTTGCCCTTTTAATGGGACAGACACTTCCTCTCAGAAGTCAGGTGAGTGCCTGGTGGAGAGGGTGGTGGGGGAAGGGGAAGTTTATTGTACCTTTACACCAGATGGCATTTATATACTAATATATGTATACCTTTTTCTTATTTATTTAAATAAATGCATACCTGTTCAATACACATATATGTATATATATATATATATATATATATATAGATATATATAGATATATATCTATATATATATATATGTATATATATATTCTAATAGCATTGCCCTGCTAAAGTAACCTGCCTGGTGCTGTTACACCCAGGAGCCACAGTGTCCTGTTCCAATTGCTGCCACATGGGCACGGCATCTATTTACATTAAGGAAAGTCCAGCACATACAGAAGTGCTGGGCACACCTCCAAAACTGACACCTATGGTTCCACCTCTCCCCAGCTGGCCATGCCCCCTTCTAGGTCACTCGAGTAGCGATTTCTTACTGGCACCTAAGAGCCCTGGCTGCGACCTAGTGGGAATAAACTAAAAAGTACGGGGTTCTTCATACAAAAACATTGACATTAAAAGCTAAATATTTATAAGTTTCTGAAGTGCCATACTGTGCATAACCATCACCTGGTGATAGGCTGCATCCCTAGCCTGGTTGCGCCAGGTACATTGCCACCAGCCTGCCCATTCCAGCCATCTGCCCCTGTAGGATGGCACTGTGCTGTGTATACCAGCAAGGAGATGAGGTGCACCCAGGCATAGCAGTCCCATGTGCACCATGTCTGCACATGGTGATATATGATAATCCAAATAGGAAAGGTGATTAAGGATACATTCAATATCCAGGAGGTGGCAATGGCGGAGATCAAAAGACCGACCCCAGATTCCCGACCCCTCGTATCCTATCCCCCTTGTAGCAGTGTAACGCTCCCAGGTAGTGCCTATACTTAACCCTCACAACCCGCCACCTCAACCTAGCAACCCCCACCCCACAGCCTAACCCTAACTCCCCTTCTAAGTACCTAATCCCCCATCCCCACAGCCTAAGCCTAGCCTCCCCTTTCCCACAGAGCCTAACCCCACAGTGCCCCCACAAGTGCCTAAACCTAACCCTGCTGCCCGCTCCCCCACACCCACATCATGGTCTCATTAGCATGAGAACGCCCAGCATTATCATGGGAACGCCTATGAAACGCTGGGTGTTCTTATATGCTAATGGTACACCGCCCCGCCATCCGTCCACAAGGATGGGTGCGTGCACCCAGCGACCACTTTGATCACCATGGCTGCTCACACCCAGCGCATGAACATGCGCAGAAATGCACATGCGCAAACAACAAATCCTGTGCGCACGAACGCTGCCCTGCAAATTAACCTGAATAAGGTATTTTTTTCCGAATAATCAGTGAATGTTAACATGCACTATTTAATTGGATAAAGTCTTTCTAAACTTATGAAGTCTCTGATTACCGCTATCACTGCGCACATCTACAAAAATGTATGAGAGGGCACAAAAAAATTGGGGTGAGTGCTGATCCTCCCACAACAAACTATATATATATATATATATATATATCTAGTACTCACTAGTGGCACTATACATCAACCCATACAAGACAATATATATGTACCCTAACATCCCCTCCACAGCCTAACCCTATGTTCCCCCCACTGGTGCCTAATCCTAACTACCCTCCCCTTAATCATCTTGACCCTAACCTGGCATACTTACATTCTGGGTATCGGCTGTCGGTATTCCAGCATCGGCATACTGATTTGTTTTGAAGTCCTGGCGCCAGTGTTCTGACAGCAGTCAGGATGCTGGTGTCGGTATACTGAACATCAACATCTTGACTACCCGGATGCTGACCACATCCCATATATAACAGGCATTATGATTTGTGGCATAATGTATAAGAGGCATTATGGTGTGCGGCACATTGTGTAATGGGCATTGTGGTGTGTGGCATAATGTGTAATGGGCATTACGGGGTTTGGCATATTGTGTAATGGGCATTACGGTGTCTGTAGCATATTGTGTATTGATCATTACGGTCTCTTGCATATTGTGTAATGGGTATTATGGTATAGCATTATGTGTTATGGGCATTACGGTGTGTAGCATACTGTGTAATGGGCATGACAATGTTTAGCATTATTTGTCATGACCATTACGGTGTGTGGCATAAAGTGTAATGGGCATTACACCTTAAACCAAGGCCACACCCCTTTTGTAACGTGCACATTCTTTTTTTATATCTATATGAGGGGCACATTTTTAATGGGGGGGGGGGGGGGGGGCGCCAGAAATGTATTTGGCTTGGGGGAGCAAAAATTATAGTTACGCCACTGCTGGGATGTTAGCTGGAGCTGGAGGGCCATACGTTTGACACCACTGATATAGGGTAATAAAGATTCCTTGGTGAGGTTTGTTGTCTTGTCCTGTATGTTATGTAGTAGGTTTGCCAGAAGATGATAATTGCTATTTATTTTTATAATTTTCTGTAAAGATAATTGAAAATAAATGTATCTCCATATAGGAACAGACAGCGCAGTAATTAACAAAAATAACTGACTGAATATTACCCTTTGACAGAAATATTTCTGAAAAGTGAAGTGCCATTTTTTTTTTACTCACATCTCAGATAAATGATCACCTTTCCTGTAAAAGAGGCATATGAGTTTTGAGGGTGGTGTTAACACCAACAATATTTATGCTGTCATAACCACCATTTGTATCTGTCATGAGGAAGGACACTGGGAGGGTATCACGAAATTGCTAATATTTGTGACATTGTTGCCATTGCAGCATACCTTGTAATGGCATGCTGCCATTGTTTGTAAACCATTGATGCATGCGTAAATGAGCACTACATGATAAAACATTGCTCAAACCGGGACAAGCTTTGCTGATTGCTCATTTTTATAGGAGCAGTCAGTAATACAGCAGCTACAAAGATATTTGTTTGGGTGAGTGTTCTGAAAGGTGGTCTAGCTAATTTGAGGGGTTGGGATCATTTGATCTACAGCATGATAGTCGACAGTCATTAGATTGACACCATTAGGTCTACATGAGAAAAGGTTGACATGGTTATAGGTCGAAAGGTCATTAGTTCAACAGGTCATTAGGTCGACATGCCATTAGTTCGACAATATCTAGGTCGACAGTCAAAAATTCGACATGGGGTTTTTCAGGGTTTTTTTTACCTAAATGTTAACACAGTCGACATGGACAGTTTAAAGTGCACCGCATCCCCTCGCATAGCTCGCTATGCGTCGGGCACGGTGCCTCACTGCACTCGGCACACTATTTTATTCTCCCACCATGCCCTAGTGGATGGTAGGGCATGAAATGCCACCTGTCGGCACAAAAAAACAGTGAAAAAACATGTCCAACTTTTGACTGTCGACCTAGACACTGTCGAACTAATGACCTGTCGAACTAACGACATTTTGACCGTTTTCCATGTCGACCTAATGGTGTCGACCTAATGACTGTCGATTATCATGCTGTAGACCAAATGACCGCATCCCCAAGTGGAGTATTCCTAGGAAAGCAAACTGGGGGAAGGCTTCTGATTGAATCCCCTGTCAAAAGTGCTGAACGATAGTTTTAAGAGCAACTTGAATTCTTTTTTTTTTTTTTTGTGTGTGTGTTTTTAGTCCTCCCCCCCACACCAAACAAAAGCCCTGTTTTAGCTTCTACTAAAATAAGGACCATGCATTTAATTGTTGTAATGCATTAATAGTTGTAGATAATTGTTGTGATTTTATTTCTTTATAGTATATTATTTAAAATAAAGCAAAGAACAAACTGGAGGGGTGATTCAGAGCAATTAAACGCCCCATGCCACCTCGCCGAATGCTCCCCACTTCAGCGCCAGAATATGCTCCCTAGCATGCGAGTGGATGTGTATGCTTACTCATCCACTTGCATGCTGCAGCACGGAGGAAAAATCATTTGATGGTGGCTCACCATCGAATGGTTTTTTTTCTCCGTTCGGAAATAAAAGTAAGTGTATACTTACTTTTTTCCTGGATGGAGATAACCGAAAAGAGGGCAGACGCTGATGCCATGTGACGTCAGCTGCCCGCTTCAAGCAGGCATCGACATTTGCACCCCATGCCCACCCACCATTGAGCGAACGGACTGGTGAGTGGGAAACTCGCCAAAGCCATTCACTACTGGAGTTTGTGCATGTACAAACCCCGACCATCAGACAGGAGAGCGAATTCGCTCCCCAGCGAGCGGGTATTATTCGCCCCTTGGTCAACTATCCAAATAAACATACGTTTTCAAAATACACAGCAAAGTATGGTGCAGGAACTGGAAAGAGGAGGAGTGGTATATAGAAAGGGAAGGCGTGATGACTGGAAAGGAGGACACTGGGTGACAGGGAGTAGGCCTGGAGCCAGCCCTGGCTATAGATTTTGTGCGGTGCAAAAACATTGGGGATGCAGTCATTAGTTCAACAGACAAAAGGTCGACCACTATCGGTCAACAGTTAAAAAGTCAACACAAGCTAAATGTTATCATGCGTGAGTTCCCCCCCCCCCCCCCCCCCCCCCGAGTTGTTCATACTTTACCGTCCCAGTGGGCATAGAGGGAGAATAAAATAATGTGCTGAGCACAGGGAGGCACTGTGCTCGAAGCATGGCTAGCGCAGCGGTACACTTATCCGTGTCCATGTCAACCTATGTTGACAAAGACACCAAAAAGTAAAAAATTAATGTCGACCTAACAACCTATGCCCAAACATGCAAGATCCATTTACGATCAATTCTGCATTAACCCCTAAGTGTATTTAGGATTCTCCTCCTGCAATGGATTTACTTAGGGCAAATGCATTTAATATATTCTGTATGGAATAGGTGGAGGCCTCGCTCCAAAAAGAAAAATGAGTAAAAAAATATTTGACAGTGGTATTGAAATCTTGTCTACTGCAACAAGTGTTCAGATTCGTAAATCTTTCCAAACGCCTGCAGGATGACCCAATGTATTTATATATATAAAGTGCTGCTGACCACTGCATGTGTTCTATTTGTGCCACTTGTGGAGGGGCTTACTGGGTTGGAGTTACCTGCTCACTGTGCTGCTCTAGGTGGGGGCATACTCACTGCTCAGAATATATACAGTTGCCTGTGGTCATATAACCTATGTTAGCTTCCCAAAGGAGGGAATCATCACAGATACTCAGGAAAAAATACTTACCCCACCCCCTCCAGACTAAACCCAAGTGTCTCGCTTGTGCCTAAACCTAACTCCCCCACACACACCCCTGCTGTCACCCACTGGCTCACCTTATGCTTCAGCTGGTCACCCACTGTCTTTCTGTTACCCTCTCACTGCCAATGCCTCACCCCATTACCTTCTCCCTGTCACCCATTGCCTCACCGAATCCCAGTATCTCTCCCTAACTCTCTACTTGGCATAGAGCAAGGGAGGGGGGTTTGGGGTCACCAGAGACTTTTTTGGCTATGTGGCGCAAAATTTCAAGTTACGCCACTTATTTGTTTTGTAATAATTGTGACAATATGATCTATTTTACTGATCATCGTTAGATATTTGCTAACAAAGTGAATGTATATTATTCTATTTATTTTAAATGGATGCTTCAAATAAGATGTTAACAATAAATAAATAAAGCAAAGGCCAAACTGTATCGATCTGTGTTATACTTAAGTTGAGTACACACGGGTGCAATTAATAAATCGCCAGCTGCGCGCTCCGTGTGCACTGCCTAATGGTCGCTGGTCGCAGGAGCATGCTCCTGCGACCAGCGGCTTTCCCCGGCGATCGCTGTGCCGGGAGGTCAGCGCCGGGGAGATCAGCGTTGATCTCCCCAGCCCCGTGCCGCTGCTCCCTCCCTCCTCCCATCAAAGTGACAGCAGCAGCATCTGCTGCGCTCCCCCTCCGCCCCGTAGCAGTGTCTCCTTTTCATCGCCGATGAAAAGGAGACACTGAGCAATATGATTGCTGGGGATATATTGCTAGCAATATATCCCCAGCAATCATATTACCCCGTGTGTACACAGCAATAGAGTTCGACTCAGTCAGGAAGGAGTTGGGTCTTGTGAGATGTTTTTCATGACTTTTTGTACAGTGAAATACATTTGCAACCCAATTCCAAAATCACACAGCATTATCCCAAACAATGAATGTTTCTAAGAGCAGGTGGGGTGACATGGGGAAAAATCTTTATTATGAGGTAAAAATGTTGGTACATAGGGCGCAGATATAGGTGCAAAGCCAATGTAAAAGGAAACTGAGCTATTCTTTTGTATTGCACACACTTCAAGGTGACGCTGCATAACCGCACACAATAAGGATGCCTCCACAAAGTAATTGGCAGGAAGTAGCCGCTTGATGGCATTAACATGGTGTAAGCGGGGAGTGTTTGTTAAAACGCAGGCTTGTCATGGCCACATATTGAGGGAGTGTATCTGATGTCTGCTGCAAGTCTTGGATTACAAAAACAAGGCCCCTTGCGTGACTACTGCCATGTCTAATCTGCATAGCCATAGTCCTACTCGAGCAGTCAATGTTTCCCATTATTGAGTGCAGGTTGCTTATGTGTACACAACTGAGAATGAGTTGGGGTCACTTCGTTGGGCGTCTCTTTTTATTTCAGGGTGGCAGCTTCTTTTGCTGATATCATCAGCTGGGTTATGCAAAATAAAACTGCACTTACAGCTGCTTTAGCATCCATCTTTGAATCAGGCCCACAGTGTAGAACCTCTGGTGAATTCCTTGAAATGAATGATCATGGACTCAGAAAGGTTTAATTAGCAGAATTTGGATAATAAAGACATGTCAATTTTAAGGGGAATTTCTCTAAAAATATATCTCAATCCCTATAGATAGTAAGCTTACGAGCAGGGCCCTCATACCTTTGACTGTCTGTAAATACCCAGTTTGTTGTAGAACGGTCTCCTATTGTAAAGTGCAATGGAATATGCTGCGCTATATAGAAGAAACTGTTAATAAGTAAAATAATGAGTTAAATTGTATGGATCAGGTATGTGGAGTTGTCATATTATGGTAGAGAGGTTTTAGTACCTGGAAACCGTAGGTAAACGTTTTTCCTAACTTTTTTAAAAACACTGAAAAAATTACTAGGCGTTTTTTGTACCCCAGAAGACTTTGATTTGCTAGACAGAAAAAAAAATGTTAAATCAGTCAATTAAACCTTTACAAGAACCACTGAACCACTAGTATTTTCCTAATGGTCACTACCAAACTTGTACATGGACCTGCTATCTTAGTTGCCCCTTTTTAGGGTGCAGTATTTGTTTCCCTATTTTTCTCCAGCACTTCTGAGAGGTAACTTTTTGTATAAATGCAACATCGCAGTGAGTCCAACAAATCGAATTTCGCCGTGCAGTGAGGTCGCACACAGCGCCGAGATGTATTTCAGTTTTGTGGTGATCTTGCACCTACCTGATATCCTTAGGATATTAGATATCAACTCCTTGGATATCCTTGGGATATTAGTGTGCAGGGCCTACAGGAGTCAGGTCTGGAAAGGGTTAAGGTCAGAATTGGAATAATGGTTAAATTTGCCTCCAAGACTAGTCTATATCTTCCCCTGCTGTCACAGTATGCTAGTAGACGTTTGTGTAGGTTACAGGTGTAGGTGTATGTGTACCAGTGTGCAGATCACACAGTCACCTCCTTCCTACAGTGTCATGGATGTAACTGGAGCGTCACCTGGTGGTGCCGGTGCTCAGCAGCTCAGCATCCACTACACGTTTTACTTCTCTCCCCGCTTCCCCACCGATCTCCTCCGGCTCCTGCATGATTATCGCGCCTGCGCACTGACCCTGACGGAGCCGCTGCTGCTGCCACCACCGGTAGTGACGTTACCGGCTACCGTTTTGGAGATAGAGCCGGTAACACGCGCGTTATATTGTGGGGCACAACCGGGGATACGGCACCCGGTAGGCCACGCGAGGGTGCGGTGCGAACAAGGTGATCGCCCCCTGTATTTCTGCTGTCCCTCATTATGGCACCCGACCTCTCCCCTCTCTGCCTCTAGCAACGCCTGCGTCCGTCGCCTTTACCGGCCTCACCGTCTTCCCTGGTCGTCTTCGTGAGAGAGGACAGCAGCCCCTCCCCTCCTCTCTGCCCTGCCACGGGTTGGCTGTGCCTCCTCTCCAGTCCTAGCCCTTTCCTTCCATCCTGACTGAGTCCAGTCAGTAGTAGTGTCTTAAGGGGGAGAGGACAGTTCGCGCTGCGCCCCTGCTAAACCTTCTCTAATACCCCACAGCCAAAATCATACTTGGAGACAGTATATATGGGATTGAATCATTAGTCACAGTTTTATTTACATGGACTTCTTTACAGATGCAGGGTAATGGGGCCTATACACGGTGACATGAGTGTTCTGACCTATGCTAGATCGACCAGAATGCTCAGCACATAAACTCTGTAAACACTGTGCAATATCGCTGGCAATATGGTTGCTGAGCGACCATATTGCCAGCGATGTTTGTGCTGCAGCGTAGGGATCAGTGTTGCCAACTCTGAAACGTAAAACAAGCAACTGATGACCAAAAAACAAGCCCAATCTAATCCTAAAAAGCCCCAAAACAAGCCCAACTTACATTTGACTATAGATAGGTAGATATTTTACGTATTATTTATACAATCTACATGTAATGTCTTTACAATGATATTTTATCAGCACAAAACTGGCTTTTAAAGAATACTATAACACTTCCTGCTTCGCCTCATTGATGAGGCAAAGCAGGAAGGGACATCGACAAGATGTATTAACATCTTGTCTGCCGAAGCGGGCGAACACAAACTTGCGCGCTGACTCCTTCCCCATGGCCAGCTGTACTGGGCATGCGTGAGATCTCGCTACTCACGTGAGATCCCAGCGCAGCCCGAAGCCAGCAGCAGGGACAGTGATGTCACTGGTTTGGGTATAGGGCTTCGTCACCCTGCAGCTGTTGAAGCGGATAGCGGCAGGGGATGGAACAGTCAGCGCTGTGGACCGTTCATACATTTACCTTACATAGCGGCCTGTGCACACCGGCTCCTTCTTACATGGGGGAGAAGCAGTATCGGTGCACATAACATGCACTGATTTCCCCTTCTCCCCCATAGCGCGCCATCATACATCTGCCCCAATATGAGATCTTTTACTTTCATTTTTTTTCTCTAAAGAAAAATCGGTACTTATGTAGTATCTGGGCTGCCGATTTCTAAATCGGGTCGGATCGGGAGATCGCATCGCATCGCATGCGACCATGCGATTCGATGCGATGCGATGCGATGACCCGATTTTTCCATAGGAATCAATGTTAAAATGGACTGAGTCCATTTTAACATGGAATTCAATGGGAAAAATGGGTCCTTTTCATACCCCTACTATCCAAGTGGGCATGGAGTTGGATATAAACCTGTGGCGAGCGTAGCGAGCCACCGAGCCCGAAGCGTGGCGAGCGAAGCGAGCCCCGCGAGGGGACGAATACCGTCCCCTCGCGGGGCTCGCTTCGCTCGCCACGCTTCGGGCTCGGTGGCTCGCTACGCTCGCCACAGGTTTATATCCAACTCCATGCCCACTTGGATAGTAGGGGTATGAAAAGGACCCATTTTTCCATAGGAATCATTTTAACATTGATTCCTATGGAAAAATCGGGTCATCGCATCCGATATCGGATGCGATATCGGATGCGATATCGCATCGCATCGCATCTGATTGTATGCCTTAACTTAAGGCATACAATCAAAAAATCGGCAGCCCAGATACTACATAAGTACCGAAAAATCTCAAGTGAACATTGTCCTTTGTACGCACTGAGAAATATTTACCATACATGGTGCGACAGGCGATGTACGTTTTGTACTAGATCGCATGCGTTTTGAATGCGCTGCAATGCAATCTAGTGAGCACATACTTTTTGTGCTGTGCGATGTGAGCGGGATAAATTGTACCATGTGTGGACATCTTAAGAAAAGATAGAACAATCTTACTACAAGCATCATTGCTAAAATCAGATTAGCCCTAGAGAATACACACCAGCCTCAACATAGATAATGGGAGTCATTACCATTTCTATAAGCCTAGTTCTCACCTGTGTTTGTCCCTTATCTCTGTGCTGAATAACTGAATTACAGAGAAGCCCAAAATAAAACAAGCCCAAAACAAGCTACTAAGAAAAATTATAAGCCCAAAAACAAGCAACAAGCAACCATCAAAAAAAATAAGCGACTCACGAAAAAAACAAGCCCAAATCCGCTTGTTTCAAGCTGACTTGGCAACTATGCAGCGAGAATGGTGGGCAAGGCAACAACCTGTCAATAACCATCAATGATCTGCTGCCTGGCTCCCCCTTGCCCCCTGCCATTTAACTCCCTCCTGGTTGGACCTTCCCCTTGCTGTTCTGGCTGGCTGCCCCTGCTCCTCAAGTGTGAAAGGGGGGTTGGCATTCCCCACCAAACAGCCCGCGGTCCAGCCACTGCCCCTCCCCCTATGGCTCTACGCATGCCAGCTTGCCTGCCTTTGTTTACTCTCCCACCCTCAATCCTTGCTCCCTGCAGCCGCTGGCTTATGTGCTGACTATTCCATGTTGACCTTTTGTCTGTTGACCTATTGCATGTCGATCTATTGCTGTACAACAGGCATTCCCAACCATGGTCCTCAAGGCATACCAACAGTGCAGGTTTGGTCGATATCCAGGCTTGAGAACAGGTGACTTAATTAGTATCTGAGGGATTCGGATTAAACCATCTGTGCTGAAGCCTGGATATCACTAAAACCTGCACTGTTGGTGTACATTGAGGACTGTGGTTGGGAATGCCTGCTATACAACCTATAAACTTCAACCTATTATAACATAACCCCCTCTCAGTTCTTCTCTCAGTTGCTAATTGCTGTCCCCCCCCAGCACATTAACGCCCTCCTGTCACAGTCTGTGAGAAGAAAATAGGGGATAGGTCACAAGGTCGACATTGGAAAGGTTGACATGCATTAAGTTGACACACTGAAAAGGTCGACATGGATTTAGAACGATGCACTAGGTAGGGTGTGGAGGGAGAATATAATAGTGTGCCGAGCGTAGCGTGTCACCATGCCCAAAGCATGGCGAGCGCAGCACCAGATGTCGACATTTGGGACAAAAAAAAAAGCCATGTCGACCTAATCATTGTGTTGACCTTATGACCCAGTTGACAAGGCACAGTAGGGATCAATGGTAGATTTTAACTATACAGCTCACAGTCAGGGCCATCTTAACAGCCATTGTGGGCCCTAGGCAAAGCAATGCAACTTAAAGTAAAAAAAAAAAAAAATCATGGTGTCTCTCCACTTGCAAACAGCCATCCAGCAATAAGCATACTTAAAGCCATTAATCAGAGCAGTCATCTACATTTACCTACTCCAACTCCGTTTTGTGGAAGACTAAAGAGATATAAGTTGTTAGGGCCAGGATCTCCTGTTTTCCCCAAGGTTCTCTGCAGACTCTGGACACATTTGGCATTCCCTCACTCAGTGCAGCAGGTACTGGACCTCAGTCATCCCCATTTTGTACTGGCCTTGAGGATAGTGAACCTGGTTTGCTGAATTCTGTGTAACACTTCCCTCACATATGCTCAGGGTTGCCTACTTTTACCGTCTCCTCTTTAGGAGTCGGCAGCACTGTGGGTGGGCAGGGCCTGATATAAGCGTCATCAAGACCCTCCCCAGTCCTGCAAATACCATGATTTGCTGGTCTCCGAGAAGGGGGCGGGCTAAAATTGTCATTTTAGCCTCGCCGCTCCCGGAAAAAGCTATGAATTGCGGTATTTGAACACCTTGACCAAGGGTGAATGGGTGGGCCCGGCGGAGTCCGGGAGGTTTGCCCACCTTTCCGGGGGGCCCAATTTTCTGGACCCTCCCAGCCAATCCGGGAGGGTAGACAACCCTGCATATGCTCCTGATGGCTATTATTTAGAGAAAAGCTGGTACTTATGTAATATCTGGGCTCCCGTTTCTCTTATGAGACCTTGTCCCCTCGTGGGGCTCGCTGCGCTCACCACGCTTTATAAAATCAACTCCAGGTGTAGTTGGATAGTAGGGGTATGAAAAAATGGGGTGCATTTAACATAGGAGCCCAGATAATACATAAGTACCGAAAAGCTACATTGTCCATGTAGGTATTGGTGATCTCGAGGTGCCTTTCCGACATGTGATCCACAGTGTTCTAGAAGGTGCCAGGAGCTTTTTTCATCCCAGATTGCAGCTTGGTAAATTACAGAGGCCACAGAGGGTCATGAATGATGTGCATCTTTAGTCAGGATTATTTTTCAATTCCCCTTGTTTATATCCAAAGTGGACATCGGAAACCAGGGGCAAACGCAGGATTTCTAAAGGCGGGTTTCCAGATATGTGATATATATATATATATCACATATCTGGAAACCCGCCTTTAGAAATCCTGCGTTTGCCCCTGGTTTCCGATGTCCACTTTGGATATAAACAAGGGGAATTGAAAAATAATCCTGACTAAAGATGCACATCATTCATGACCCTCTGTGGCCTCTGTAATTTACCAAGCTGCAATCTGGGATGAAAAAAGCTCCTGGCACCTTCTAGAACACTGTGGATCACATGTCGGAAAGGCACCTCGAGATCACCAATACCTACATGGACAATGTAGCTTTTCGGTACTTATGTATTATCTGGGCTCCTATATATATATATATATTCCATAGTAGAAAGGATAGCACTCAGGAGACTTGAATAAAGTGCAAGCATTTGCTGTATTACACAAATCCAAGGGTCTACATTCCAAGGGTCTTCCATTTTACTGGTAAGAGAAGATTTCATAACAGCAGGATGCTGCGTCTGTCCATTGCTTATATATTGGCAGAAAATGTAAGAAAGCTCATATTCCTACTAGACCCTATGGGGGACATTTACCAAAATGGATTCGTAGAAAAAAGGTGTATTCGTAGGCAGAAATACACATTGTTTTTACGAATTTGTATTTTCGGGATTTACAATCCCGAAAATACAACAATTCGTATTCCTAATGATGGAACATTCGTATTTGTATTTACAAATACGAATGTCTACACCATCGAGAGAATACGACAGAAATCACCATTCAAAAGAATGGTAGTTCCTGATGTACTAAGCAGCCGTACTGATAATACGGCTGCTAAGTGGTGTGAAACACCCACGCAAATACGACAGGAAAATACACCCTGCTTTCCCTGTCGTATTTGCTTTAAGCCTGCACGGATCAGTCAGATCCGTGCAGGCTTTAGTGTAAAAAAATAGAAAAATTAAATAAAAAACCGGCGTGGAGTCCCCCCCACAGCCGTAACCAGCACCAGGCTGAAAGAGCCAGGGCCGGTAATTAAAAATCAGGGAACCCGACAAATAGGGGTTCCCCGATTTTTAACAACCAGCCCCAGGCTCCGGGGCTGGTTCCCAAAATACGGGGGACAAAATGACTAGGGGTCCCCCGTATTTTAAGAACCAGCCCCAGGCCAAACCAGCCAGCAGGGTAATGTTACAGCCGGGGGACACTTATGATATAAGGTCCCGCGGCCAAAACATTAACCCTACTGACCAGTCAGCCTGGCCAGGGGCCCTGGGGGAGTGTGGACCCCCCCAATGAAGGGGTCCCCCCCCTCCAGGACTTACCTGACCAGGCTGAAGCCTGGTGCTGTCCTCGATGACCCTGGGCGGTGGGCATCGAGCTGATCTTTGTGTAAAAAATAGAATAATCTATTGTCTAATACTGGGGCACTATGAGTCCCAGCAAGCCTCCCCCGCAAGCTGGGACTTGGAGAACCACAAGTCCCAGTCTGCGGGGCATTAAAGGGCCCGCTGGGTCTTGTAGTGCCACAGTATTAAAAATAGTACAATAAAACACACTGACACATACTTAAAATAAAACTTTAATACATACAAAGCCCACACATACTAATACTTACCTATCTTCTTTCCGTAGGTAGCCCTGGTCCTGATGTCCTGCAGTCCTGTGTCGGCGTTCTTCTTCATGTCGACGTCCTTCTTCATGTCGACGTCGCTGTCGGCGATGGCGTCCGGTGTCCTGTCCCAGGGCGACGTAGTCCAGGTAAGGGTCTTGGCAAAAAAACCAAACCGACACCCGAAACCAGCCGGACAGCTGAGCCGCGCGGTGTTTGTGTGCATCGTGCGGCTCCGCCTCCCGAATGCCGCTATTGGCCGCCTTGCGGCCTAGCGGCTCCTGATTGGCCGCAAGGCGGGCAATAGCGGCATTCGGGAGGCGGAGCCGCACGATGCACACAAACACCGCGCGGCTCAGCTGTCCGGCTGGTTTCGGGTGTCGGTTTGTTTTTTTGCCAAGACCCTTACCTGGACTACGTCGCCCTGGGACAGGTGAGTATGGTTTCCTTCCACAGCTTCCTCCATGGATTTCGTCGGACCCGGACACCATCGCCGACAGCGACGTCGACATGAAGAAGAACGCCGACACAGGACTGCAGGACATCAGGACCAGGGCTACCTACGGAAAGAAGATAGGTAAGTATTAGTATGTGTGGGCTTTGTATGTATTAAAGTTTTATTTTAAGTATGTGTCAGTGTGTTTTATTGTACTATTTTTAATACTGTGGCCCTTTAATGCCCCGCAGGCTGGGACTTGTGGTTCTCCAAGTCCCAGCTTGCGGGGAGGCTTGCTGGGACTCATAGTGCCCCAGTATTAGACAATAGATTATTCAATTTTTTACACAAAGATCAGCTCGATGCCCACCGCCCAGGGGCATCGAGGACAGCACCAGGCTTCAGCCTGGTCAGGTAAGTCCTGGAGGGGGGGGGACCCCTTCATTGGGGGGGGTCCCCACTCCCCCAGGGCCCCTGGCCAGGCTGACTGGTCAGTAGGGTTAATGTTTTGGCCGCGGGACCTTATATCATAAGTGTCCCCCGGCTGTGACATTACCCTGCTGGCTAGTTTGGCCTGGTTCTTAAAATACGGGGGACCCCTAGTCATTTTGTCCCCCGTATTTTGGGAACCAGCCCCGGACCTGGAGCCTGGGGCTGGTTGTTAAAAATCGGGGAACCCCTATTTGTCGGGTTCCCTGATTTTTAGTTACCGGCCCCTTCAGCCTGGTGCTGGTTACAGCTGTGGGGGGGACCCCACGCCGGTTTTTTTTTTAAATTTATTTAATTTTTCTATTTTTTTTTTTTTTACACACTGCAGCCTGCACGGATCTGACTGATCCGTGCAGACTGCCTCTACGAATTCTTATTAGCGGCCGTATATATGGCCAGCTAATACGAATCATTACACCATCGGAGGGTTACAAAGCAGTCGTATCTGACTGCTTTGTACATTCCCCTCCGGAACACGACTTTGCATACGACTGAAACAGTCGTATGCAGTCGGAGGGGAAATACCAATACGAAAAACTAGGTTTTTCATATTGGTAAATTTCCCCCTATATATCTACTACACCCATACAAGTGGGAAAAATTCTGCATAATTCCATATGAAGATTCACCAGCATGTTCAAGAGTGCAGCAGCACCAGCTTTCTCATCATGGGACTAGGATATTGCCAACAATAATGGTAATTAAAACAGGTGTAGGATGGAAGTAATGGTATAATTATAATATGCAGTGGACCGAACCAATGGTCATGAAAGGGTTTGGGATCGTTTTGTCTACAGCATGTTGGTCGACAAGCATTGAGTCGACACCACTAGGTCAACTTGGTTCTAGGTCGACACAAGCATTAGGTCGACAGTGTCTAGGTCAGGCTTTCCCAACTACGATCCTTGAGGCACACCAACACTACAGGTTTTAGTGATATCCAGGCTTCAGCACAGATGGTTTAATCAGAATCACTCAGGTACTAATTAAGTCACCTGTGCATCACTAAAACCTGCACTGTTGGTCTGCCTTGAGGACAGTGGTTGGGAATGCCTGGTCTAGGTCGACAGTGAAAATGTCAACGTGGGTTTTTTCTACCCGAATGTCGACATTGACACAGTTTGAAGTGCACCGCATCCCCTCGCTTTGCTCGCTATGCTTCGAGCACACTCTTTCTCTCCCACCATGCCCTAGTGCATGGGTCTTCAAACTGTGGCCCTCCAGATGTTGTGATACATCATGTCCCAGCATGCCCTGACAGTTTTGGCATGCTCTTATAGGAAAGAATGTGGCAATGCATGTTGGAACATGTAGTTTCACAACATCTGGAGGGCCGCAGTTTGAAGACCCATGTGCCCTAGTGGATGAAAAAATGGATGATCTCAATCTATTGAAGAAAAAGATAAAGGCGTCTGTGATATGGGTTGGTCCTCAAAAGCAGCTACTAGGGTATAGGGGTAGTAAATCCCTATAAGATAAAACAAGAAAAAAAAATACAAATATAGCAGCTCTTAGCTACAATGAATACATACTACACAACAAGTATAATGAACATTTTATGTAGGAAAAATTGTTTAAAACATACACATGAATTTAAAATAAAATTAACGATGGCTGATTGACAAGCTCACTCTCAGGATAAGATATAAAATTGCTCAGTAGGAATTTAAATGAGGTAAGTGCACATTACCAAAAGGGACTCAGATATGGATCACTGTATGGACTCAGATATGGATCACTGGATGGTTCCTGAGTGGTGGTATTTTGGAAAAACACAGATCCTCTCTATGGATACAGTGTTTTGAAATGGTGCTGCTGGAGGAATCTGTGTGTGTGTGTGTGGGGGGGGGGGGAGTGGTTCAAGATATTTGGGACCCCAATTTCGCTCAGATAACCTCACTGGTCCTCACTATTTAAATGGTGTCCTGAATTCGTGCCGCTGGAAGAATCTGCGGAGGGATCGACAAGTTGGGAACTCACTGGTGATAAGGTATGTTTCAGGAACCGCTGCAGGAGTAGTGTTAAAACAGTCCAGTTGGTGATATGAGGTTCTCCTTAGATGGTATTTTGAGTGGAGAAGTTTACCTGGAGGGTCTCACCATGGATATCCAAGTGGTGATGGTTAGAGGAGGGTCACAATAAGTGCCATATGTAATTACAAAGTCAGAGCAGTGATCAAATTGCAGGTAGATGGTGGTAAGGCAATCATACAGAGTTCAAATCCTGGAGTGTGAAACAACTGATGCGTTTCACTACTGGCTGTAGCTTTATCAAAGGTGACAAGGGGTATATAGGTTGGGAGTATATATACCCCTATTGATAAGCACTTGCTTGTGGGATGGACAATCAATCAGACTTCAATTAACATATTCAATGCACAAAAGTATAAAAGGTGACAATTAGGAGACAAACATAATTAAAAGGTATATTGCATTATTAGTTTATTCATAACTATTACTAGAAAAGAGAAACAATAAAGTAACAAACAAAAATTCAAATGGTCATGGTCACATGACCTGCCCAGATCGTACATAATTAAGAGGATGTAAATACCTTATTTTAGAGTAGGAGTGAGAAATTAATGGATGTGCAGCAAAGTTGATAAGTAAATAAGCCAGAGGTTCCCAAACGCGGTCCTCAAGGCACCCAGGTATTAAGGTCCAGGTATTAAGTTTATCCATGCTTGGCCACAGGTGACTTAATTAGTAGCTGAGTCAGTCTGATTTAACCATCTGTGCTGAGCCATGGATAGACCTAAAACCTGGACCGTTGGGGTGCCTTGAGGACCGCGTTTGGGAACCTCTGAAATAAGCAATCCAGATGGTTGGAACTAATATAAATAAATACATTAATTAATTTTATTGTAAATTTGTGTGTATGTTTTAAAAAATTCCTACATAAAATTTTCTTTATACTTGTTGTGTAGTCTGTATTCATTGTAGCTAAGCGCTGCTATATTTGTATATATGCCCTAGTGCTGAGGTAGCCAACTCCAGTCCTCGACAGCTACCAACAGTGCATGTTTTCCAGATCTCCTCACAGAATAACAAGTGAAGTAATTAGCTCCATCTGGGGATCTTTTAAAATGTGTCAGCTAGTAATGAGTGCAGCTGTGCAGCAGCTAGGTTGTCTGGAAAATGTGATCTGTTGGTAGCTCTCGAGGACCGTAGTTGGCTACCACCGCCCTAGTGGATGGTAGGGCATGAAATACCTCCTCTCGGCTCAAAAAAACAGTCAAAAACCCCATGTCGACCTTTTGACTGTCAACCTAGACACTGTCGACCTAATGCTTGTGTCAATCTAATGACCTGTCAACATAAACCCATGTCAACCTTGACCCATGTCCACTTATCCCCATGTCGACCCAATGTTTGTCAACCATCAGGCTGTAGACCAAATCACCATATCCCCATGAAAGATGGTAAGTCCCATTCCTATTTTGCCGCCTTTGGAAACCAATAGTACCAAGTAATTGTGGTATGGTTAATGAAAGTTAGTTTCAGAGAGGTAATAATTACCACATGACCGCTGGAGGCTTGTAATCCGCATAGGATGGCATGTGCAGCTGATGTCCTCACTAGGTGCGGTGTATGTGCCAATGTAGGGGCACAATTGTAATCCAAGGTAAATGGATGGGCCGGCTGGTTCGGGTAAAGCAATAAAAAAGGTTTGTTTGGAGTGTTTTTAAGCTTTCTATCCTGATTTGATGCCAATGTGCACTCAGCTGAAATCGAAAAGCCAAATAGACAGTTCAGCAACGACTATATAGTGCAGACTGAATGTAGATTGCATGAATTGTATGTAAATAGTACAGAGTTAGCAAAGATTGCATAGTAATTGAAATATAAGTCAACTAGCAAAGAAATCGCACATCATAACTTTCATTAACCATACCACAATTACTGTAGGTTTCCAATGGCGGCAAAATAGGAACGGGATTTACCTTCTTTCATGACCATTGGTCCGGTCCACTGCATATTATATTAATACCATTGCTCCCATCCCACACCTGTTTTTATAATTAATATTTGTATTATTGTTGTCACTATTATTAATTGTCTTGGGTGTTAATAAAATATTTTTTACTGTGAATTTCCCAAGCGTCACTTCATCTTTGCTTGGATGTATGGTACCCTGCTGGCTGAAACTGTCTATGAGGACCTGGACAAAAGCTGTAATTCTATAGTAAACAACCATCATTGCACATTGGCCCTTATTCAGAGCTGATCGCAGTACAAATTTGGGTACTTATGTAGTATCTGGGCTGCCGATTTTTTGATTGTATGCCTTAAGTTAAGGCATACAATCAGATGCGATGCGATGCGATATCGCATCGCATCGCATACGACCATGCGATGCGATGCGATGCGATGACCCGATTTTTCCATAGGATTCAATGTTAAAATGGACTGAGTCCATTTTAACATGGAATTCAATGGGAAAAAGGGGTCCTTTTCATACCCCTACTATCCAAGTGGGCATGGAGTTGGATATAAACCTGTGGCGAGCGTAGCGAGCCACCGAGCCCGAAGCGTGGCGAGCGAAGCGAGCCCCGCGAGGGGACGGTATTCTGTGTCCCCTCGCGGGGCTCGCTACGCTCGCCACGCTTCGGGCTCGGTGGCTCGCTACGCTCGCCACAGGTTTATATCCAACTCCATGCCCACTTGGATAGTAGGGGTATGAAAAGGACCCCTTTTCCCATTGAATTCTATGTTAAAATGGACAGAGTCCATTTTAACATTGAATCCTATGGAAAAATCGGGTCCATCGCATCGCATCGTATCGCATCGCATCGCATGCGATATGGTCGGGTGCGATGCGATGCGATGGACCCGATTTCAAAATCGGCAGCCCAGTTACTACATAAGTACCCAAATTTGTAAATGGACAAAACCATGTGCACTGCAGGTGGGACAGATGTAACATGTGCATAGGGGTGTGTTGAAACTGAAATCTAAATTGCAGTGTAAAATAAATGCAGCCAGTATTTGCCCTGCCCAGAAACAAAATAACTCACACAAACTCTCTCTATGGGGGAGATTCTCTAAGCTAAAAATGCGGTAAAACCCCCGTTATCAGGGTTTTTACCACATTTTGGGATGCTGTAAGCATCGCCAGAAAAATCTGTCGATTTCCCCATAGAAGCCAATGGCCTTCTACCGCAACCCCCCGGCGCCGACCCCCCCGCCGCCCCGCATCGCCCCCTCACCTGTGTCAGGGCAGCACAGAGCTGTGCTGCCCGGACCTGTGACCTCCTCCCTGCACTGATCCTCTTCCGGGTGCAGGGAGGAGGAGAGCCCGGCGCAGCAGCGCCAGGTGTGGGAGGGAGGGGGGAGTCGCCGGGACCTGCTGGGACCCGGCGACTCTCACTGCAAAGGACAGCTCTTAACGCAAGAGCTGTCCTTTGCTATAATTATCGCATATGTTAGAACATATGCGATAATTATAATTGCGAAGAGAGGCGAAGGGGCGCAGAGATTCTTAGAGAATCTCCCCCTATACATGGTACATCTGCCCCACCTGCAGTGCACATGGTTTTGCCCATTTTTAGAACAAATTTGTATTGTGATAAAGGTCATTATGTGATATGGTAATTGGAGTTTAGGTGGGCACATTATCAAAAAGATTACTATATGTGTTTAGGGGATCATTGGAAAATCATGGTCTTTGTAAAAAATGTGCGCTGAACATACATATATTGCTATTGCTTTGGGTATGAGATTTTAAAGAAATATATATAAAAGTTAATCTGCTCCAATAATAGTCAATTTGCATTCCATTTATGTAGTACAGAGCTGTCATTGTGAGGGGGTATTTGGTCAGTAGGTTGACCACTAATGGTCAATGTAGAAGGTCGACATACATTAGGTTGACATGGTCAAAGGTCAACCCAATCAATAAGTCGACATGGAAAAAGGCCGGCATGAGTTTTTTTATGGTTTAAAAAAACAACTTGTTCATACTTTACCATCCCAGTGGACATAGAATTAGATTAATGTCAACTAATGACACAAAAATGGAAATGAAACAATTACCATCTATGTAGCTTGCTGTGGATCCTGCTTGGTCAGTCGGTTGGCTAGGTCAGGAAGCAGAGGTGTCAATCATGCAGGAAATTGCTTCTAGCAAGGTATTTCATGCAAGGACCCCCTACAACAGATATGAATCTATTCCAGCGGTTCTCAAACTGTGGGTCCTGACCCCAAAGTGGGTCCCGACCTTCTCAGCATTGGGTCACAACTCCATGTTGCTGACCATCAGGCTGATGACCTTTCTAATCTCAGTCAGTGATTCAAGGAGTCTGAAAAATCTGTTGAGTTGTCTGTTATTTAGACTCCTCCCATCATTCTGTGCCTCCACAATGCTGCCATGCAGGGCTATTTTTCAGCACCCTCCAGCAGGAACTGAGGGCCTTATTCTAGTTCAATCTTTCTGACAAAATCCTTCTTATGCTGTGTACACACGGGGGAGATAGGTGCTATAATCGCTGGGAATATGGTCGCAGGCGACCATATTGCCAGTGATTGGGAGTGTGCCCCGGCGATAAATCGCCGGGTGCGCGCTCCCGTTTTCTGCCCCATTGTAATCGCTGGTCGCAGGAGCTTGCTCCTGCGACCAGCTAATTAGCTCTGCGGCACCCCCAGCAGAGGTTCGTTTTCAACAGCGACCATCTCTGGTCGCTTGGTGAAAAAGAGACACTGAGCAATATATTGCTCAGCAATATATTGCAAGCAATATATTGCTAGCAATATATCTCCCCCCGTGTGTACGCACCTTGAGATGGACAAAACCATGTGCACTGCAGGTGCGGCAGGTGTTACTTGTGCAGAGATAATTAGATTTGGATGGGGTTTTTCTTCAAAGTGAGATCTATATTGCAGTGTAAAAATAAAGCAGCCAGTATTTACCCTGCACAGAAACAAAATGACTCACTCAAATCTAATTCTCTCTGCACATTTTAAATCTGCCCCCCTGCAGTTCACATGGTTTTGTCCATCTAATGCCCCCCATACATGGTCCGTTCTGTACTTTTATAGTACACATCGTATCGGATCACATCCCTTGTGCATGCATTGTGCATGCACTGCGATCCGATACGATGTGTACCTAGTACAAAAAGTATGTGCAGCACATACTTTTTGTACCGTACTATGTGATGTGCGGGAGCGCGCATCGCATAGTACAGAACGGAGACGTCAAAAACGGAGCGTCTATGGGCTTCTTAAGAAGGATTTTGGGTACTTGTGAGTTATCCGGGCGCCCGATGTTGAAATTGAATGTCAGTACAATAAGCATACGATGCGACGCGATGCGACACGATTTCCCTTGAAATTTCATCGTATCCAAAATCGCGTCGTAATCGCGTCGCATTGGATGCAATTGTATGGCATACAATGGCACGCGATGCGACGCGATTTTAACACATCCCGCCCAATTTTAATCCCGCCCTCTGCCACATCTGACACAAATTCACTCTGAGGGAGTTTTGACAGGAGAAAAGAAGTGATTTGCAGTGTTGGTGTGTCTGAGAGTTTTTGTGAGGTGAAATTTCTGAAATTTGCCCCATATTGCCCCATTTTGCCCCTTACACCCTATTTAACAGTATGGCTTTGCCGGCCAGTATCTTCAGCCTCCCCAAAACTGAAGAGGATACAGTTAAATTCATGCAGGACAATGGGCTGCTTCCATCCACAGCTACCTGTCCAAATGGACACCCAATGCGCCTGTCTGTGAAAGAGCGGAAATGGCGCTGCTATATCAAAAGCTGTGGGAAAAAGCAAAGTCTGCGGGCCTCACTATTTTACCCCGGATGCAGGCTTCCATTTATGACCATACTCCGCTTTATTTTCTGCTGGTGTGACGAACTGACATCTATAGAGTTTTGCAACAAGCATTTGAAGATATGTAATAAAACCGCTATCTTTTACAATGCATTGATGCGGGAGGCTTGTCAATGCGACCTCATGTCCCAGCCTCAACGCCGGATTGGTGGACCAGGCAAAATTGTTGAAATTGATGAGTCACTCTTCGCAAAGAGACAAGCCAATGTCGGCAGAGTTCTCCCACAGCAGTGGGTCTTTGTACTGGGATTTAAGTTTTGTCACTTTTTGGGGGTTTTGCCCATTTTTTCATTGAAATTAATGTAAAATCGGGTCTCTGAGACCATTTTACATTGATTCCAATCTTAAAATCGGGTACACTGCTAAAATCGGGTGCTGATCTCGTCGCGTCGCATTGCATGCCATTTGTTTAACACGCGATGCGACGCGATCCGATCCGATGGTACCCGATCTAAAATCGGGCGTCCAGATAACTCACAAGTACCGGATTTTGTCAGAAAGCGTAAACTAGAATAAGGGCCTCAGTTCCTGCTGGAGCCTGCTGAAAAATAGCACTGCTGCCATGTATGTGCTGTCTGCTGCCTACATATGTGATGTGATGGCCTTCTGCAGTAACTTGCTGGGGTCCTGTCATTATTTTTTTTGTATGATGGGGTCCCAGAGTAAAATAGTTTGAGGACCCCTGATCTATTTCATTATAAAAGATTCTCACTTTTTGGGTTGTGCTACAGTGTGTCAAATGAAAAGCTATAAATAACGAAAAGAGAGATTTATTTTTGTCGTGCACCTGGAGAAGTTCAAATGTAATTTTTAATAGAGAGAGCAGAATACATTTGTATCAGAACATGCCAGGAGGGATCGCAGCAGGGATCAGAGATTTAAAATCTGGGTACTTGTGAGTTATCCGGACGCCCGATTTCTAAATCGGGTCGGATCGGGCACATCGCATCGCATCGCATGCGACCATCGGATGCGATGCGATGCGATGCGATGCGATGACCCGATTTTTCCATAGGAATCAATGTTAAAATGGACTGAGTCCATTTTAACATGGAATTCAATGGGAAAAAGGGGTCCTTTTCATACCCCTACTATCCAAGTGGGCATGGAGTTGGATATAAACCTGTGGCGAGCGTAGCGAGCCACCGAGCCCGAAGCGTGGCGAGCATAGCGAGCCCCGCGAGGGGACACGGAATACCGTCCCCTCGCGGAGCTCGCTTCGCTCGCCACGCTTCGGGCTCGGTGGCTCGCTACGCTCGCCACAGGTTTATATCCAACTCCATGCCCACTTGGATAGTAGGGGTATGAAAAGGACCCCTTTTTCCCATTGAATTCCATGTTAAAATGGACTCAGTCCATTTTAACATTGATTCCTATGGAAAAATCGGGTCATCGCATCCGATGGTCGCATGCGATGCGATGCGATGCGATGCGATATCGTATCGCATCGCATCTGATTGTATGCCTTAACTTAAGGCATACAATCAAAAAATCGGGCGTCCAGATAACTCACAAGTACCAAAATCTGCACTCTCTTGTATTCATAAGCCATTAAAAAGATAAAAGTACACCTGCTCTCCCCAGCAGCTGCAGAGACGCTGCTGTGGGATAATTGAGAATCATATATTGATACCTATACAGATTGCCCATAAAATAATAACTCCCTTTCTTGGTGCTATTTGATACTGTAAAATATTGCTGTAATAAAACGAACTAGAAGTGTAACATACAGGCTCAATCCCCATAAGAATTGGTATAATTACCACATGAAATCAGAGAAACTGCGATATCTCTAAGCACTGTCAATAAAGAACCAGCAGTGGAAAGTGAAGAATATAAAAATACCACTTACATCCTGACCAGGAGCAACATTTAATTGTATCCAAACATCCCTTACAAGGTTTCCCTACACACAAAAGGGCAACATTGTAACGGGACACTGCTCACACAGCAGCATCAGATAGTCTGCTGGAAAACGGACAAATATAGTAGAATCAGACAGATAGGACACTAAGGTCAGAGATTAAATTAGTAAACACACACTAAATAGCATCCTCCCCTCAAAATAAAAGAGAGAGGAGACATAAGGGGTCAGCTACAATAGAATAGAGCATCCTTATCACGATTTTTTAAGCACTTTTTCAAAACTTTTTTTGCACTTTCTTTTCTATCATTCTAATAAGAAGGTGTAATTAGTACACTTCTTTTTTAAACATTGTCAAATAAAGGTTAATTTTTAAACGTGTAAGCATCAGTTGGACGTCAATTAAAGCTATCTGCAGTGTGCACCCATATCTTTTCTCTACTGTTTCCTCCCCCTCTTTTTCCGCGGCAGGAGGATTGTCAGATTAAAACACCGGGCGGGCATGCTGTCTCTGCTTACTAGCGGAGAGCGGGGACGCGGCAGGATTGTCAGATTAAAACACCGGGCGGGCATGCTGTCTCTGTGCTTACTAGCGGAGAGCGGGAGACGCGGCGGGAGAGCTGTGAGGAATCATATTCAAAAGACCGGGCGGCCGATGAATGGCTGAGCTCTCAGCCAATCATCAGCCGCCCGGTCTTTTGTGACCAGATAATCTTTTGTGACCGTCTTTTGTGACCGTCATCACGCCGGTCACATGGACGGGGGACTGCAGTAAGGGCGGAAATAGCGCCAAACAATCATGTATGCCTATTGGATAGGCGATAACATGTGACACAAAGCAGGGAAGCAATTGGCTGACCAATCCTAATAAGTATGATTAGCAGAAGACACTCGGCTTGAGGCTCTGAGGAAGCAGACTTGTGAAACGCGTGTTAGCCTATTTGCTGGCTACATATTAGCTACAATGACATATTAAATGTATCAATAATGTACTTATGATTTAAATGTGTCTGATGTTAGAGATTCAGTTTATAGTATACTGAGAGCATAATGAATGCAGAGAATCACCACTAGATGGCAACAAATAACCATTTATAATAGATTGGTATAAACTAATGTGAAACAGTATAACTGTATATCCTGAACCCAGGGCAAATATAAGCCATTATCAACTGGGAGTACTCAGAAATATAAATTCCAACTACTGAATCACATTATTGGTAGCTATAACTCAGTGAGAGAGAGTTATACTACATTACCAATAAAATATAATCTTGGCAATTTTTTGACTCAGTGAGAGAGAGTCATATTGCCAATACTTCATCTACCATCACCTACACACAAAGTGAATATCAAAAGGCGCAATAGCCCAGATTATATGTTAAATATAAATAGCAAATAGCTCAGTGAGAGGGAGCTATCCTGCACTTGTATTTACACTCAAAATAATATCATATGATCAATATTGATATCTCATATATATTACAGTAATGGCTCTGTGAGAGAGGGTCATACTGTAAAAATATTCCAAATTGGAGATATTAAAACCTCAATATTACAAACGGTAGCAGGTATAAGCCATAAGAGCATATCAGCCCAGAGGGTGCAGTTATTTGAGTAGCAAATAAGCTCAGTGAGAGAGAGCTATATTGCACTCAAAAACCTGCACAGAGAAAAGTGCTATTTCTATATAAAAAAGTGGATATTTGTGTGACTAGATAAAAACAATCAAGGGAATTTTAACCCCAATACTTGGTTCAGATTGGACCACTATATGACCAAGTCGATAAAAGTACACTATAGTGGTAACCTACTGAGGGAAAAAGGGAATTAACCCCAATATCAGAACAATAGGAGGTGCAACTCAGTGAGAGTGAGCAGCACCTTTGAGATAGAACCACCACACCAGCTCCAATTAAGGGAATTCAACCCCGGTATTGCAGATTGGACCACTATATGACCAAATCGATAGAAGTACACCATAGTGGTGACCTACTGAGAAAAAGGGAATTAACCCCAATATCAGAACAGTGGGAGGTGCAACTCAGTGAGAGTGAGCAGCACCTTTGAGATATAACCACCACATCAACTCCAATTAAGGGAATTCAACCCCGGTATTGCAAATACTAGTGAATGCTACTCAGTGTGAGTGAGAGGCATCACAACAGCTAAATATTGGAGTCACCATAATCCACATAAAATAACCCTCCTAAGGGCATTATAGCGCAGATAGAAAAACATAAACAGTATACAGCTCAGTGAGAGAGAGCTGCACTGTACATAAACCTGCATACAAAATTACCGTATAATAACAGAATCTTTGTGTGACCTATGCAACTATTGGATATAAAATCTGCATCATTTGGAAGTCAGAGATAAATCTCTCTGGAAACAAACAGTATACTAAATAATATATAATCAGATGGTAGTCAATCACCTTAAAAGGAGACCAGGAATACAGTAATAAAACTGCCTGGGAAATAATACTCCGATTAAGGTGACATAAAAACCTTAAAAATCACTCCTAGTATTCACAAAACCCGGTGAGAGGGGGTTAGTGAATCTAGGAGGCCATAATTCTATGAAAAGGATTTACAAAACCTGTGAGAGGGGGCTAGTAAACCTAGGAGGTACAAAACCCCGAAAAAGGGTGATATATAAAATACCTGAGTACCTCAGGAAAAGAACCTAACTCAGACACAACATCTTTCTGTAAGCCAGCAAAAGGGGAACTCTTTTAATCCCTTTATTCACCATTTCTATCTTTTTTGTGCATTAGCACAGTACACTATGTGTTGTATGTTTGTATGTGTATTTTAATCTCTTTTTGAAAATATCACAAGTACCAAGGGAAGATCACCACACGGATTCTATATGTTAAAAAATCCCGACAGGTCTATCTCCCCTTTTTTACCTTGAATTAAACCAATAAAGTTAAAAATTTTAAAAACCAAAATAGAATATCTCTACTCTTTTTGAAATATTCTTTTCTTCAGGTGTGCATCCACAGTGCAATTCTTTTTCTTCTTGAACCTGTACTCCAATCCTATTGCCCGGATAGCACCCGCTGCCTAACAAACAGCATTTAAAGGCCAATCCCCAAATAAAATACAGGGGACATTTCAAATAAAAAGTGTGTGCGGACTCCTAATTCCCCTTCCCCCACCCCCCCTATTGCATAAAGAGGCCGTGACGAGGGGGGATGTCAGCTGTCCGCCTTGTCCTAGCACAGGGCGCCCGCAGTTTAGAGTCACTATATAGGTGTCTCTAAACTGTGAGCGCTGGAGAAATCATTCGAAACTATTTCTCCCCGCCTGTGAATGGATGATTATGTAAATCATCCATTCGCCGCCGGACAGAGGTCGTGTGTGGAATTTTGTGTCGTCTGATGGAATTTTGCAGCCTTGCGAGTCAATTAGAATAAGGTCCTTTATGTAGAAACCAGAAAGTGCAATATTTAAATTCACATATAATTATAACGTACAATAGTAATAGCACCAACATATTTCATTGCATCATATTAGGAACAAAACACTTATAAGACAGCCCTAGGCAATAACAGACAAAGGGGCAGATGTATTAAGCCTTAACAAGAGATAAATTCATGTGTGAAGGAGAGAAAAACGTTCAGCCAATCAGCTCCTTACTGACTTTTTTCAAACACAGCCTGTAACATGGCAGTTAGCAGGTGATTGGCTGGACGTTTATCTCTCCTTATCACACTTGCATTTATCTCTTGTTAAGGCTAAATACATTTGCCACAAAGGGAGGAATTCTAGTTCTGGTAAAGAGTGCAAATTGCTGTTGCCACAACATTTTAATACCGGCACCCCAACTCAAACCCTTAATCCAGTTTATGCCAGTTAATATAGCAGTGCTCACTATGGCCCTTATTCTGATCGGTGCGGCCGGATCCGAATATGCGGCCAAGACCGTGCGTCCTAAACCCCGCCTTCCATACGGATCGCCAACTCCGTCCGAACGCGGTAAGAAGCTGTCTGAACGGACCGCACGTGTATTTCTCATGAATACACCTCCTCCATCTCAGGGAACCTCCCCCATCATTCGATGGTCGCAGACCATCGAATGCAGGACCGAGTGGCCAGGCAGCTCCCGCAACCTCAGACCACACAGGCATTTCTCCGTGCAAAAGCAGGGATCTGGGCGGGCAGCTGACATCTGGCAATGTCATATGTCCGCCCCCTACACGTGCGTCACGGCCGCATTACCATACGTACGCCCAGCGTTTGCATGGGAAATGGTAATGAGCCCAAACAGCCCTTCACACCCCTCTCCACCCCCTGTTCGTAGTGTACACATTTCATGCGGAATGTGACCGTGCGTCCCGCTCGCACATGCGCAGAGACGCCTCTGCACATGCGCAGACACAATACATTGGCGGCACAAACGCACGCGGATATTACCGCACCAACCAGAATAAGGGCCTATATTATGGGGAAGAGAACATTTTTGCACAAGATTGGGCTGCTGTATGCCTAGATTCTACCTGCTAAACGGACTCAACGGCAACTGAATTCCCCATGGGAGGTAATTGGGGCTTTGGGGCTCATCTACAGTACACGTGGCTGTATGTCATTTTATGACACGCCTCTCAGTAGCTGTACATGTCCAAACTTCTGACATGCTTTTTCAAAAGTAGGCAGGTATGGCTGGTATGGTCAATTTGCATTTGTAATTCATCACAGTTATTATTGCATATACTATGCTGAGTTAGAAAAAATAAATAGCAAATAGTTGCAAACACATAAATCAAGCAATGACAGCAATGCTATTATCAATACCTGCTAAATTTCCCAAAATATATAGTTAATAATGTTATCTAGAAATATCTTGCAACAAGCATTTAAGCATAGACACGCCCATATATGGAGCCTCTCATGCCCTTTGGGTGGAGTTTGGCATGCCTCTCAATGCCGTACTGTGCAAAAATCGGTACTTGTGTATTATCTGGGTGCCCGATTTTTTTCATTGCATGCCACTACTTACGGCATGCAATGCAATGCAATGTGATTTTTCATTGTAAAGACCCGATTTTTAATTGTATAGTCAGCCATGGGTGATTTCATACCCCCACTATCCAACTACGCATGGAGTTGATTTTATATAGTGTGGCGAGCGCAGCGAGCCACCGAGCCTGAAGCTTGGCGAGCGGACGCGGATTACTTTACATGTATTCTGCGTCCCCTCGCGGGGCTCTCTGCGCTTGCCACGCTTCGGGCTCGGTGGCTCCCTGCGCTCGCTACACTATATAAAATCAACTCCATGCGTAGTTGGATAGTGGGGGTATGAAATCACCCATGGGTGACTATACAATTAAAAATCTGGTCTTTACAATGAAAAATCACATTGCATTGCATTGCACTGCATGCCTTAAGTAGTGCGATGTGATGCGATGCAATACAATGAAAAAAATCGGGCGCCCAGATATTACACAAGTACCCAAAAATCTACTACTAACTATAATCTCCCTGAAACTAGTTTTCAAAAATGGGCAAGTATGATTTGAGTCGAGAATAAATGTGAAATTATTTGAAAAATAAATAAATAAAAATTAAATGATGGTATTCTGCATGGGTATGGTCATTAGGTCGACCAGTTGCATACCTCCCAACCGGACCCTCTCCAGGAGGGACACCATGCTCTGTTTCTTGACATCCCTCTTCATTTATGATTACCATCACCTGTGCTGAATTAACCTGTTTAAAACAGGTGATGGTAATCATAAATAAAGAGGGAAGTCCAGGAACAGAGCATGGTGTCCCTCCTGGAGAGGGTCATGATGGGAGGTATGAGGTTGACATACATAGGGTCAACCACTGAAGGTCGAGAAGTCTTAGGTCGACACTGACAAAAGGTTGACACACCTAAGGTTGACAAGGTCATAAGCTTGACACATACATTAGGTCGACATTGGGAAGGTCAACAGTCAAAATTTCAGTATGGGTTTTCCACAGTCCCCCCCCCCCCCAGAATGTCGACATAGTCGACATGGACACTGTATTGGTGCACCGAGTTCCCTTGCATGGCTTGCCATGCTTAGGGCATTATTCTATTCTCCATATAGAATAATCTCCAAAACCCATGTTGACCTTTTGACTGTCGACCTTCCCAATGTCCACATAATGCATGTGTTGATCTTATGACCCTGTCGACCTTCAGTTGTCAACCTTAATTGGGTTGACCTAACGACCATGTCCCCTCTGCAGCATGGCTAAGAGGTGCGAGTACCAACTATGGGAACACTGATTTTGAGGATGTAATTTTCACTTTTGAAAACCTTTTTATACCGTGTTCTCACTGCGAGTGAGAACTACACGGCTTTAACCCGGCATTAAAATGCCGGGGACGGCCGCGCTGGACCCGCGTTTTCACTGCTAGGCAAATTCCCGACTGAAGAAGTTCTACCCGGTAATTTGCCTTTTAACACGGGTTTTGGTACTTGTTTAGTTTCACGGCGGCAGATATATCGCATGTGATTTGTATACGATTTGATGCGATTTAGTACCTGTTCATAACCCCACTATCCACTACATCATGGAGTTGATTTTATATAGTGTGGCGAGCCCCACGAGAGGACGTGGATTACTTTACATGTATTCCGCGTCCCCTCGCCACGGAATACATGTAAAGTAATCCGCATCTTCTCGCGGGGCTCGCCACACTATATAAAATCAACTCCATGCCGTAGTGGATAGTGGGGTTATGAACAGGTAATAAATCGCATCGCACATCGAATCTTATGCATCGATATCTGCCGCCGTGAAACTAAACAAATACCCAGGTTTTTATGCAGTGAGAACGGGTCAACCCGTGTCTGCATACCCGGATCTCAAACATGGGTAAAAAGAAAGGTTTTACCCGTGAATGAGATCTGGGTATGCAACCCGTTCACACTGCAAAAAGAACTGTGTTTAAAGGCAAATTTCTGGTTCGAAATGCTAGACCTGGGAATTTGACTGCATTGAAAACGGGGTATAAGTTGAACATAAACAGTATGCGCACAGCCGCACACAGAGCAATCCCATACCCTCCAACATGACCCATTCCATTAGGTACAAAATGCCATGCTTCTGGACTTCTTCCTTAATTTAGGATTGCCTTCACCTTTGCCGGAAAACCGTTATCATCACTGAACTAGTTCAACACAGGTGACTGCAATTATCAATTAAGAAAGAAGTCCAGAAGTAGTGGAATGGGTCACGTTTGAGGGTATGCAATCCCGCTGCTGCTGCAAGTAATGCAGGGCAGGCTCCATGCTTCCCAACATGACAATTAGAGATGGGTCGTTCGTGAACGAAGCGGGTCTTTTGAACGTATCCCAGGGTTGCCAACCCTCCCAGAATGGGAGACCCCTTCCGTCCCTAATGTACCTGGTTGTAGAAGATTTAAATTGCGGCTTTTCGGCGGAAGGGGGGGGGGTAAATATGCTAATCATGCATGTTTAGCCCCGCCCCCTCACAGGAGACCCGCATATTGCGGGATTTGCATTACTGGGGGCAGGGACTGATGATGTCTCCAGGCTCCGCCCCCAGAAGTGATGCTGACAGTCTCCTATCTGGGCTTCTCCCGGAGAGGAGACTGTGAAAGCCGGCAACTCTGACGTATCCCATAAAAGACTGAGGGAGCCGCCGATCCCAAAAAGGGTTGTGTCTATATGCCCTTCGTGGAAAGGATCTGATCCTTATGGTGAAGGGTTAATAGCTAAATCATTACATATTCCCCTTCACCGTAAGGACTTTTATGCCCCTAGTGGTCAGATCCTGCATTAGAAGGGAAATTAGCCAGCTCTATAGAGCTAATGCTATATTCCCTTCGCCATAAGGTCATTATGGACCAAAAGATGTTAAGTCCTTATGGTGAAGGGCATATTGCCAGCTTTACAGTGATAATGCTATATTCCCTTCGCCATAAGGACATTATGGACCAAAAGATGTTAAGACCTTATGGTGAAGGGCATTTAGCTAGCTTTACAGTGATAATGCTATATTCCCTTTGCCATAAGGACATTATGGACCAAAAGATGTTAAGACCTTATGGTGATAATGCTACTGTATATTCCCTTCACCATAAGGACACTAAGGACCAAAATATATTAAGTCCTTATGGCGAAGGGCATTTAGTCAGCTTTACTGTGATGATGCTTCCTCATGAGGACCTTTATGGACCCATAGATGTTAAGTCCTTATGGTGAAGCAGAATAGGCCAGCTTTACAGTGATAATGCTATTTTTCCTTCACCGTAAGGACCTTTATGGTCCCATAGATGTTATGTGCTTATGGTGAAGGGGAATAGGCCAGCTTTCTAGTAATAATGCTATTTTTTCCACCATAAGGATCCTTATGGTGAAGGGTATTTGTCACGCTAGCAGTAGCACCAGCTGGAGTGTAACGGAGGCTAGGTGCCTTGATGTAAGGTTTTTGCATAGACGACAGAAGGGAGGGATGCAATTGGATAAAAGAAACCAGTTTTAATAAAGATACTGCGATACAGAAGATGAACTGTGGCACAAAGGTAATACTGAAGATATGAAATAACCAGAGTCAATGATATATAAAACTTATTATAAAGTTCGTAGTGGATGGATAACGAGGTTGAAAACTGAAGATGACTTGAAGTGTAGATTTGAAGAATAAACGTAAACTTGAATAGTTGATTTAAAGGATTTACTTGAAGAGATGATTGAATTGAAGATTGAAAGATTGGATGATTGAATGGTTGAACGATTGGATGATTGGGTGATTGGGCGATTGGATGGTTGGATGATTGGAAGATTGATAGGATGAATCCGGGAATTATTGCAGCAGGCCTGAGTAGCTGTGACCAGGGAGAGTTGCAGTGGAAGTAACCGTCAGGTGAGGAAAGGGTGATCCCCTTTGGGGGGCTAACCTTGTTCAGACCGTAGAGGCGGCAGCAGGGTTCTGCAGGTGGATGGTCTTTACAGCAGGCGAGCAGGAGTGTATTCAGTCTGGAGATAGCTGACAGGCAGCAGCGCTTTCAGCAGGAGTGGGAGTCAGATGCCTAGGGAAAGGACATCATTGTACTGACTGACTGTTTGGCCCAGCTGGTCAGTATTTAAAAGTAGAGCTGCACTGTAATTGGCTGAAGGTAATTGGTAGTGCAGCCTGGTTGGAGAAACCAACAAGATGGCCGCCGCCAGGGAAGGCGACAGGTTTCAGAACCAGGAAGTGTGTGCAGCGTGTCCAGCAAGGCCCAGGCAGAGTTCACAGCATCATGGCGCCTCAGTGTGGGAGGCATGGGTGGCAGACATGGTGGTCGTGATAGTATTTAGCCAACCTTACTTTGTTTATGCTATTTCCCTTCACCATAAGGACCCATAGATGTTAGATTGTTATGGTGATGGGGAATAGCCCAGCCTTGTAGTGATAATGCTATTTTCCCTACACCGTAAGGCAGGGCTCAACAAGTTTCTCTAAAATCGAGGAGCCAGCATGAAAGTTTAGGAAATTTGGAAACATCCACGCCAAAGCCGCAGATTCCCCCCAAGCAACACAGACGCTGTGGCAGAGCGCTGTGTGGGAACTCCAGCAATAGAAGGCAAACAGCGAAGAGGCGGCTCCCGTCGGGTTTATTCAGCCGGCTGATCCGGTCAAACAACAGGTCAGCTGAGAGAGACGGAGGCAGCAAGCGCTGCTATATGCACCAGACTGCCGATAGCTTTCCATCACTACCCAGCGCCACGGAGTGGTAAGAGCCCAATAATTGTGATAACAGGACGGACACTGTTCTCATAATATATAACAGAAGTCCTTGTCATCACTCACTCAATATTGATATTTTTACAAAAAGCAAGCGCTATTGCTATGGACTGCTAAGTGTGCACACTGGCCATTTATTTTTAAATCCATATGGTTCAAATACAAGTGGACACTAACCCTATTAATAATTGGACTAACCAAGCATATACCATTCTTCCCCAATTGAAAAGGGAAGAGAGTCCACGCTGTTTTGTGCACATTCATTCAGTGCTTACAATTGTGGTACAGTGATACTCATTGATTTTAGAGTTTTTTTTATATATACATATGTATTGTGATTTTTTTGTGTGTATGTGTTTTTAATAAAATTCCTATTCTTGTTTACCTTTGAGCGCCCCACGTATTTCTCTTTTTGGCTATGAAAGATTAGGAGCCAGACACACTAAAACACTAAATCACCCCCCCCTCCCCAAATTTTTTTGCTTCATTCTAGAAATGCAGCATTTATAGCTCATCTCAATAATTTAGTTGACATTACTTATCCTGTTACCGACATTAATAATTGCTCGTTTGACTACTAGGCAGGGAGTATTGGCCAGGGGAGGATTTAAAAAGGTGGACCGCCATACAGCATACTATTGTGTACTCATGGAGGCTGTTTTGATGGCACTGGGTTCCACTGCTGTGACTGCCGCACTGTGAGGGTGGCATATGAGGGCTGGTAGTGGCCACAGCCAGGAGAATGATAGCAGCAGCGCATGATGGATTCTGGGCTACTAACACCGGCTGTGCACAGGGCGCTCACCCCGACTCCGGCGGCAGACGGCGCAGCTCCAGATGACCCGCTCATCAGGAAACCAGCCACGGTGGGTTCCAAATCTCCCAAACTATACATCACTTCCCCATCACTGCATTGCTGACATCCAGCTGTGCGAGAGTGACGCTACCAGTGCACTGCATCTATTGCCCAAATAACTTTCCCTACTTTCTGGACACTCTCCTGCACCCTGATCCCTCTTTCTGTGTTCCCTGCATACATTGATAAATGATTGTCCCTACTTTTTGGACACTCTGGTCTTCCCTAATGATTGTCCCTACTTTCTGGGCACCCTTCTGCAAGCTGATCCCTTTCTCACATTGTCCCTTAATAATTATCCCCTTTATGGGCACCCTCCTTGCACCCTGCGTGCAGCTTCCTCCTGGTCACCCCTTGCCCTCCCGGGTCCCATTGGCCGGTGCATTGCGCACAGAGTAGAGGCACCATCTGCCATGACACAAGCAGATAAAAGCCAGGGATGGGTCAGCCTCAATGGCATGGCAGGCATTGTGTCTCTCCCTGCTAATCTTCTCCAGTAGGGGTGCAGGAGGAGAAAGCCACCTGCTGTCGATGCCCAGCACACACTCATCTTCTGCAGCCTGATCTGGCAAGCTCCCTGGGACTACTGGGCTGCACAGCCCCCCTGTCCCCGGTGCTCATCTTCCCTGCAGAGCACCAGCCTTCCATAATGTGGAACGAGCACTACCTCTACTGCCTGGCCCCTCCGCCAGGACAGTGGCAGGTGGGGAGTTTGACTGGGGCGGTACACCTGTCAAACCATAATGCAGGTGTCCTAAGGCAAGCTCAGGGAGGACAGAAACCTCCTGTTGAGAAGAAGGGCATCACGGCTGATTCGCAGGGTCCTTCGCTCTAGCGAGCCGCCTGCCCTCGCACCTTATCATCATCCTCCGGGTGCTCCTGCAGGCGGGTGTGCCGTGCCAACACATCAGGGGCTTCCGGATATTGGGGGCGTGGCTTCACGGCATGTGGCAGGCCCCAGCGTCTGAAAGCGGAACGCTACTCAGAAGGATCTCCTACCCAGATGCTGCGAGGAGTTCACCTACGAAGGGGCTACTATAGTCCGCTGGACCAGTAACACTGGGTATGTGGGCTACAATGTTATAAAAGGAGCTTAGAGACACTGCCACATCCTATGACCTATCTCCTCAGCAGGCCACAGCACCCACAGGATCTGGTGGCCAGTGTCATGGATCTGCTAATTCAAGCTTACATGACTTGTGATTCTGCTGTTTCTCAGTCTCAGTCTGAATCCGTTCTGTCTGCATTCATGCTGCCAGTCAGTCTATGCATTGCTGGCTCCTTGATTGTGCAGCTGCGTAGAATCCAGTCTAAAACTGAAATCACCTGTAACCCTTTGCTGTCCTGTTCCCTGTTGCTCACCTGTTAAATTCACACTGAAAGCTCCTGGATTCCTGCCTCAGTTTGCAGAATGCCCTCTGTCCTTTCCTCCAATCAATGCAAGGCAGGGGGGTTAAATATCCTGCTCACAGACCCAGAAACTGCCTTCAGCAACTTGTCTTCCTGCTGCATGTGCTGGATGTTCTGTGCAGTTCAAGCCTGCTTCCTGGAATCCCTGCGTGAGTCTTCAGCGTTCAGCTCCCAGAGGCTCTGCTTGTCCGGCTGGTCCAGCGCTCCCGGTCTGGTCCACAAATTGTCCTATTCCTGCTCCAGTTCCTGCTCATCTAGTTCCTGTGTTTATACTCGGTTTTCTTCAGTTATTTGTTATATGCCCACAAATTGTCCTATTCCTGCTCCAGTTCCTGCTCATCTAGTTCCTGTGTTTATACTCGGTTTTCTTCAGTTATTTGTTATATGCCAAGTCAGCCATTTCAGTTCTGTTATCTCCGTCACCTGTTCCTGTGTCAACGCCAAGTCGCTACCCTGTCCTGATACCAGTTTCCTGACCTGCCTGCTACAAGCTGCATCCAGCTATTGTGTGCTACGTCTCTGCTGTAAGCTTCCAGTAATCCTGTCATTCAGCTGTATCCTGATCCCAGCCATCCAATCTTCAGTCATCCAGCCATCCAATCTTCAGTCATCCAGCCGTCCAATCTTCAGTCATCCAGCTGTCCAATCTTCAGTCATCCAGCCGTCCAATCTTCAGTCATCCAGCCGTCTAATCTTCAGGTATCCTTTTCTCTAAACTCAAATCCTGAACATTGCCTTATCCTCCCAGAACTACCGGCACGTATCTTGTTTCTTTTGAACGGACTGCCATCTTGTTTATTTTTGCAAAGGACTGCTATCTTTGTTACTTATTATTTATCAGAGACTTGCATCTATTTATTATTTGTCCAATCAAGAAGTATTGATCCTGGTTACATTATCTGTTATATGAGTTCCTTCAATAAACCTGTTTGTGTTAACCCATCTCCGGCTGGTCACGCCTCTCTTCCTGAGATCCGCACCACTCCATCAATCCACCATCTGACCACTCCAGTCACGACTGATTCCACACACCCATTTCGTGACAGTTTGCGGAAGGCACATGGACTTGGTCAGTGATCAGAGTGTGAGAAGTGTGGGTTGTCTAGATCACAGTACCAGCATGGAGAGACAGATTGATCTTCAGTTCTTACTCACAAAGTTCTGGCAAGACTTATCTGGTTGTTCTTGCAAGCTGCAGCAATCCTTGCCGGCTAATGAATCCTCACGTGTCACATCTGCAGCCGCATGTCATTGGGCCTCTTCAACTCTACCCCCTGACTGCCTGGCTACTCCAAAGGAGGACGATGAGGCTTCTGCGGACAGTGGGTCTGTGCCATCTGGAATCTGGTTCTGCTTGGACCTTTAAAGAGCCAGAATCAGAGACATTAAAGGTTTTACACCAGTTACTGAATCAACTACAGGAATAACCATCTAAAAAATTTTCTGTAGTCTCCGCCATATTGGACAGTTCTTTGGTACCCCTTTCCAGTGGAACTGTGCTCAAAGGAACTTCCACTACACTTCCAAGTACTCCTGAGAAGTCCTCTCATAAGCCTTGTAAGGACATACCACAAAGCAGACCACGAGCCCAGCTGTCTGAGGAGGAACGTCAGCGGCGCAGGCAGCTAGACCTGTGCTTCTATTGTGGTGGTTCAGACCATTTCATAGAAGATTGTTCTCTCGGTCTGCCCAGAAATGGGGAGATTCCTCCCGTTACAGCTCAGAAAGAAACCCGAGTTAATACTTGGGGCCCTAGAACAAAGATCATCTTGGCCAAACACGGTTTTACTGATGTCCACAGAGCTCCTGGGAAGGTTCCTGTATCCATTACTGGAGGTGGTGTCTCAGGATTTTCTGCCCAAAAGCATGTGTCCGTCTCATCAACCTCAGGAGGGTTGTCCAATACCGCAGCCCCAGCAGAGGTATCTTGTGCTAAAGATTCAGAACGAGTATCCCGTCTCCAGACCCAAGAGGGGGTTCAGCCTTTTCAGCCCCAGAGGGGAGTTCAGCATCTCCAGTCTCAAGAAGAGGTCTGCTGTATCAAGCCCCAGAAGGGGGTCCAGAATCTTCAGCCCCAGAAGAGGGTTCAGCCTCTCCAGCCTCAAGAAGAGGTTCGTGGTCTCCAGCCCCAGGAGGGGGCTCTCTGTCTCCAGCCCCAGGAGGGGGCTCTCTGTCTCCAGCCCCAGGAGGGGGCTCTCTGTCTCCAGCCCCAGGAGGGGGCTCTCTGTCTCCAGCCCCAGGAGGGGGCTCTCTGTCTCCAGCCCCAGGAGGGGGCTTTTTGTGTCCAGCCCCAAGATGGGATTTCAAGTGTCCAGCCCCAGAAGGGGGATATTCCAGGGGTCTGGCTCCAGGAGGGTCTGGATTCAGGTGTCGAGCTCCAAGAGGGGGCAATTCCAAGTGTCCAGTCCCAAGTGGGGGTCCTGTATACCAGAGACCCTGGAGGAGAGGAGGACACTTCTGCCCTGGCCTCCGGGCCTGAGGACACTTCTGCCCTGGCCTCCGGGCCTGAGGACACTTCTTCCCTGGCCTCCGGGCCTGAGGACACTTCTTCCCTGGCCTCCGGGCCTGAGGACACTTCTGCCCTGGCCTCCGGGCCTGAGGACACTTCTGCCCTGGCCTCCGGGCCTGAGGACACTTCTGCCCTGGCCTCCGGGCCTGAGGACACTTCTGCCCTGGCCTCCGGGCCTGAGGACACTTCTGCCCTGGCCTCTGGGCCTGAGGACCCTAATGCCCTGGCCTCCGGGCCTGAGGACCCTAATGCCCTGGCCCCCGGGCCTGAGGTCCCTAATGCCCTGGCCTCCGGGCCTGAGGTCCCTAATGCCTTGGCCTTCGGGCCTGAGGTCCCTATTGCCCTGGCCTTCGGGTCTAAAGTTGTTCCAGTTATTCCAGTGTAGACTGCCTTGCCCAAGGCATCCGAGGGGTCTGCCATGCACAAAACACTCAATGTGCCTGCCTTGTCTGAGGCTTCCGTGGTTCCAGTTTTTCCTAAAAAGTCCAAGATTCTTGATCAGCCGAAGCCTTCCAAAGCCCCAATTCCATCAAAACCATTTAAAGATTCAAGCAGAGAATATTCGCCCATCTATTTTGATGGGGATCTTGTCCATTATGAAGCCCTGGTGAACCAATATTTGAACCAATATTTGTCTGTATTGGAAACCGAACCTTCATCTGGTCTCACGCTAGCCAACATCGTCAGTTACCTGTTTTTGGCATTTAAAGGAGAAGCTTTGGAGTGGGCTAGTCCGCTTTATGAATCTAACGACTCCAGACTTCGAGATCTGACATCCTTCTCCAAGGCCGTAGTGGAAAGGTTCGGTTCAAAGACTCCACCACTACAGTTAAAAGTCATCCGGTGGCCAAAACCGACCATTCTTTGCCATCCATCCAAGATTACGAGCCATCTCAACAATGCATTAGAACCTCCAAGGTTTCAAAGAATTATCTATCGATACCCGAATCTATGGACATTAGAATTGGGTACACATCCATGTCCACCCATTGTGTTGGTTCCTCTGGACTGCCCAATTCTCCAGGATCATCTTCTGAAAAGGAATCTGCCTCATCAATACCTACCATATGTATTGGTCCTTCAGGGAGTTTGAATTCAACTAAGAGGTCTACAATCCTGACCCTAGACCAAGACTCAAATTCAGAGTATGATTCTGATTATGATGCAACTCCCTTCCTGGGAGGTCCTGTGCTCTCTGATGCCTGTTTTTGCAGAACCTAAAGCTTCACCTTCCTCAAAAAAATCCAAGAATTCATCGAAGAAGAGGATGAAGCATCGTCGTTGACCTTGAGCTTCCTTCCAAAGAAGGTTCTGGCTTAGGTGTCCGGAGTCCACCCTGAAGGAGGGGGTACTGTCATGGATCTGCTAATTCAAGCTTACATGACTTGTGATTCTGCTGTTTCTCAGTCTCAGTCTGAATCCGTTCTGTCTGCATTCATGCTGCCAGTCAGTCTATGCATTGCTGGCTCCTTGATTGTGCAGCTGCGTAGAATCCAGTCTAAAACTGAAATCACCTGTAACCCTTTGCTGTCCTGTTCCCTGTTGCTCACCTGTTAAATTCACACTGAAAGCTCCTGGATTCCTGCCTCAGTTTGCAGAATGCCCTCTGTCCTTTCCTCCAATCAATGCAAGGCAGGGGGGTTAAATATCCTGCTCACAGACCCAGAAACTGCCTTCAGCAACTTGTCTTCCTGCTGCATGTGCTGGATGTTCTGTGCAGTTCAAGCCTGCTTCCTTGAATCCCTGCGTGAGTCTTCAGCGTTCAGCTCCCAGAGGCTCTGCTTGTCCGGCTGGTCCAGCGCTCCCGGTCTGGTCCACAAATTGTCCTATTCCTGCTCCAGTTCCTGCTCATCTAGTTCCTGTGTTTATACTCGGTTTTCTTCAGTTATTTGTTATATGCCAAGTCAGCCATTTCAGTTCTGTTATCTCCGTCACCTGTTCCTGTGTCAACGCCAAGTCGCTACCCTGTCCTGATACCAGTTTCCTGACCTGCCTGCTACAAGCTGCATCCAGCTATTGTGTGCTACGTCTCTGCTGTAAGCTTCCAGTAATCCTGTCATTCAGCTGTATCCTGATCCCAGCCATCCAATCTTCAGTCATCCAGCCGTCCAATCTTCAGTCATCCAGCCGTCCAATCTTCAGTCATCCAGCCGTCCAATCTTCAGGTATCCTTTTCTCTAAACTCAAATCCTGAACATTGCCTTATCCTCCCAGAACTACCGGCACGTATCTTGTTTCTTTTGAACGGACTGCCATCTTGTTTATTTTTGCAAAGGACTGCTATCTTTGTTACTTATTATTTATCAGAGACTTGCATCTATTTATTATTTGTCCAATCAAGAAGTATTGATCCTGGTTACATTATCTGTTATATGAGTTCCTTCAATAAACCTGTTTGTGTTAACCCATCTCCGGCTGGTCACGCCTCTCTTCCTGAGATCCGCACCACTCCATCAATCCACCATCTGACCACTCCAGTCACGACTGATTCCACACACCCATTTCGTGACAGCCAGGAAGGAAAATCTGTCGCCATGGCGACCTGGCTCCCGGAGTTTGTCGAGCCCTGCCGTAAGGACCTTTATTGTCCCATAGATGTTAGGTCCTTATGGATGGGCCCAGGAAAACACTGGGCGTTCCCATGGGAATGCAGACAGACACTTGCCTTCTGGGGCTGGTCAGCTTATGTCACAGTACATTAGCCACCTCCCCATTCTCGGACCAAAATGCTGCAAGTCTAGGTCAGTCCAGATTGACTTAGGTTTGTGAGCAGGGGAAAAAGTAATTAGATGGTTCGCAACCATGGTAGTTAAGCTACCCTACGAATGGTATTAATGCAAAACATCCATTTGCAAAGCTGCAGGGATGTGTGGATTGTGGCAGTCGGCGTTGGAAAGCTCGCCAAGCAGCAAATTCTCACTGCTTAGTGAGTCAATCAGAATAATTTAATTTTAAAAGTTACATTTTATTCAGTATTATAGGACTTTCGCCCATGTCTCTACTTACTATTCTTGTATGGGTGGGTAGCACCTTCAAATTGAATTATAAGGCATTGCTCCTTCGAATATATATCGCGCAATGGAATATGCTGCACTATATAAGAAACTAAATAAATTATATAGTTCGGAGCTGAGGACGGGGCTCAGACCCCGAAACGTTCTCCTACCACCATAAATATATGCTGCAACTATTAACTCGTCTTGTTAGTGCTGTTTGTTCCTGCAATGGGATTGGATGTATTTAAATCAATAGTCTGGCACCGCAAGCAAGTTGATTTGTCATATGGAGTGCCGGCAGAGTTGGATCTGTGTGTATGTATGTATATATATATATATATATATATATATATATATATATATAATGTGGAGTGAAGAGGGTCTCCAAAACTGGAGCAGGATTCATTCTTGTATCTGTGTCTTTTCCAGCATGCCTGTACACCCTGCACGATGCTCCAATACATCTGCTGCCTGTACACCTAGCACCAATACATCTGCTGCCTGTACAGCCAGCACCAATACATCTGCTGCCTGTACACCCAGCACCAATACATCTGCTGCCTGTACACCCAGCTTGATGCACCAATACATAGGCTGCCTTTACACCCATCACTATGCGCCATTACATCTGCTGCCTGTACATCCAGCACCAATACATCTGCTGCCTGTACACCCAGCTCCAATACATTTGCTGCCTGTACACCCAGCACCATTACATCTGCAGATGGGAGTCCTATGATTTAGCGCCATCCAGGATGCCTGTTATCAATTGAAAGCCAACAGCAATCCGGCCATCAGAAATCCGGCATCAGGCAAGCGCAGCAAAGTATGGGAGCTGGAAGCCGCGGCTGGCGGAAGACAACAGCTGAAGCAGCCGCATGCTTCCAATGCTCCTTCCAACAGCAATATGCACGCCTCCGTGATCCCCCGCACTGCATCTGTACGATTGGCGACTAATTGTAAAGTTTGGTACTTATATGTTAGTTGGGCGCCCACTATAGTTAGTACGCTCATACCCCCACTATCCATGTCCGCATGGAGTTGATTTTATATAGCGTGCCGAGCCCTGCGAGGGGATGCGGAAAACTAAGCAAATAGCTTAGTGGGCGCCCAACTAACATAGAAGTACCTAAAGTTTGCATCCCAGACTCTACTGCCCGGACCAATCACCCCCAAAGCCTGTGCACATGTGGGTTCCACCAGAGCAGGGCCACGGCCAAGTGCAACACAAGACCTGGTGTGACAGTCCATACACAATGACCCAGTATCAAACTGTCCACAATAACTTTTTATTACATTGGCCACATGTAGAAAAACCCATAAAAGTGATCTTCCATCATAATATCCCAGAGTTCTCTCTAAAGGGCCCTACACATGGAGAGATTTGTGCCAGAGATTCATAATGGGAGCGTCTGTGAGAGATTTCAAATCTCTCACAAAAAGTGTTTCGGCAACTTCAGGGGAATAAAGTCTCTTCAAATTGAAATAATGGGTTGGAATAGAGCCTGGTGGAGTGTCCTCTTTGTGTAGAATAAAAAAAATAAAATAAAAAAAAGCATAGGGTCTCTACCCACCCCCCACAATCATGTTCCACCCCGGGCTTTTGGAGTGGTCCTGGTTCACAAAATACGGAGGAGAAAGTGAGTGGGGGTCCCCCGTATTTTGGGGCCAGCACCAGTCTCCACTAGCAGGAGGTGTAATGCCATAGCCAGGGGACATGCTTGATGGGGCCCCTCGGCCAAAGCATTAGCCACCCTAACTAGTCAGCCCAGGCCGGGAGTTTTTGGTAAGGTGGGAACTCCCCTGGGTGGTAGGTGCAGGGTTGATATAGCTTGTTTAAACAGTAATATTGTCTTTTACAGCATGTTCTACATGCTGGTACTTGGGAGAACCAAAGGTACCAGCATGTGGGGCATTAAAGGCCCACCAGCACCTATAGCCCCCTGTAAAGGAAACATTAAAATAAAAACACAATCACAGGTTTTAAAATATTTTATTAAACTGCATCTTGTCTTCACCCAGTGGAGCCTACGCACCCCAGGGCTTCAGCAGAGTCTTCACCTGGGGCAGCGGCCTTTTGAGCTCTTTTGCACGGCTGCCACCTCCCCGTGCTTGTTCTTCTGGAGCTCTTCTCTGCGCCTCCCCCGTCAGACTGGTCAGCTCTAGGTGGCGGGGCAATGACACAGGAAGCCATGATTGGTTGGCCACAGCCACAACCAGGGTGAGTTTAATGAGGGTAAGGGTGGGGGTGAGAGGGGGTCTGGGTTCCGCGAGTGAGGGAGGGGGATCTGAGTGCCGCGAGTGGGGTCTACACACAGCGGTTTACATGCATTTTTAGGCATTTTCTGAGTGATTTAGTAAAATAACAGGTACTTGTTTCCTAGCACAGCGCCCAGATTTTCTACGTACGGCACCGTAGTGAAATTGCATCGCATAGACCATTTATATGGTCCATGCTATGCAAATTTTTTTTTATTTTTACTTAATTTATTCACTGTTTATGTCCCCAGGGCCATGATTGTATGTCCCCAAAATAGCTTTAATGCACCCCCAAACTATCCACCCCACCCCGAAGCGTGGCGAGCGCAACGGAACGCGTCCTCCGACTTTTTCATTACCCCACTATCCACGTCGGCGTGGAGTTGATTTTACATAGTGTGGCGAGCGCAGCGAGGGGACGCGGATTACTTTACATGGATTCCGCGTCTGCTCACCAAGCTTCGGGCTCGGTGGCTTGCCACACTATGTAAAATCAATTCCACGCCGACGTGGATAGTGGGGTAATGAAAAAGTCGGAGGACACGTTCCGCCGCCGCTCGCCACGCTTCGGGGTGGCGTGGATAGTGGGCAGTGGTGTAGCTAAGTGCCACGGTGCCCGGAGCAAGGGCATGTTTTGCGCCCCCCCCCCCATTTGTAGTAGGCGGGGCTCTTGCGCGGCAAAAAGGGGGCGCGGCCTAACATTATACCACACACGAACCCCTGCCCTCTAGAAATGAATATAGCCCATACCCTCAATTATTAATACAGCACATATGTCCCCCACCCAATAATAGAGCACATACCATAGGTCCCCCCACAGATAGTAATACACAGACAATAGGCCCCCCAGAGAATAATGCAGCAAATAACCTTCTCTCTAGATAATACAGCACATACAGTAGGTCCCCCTTAACAGATGATACAGCACATAGGGCCCGCCACTTATAATACAGCACATAGGTTCTCCCCCACACTGATAATGATACATCCCATAGGGCCCCCCTACCCCACATACAATACAGCACACAAGTCCCCCACAAAAACAAAGATAAAAATTCAGCACATCATGTTAGTTAGCTACCAGTTTGCAGAGAGGAAGGCCAATGGGATGGAGTAAAATCATTCTGGAACCAAGCAGGCAGGAAAGCAGGGGCACTATGTAGGTAGTGGCTGCTGAGCTCAGGCTGGACGGTGTTGCGCCAGCGGTACCTCCTTCCTGTAGTAGCTGGCAGAGTGCACTTGCAGTGCGAGTGGGTCCGCCGGTGCGGGGCTGTGTGATGTCATATGACCCACGGCGCACACGCAATTATAAAGGACTAGGACCGGCCAGGAGCAAGGTAGCCGCAAGCGTGCCGGTCACCCTCCCCCCGTGCGCACTCCTATAGGCGGCAGCCGCATACTAACAGCCGCTCCCCCCCGTGCGTACCCCTATGAGCGGCAGCCGCATACTGACAGCCGGAAGGCAGGGAGAGAGCCTTCCGGCTGTAAGGTGTTCCTGCAGCAGCGGCTGGCCCAGCGCTCAAATCATACTGCGGGTAATCTAATGGGGGACAGGTCACATGGGAAGGGAGGCAAAAAGATTGTGCATGTGGGCGTGCGGCAGCAGGAGGATCTGTCTTTGACGAGCACAGGGGGGGGCGTAGGAGCCGGCGGCAGAGAGCACGGCTCCGGCGCCCGGTGACATATTTGCGCCTAGAGCTGGTGCTCCACCGGCTCCGCCCTAGCTACGCCCCTGATAGTGGGGGCATCCTATCTTTTACATGTATTTAGGGACTTTTACTATTAAAAAGATAGTATAAGATTAAAATATTGCATCCCATCGCATTGTATGCCATTAATGGCATACAATGCGATTTTTTTATCTTATCCTATCTTTTTAATGTATTCACTGACAGCCCATTAAAAAGATAGGATGCGATAAAAAAATTGTATTGCATGGTATTGTATGCCATTAATGGCATACAATGCTATACGATTTTTTTATCGCATCCTATCTTTTTAACGGGCTAAGTCAATGAATACATTAAAAAGATAGGATACGATAAAAAATCATATTGCATCGTATGTCATTAATGGCATACGATGCGATACGATTTCCTTACCCTGAATAGCCCACTACGCAAATGGAGTAGTGGGCGCCGTGCTAGGAAACAAGTACCAAATAACACCCTGTTACACCCATTAGACATTATCACAGACTGCTGGGGTGGTGCAGATGATAGTTTATTAGCCAACACCTGTGACACATCCATTTTAAATAAGGTAGAGAAGAAGGTAAAGGTGCGTACACACGGGGGGGAGATATATTGCTCAGCAATATATTGCTCAGTGATTCCTTTTCATCAGCGACCAGAGATGGTCGCTGATGAAAAGGAACCTCTGCCGGGGGAGCCTCAGAGGGAAAGCTCCTGCGACCAGCGATTGGAACAGGGCTGAAAACGTGAGCGTGCAGCCCCTATCGCAGCCGTGTGTACACGGCTTGAGACCCTCAGTGTAACACCAGTGCGGTCTAGACCCAATCTGTGGGTTAGCACACGCTGTAAACACCCGGGACACCAACTATCTCTTACCTAGAAAAATAATTTTTTAACTCTTTTTTATTAATGTCTTGTAAACCATACAAATTTTTTTTATCTACACTAACACTAAAGATACCTTTATGTGAGGACTGCTACACCACATCTACGTGAGTACGGGTACGCCACCCATTAATTTAAAGAAACCAGTGATATATGTTATCCCGCTATCGACTCTGTGATGGTGCATACACATGGGGGCGATTATAGTAAATATCGCTGGAAATATGGTCGCTGAGCAACCATATTGCCAGCATTTGGAGGGTGCACCAGCAATAAATCGCCGGGTGCGCGCTCCTATTTTCAGCCTCTTCTCCTGGCAGTGTGACATTTTCATCTGCGACCATCTCTGGTCGCAGATGAAAATGGGTCACTGAGCAATATGATCGCCAGCGATCATACTGCCCTGTGTACGCACTTTAAGTTAGGTACGTTTCAAGTGAGACACACTTAAACGAATTAGAAACATAAGAAAATTAGAAAAAACAGGAAAAATAAACAGATTTACACATTGTTCTTTTATAATTTGTTTTATTGCATCATACAAACCCATGACTGGAGAGAAAATATAATTGCTAATAAGATCAGAAAAGGAGAGAAGAGAAGAAAGAAAATATCCCAAACATCCAGCAGGAGGAAATACCACAGTTATTCATATTTTATTTTGCAGCTGTGGCTGAGAGCCGGGGGTGCACAGTGCAGCCGTGGGTGCAGCTACCAGGTGGGTGAGATATCGGGGAAGGGGTGCAGCCGTGGGTGGGAGGGTAAATGTGTACCTGCACACCGCCAGTAATCCCCGCGCTTCTGCTGCTTGAAAACGTCTCTAGTCACATGGGTGTGACATCATCTGAGGACAGTGGGTCACATGGGGAGGACGTCATCAAAGATCCTTTCCACAAAGAGAAACTAGCCGCTACCATGATGATATGGCGGCTTTGGTGTATTGTGCTCGGGCTGGGTGCTGAAGTAGAACCACAATATTCAGTTTTGTACCAGTCAGTAACGGTGTGGGAGCAGGTGCCGGTTTGCAATTAGGGATGCCAATCCCGGGGCTTTTTTTCAATCCCGGGATTGAAAAATGCTCAATCCCGGTATTCCCGGGATCGGCATCCCTAGTTGTGTCAGGCGTGTCTCATACCCACCCCCACATTTACTTACATTAGCGGGCGGGCGGCCGGGAGTTGAGTGGGTTCGGAGGTGCGTGGTGCCTCCAGACTCGTGCACCTCCTCCTTAGCAGACAGCACAGCAGCCGGAAAGGAGGCAGGCGGGCGGGCAGAGGAGAAGAGGCGGACGTGTGGAGGAGAGTGAAAGGGGGCGGGCACAGGAGAAGGCTGCAAGAGTGGGCGGTGTGCCCTGCACAGCGTGACCTCTACTGTCACGCTACGCAGGCCGCACGCAGGGGTCAGGATTCGGGAACAGCCGGGCAGCGTCTGAGCGAGTGCTCAGATGCTGACCAACATTCTAATTCCGAAATCCACTGGGGCAATAGGGCACACTGAGGGAGCATGTGGGGAGTCAGGCTGTGCGGGCGAAGGGAGCAGGTCAGGGAGATGTTGGGGGCAATAGGGCACTGAGAGAGGCAGATTGGTAGTTATTCTATGTAGCTCCATATACGCCATTTTGTATGCATCATATATGTAATGTAAGGTGTTCTCATTATAATTGTGTTATTAGTTAGCTTAAGTTTCGCATCCTAGAGGAGACTCGTAACTCTTTTAGAAGGGGTACAAAGGTTATCGGTATTTCTGGCTGTACACCCAGGAGATGTGGGGGAACCAAATCTCAGTGGGGATGTGAGCAAGCTGGTGTGTCAATTATTTAGTGAATTATGTATAGGAATGGAATGCAATTATATGTGTAAAACCCATTCTGTATAGAGATAAGAAAATGAATAAAAATGCAAGGGTTTAGACTAATAAACCAGAACTCTCATTGATACCCCAGTGTGTGTATGTCGATCTGATTTTCTCCTGCTAGCAGCAAAGCAAAGGTTATTGATCAGATCCCGGAGACTAAGGACAGGCAGTTGTTAGAACCCCCTCAAAGAAGGTTCGGGATGGGGGAACACCTCTAACATTACATGGTACCGAAAAACCCCGGGAAAGCTAAGAAATTGGACGGAGGAATGACCAGTATCTGACCAGAGATCCCAACAAACGTCAAACCGCGGTAAGTAACAAATTGATAAGCGATTTTCGCCAATTGTTACTTGACGTGTCTTGATATCTCTGCCAGAATACTTATTTCTCTCTGATTCAAGCGCTTCTCTAATTCTCCTGCCTCCTTGTCTCAGGGAAAATGTTATATTGTCAAATGTTGAATATGAAAAATGTTTTATGTTTGCAAAGACAGAGGCAAATTCAAAATGATAAATGGGTGATGTAATAGATCTTGATAATTTTTTTGGGATCACAAAGTTCATATGGTTGTAATCAGTGGCGTCACTAGGGTTGGTGACACCCGGTGTAGTAACTCATGGTGTCACCCTTCTGGAAGCTGGAAATGGGAGGCTTCGGCGTGCCGTAAAATTGGGGGCGTGGCCTATCAGAAGAGGGCATGGCCTGTACAATGATTGCATTGTGTACCTGCAGATTGCATCAATGTCAGGAACACCCCACATGCACAGCCCATTCATACTGCATTGCATTGTACTGCCTTAGCCCTGCCTTCTGGAATGTCATTGTGGCACATAACTTACTGGAGGCTGAGCCTTCAAACTGGTGAGAGGAGCATGAGACTGGGCCCGGGTCACCTGGGCCGGGTGTATATATCCTGTCACCCTGGTGTATTAATACTAAGGTGGGGTGAGCACTGGCAGCAGGTGACCGTGTCCCTGTATGCAGGGGCGTAACTAGCACTTTGAGGGCCCCATAGCAAAATATTGTGAGGGCCCCCCTCCCCCCATCACACTGCCCTATAGGGAGGTGGGGCAGATGAAAGAGTGAGGGGAAGAAGAGACAAAGAGGATAGGCATAGAGAAGGGTGGGTGGAGGGGGGGAGAAGGGAGAGCAGTGGGTAGAAACAGTTGTGACAGCACTGGCATCACTGTTACCTTTCTAATCTCTCCCTTCCCTCAGTACAGGTAGGACTGGGTACCTTGCTGTTTCTCTCACCGCACACACTCCTTGGCTCCTGGTCCTCTGCACTGGCAGTCTGGTGCTGCTGGGTCACCCTCACACACTGCGTAGAAGAGAGGGACAGGATCCGGGTCCCCTGCACTGGCTACCCGGCACTTGGTCTCCTGCACGTGCTGCGGAAAGGGGAGGAGGAGCCAGGTCTTCCGCTGGGTCCCCACTCCCCCTGCACTCGCAGCCTGGCTCCGGGTCTCCCCGCACTTGCAGCCTGGTGCCGGCTGCCCTGCAGCCGCAGCCTAGCGCCACGATCCTCCCATACTCACAGCCTGGCGCTGTGTCTCCCGCACTTACAGCCGAGCACTGGATCCCCCGTATTCACAGCCCCTTGTCGGGTCCCCTGCAGTCGTACCCGGAGAGACACAAGCACAGGAGGTCACAATTTAAAAAAATACTAGAAAAAAAGGGTTCAGGCCAGGGACTTCCACGCAGTCAGCAGCTCAGCTCAGAAGCTCAGCCTCAGTGCGCTGCAGCCTCCTCCGCGGCGGATTCCAGAGTCGGACGGAGGACCTCAGGACATGCCACACAGGCTGTGTGGCATGTCCTGAGGCCCTCCGTCTGACTCTGGAATCCGCCGCCGCGGAGGAGGCTGCAGCGCACTGAGGCTGAGCTTCTGAGCTGAGCTGCTGACTGCGTGGAAGACCGGTGGCGTGCTGGAGACGGAGTGGAGCCACCCTGATTATATCATGTGACCGTGACGTGAGGTACGCGCCGTGGCTGGCCGCAGTGATCTGTGTGTGGTAGCGGTGGGCGGGCACCACTGGTCACATCAGGGAGGGACGGGGCTGGCTTTGCGTAATGACAGGGCTGATGGGGGCCGGGGCTGCCTGCAGCGGGTGCAGAGTGGACTGTCAGTGACTGAGGACTGGAGTCACGGCAGTGGATTGCGGTAGCACGGCTAATTTTGTTGTCACCCCACTGAAGGTGACACCCGGTGCGGGCCGCACCCCCCGCACCTGCCTAGTGACGCCACTGGTTGTAATTGCTGTGATGGTAGTTTGAAGTGGTTTGTGACAGGCAGGAGAGAAGAAAATTTGGTACTTGTTTCCTAGCACGGCCACATATCTTATGGATCGTGTACCTTTAGTTAAGGTACACGATCCATACGATGGACCCGATTTCCTTTGAAATCAGGTCCATTTGGCCGGCTAGGACAAAATATCGGGGGCATCGCGTCGGTCGGGACCGTTAACAATGGTCCCGACGCGACCGACACGATGCCCGCGATTTCCCCATAGGCTTCAATGTTAAAAAATATTTTAACATTGAAATCGTGTCGGGAAAGGTAAAATATCGGGGGCATCGCGTCGGTCGGGACCATTATCATAGGTCCCGACGCGATGCCCCCGATTTTTACATAGGCTTCAATGTTAAAAGATTTTTTAACATTGAAATCCTGAAAAAATGTGAAAAATGTGAAATGGGCCAATATGACCCATTTCACATTTTAGATGTCCCCGTCGTCACCCCACGATAGACGCCAACCCGAAGCGTGGCGAGCGCAGCGAGCCCGCGAGGGGCGGCGGTGCGCGTCCTCCGACCTTTTCATTCCCCTACTATCCACGTCGGCGTGGAGTTGAGAATAGAATAGTGTGGCGAGCGCAGCGAGCCACCGAGCCCGAAGCGTGGCGAGCCCCGCGAGGGGACGCGGATACCTTCACAGTTATACGCGTCCCCTCGCGGGCTTCACAGGTGTCCGTGGCGACGCGGACACCTGTGAAGTCCGCGAAGGGACGCGTTTACCTGTGAAGGTATCCGCGTCCCCTCGCGGGGCTCGCTGCGCTCGCCACGCTTCGGGCTCGGTGGCTCGCTGCGCTCGCCACACTATTCTATTCTCAACTCCACGCCGACGTGGATAGTAGGGGAATGAAAAGGTCGGAGGACGCGCACCGCCGCCCCTCGCGGGCTCGCTGCACTCGCCACGCTTCGGGTTGGCGTCTATCGTGGGGTGGGGTGTACGCCGTGACATTTGGGGGGGTTGGGAATATTTTACATTGAATCCAATGTAAAATCGGGTCCCAGGGACCCGATTTACATTTAATTAAAAAAAAAAATCGGGTCCAAAATCGGTCGGTCGCGACGATCGCATCGCATGCCACCAAATCGCATGCGATGCGATCGACCCGATTTTTCCGACACGACCACCCCGATGTAAATCGGTGTGGCCGTGCTAGGAAACAAGTACCGAAAATTTTATAGTTATAACCAGAACAGAAAAAGATGTAACTGGTTTTAAGAAAGTAGATGGTCACCAATACCCCATATACTGCATAAGAGCATGTGTTATTAAAGGAATCCTGACTACAGGATAACACGGAACAGGCAATTTAAGAGAAGAAAGGAGATAATAAAAAGAGACGAACCAGGCAGAATCTTTTGTCCATACTCTACTCATTATAAAAATAGCCGAACAGTTTAGTGGAAAACTGTGAAGCGAAGGCATAAAATGATTATAGGTGTTATATAATCAGCAGGACAGAAGTAAACTGTAGTGACAGCAACCCATTTTTCAATAATTAATACAGTACTGAAAATAGGTACCAGGATTATTTTTTTTTTTTAAATAAAATAGTATTAATAAGTTGAGAAAGGCAAAATGGGAACTTCTAAGGGTGGATGCACCCCTGTGGAAATAATGAGAGAAGAGGTAGGTCCACATGAAGTGAAGGATAAGATATAAGGAAAATTTTCAAACGTGGAAAATTTCCTCCTGAATGACAATTTGATTCGAAGAAATGCAAAAACTTCCGGCAATGTAATATTGATTGGCTAAGACAGAAAGGAAAAACAGACATGGCACATATATGGGTATTGGCCAGTGAGAAATGGGAAAAAGAAAAGAAGAAAAAGCAGAATGAAGATGATTCACATATGACAGTGTGTCTAGCAACTACAACCCCCCATATACAGAATAATACTGCCCCACCACAGAACCACAATCCACCTCCATAAGAACCAGTAATTGAAGAGATGGGACCCCCAGAGATTTTAGTGACAGAAGGATCCCCACTAAGATACCCAGTTATTATGACTTGCCCCGACTGTGCAAGCATAATGGACAGTGCCACAGCAATCATAAAAGATTGTCCTGACCCATACAAAAGCCCTTTTCAATTTAGTGTGTATATGGAAACAATGTCTGACCTACACACAGCAGCCTGGGCATATGTGGCCCAAACATGTAAAAGTAAGCTCTTAATGTCAGATCTACGGGACATAGAAAATACAGAAGCAGCTGCAGCAACAGATTACCATGGTCAAATTGTGGAAGTAGCAGCAGAAGTTAGAAAAACTGAAGACAGTGCAGTGGTGTAGTTAGGTGCCACGGCGCCCGGAGCAAGGGCATGTTTTGCGCCCCCCCAATATGTCATAGGTGAGGCTCCTGCGCAGTGAAAAGTTGGCACAGACAAACATTATACCACACACCGTAATGCCCATTGCACATTTTAGTGAACTTTGTAATTCCAATTACACATAAGCCCACACATGATGCCCATGACATACTATATAACACTCCGTAATGCCCATGACATACTATATAACACTCCGTAATGCCCATGACATACTATATAACACACCATAATGCCCTTTACACATTTGACAAATAAGTGCAACTTACCTAAATGCTCAATGCCAGGGGCTTCATGCTCAATGCCAAGGGGGACTGAATTTGCTCATTGCCCAGGGGTGCAGAACTGTGCAGCGGCCCGCTCCCAGCCGCTGTGCAGCAAGGTGGTAGGGTCGGTGGGTGGGTGTAGCAGGCTGGGAGGGTTGGTTGGTGCCGCAGGGTGAGTGGGTGCAGCAGGGTGGGATGGTTGGTTGGTGCAGCAGGGTGGGTGGGTTTGTGCAGCAGGGTGGGTGGGTTTTTGTGCAGCATTGGGTTTGTGCAGCAGGGTGGGTGGGTGGCTGCTTGCAGCAGGGTGGGTGGGTTTGTGCAGAAGGGTGGGTGGGTTTGTGCAGCAGGGTGGGTGGGTGCGCGGGTGATGCAGGGTGGATGCAACAGGGTGGGAGGGTGCACCTTACCTCAACCCTCCCCCTGCTGTGCTGCGCTGCGTCTACCCCTGCCTCCCCCCCTGCTGTGATGTGCTGCGCTGCGCTGCGTCGCGTCAACCCCTCCCTCCCCTCCTCCTGGCTCCCCGCTGTGTCCGGGAGAGACACTGCTGCTGTGTAAAATTTATATCTCCCGCTGGACCGCTAGCCAATAGGCGCTCGCGGTCCAGCAGCCACCAGTTGATTGGCTTCTGGACCGCAAGCGCCCATTGGCTAGCGGTCCAGCGTGCGGGAGACGTGTTGTGATAGCAGCAGCAGCACGTCTCTCGCGGGGGAGCGGGCAGGGCAACGGCGGAGGCGGGCGAGCGAGCTGGCGGTGCTGGCACAGCTCCGGCGCCAGGCTAGCATCCTGCGCCCGGAGCGTGTGCTCCGCCGGCTCCGGGCTCGCTACGCCTCTGAGACAGTGGGACCCAGTTCTTTCAAAGACTCAAGGGATGGTGTTACAATCGTAACCAAAGATTCCCAGAAGAAATAGGACCTCAAGGTGAGAGGCCCTACCGAGCTTACTTCCAGAAGATAAGTGACCTCATTAGAACAGAAGGACTGAACCCAGAACAGTGGATAGGGGCTAGACTGGTGAGAACCAAGGCAATAGAGGGCATGAAACCATCCCTGAAGCAAAAACTCATCGCCAGCACACCAGCCTACAAACCATCCCACTGGAGCAACTAATGGACACAATGGAAGCTCTGGAAGATCAAGAAAGAGAGGAAAAGGAGAGGAAAGGCCAAAACAAGTATACATTGTGACCGAAGACAAGAAGAAGTATGTAGCACAGGGGGAAAGAAGGAATTTTGTGAGTCCATCCTCTGGAGAGGAGATGGCCCCAAGAATACAGGACCAACAAGCTCAGACTGAAGTTTGGGCGCCCCAGTCAAGAACATTTATGTACTCCTCTCACAAAGCAAATCAGTAGAGGGTTTTGGGAACATCACTCTACCAGGGGGAGAAGAGTACTCTTGTTTACTCGATACTGGGGCGAGCAAATCAGTGATCAGAAAAGAGGATATTCCACCTTTCCCTCATTACAAACAAACCAGTAAAGCCGGTTTCACACACTCCGACTCCTGCCGGATGCTGAAATCCCGCACGGCCAGGGAGCCGTGCCGCACACATTAGTTGTGAATGGACACTATTGTGTCCATTCACACGGGACGGCCACGGCCCGGCCGCACGGCTGCAGCCGGATCCCGCCACTGGAAGGGACGGCTGCCGGGCTGTGGCCATCCCCTCCATGATAAACTACTGTGTGCGGCACGGCTCCGTGGCCGTACGGGATTTCACCGTCCGGCAGGAGCCGGAGTGTGTGAAACCAGCCTAACAGCTCAAGGTCTAACCGAAGTTTACCTGAACAAGACAAAGAAGATGAATATTCAGGTGCAAGGTCACCCACAAGAAGTACCAGCAGAATTCCTAGTCTCACCTACATGCCCGGTGAACCTGTTGGGAGCAGATCTATTGCAAAAACTACAAGCAAGCATACTGTATCGCGGGGACAAGATTGTATTTCAAACTGCATTGAAACCCCAAGAATACAACCAGATACAGGCAGCTGTCCAGATATTCCTCTTGCAAGAACCAGCAGAGAAGACAGCATTTGAATCTTGGTCACATCTAGGAGTTCCAGACAAGGTATGGGCAAAAGGGAAGAACGAAATAGGGAAGATGAATGTCCAGCCAGTACAGATGATCATCAAGACAAATACCGTACCAGTAGCAATACGCCAGTATCCTCTAAGCAAGGAACAAAATCAAGCTCTGGGTACGCAGTGAAGAAGATGAAAAAAAAGGCCATGTCTACGACACTGAAGAAATGGGGACCTCTATACCCCCATGAAACCCAATTGTTACAGTATGTGGATGATCTACTCATAGCCACAAAAACCAAGAAAAGGTGCGAAAGAGAAACAGTAGCACTACTCATATTCCTATCGGAAGAAGATTGCAGGGTAACTCCGCACAAGTTACAATATGCACAAGAAAAAGTAATTTTCCTTGGACACTGCATCTCACATGGGACCAGGCATCTCACCACAGAGCGAGTGAAAGCAATCCTAGACACCCCATTCCCAGACACCTTGTGAAAGAAAGGGGCATTTCTAGGTTTAACCTCGTATGTAAGAGACTGTATACTGGGAGCTTCAGCCCTCATGCAACCCCTCTATGATGCAACCAAGAAAACAGCAACCCAATCTGATGAGGAAAGACAAGCCCAAGTGGAAGCAGTTAAACAGATCAAACAAGCCGTCTGCAATGCACCCGCTCTAGGACTTCCTGATTATGATAAACCCTTTACACTGTTCTGCCATGAGCAAAAAGGACATGCTATGGGAGTCCTCACGCAGGACCATGGGGGCAAACAAAGGCCAATTGCCTACTACTCCACAACATTAGACGGGGTCATGAAAGGATCACCATCATGCATAAGATCAGTAGCAGCAGCTGCAATACTGAAGGAAAAATGTGCTGATGTCATCCTAGATCACACCCTCATCATCCAAGTTCCACATGCAGTGAGAGAAATACTGCAACAAGCTTCTACACGGCATTTGAGTTCTGCTAGACTCACCAAGTATGAAGTAGCCTTGCTATCTGCAAGCAATGTGACTATCAAGTGATAAACAGTATTAAACCCTGCTACTCTACTACCTAATGATGATGAACCTGACGGTTCAATAGAAGGGAGAGTAGAAGAAGATACATATACCTCAAAAGTGGAAGAAGAGGAAGATACCTTGAGACCTATAATACATGACTGTGTATCCATGATGGAACAAGAAGTGCAACCTGATTGGAAAATTGAAGAAAAACCAATTAATAATCCAGATTTTTTATTTTACACCGATGGATCCAGTTATTATGTGGATGGACACCGATATGCAGGATATGCAGTGGTATCCCCAAATTATGTCATGGAAGCAGAACCACTCCCAGCCGGTACCTCAGCCCAAGCAGCAGAACTAACATCTCTGACAAGAGCCTTGGAAATGGCTGAAGGACAGTCATTGAATATCTACACGGACTCACGTTATGCCTGGGGTGTGGCACACGACTACGCATCCATATGGAAAAGAAGACATTTCCTTACTGCAACAGGTAAACGCATCAAGAATGGAGAACTGATCCAGAGATTGATCAGAGCCTTACGATTACCAAAGCAAATGGCAGTCATAAAGACAAAGGCACACACTAAAGAAGACACAGAAGAAGTAAAAGGGAATGCCTTTACAGATGAACAAGCAAAGAAAGCAGCTATAAAGGAGAAGAAAACAGCTGGAATATATGTCTAAGAGACAAAGGCAGACATTGATATGAAGATACTCATCAGACTACAAGAACAAGCAAAGACAGAACACAAAATATGGGAGAAGATGGGAGCCCAGCAATCTTGTGTTGGTCTTTGGAAAAAGGAAGAAAAATGGTGCCTGCCAAGAACACTATATGCACCTATGATTCAAGTAGCCCATGGACCAGGCCATAAAGGCAAGGAACAGATGACTAAGACAGTTCAAGAATATTGGCTGGCTCCAGGCTTCTATGTGGCAGCTAAGAACTACACAGACCAATGTTGGATATGCGCAGAAAACAACCCAGGAAGACGAACCAGGACAAGCATGGGACACATGCCAAAAGCATATTTCCCTTTCCAAAGAATCCAAATAGACTACATTCACATGCCTAAATGTGGCACGTATGAGTACGCCCTGACCACTGCCAAAAAGATAATAGCTGAAGTAGTTTGCAGAAGTAATAGAATCAGACAGAGGTAGTCATTTCACAGGAGAAATAATGCAGAATATTATACAGGCCGACAGGCCAGTGCCCGACTCGAGAGACTTAATGGCACTCTGAAACTAAAAGTCTAAAAAGCCATGCAAGAGACTGGCAAAACATGGATAGAATGCTTACCCCTGGCCTTATTTGCAGTAAGAACAACTCCAGGAAAAGAGACAGGATATTTTCCATATGAGATCCTATTTGGAGTTAAACCAAAGACAGGATGTTATTTTCCTCAAGAATTACAGTTTAAGCATGGGAACCTGACAGCATATGTGAAGTCTTTAAATTAATATTTAACTGATTTGCATTCTCAAGTTTTGTTTTTTTAAGTAACCAAAGCCCAGAACCAGAACCTCATGCACTAAAGATTGGAGATTGGGTCTACGTTGAGAGACACGTGAGATCTTCACTGGAACCAAGATATGATGGTCCGTTGCAAGTGTTGCTGACCACCCCAACCTCAGTGAAAGTGTTTGGGAGAGAGAAGTGGACACGAACCAGATCACCTACCCACGCAAAGTTAAGTTGTCAAAATGATAACACACCTCAGGCCAGACCATCTAATGTGTATCTCAACTGTGTTAGCGTACCATAGCCAGAGTAATCCCAGCTACAAAAATAATTGAAACACTAGGGGTAAAAGACGACATTGAAGCAAAGTTCCCGAACAGATTAAATAAGAGAGAATTCAGGGAAAGAGGCAGTCATTATAAATCCTACCACTCCCTGTTTAATACTGGTTTGGGTACAATGGTAGGGGTAGTTATAGGAAATGTATTTACTATAGGGACCGCTTTCAAAGACAGACAAGTTAGTGACCTAGCCAAATTACTGGACAATATAACCAGGATATATGACATAAAAAGGGTTAAACGAGAAGTTAGCGCTCACCGTATGGTACTAGACTACCTTACCGCCAAGTGGGGGGTTTGTGCCTGATAGTGGCAGAAGCTTGCTGTAATTACCTCGATCAGTCTGACTCCATAGAGGAAGCCATTGAACAACATCTAGATATGGTCGAAACTCTCAAGGAGGAATTTGCAGAACAGCACAAGGGTAACTGGTTATTCGCTGAGGATAGTTGGTTCAGTTGGTTAAACCCATCCAATTGGTATAAAGGCATAGGAGGATGGTTTGTGGGAATACTTTCATGGTTAGCCAAAATTGTAGGTGTAATTCTGCTTTTCTATGTATTAATCAAGCTTTGTTTGTATTGTTTTGCATGTACTGCCAAGAAAATAAAAAAACACAATAAGAGAGCACATAAAAAGAAAGCTGACAAAGACAATGATCATCACAACATTCGTTTGATCCATTGTCAGTATGATGATGCTGAAGCCATGGATAAAGCTGTGAAAGCAATCTACCTGGAAAGAGAACAAGAACCTGTTTAGTGGTCCATATGACAGAGACCTGAACTCTCAGTCTGTACGGGACGGCATGTTGCCCTCCATCTGGTCAGAAAAGACCCATGGGGACAGAACGTACTTAATCAGGGCATCGTCTGGTCTGATTGGCGGAGAAACTCAGGGCAATTAATGTATATTGTCCCTAAATAGAATAGAAGGGACTGAGAGAGGCAGATTGGTAGTTATTCTATGTAGCTCCATATACGCCATTTTGTATGCATTATATATATAATGTATGGTGTTCTCATTATAATTGTGTTATTAGTTAGCTTAAGTTTTGCTTCCTAGAGGAGACTCGTAACTCTTTTAGAAAGGGAACAAAGGTTATCGGTATTTCTGGCTGTATGCCCAGGAGATGTGGGGGAACCAAATCTCAGTAGTGACGTGAGCAAGCTGGTGTGTCAATTATTTAGTGAATTATGTATAGTAATGGAATGCAATTATATGTGTAAAACCCATTCTGTATAGAGATAAGAAATTGAATAAAAATGCAAGGGTTTAGACTAATAAACCAGAACTCTCATTGATACACCAGTGTGTGTGTGTGTGTGTCAATCTGATTTTCTCCTGCTAGCAGCAAAGCAAAGGTTATTGATCAGATCCCGGAGACTAAGGACAGGCAGTTGTTAGAACCCCCTCAAAGAAGGTTCAGGATGGGGGAACACCTCTATCAGCACATGTAGGGAATCAGTCTGCAGGGGGGGGGGGGGGGGGGGGGGGGGGGGGGGAGTCGAAGAGTGTATGTGCACACAGCCCGCTTCTGCTGCTTGAAAATGTCTCTAGTCACATGGGTGTGACTTCATCTGAGGACAGCGGGTCACATGGGGAGGACGTCAAAGATCCTTTCCACAAAGGGAAACTAGCAGCTACCCTTCCTGCTGGCACCAAACAAAAACTGAGAAGCTGAGCATGGAGGCAGGGTTATAGGGGAGAGGAACCAGGCATCCTGAGAAACTTTCAAAGCTTTGCTGATTGGTTCCACGGTCCTCTAGATCCACCTACAACCCCAAGGTCACCCTGTGGGAGCCATGGAACCCGAAAAAAAAAAAAAGAGGAAAGAAAAAGGGGAAGGAGCAGATGGAGTGAGGGGGTGAGATAAAGAGGGGCAGAGAGGAGAGTCAGAAAGGATTGAGGTGAGAGGGAGGAAGGTGATGGCAAGCTTAGAGTGGATGAGGTGAGAGGGCACAGGCTAAGAGGGTCACGAGTGTACACGAGAGGGAAAGGGGACAGGGAGAGGGAAAAAATACGAAAGATGAGGTGTGGTGAGATGAGGGGGGCGAGATGAGAGGGGGTAAGCCGACGGGGGTGGAGAGACAGCGGGTGAGCTGACAGAGGGTGGATGACTGTGTGAGCTGGTGGGGAGAGAGCGAAAAAGAGTAAAGATGGGGTGGGGTGAAGAAGTGAAATGAGAGGGGGAAGGTGACAGGTCAAGAGGGGATGAGGCAAGAGGGGGTGAGGAGAGAGAGGGTGAGCTTACAGAGCTAGAGGGCGTGAGGAGACATGGCTAGAAGGGTAGAGAATGAGCTGACTATAGAAAAAGAGTGGGGAGAGCGAAAAAGAGGAAATAGATGGGGTGGCTCCCTATTAAGGGCCCCCATACATTAGCCCGACTTGTCCTAGGGACAAGTCAGACCTGATTTCCCCGGCAGACTCCCGGGAGGGGTCACACATGATTAGGCACTTGATGTGCCAAGTTTTGCACGTGATAAATCGCCATAATATCTATCATATGCAACTCTCGGGGAGCTGCAGTGGGAGAGCGGTGCAGAATCAGCAGGCGAGGGATGCTAGGGAGCTTGAGGGGGGGTAGGGATGGCCATCGACCATCGATGATTAGAAATCATCGGTGGTTTATGGCCAATGTTGAATAGTTTTGCCATCGATGGTGGAGAACCAGATGGTTTCCCACCATCGATGTCAAGCGTAAACGACTAGTTTCGTTTTTGCCAAGGTGTCGGGACACAGAGAATAGCTCCGCCCCGGCACGTGCGAAGCCCTGCCCCCGCATTTTGATTGGCCTACAGGCCAATCAATCAAAGAAAATGGATGACCATCAATATAAAAACATTGATGGTCGTCCATTGAATATTTATACACTATCGATGTTCAGTAGTACTTCAAAGGCAACGATGGCCATCCCTAGGGGGGGGCATGGTAACTTGACAAATAGGCAGCAGGTGGGGGTGGCTGGAGAGCTGGCCAGGAGACAGAGGCAGCACGCGGGGGGATGCCGGTGACTCGATGAGGGAGTTGGGCAGGAGGATCGGGGACTCGCTCTGCAAGGAAAAAAAAACAATACAAATGAATGGACAGCCAGTGATAGGCTGAGAGCCCTCAGCCAATCACTGGCTGCCCATTCATTTGTAATGCTTTTTATTTTTTTTTCCTTGCAGAGACTAGTCCCCGATCCTCCTTCCCAGCTCCCCCGTTTCCGTCGCCGGTACACCGGCGTCCCCCTGCGCGCTGCCTGTGTCCCCTGCCCAGCATTCCAGCGCCCCCCCCCCGCCCACTGCCTATTTCACAGCTTACCATGCCCGGCTCTTCCCCCCCCCCCTGCAGCTCCCCAGCATCTACCGCCGCTGAGTCTGCACAGCTCTCTGGCCTCACCGCTTGCTGCTACTGGCCGCCTCTCTAACTTAGTTAAACAGGGTGCATGAGAGAATGTGACCACAATAAGACTAATTTAAAAAACTAATCTAATAAACAATATATACACTTAACATCGGCACTCACCTTTCCTAGTTTTGGGGTGCCCTATGGCTTGTGACCACATTGTTTAAACAGACATTGTAGGGGCTCCGCACACACTAAATTAACTGTTAATAAATAGTGGAGATTTGGTTCATGAATTGATCAATGCATTTAAGCCTGCAGCCCCCTTCACTAACACTATCGCTGAAAATGGCTACAATACACATAGCTATCACATCAATGTTTGATTCCAGGCATGCTATCTGGTCTGAAGCTCACAGCACACAATGTGGTCACAAGCCATAGGGCACCCCAAAACTAGGAAAGGTGAGTGCCGATGTTAAGTGTATATACATACAGTCGGGCAAAAAAGTATTAAGTCAGCCACCAATTGTGCAAGTTCTCCCACTTAAAAAGATGAGAGAGGCCTGTAATTTTCATCATAGGTATACCTCAACTATGAGAGACAAAATGAGGAAAAAAAATCCAGAAAATGACTGTCTGATTTTTAAAGAATTTATTTGCAAATTATGGTGGAAAATAAGTATTTGGTCAATAACAAAAGTTCATCTCAGTACTTTGTTATATACCCTTTGTTGGCAATGACAGAGGTCAAACGTTTTCTGTAAGTCTTCACAAGGTTTTCACAAACTGTTGCTGGTATTTTGGCCCATTCCTCCATGCAGATCTCCTCTAGAGCAGTGATGTTTTGGGCTGTCGCTGGGCAACACGGACTTTCAACTCCCTCCAAAGATTTTCTATGGGGTTGAGATCTGGAGACTGGCTCGGCCACTCCAGGACCTTGAAATGCTTCTTACGAAGCCACTCCTTTGTTACCCGGGCAGTGTGTTTGGGATCGTTGTCATGCTGAAAGACCCAGCCACGTTTCATCTTCAATGCCCTTGCTGATGGAAGGAGGTTTTCACTCAAAATCCTGACGATACATGGCCCCATTCATTCTTTCCTTTACACGGAGCAGTCGTCCTGTTCCCTTTGCAGAAAAACAGCCCCAAAGCATGATGTTTCCACCCCCATGCTTTACAGTAGGTATGGTGTTCTTTGGATGCAACTCAGCATTCTTTCTCCTCCAAACACGACGAGTAGAGTTGTTACAAAAAGTTCTATTTTGGTTTCATCTGACCATATGACATTCTCCCAATCCTCTTCTGGATCATCCAAATGCTCTCTAGCAAACTTCAGACGGGCCTGCACATGTACTGCCTTTAGCAGGGGGACACGTCTGGCACTGCAGGATTTGAGTCCCTGGCGGCGTAGTGTGTTACTGATGGTAGCCTTTGTTACTTTGGTCCCAGCTCTCAGCAGGTCATTCACTAGGTCCCCCCGTGTGGTTCTGGGATTTTTGATCACCGTTCTTGTGATCATTTTGACCCCACGGGGTGAGATCTTGCGGGGAGCCCCAGATCGAGGGAGACTATCAGTGGTCTTGTATGCCTTCCATTTCCTAATAATTGCTCCCACAGTTGATTTCTTCACACCAAGCTGCTTACCTATTGCAGATTCAGTCTTCCCAGCCTGGTGCAGGTCTACAATTTGTTTCTGGTGTCCTTTGACAGCTCTTTGCTCTTGGCCATAGTGGAGTTTGAGTGTGACTGTTTGAAGTGTTGGACAGGTGTCTTTTATATAGATAAAGAGTTCAAACAGGGTGTCATTAATACAGGTAACGAGTGGAGGACAGAGGAGCCTCTTACAGAAGAAGTTACAGGTCTGTGAGAGCAAGAAATCTTGCTTGTTTGTTTTTGACCAAATACTTATTTTCCACCATAATTTGCAAATAAATTCTTTAAAAATCAGACAATGTCATTTTCTGGATTTTTTTTCCTCATTTTGTCTCTCATAGTTGAGGTATACCTATGATGAAAATTACAGGCCTCTCTCATCTTTTAAGTGGGAGAACTTGCACAATTGGTGGCTGACTAAATACTTTTTTGCCCGACTGTACCTCCCAACATGACCCATGCCTGGAGGGACACAATGCTCTGCTCCTGGACTTCCTTCTTAATGTATGATTTACCCTCATCTGTGTGATGAGCAGGTTAAGTGATAAGAAAGGCGCTTCAACACAGGTGATGGCAATCATACATTAAGAGGAAAGTGCAGGAGCAGAGCAATGTGTCCCTCCTGGAGAGGGTAATGTTGGAGAGGTTATGGTATATATCTCTTATATATTTGGCTACATCTGTCACTCAAAGTGTGTCTGGAGATATAACCCTGGGTGGAGCCTCTGACTCACATGAATGACTCACATGACAGAGAACCAGCCCAGTGAGCCCCACAGACAGTGCCAGACACCCTCTCTGCCTCTTCATGTTACACAGCAAAGACACAGCTACTCACCAGACACACCAGGTGAGCGCCCCACACCTCCATACCTCCCAACATGACCCTCTCCAGGAGGGACAGAATGCTCTGTTTGTGGACTTCCATCTTAATTTATGATTGTCATCACCTGTCATTTCAAACAGGGTAATTGATAAGAAAGGTGTTAAGCACAGGTGATGGTAATCCATAAATTAAGAAGAAAGTCCAGAAACAGAGCAATGTGTCCCTCCTGGAGAGGGTCATGTTGGGTATGCACCTCCCCCCCCCCCCCATTCACGGCATCCCCACGATAAATGGCACAGGGCAAAACACTGACATGGCTATGGTCGACAATGAAAACGGTTGACAAGATTTATTTTTCACTTTTTCATATTCATTCTCATGTGTCGACATGGACACCAATGAAGTGCCACACTTATGTCAACATTTACATGTGTTGACCTTTCTGTGTTGATTTTTTCTTGTGGCGATTTGCGGCACCCCAGCGACCCCCTTCCCGTGATTCGCGGTACGCCCCACGCGACCCCCCTCCCGCGATTCGCGTCACCCACCCCCCACGACCCCGCTCTCCCGCAATTCGCGGCACCCCCCGCGACCCCCCCCCCGCGCAATTCGCAGACAACCCCACCTCCCCCCCCCCCCATTCACGGCAACCCCACGATTAATTGGCACATGCAAAACACTGACATGGCTATGGTCGACAATGAAAAAGGTTGACATGAGCTTTTGAAGATTTATTTTCACTTTTTGAATGTTTTCATATTCATTCTCATGTGTCGACATGGACACCAATGAAGTGCCACAATTATGTCAACATTTACATGTGTTGACCTTTCTGTGTTGATTTTTTCTTGTGGCGATTTGCGGCACCCTCCCGCGATTCACAGCACACCCCCCACAATTTGCGGCACCCCAGCGACTCCCGCGATTCGCGGCCCCACCCCGTGACACCCCCCTCCTGCGATTCGCCGCACCCTGCGACCCCCCTCCCATGATTTGTGCCAACCCCCCGGGTCCCCCTCCCGCGGTTCGCGGTACCACCCTACCGTGATTCCCCCCCCCCTGACCCCCTCCTGTCATTGCGGCAACCCCCCCGCCCCCGCGACCCACCCTCCCACGATTCACTGCAACCCCCCGCGCCCCCCCCCCCACGATTCGCGGCACCCACACACCCCCGCGACCCCCCCCTCCCGCAATTCACGGCATCCACCCACGACCCCTCCTCCCGTGATTCGCGGACACCCCTCACCTCCTCCCTCCCCCCCCCCGCGCGTGATTCACGGCAACCCCAGGATTAAATGGCACATGCAAAACACTGACACGGCTATGGTCGACAATGAAAAAGGTTGACATGAGTTTTTGAAAATTTATTTTTCTTTTTTTGAATGTTTTCATATTCATTCTCATGTGTCGACATGGACACCAATGAGGTGTCACACTTATGTCAACATTTATATGTGTTGACCTTTCTGTGTTGATTTTTTCTTGTGGCAATTTTTTTCCAGTGACAACTACCGTGTTTCCCCGATAATAAGACATCCCCCAAAAATAAGGCCTCCCCAGATTTTGTACATGTGTCCAAAATAAGACCTCCCCCGAAAATAAGGCCGATTCAAATTTCAATCCTGGAGATTACAAACAATAAATACTAGACCCCGCTAACCTCCGCTAACCTCCAGGTGATCTTCAATCACCTCTGAGGTATTTAGAGACCTCCGGGTTCTGCAGATGCCGCTTTGCTCCCGGTCCCAGGGATACATTGCGGGAGCCGCGTGACGTCGCCGCGCACATCACGCGGCGGCTGCAGCAGAGCACGGAGCACTGGCGTTGATGAGACAGAGAGGAGGAGAGGTGTGTAAAGGAGGCTATGGTACGTTCCCTCTCTTTAACTGGGGGCATGTTTACAAGGAGCACTGGGGCATGTTTAAAAGGAGGACAGGGGCATTTTTACCATATCAAGGGGGTTTGGGGCATGTCAAAGATGGCGGTCTGGGGCCTGTTTAAAAGGAGCACTGGGGCATGTTTAAAAGGAGCACTGGGGCATGTTTAAAAGGTGCACTGGGGCATGTTTAAAAGGAGCACAGGGGCATGTTTAAAATGAGGACAGGGGCATGTTTAAAATAAGACCTCCCCTGAAAATAAGGCCTATGGTGTTTTTTGTTGGTTGAAAAAAAATAAGACAGTGTCTTATTATCGGGGAAACACGGTATGTGCACGTCAACCTAGACATCATCAACCAATTCTTTGTATAATATATAACACCTGTTCTGTTTTACTGTAGGTGCTTTAATTCAGATCTTTTACTGCTACTATTACTGTTTATGTAAATGCATTCTGAATGACCGCAACATCCTACCATCCTTCTACAAGAATATATAACCGTGACAATATGTAAATATGGGTTCAAGTGTCTCACCAAGTGCGCACTAGCTGCTAGGGTATGCGATCCCTCAGGGTGTTTCTCTAGCACCCCCCAGGGAGACAATAGTGATACAAAAAAAGTAGGGATTGCCCACCACCAGCGCTAGATACAATGATAACACACTGTTACTTCCCTTCTGTTCTCCTATATCCTTCTTAGAGATCGGTATCACTCTCTGCTCATTCCACTCGTTATACCATGTAAAGAGAGCAAATATCTTTCATAGTGCATACCGTTTTAATGTTGACATAAAGGAAAAAGGGAACATGTACATCAGGGCAAATAATTCACAATGGGGGTACATAAAATCACACACATAAAATCCAATATTAAAGTGCCAAGTGCAGAGATGGATAAGGTGCTCAGAATCTAGTTACCAGATGGAATATGAACCGTAGATATTACAGTTCAAAATGCGCATGCTCTTAGCTGGGTCGCCCGGGCACAACCTGGATACAGAGATGCTGCTGCCGGTCCCACGATCCCGCACCGAAGTCCACCTGCTGAAGGTCGAAAAAGGATCCAGAACCGGATCCGAAACGCGTCGGCGGCCTTCAGCAGGTGGACTTCGGTGCGGGATCGTGGGACCGGCAGCAGCATCTCTGTATCCAGGTTGTGCCCGGGCGACCCAGCTAAGAGCCTGCGCATTTTGAACTGTAATATCTACGGTTCATATTCCATCTGGTAACTAGATTCTGAGCACCTTATCCATCTCTGCACTTGGCACTTTAATATTGGATTTTATGTGTGTGATTTTATGTACCCCCATTGTGAATTATTTGCCCTGATGTACATGTTCCCTTTTTCCTTTATGTCTACATTAAAACGGTATGCACTATGAAAGATATTTGCTCTCTTTACATGGTATAACGAGTGGAATGAGCAGAGAGTGATACCGATCTCTAAGAAGGATATAGGAGAACAGAAGGGAAGTAACAGTGTGTTATCATTGTATCTAGCGCTGGTGGTGGGCAATCTCTACTTTTTTTGTATCAAAAATATATAACCAACTAGATTGATTCATCGCGCCCCCCCTCCCGCAAATCGCGGACCCCCCGCGCACCCCCCTCCCGCGATTCACGTCACCCCCGCGCACCCCCCCTCCCGCAATTCGTAACCCCCCCTCACGCCCCCTCCCGCGCTTTGCGGACCCCCGCCCTCTCCCGCGATTTGCGGACACCTGCGCCCCCTCCCTCCCTTGATTCACGGCACCCCCCCCCCCCGCCCCTCCCGCAATTCACGGCACCTTTAAGCCCCTCTTTAGTCCCCCGTATACTCACACACCCCTATCACTACCCAGCTTCCTGCTCTCCTGAACCGTAACTTCCACCACTGGGGAGTCGCTGACGCTGTGTTGCCCACATACCCCTATCATGCCTCATAGCCCAGCCTCCTGCTCTCATGCACCCGAACTCCCACCCAGTAGGAGGAGACACTGACTCAGGGCCACCATCCTGTACTCCTGTACTGCCACACTGGACCCTCACCCTCTGGCAGAAGCTGCACTGTGTCTCCCACCCTCCTCTTTAGTCCCCCTTATGCCCACACACCCCTATCACTACCCAGCCTTCTGTTTTCCTGTGTCGTGACCTCCGCCAGTGGGGAGCTGCTGACTCAAAAACACCCTACTATACTATTGCACACACACACCTAAACAACATGCACACACAGCCCCCCCCCCCCCACCCACAAATGTCACTGTACCCTCCACACTATCAATGTACATCTTACTCTGTAACCGCTTTTTAATTAAACAAAACAATACACACCCCCTTCCACATCATATGCTCTCTATTTAACACATTTCACCTATAACACAAGTTGCAATACAGGCCATCTTTCATACAATTCTAACCATCTTTCTCATATACAAATGTTCACAAATTAAGGGGGCGCAGCCCTTTACGACGGTGTGAAGAGCGCCCGTAGGGCGCGATGAATCACCTAGTATATATATATATAGAGGGTGGTGTAGAGCAGGCACTCGTCGGACTTAGCAATCACAGAAAAACCGGACACAAGGGTCTTGCAGTTTCAGCAACGTTTCAAGCTTTACTCGCTTTTCATCAGGCCTGATGAAAAGCGAGTAAAGCTTGAAACGTTGCTGTAACTGCAAGACCCTTGTGTCCGGTTTTTCTGTGATTGCTAAGTCCGACGAGTGCCTGCTCTACACCACCCTCTGCATTACCTGGGAGACCAGGTGTCCAGCGCACCAAGGCACCTTGAAACCCCGTTCTCACCAGAGTGCCAGTCATCCTGCACATATATATATATATATATATATATATATATATATATATATACACACATACTTGGTGGCTCTGCTTGTCCTCCACGTCCTCTGTCCTGTTCAACCTCCCAGCGGCGTGCAGCTCCGGCTTCCCACGAGAGGTAGCAGACTGGTCCCAGCGGACTCCCATGGGAGATGGCAAGTGGGTCCCAGTGGTCCGTGGCTCTGGTGTCCCGCAAGAGGTGGCAGATGCGAACCCTGGAATTATGGAAAAAGAGGGAATGAGAGGAAAAAAAAATCGCGGCTGTGGGTGTGACATACGCACCGTAAAATGTGTACCTGCAGTGCACACAGCAATCCCCGCGCTCCTGCCGCTTCAAAACTTCTTAGTCACATGGGTGTGACGTAGGGTGACCAACTCATCCCTTTAATCCGGGACACATATTAATTACACAGGTTCTGTGGCAGTTTAAAACCAGGTGAAATGGAGTCTTGAGGTGTGGCAGTTTAAACCAGGTGAAAGCTAGCCACAGAACCTGTGTAATTAATATGTGTCCAGGATAAAAGGGATGAGTTGGTCACCCTAGTGTGACGTTATCTGAGGGCAGCGGGTCACATGGGGGACGACGTCATCAAGGATCCTTTCCACGAAGGGAATCTAGCCGCTGCCTCCCAAAAAGGTGAACCGTCGTTCTTTTACTTTCAGTTTCTTTTTTCATTACAATGAATTTGCCTGAGCTCAGCACTGCCACATGTGGCAGCTTAGATGTAATAACTCTGGAGACTGAGTACAGTGCTGCTACTGCAAGTAAAAGAAAGAATAACAAGGCTGCTGCTGCTGCTAGGGATGGCCATCGGTGCAGACGCCATCGATGGCGATTCTGCATCCAGCCATCGATCAGTGTTTTATTCGGTTATGTATGTTCTTATTTGTTCAGTTCACTGTTTAAAAAAAAAAAAAAAAAATGGCAATAAATGATTGTAAAACAAATTATGCTTCGTTATTAACAATTTACCCCTTCTTTCAAAGTGAATCGCTGACCCGCCTAAAAGATACGGATCTTTTTACTAACGGAACTACTGGGTCCCAGCTCTCGTTAGTGACCCGTTTTGCCCATCACTAATGACAATCTCGAATCTCCTCCTCTCCAGACGGGACACAATGGGTCATGTTGGGAGGGATACGGCTCCACTATGATGGTGCTTTCTATAACTGAGGAAGGGGACATGTGACATATACAAAGGTTATAGGTGTCCCTCTAGTGCTGGGACGGAAGGCGCTGTTGTGACGTCAGGAAGGCCGGGCAGTCACTGGGAATGACGTCACGGGGCCGGCACCAATCGCTTAGTTTCGTTGCTGTTTCCGGGGTCGGTGTCAGTCGGATCTACGGGCAGCGGGGTACGTGAGTGCGGCGCGGCAGCTTCTCTCTCAGCACCCGGGCACAGACAACATGAACAGGATCTTTGGAAAGTCTAAGCCGAAAGGCCCCGCGCCGAACCTGACGGACTGTATCGGGAATGTAAGTGACCGCACAGACACAATGGGAGAGGGGAGGAGGGGGGTTTTGGGGTGACGCTGCCGCCGTCCGTAGAAAAATGCCTGGCTGCCTGTGTCACCACCACAGCGGAGGCACACTGGCAGCTCCCGGGGTGAGGAGGCACAGGCTGGGCATAGGCAGCTGTCACGGGACAGTCACCCTTCCTGATTGTCTGGTTCTCCGGCGGCCAGCAGTACTGTGCGCATAGCGCCGCCTCCGACGGCTGCTGATCTGTGCTGTCACTGCCGTGGTCTTGTGACTCCTGCTGATGATCGATATATCGCTGCCTGGCCTGTGTGTGCCTGCAGCTCTGAGCATCTCACCTGCGTGTTCTGAGTCTGAGTGCACAGACCCTGTACTTCTGCTCTCTAACGCATGCTATATACACAACATATATCACGTATAACACACTGTGCCTACACTACTACAGTGACAAGATCTCATCTCTCTGTTATGCATTGTGTTTCAGGTGACTCCTAATTTACATGATATATTCCCGTAAAGTGAGGAGCAGATTTATACCCATTTTACACCAAAATCCCTGGTTGGACCCTGGTCTTTGAACGTGGGAGTTTCCAGGGTTGGACCCAGCTTCATACCCCATTTACACAGCACTGTGACCCAGGTCTGTGTCGTTTACACTAAACCTGGGTCAGCCCTGCTTTTCCCTATGGATGACATTAAAAATGTCCATTTTAGGACTGATCAACTGCCAGCCAACCTTCCCTCAATGTTTTAAAATAAAAATTAAAAGACATGAAAAGTTAACATTGATAAATTTTGGTTTGTTTATTTTGTAAAATGTTTTTTTCAAAAAGTTATTCAGTGCTCAAGCACACATAGCAGTTTGTGCAGCATCTCCCATGTGCTCCCCCCCCCCCCCCAGCCCCCTTCCCCTGCAGCAGCAGACCAAATTTCCCATGTGCACCCCAGCCCCCCCCCCCCCCCCCCGCCCCCCCTACCTGTATGCTTCCTGGCTGCTGTCTTCACTTCTGATATACTTTCAGCACTACCTGGATGTCCCAACCTGGATTGGGACCATTTACACCTCCCAAGACCCAGGTCCAACCAGTGTTCAACCCTGGTCAGGACCTGGGTAGGAAACCAGTGTTACTGGACCTGGGTTGGCCCCTTTTACACCAATGCTAACCTGGGTCTTTGCCTCGGTGTAAAATGGGTATTATTCATTTTATAAATTATGAAGAAATAATGTGGCTGGAACTTTATCACCAGCCAATCGTCTCTCAACTGTCAATTAACAGACTGGCTTTGAAAAATGCCGTGCTGATTGGCTGGTGAAACACATATACTGTTTTTACACTACTCAAAATATCCCAGGTTATTGCACATGAATGTGCAGCAATCAGAGATATTGTGCAGTTGAAATTACCCATGTTGAGGGACCCGGCTAGCTAGCAGGGTTGAACACAGATTCAACTCAGCTCGCAGTGCAGTGTAAACAGCTATCCCAGGTCGATGCTACCCATGACCCGTTCACTACAATAAAATAGCTGGCTCTGGGAGATGGCAATGTAAAATGGTCACAAGCTGGGTCTGAGCAGGTACAAAATCCCAGGTGAGACACAGCTATTTGGTATATGTGGTTTATGGCTCACAAGGTCTATTGGGGTGTGGTATAGGATCCCGACAGTCAGGATCCCGACAGTCAGGATCCCGACAGTCAGGATCCCGACAGTCATTAGCCCGACGTCGGGATCCCGACTGGCCGGACTCAGACAGCATGGCGAGCGCAACAAAGCCCCTTACGGGCACGGTGGTTCGCTGCACTCGCCATCTATTCTATTCTCCCACTATGGGGGTTGTGGACCCACACGAGGGAGAATAGCCGGTGGCCATCAGGAACCCGTCTGTCGGTGTTTTAACAGTCGGCATCCCAACGTCGGGTAAATGACTGTCAGTATCCCGACTGACACCCGTCTATTGAGCACTTCACTGATCGTTTAGAGCAGGCATATCCAAAGTCAGGACTGGGGGCCAATTGTGGCCCTCAGTGTAATTTCATGCGGCCCTCAGCCTCCAGGTGGAAGTGGGCAGAGCATCAGATATGGGAAGCACAGCACAGGACACTAAAAGGTGGGGCTCCGGCGAGTGCGCCTTTACCTTGCTGTCTGCTGCGGTGATGAGGCGCCGGCCGCCACAGTCAGATGTGTTTGGCGTCCTACCCCTGCTGCTGCAATCGTATATCACCCTAGTCCAAAATCACAGTGACAGCAGTGTTTGGGGAGGGGGGCAGCAAGGGGGAAGCTTGCTCCCGTAACATGCAGAGAGGAGGACGGCAGCAGCGGGAGCCCAAGCATCTCCTGTCCTTGCAGTGCCTGCTTTGCCTCTCCTTCCTCTGGCTCACACAAGATGCTTGGAAACATACAGAGAAGGGAGGGGGCAGAGTGGGGGACATACAGTGAAGGAGGGTCAGGCTGGGGGAAATACAGTGAATGGAGGCAGTGATGGCCATTCAGGAGGGGCAGCAGTGACAGGCTGGGGGACATACAGTAAATGGGGGCAGAGTGAATGGGGTACATAGTGAATGGGAGTCATACAGTGAAGGAGGGTCAGGCTTGGGGACATACAATAAATGGAGGCACTGTCCCCAGGCTGGGGGACAGAGTGAATGGGTGCAGAGTGGGGAACATACAGTGAATGGGGGACATAAAGTGAAGAAGAGGCAGGCTGGGGGACATACAGTGAATGGGGGCAGAGTGGGGGACCATTCGGATGTGATTAATGATTCAAAGAATGTCAGGCTGAATGGTCGGCCCCCACACATTTACACTTCACCAAATCTGGCCCTCTTCGCAAAAAGTTTGGACACCCCTGGTGTAGAGTGATAACCATGTTGGACCATTTGGCAGCTACTCTTATATATATATATGCAATCCCTTTTCACCACTACCTAAATGGTCTAGATCAGGAGTAGGTGACTGGTAGAACTACACTTCCCATCATGCTCTGCACAGCTTCAGTGGCGAGTTTACCCTTGAGACTAACTGCCAGCGCTGCTGGGACCCCAAATGCCATCTCAGCCTCAGGAGCCACAAGGAAAAATCTGTGTTTATTAACATGTTCTTATATAGTGCAGGGAATTCTGTTGCACTTTACAGATGACAACAATGATGAAGCAAACTAGGTAGTTACAGACAATGGTTGGAAGGCTCTACTTGCTAGCTTACCATCCATAGGGAAATAACCTAACCTTGTGTATTAGTGCCTATCTATTGCTATCTGTCCATCAGATTGCGAAGGTTCTTGGTGAGCTGTATGATACAGTGACCCAACAATGTTGGCTGGGGGTCAGGAGGATAGGAAAGTAAAGAGAGTAATTGAGGATATGATTGGACTGTACAGTGGGGATGCAATTGAATAGGAAAGGTTTCTAAAGGTTATTAGGGTGGTTCTGACATTTGATAAGCTTGCCTGAAGAGGTGAGTTGTCAGGGAACGCTTAAAGGTTTGGATGCTAGAGGAGACTCTTTATGCGTGGGAGGGTATTCCACTGAGTGGGTGCAGCCCGAAGTCCTGCAATAGTGCATTGGAGCAAATATTGTGTGTGGGTGAGAGACCTAGATCTTGAGGTTGAGGTTGAATTGCAGATATTTTGAGTAAAGTGAAGAGATTCACATTAGTGTTGCTTGGTTTATGGTTTTGTGTGTAAGTTAAAAAATGTCTATGCAGTATGGTAGAATACAGGTAATTACCAACAGAGGGACTGACAGAGCAGTTTTGTTGACAATGAACATCTGGTGAGGAACATTAGCCTCAAAGCTGCATTCAGGATGGATGTAGTGGTGAGAGTTTGTATGGACAAAGACTAGTAAGGAAACTATTACAATAATCAATGCAGGATATAATGAGAGCATGGGTTTGAATGTTTTCAGTGTATTGTGTGAGGTATGGTTGTATTTTGGATAGATTACATATAGCATGGTTTTTGGACAGATTGAATGTGGGCAAAAAGAACAGTTTAGAGTCAAGGAAGACACCCAGGCAGTGAGCTTGTGGGGTAGGATTGATTGTTGTGTTCTCAAGTGATAGAGATATCAGGTTAGTAACTACTAGTAATTGGTGATATAATTATTTCTGTGTTTGCAAAATTCAGTTGAGGTGCTGAGATGGGTGCCGGACGTCTCTCCGACAGTCGGGATTCCGACAGTCATTACTCCGACGTCGGAATCCCGACTGCTCCCTCGTGGGGGTCCACAACCCCCATAGAGGAAGAATAAAATAGGTGACGAGCACAGCTCGCCACCGTGCCCGGAAGGGGCTTCATTGCGCTCCCCCCCGCTGTGCAGTTGGGATTCCGACGTCGGGCTAATGACTGTCAGAATCCCAACTGTCGTGTCTTATACCACACCCGCTGAGATGACATCCTAGATGCAACGGCATAAAGGAATTCAGTGACATGGCCCAATGCAGAGGGTGACAAGTCTGCACAGGATAGCTAGATTTGAGTATAATTCGGGTACAGATGATGCTTTAAAATAATATATTAAAATGTACCCTCTGCATTTGACACGTGGAGGGACCCTGCTATCAGTTAATAGGCGCAAAGTGTCCCACCCCAGCTTTGCACGAGAGCAGATTTGAATGTACGGTCATAGACTATAGCTTGCATCAATTTATTTCCTGGAGAAACTCAATATCGATCTCTACATAGTATAATATAAAGTCAATCATTGGGATATATGTTTAATAGTTTAGGTAGCATAAGCAAAGACAGCACTTGAACGGCTTTTCTTTGACTTGTTTTACTAAAATAGTCAATGCTTGGCTCCCTTTTGTCATAGATTTTTGTTTCATGCACCCAAACCTTCCACAATAAATCCTATAAAGAATTGTTAAAACTGCATTGAAATCTGCACAGTGGTCCTTGAACAAACAGACATGTGCCTACCAGGAAAATTATTATATACCATGTAGGGATAGATATAGTGCAATCACTGACCATCAGTGCATTGATGGTTCACATTGATTTGCTGAAACAGTGCTAGGTCTCCATGCAGTGTTGCATGCATGTTAATCCACCAGTGAGAGTGCGTGTTTTGTACTTCTAGAAGACGTTTATTTATAAAGGACAATGCTTTTGATCATAATATACACAATTGTGTTAATAAGATAAATGCCATAGAGTATCCACTAAATTTTGCTGAAGAAAACAAACCTTACTTTTGCTTCTCCTAGGTTGACAGCAGGGCAGAGTCCATTGACAAGAAAATTTCACGTCTCGATGCAGAACTGGTGAAATACAAGGACCAGATGAAGAAAATGAGGGAAGGTCCCTCCAAGGTAGTAACTTAATCATTTTAACATATGGACGATTTCTGTTCAAAGTTATCAAGTTTTATGTAATGACTATGTAAACTTGAATGTAAAGATCTGCATTGAAATTCTGTTTAGTCACTTCAGTGTAATAAGATCAGCTCTTATTTCATAAAGAGATGGATTTTTAATACTTCTTAACATTTTGGGGCAGATTTATTAAGCTTGGTGAAGTGATAAAGTGTCTGGTTTTTATCACCGGCCAATCAGCTTCTACCTGTCATTCTTCAAACCAAGCCTGTAACTTCACAGGTAGGAGCTGATTGATTGTTTATCACTTCACCAAGCTTAATAAATCTGTCCCTTAATGATGGAAATCCATTGTGTGAGACCCACTGCAATGTCCTGCTGTGGGCAGTATACAGTAAAGAAACTTCTCTACTCTCCCTGTGCACCTTCATGGGTCACATAAGAAAATTATCAGTTAATATTTGGCAGTCCCATCTAGATGAATTTTCTAGTGTAGTCAATCGCATTACTGCCTCATACAACTAAGGTCATAAGTTTCTGATCATGGCCTGTGTCGTTTGTATGTTTCCCCCATATTTACATAGATTTTTAGTAGGTGCTTCTCCCACACTCCAAACATGTACTAGTAGAATATTTGGATTCTGTGAAAATTAACTCTAGTGTGTTTATATGTGTGTGTTTGTGCTTGTATAATAAAATATTTCAAACTGGACAAGTGTGTGAAAGGAATCTTTACATATGTTATTATTTTCCAACATGATGTTACAACATATTAAATAGAGCTGTACATTGATAGGATCTTTATACCAGATAACAGAAAATTAAATGACCTTAAAATGTAATATGAGGAATTGGTACTTGTTTCCTATCTGGGCGCCCGTCGCGGGCATCGCGGGTACATTTATGTATGGCCGCGACGCGACCGACGCGATGCCCGCGATTTCCCATTGAAACCAATGTTAAACTTGGAAATCGTGTCGGTCGCGTCGCGGCCGGCCATAAATGTACCCGCGATGCCCGCGACGCGATGCTCACGATTTCCCATAGGAATCAATGTTAAAAGCCGCGATGGACCCGATTTTACTGTTAAATGCCTCAATCCACCCGATTTGGCCATAGGAATCAATGTTAAATGGGCCACAGAGCCCATTAACCCTTAAATGTCCCCCCCAATTTTTGACGCCACCCCACGATCGACGCCAACCCGAAGCATGGCGAGCGCAGCGAGCCCGCGAGGGGCGGCGGTACGCGTCCTCCGACCTTTTCATGCCCTACTATCCACTAGGGCGTGGTGTGAGAATATAATAGTGTGGCGAGCGCAGCGAGCCACCGAGCCCGAAGCGTGGCGAGCGGACGCGGATACCTTCACAGTTATGCGCGTCCCCTTGCGGCCTTCACAGTGAAGGTATCCGCGTCCCCTCGCGGGGCTCGCTGCGCTCGCCACGCTTCGGGCTCGCTGCGCTCGCCACAATATTATATTCTCACACCACGCCCTAGTGGATAGTAGGGCATGAAAAGGTCGGAGGACGCGTACCGCCGCCCCTCGCGGGCTCGCTGCGCTCGCCACGCTTCGGGTTGGCGTCGATCGTGGGGTGGCGTCAAAAATTGGGGGGGACATTTAATGGTTAATTTGCCCTATTTGGACCCAAATCGGGTCCATTGAGGCATTTAACAGTAAAATCGCGGTCAATCAGGATTTTTAACATTGTTCCCTATGGGAAAATCGCGGTCATCGCGGGCATCGCGGCCATCCCAATTTACCCGCGATGACCGCGATTTTTACCCCCGATGACCGCGATTTTGATCGTGGGCGCCCAGATAGGAAACAAGTACCGAGGAATTTTTGGTACATAAGGTAGCGTGAGGTGTATGTGCCTGCTCTGTAAAGCAGAAGTGTCATCCACCACAAATATTGGCATTGGCACTTGGCATTTGTGTGCAGCTGCTGGTGATGTGGTATTTTTGAATGAGGAGAGACTGTGGAAAGCGGAGATATAAAACCGTAATTCCAAGACAGTCAGCTGGAAAACAATTGTGGCTGTCTGCCTTATTGGAATAGCTCAGCACAAAGCATGAAGTTACCGATGTGACTGTTACTGCTGTCACCAAGGGAAGCCAGGTAAATCAACAAAGGAGGAACAGAGCATTGACAGCTGAACTCTGTGTTTGGCAGTTGTACTGAGTTGCACATTCATATATGCAATAGTGGAATTTACAATTTATATTCCCAACATGGTTCTTGCTAGTGATATCCTCCATTGTTCTGTATATAGATTGAAGGAGGACATCCTTAGTGACCTGCGGAATCACACATCGTTAACAATATAGTACAGACACACTAGATCATGCATGTCCAAACTGTGGCCCTCCAGCTGTTGCCAAACTATACATCCCAGCATGCCTTGCCATAGTTTTAGCATTTCCTAATAGCAAAACTGTTGCATGGCAGGATGGGACTTGTAGTTTATCAACAGCTGGAGGGCCATAGTTTGGCCAAGCCTGCACTAGATGATACGCATGATCATTATTCATTTTCGTGTATATTTAAAGAAAGTCTAATTTAAGAATCTGTATGTATTGGGATACCACAGTAGGGATGGGGAAGCTGAAAAGTGATATGATGTGCAGCACAAGTAATATTCCCATATCTAACCATTTCATGGAAATTGCAATTTGTTGTAAAGCACAGGGAAAAAAATGTTAAATAATTCCTCAAGCAACCTTTTAGGGGTAAATATACTAAAGTGTCTAAAAATGAAAAGAGTTGGTGTTACCCATATCAACCAGGCAGATTCTGTCTACTATTTTCTAAGATTAAATATAGACCGTATCTCATCTGTTGCTATGGGTAAAGTCACTTATTTTCATTTTTAGAAGCTTTAGTAAATGTACCCATTAGTATTTAGATGATTGAAAGTCAGTCATCAGTGTGTTACCAAAACACACACGTAGTAGCAGAGCTCAATCTCAGACTGCCAGTAATGTTTACAACAATGTTATTTTGAGTAAAACATACAATACATGTTAATGTTTTTTATTCATTTTACAATGTAGATTTTACATCCCACTACTGTCCTGTCTCCTTACAGATGGGTATTTAGTCTGGTGTGTAAAATGATATCACATCATGCAGTACATATTTCAATGTAGTAACACTATTCCTGTATGTTTTGCATGTATTGTTTCCTACACCCGATCAGGTGACTGTTGCACACATGCCCTATTGCTGAGTCAGTGGGGAGTGTCACCTTGTAACAGGTTTTGGTATTCTGTAAACATTGGTATGCTGACATCATGTGACCACTGACAAGTGTGAGCTCATTCATTGGGTAATAATGCCATTTGTCATACAGTATATAAGACTTCTAGCAGAACATTTGTGTTTTGTGCATCTGGAAATAAATCATTATTGCTTTATGGCAAGGGACCTCAAATTATTGGTACTTGTGTAGTTTCATGGTGCCGTGCTACTTCAGGTTTCTACGCTCGGCAAACTAACTTAACTCCATGCCAACATGGATAGTTTATACCCCCACTATCCATGTTGGCATGTAGTTGATTTTAGATAGCGTGGCGAGCGTATCGAGCCACCGAGCCCGCAGCATGGGCGAGTGAAGCGAGCCCCGCATGCTGGCGCCGTGAAACTACACAAGTTCCAGATTATTTTGCTCTGTGACCCCATCAGACAATAAAAATAATTACAGGACCCCAGCAAGTTACTGCAGGTCATCACATCACATGTGTAGGCAGCAGACAGGACATACATGGCGCAGCAGCATTGTAGATGCTCAAAACGATTGGAGGAGTCTAAAATAACAGATCATTCAACAGATTTTCCAGAAAAGTCATCAGCCTGATGGTCAGCAACATGGAGTCGCGACCCCATGCTGAGCAGGTCAGGACCCACTTTGGGGTTAGGACCCACAGTTTGAGAACCACTGCTTTATTGTTTCAATTCATGAATTACAGGCAAGACCTGCAATGTGCCGCTGCAAAAAGCTCCCTAAATTGCATATTTTAGTTCACACCCTCACGATTAAGGTGGGGTTTCAATTGTTATGTTGCGCCTGATATCTCATCTAAAGTGAGGGGAGATTTATCAGAGAAACTTAAAAAAAAAACATAGAACTTTAAGGCAGATTAGAACCACTTTGTCCCATCTACTTTTCCCCTTTTATCCTTTAGTCAATTTCAGCCTGTACCACCTCTGATGGGACGCTATTGTACTTAACCACTACCTTTTTCCTTCAATTTTGTTTGAACCTGCTACCCTCCCTTTTTTTTTTTTTTTTTAAATCACCCCCCACAAATACGAGTGCTCAGAAGAGGGATCTGGACACTGGATATAACCGCCTCCCAAAAGGAAAACACCTGAGGACATTGCCACAGCAGATGCTAGAAATCAGCACCAGCCTCAGAACATTTGGGGCATGCATCTGATGCAGAACCACAATGCAGAGCAATTTACTGGGTGTCCAGTAGACCCTTTGAAGAATGTACAGCTGGATTTGCTGGAATTTGGCATACGCCATTGCACCTCTATGGGAACCCAGCATATGGATCCAGTCCTCATCAAGAATCCCTAAGTCAGCCTCCTATTTAGTACAAAACGAACATAAATCAGTCCCAGAGAAGAAAAGAGAGGAGTACAGGACTGAGATTTGCTAACAGACTGGCATTTTATGAGTACATGAACTGGGGCTTCAGAAAATTGTGGAACATAACCCCCAAACACCCCAACCCCCCTTCCTCCTCTCAAAGGAGTGAATTATTCCACACTGAGGGCCTTATTCTAGTTCACTCTTTCTGACAAAATCCTTCTTAGTTGGACAAAACCATGTGCACTGCAGGGGGCAGATGTAAAATGTGCAGAGAGAATTAGATTTGGGTGAGTTATTTTGTTTCTGTGCAGGGTAAATACTGGCTGCTTCATTTTTACACTGCAACTCCAAAAGACAGAGTTCAGTAAAATTTTTGTTTTTCCAGATAAGGGAGCAGGGATCCAAGGTAGGCTCCCCCTGCAAGACAACTTCTACCACCTATATTCTATGAGTCTGTTGCAGAAGAGGGGGAAGAGAAACTAGGGGGGGTACGGGGCAATAAAAGTTGTAATGGTGAAAAGCGAAAATCCACCTTGCCCAAAAGGGCAACCGGCAGGGTCCCATAGTCCCCAGGGGTAACCCATTTACTTAATTGAGCAGCAAAATAATACAGGCGCATGTCGGGCAGCGCCAAGCCACCATCGTATCGTGATCTACACAATGTTTTAGCAGCAATACGTGCACGTTTACAGACCCAGATAAATTAGACTATTTGTCCAGTAATAAGAGTAAAGTGGGATGCTGATATATAGACCGGGGAGTTCTGGAGGATATACAAGAACTTCGGTTGGTTAACCATTTTAATAAGGTTCACCCTACCTGTGACCGACAAGGAAAGTGCCTACCATCTGTCGTAAGTTATCTGTGGGGTTCGGTTAAGGGTGGGAGAATGAGAAACTTGAATGCCCAAATATTTAACGGAGTGCACCAAGGTAAGGGAAATCGTATGCAGGAGGTCGCACAGTAGTGGAAAGCATTGGGAACACCACAGATTTATCCCAGTTAATACATATCCCAGAAAAGTGTCCATAATCTGACATTAAATTAAGAAGCGTGGGCAAAGAAGGCAACATCTCTGACAAGTACAGAATTATGTTGTCTGCGCACAACCCAAATTTCTCCTCTCTATCCCCAATCCTAAACCCCTTCACCACTTGGGAGGCCCTTAAAAGACACGCCAATGGCTCCATAGCAAGTGCAAACAGGGGATAGGGGAGCAGCCCTATCTAGTCCCTCTCCCCAGAGCAAAGGAGACAGTGGTGAAGCCATTAACAGTCACCTGGGCAGCAGGACCAGAATACAGTAGTTGGATTCAGGCCAAAAAATGATGGCCCAGTCTGAATTTAAGTAGGACCACCCAAAGATAAACCCACTTAACGGAGTCAAATGCTCAGGCAGCGGCTAATGACACAATAACGGCCTCATCCAGCCCTTCACTGGCCCACTAAAGATAAGTAAACAGGCATCGAAGATTAAGGGCAGTCGACCTGCCAGGCATAAAGCCATTCTGAGCCGAGTGCACCAATTCAAGTATCGCTACATTCAGGCGAATGGCTAGCAATTTTGCCAATATCTTAATATCAGTGGAAAGCAGAGAGATAGGAGTCGGGGAAAGATGGTCTTTACCAGGTTTTGGAATTCATACTATCAAGGCCTCCGCCATAGAGGGAGGGAGAGAACCCCATTCCCGCTACGAATCGAACAATGCAAGCAAATTGGAGGCAAAAAAATCAATATGTGATTAATACAGTTTGAAAGTAAGCCCATCTACACCTGCCGTCTTAGCATTCAGAAAGGCCTAATTGCATATTCAAACTCCTCCACAGTAAAGGGTGCTTCCAAAATCTGTCTGGTTTCCCTCCCTTTTCAATGCATGTTCTGGTGTTCTAATACTTCTCTTCCTGTGTAGAATGTTTCCCTGTTGTACTGTAATACCCTTGGTATAATTGAACGTTTCTATCATTTCCCATTTTTCTATTCTCTGCAACAAACTGTACATGTAGTGATCCTCCTTTCTGAAAAAAAAAAAAGAGCATTCCGCTAGTTTAATTATGTTGCTTTCCTTTAACCCCTTCCCGACACTTGACGTACATTTACGTCATGGTCGGGAAGCACTTCCCGACACATGGCGTAAATGTACGTCATGGATTTAAACTGTCACCGCGTCTATAGACGCGGTGACAGTTTCAACATGTCTGCTGTCCCTGACAGCAGACATGTCCGTGCATGCCCAGGGGGGGCTGCGATGCCGCCCCCCCGTCGGCGATCGCTGTGATTGGCTGTTCAGTGTGAACAGCCATTCACAGCGTTTTCCTGTGTCACCGGCGAATAACGTTCGCCGGTGACACTGGATCAGAGGTGATTGGTGCTGTAAAGTACAGCACCAATCACCGCGGGGTGTAAGGGTGACACTGGTGTCACCCCACCTCACCCCGCCCGCCCCCAAAGGCCGTGATTGGTCCGTCGGACCGACGGACCAATCACAGCCAAGGAGGGGGATTTAAACTAACGGTGACTGCACTGCAGACGCCATTCCGGTCTGGAATAGCGTGCAGTGCGGTCACCGTACCCCCCTGCCGCCATACTGACCAGAACCTTGCTCCATACTTGCTCCATACTTACCTGATCGCTGCTTCATCACTGCTTCCTGGATCCTGTTGCTACTTGTGCCTTCCTGTGAAATTGTGCTGCTGCAGTGTACTAGCTAGATAGAGAGATAGATAGAGAGAGAGATAGAGAGAGAGATAGAGAGAGATAGAGAGAGATAGAGAGAGATAGAGAGAGATAGTGTCAGAGAGTGCTATATTTTGTGCTGCTGCAGTGTGATATAGTTATAGATAGAGAGAGAGAGAGATAGAGAGAGAGAGAGATAGATAGAGAGGCCTAGTGACAGAGTGCTATATTTTGTGCTGCTGCAGTGTGATAGTTAGAGAGAGATAGAGAGAGATAGAGAGAGAGAGAGATAGAGAGAGATAGTGACAGATTGTGCTATATATTTTTTATATAACTGACTGCTGCCCCCTCCTTTTGTGCTGATCAGTATAAATTAACTGATCAGCAACTTTTTGGGGGCGCAGGTTTTTTTTTATATATAGATATACCTGTCAGTGCTGCTGCTGCAGTGTCATAGAGTGATAGATAGTGAGAGATAGAGAGATAGAGAGAGATAGTGACAGAGAGTGATAGAGAGTGCTAAATTTTGTGTCTGCTGCCCCCGCCTTTTGTGCTGATCACTATATCTGAGGTGATCAGCAACTTTTTTGGGGGTACAGAGGTTTTTTTTTTTTTATATATACCTGTCAGTTGCACCAAAGGTTGTGCACCTGCTGCACCTCACTGGTAATCAGTGTCGCATCACTGATCACCTTTTTTTTTTGTGTGTGTGCTGTGGGGTCTTTTTTTAATTTTTTTTTTACACACACTGTGATTTTGTGGGTGTCCTGTGGCCGCTGTGCGCTGATCAGTGACGTACATCACTGATCATCTTTTTCGGCACAGGGTTGATCTATTTTTTTTTTTTTTTGATCAAATTCCTGTTGCCTTTGAGCGCTGTTCAGTGACAGACGTTACTGACCAACATCTGTGCTCAATTTTTTGCGCAGGACCTTTTTTTTTTTTTTTAACCCCTTAAATTTTTTATTTTTAACCCCTTCATTTTTTTTTTTTTTATTGGTATAAAGTATTTTTTTTTTCTGCACCACATACACACTACACACTACATACCCCCCGGATTGAAATAAAGTTTGTACCCCCCCCTACACTATACACGTGTTGAAACATTTCACTACCAGTAACACAAAAATAAAAATGTCCTCCCAAATGTCCTCCCAAATGTCCTCCCAAATGTCCTCCCAGTCATCCATGAGAATGTATTCAGTGGAGGAGGCATATGCCATGCTTGCTTCTGACTCTGACACAGGCAGTGATGCAAGCGGGGAATTTGAAGGATTCGCCTTAAGCTCCTCTTCCTCCTCTGGTGATGAGGGACCCCCTCAAAGACGCCCCCGTAGAGCAGCTGAGACCCCCCCCCCCAACAATTGATCTCGTATGGACCCCACCACCAGACAATTTTGAGCCCCAGGTTCCTGAGTTTTTGGCCATGCCAGGAATCCAATTTGATTCCACAGGTCTCAGAGAAATTGACTTTTTCAAATTATTTTTCTCTGATGATTTTATAAATTTAATGGTGGACCAAACTAATTTATATGCCCAGCAGTTTATTGCTCAAAACCCCACGTCATCATTTGCTAGGTGGACCCCTGTAGATGCAGTAGAGATGATGACGTTTTGGGGTCTGGTGTTTCATATGGGCATAGTAAAAAAGCCAGAAATTAGGCAATATTGGAGTACAGATGTTCTGTACAGTACTCCATTTTACCGTATGGCCATGACCCGGACTCGATTTGAGACAATTCTTAAATTTATACATTACACCGATAATGCACAGTGCCCACCCAGAGATGATCCCACCTTTGACCGGCTATTCAAAGTCAGGCCGGTCATTGATCATTTCAGTGCCAAATTTGAAGAGGTGTACATCCCTGAAAAATTTATTTGTATCGACGAGTCCCTTATACATTTTAAAGGAAGGGTTAAATTCCGCCAGTACCTTCCCAGTAAGAGGGCAAGGTATGGCATAAAAATGTATAAACTGTGTGAAAGCACCTCAGGGTACACCCACAGGTTTAGGGTTTATGAAGGGAAGGATTCAAGAATTGAACCGCCAGAATGCCCCCCCTCCCTCGTAGGTGTTAGTGGGAAAATTGTCTGGGATTTAGTGCACCCCTTCCTGGATAAAGGTTATCACCTCTATGTGGATAACTTTTACACTAGCATCCCCCTGTTTAAGGCCCTTGGTTCAAGAGGTACAGCAGCTTGCGGTACTGTGCGCAAGAACCAAAGAGGCCTTCCAAAAACGCACATTGCCCAAGTAATGAGAAGGGGTGAAAGCAGGGGAATATGCAACGAAAATATGTTGTTGGTCAAATATAAGGACAAGAGGGATGTCCTTATACTGACAACAATTCACGGAGACAGTACCACCTCCGTCCCTGTACGAGGTACCAGTACCCACACCTCAAAACCTAATTGTATCCTGGATTACAATAGGTACATGGGCGGAGTGGATCTTTCAGATCAGGTACTGAAGCCGTACAGTGCCCTGCGGAAAACAAAAATCTGGTACAAGAAGGTGGCCGTGTATATCATCCAGATGGCACTGTATAACGCTTACGTGCTATTCCGTTCTACCGGCCAGAGGGGGACATTTATGCACTTTCAAGAGGAAGTCCTAAAGGGCCTAATATTTGGGAACCAGCAGGCAGAGGGCCCCAGTACTTCTAGTACTGGCCCCCGTATTGTACCAGGGCAGCATTTTCCTGATGAAATCCCCTCCACTGGAAAAAAGGGCAGGACACAAAAAAGGTGCAAAGTTTGCTATAAAAAGGGAATAAGAAAGCAAACTATTTTCCAGTGTGACACTTGCCCCGACAAACCCGGCCTATGTATAAAGGAGTGTTTTAAAATATACCACACATCTATGGAATATTAGGTTCATAATTTCACCGTGCTTCGGGGGTCTTGCTAATGCCACATAGCACCCACCATTCATTCCACCAGAATCTGAGCCGCAAAATCCAAAAATCACTCCTTCCCTTCTGAGTCCTGCCATGCACCCAACTGGTATTTTTTGGTCACATGTGAGGCATTGCCGTACTCAGGAGAAATTGGGGCACAGATTTTGGGGTGCTTTGTCTCCTTCATTCCTTGTGAAAATGAAAAATTTTGAGCCAGAACTGCATTTTTGTGTAAAAAAATGTAATTTTTCATGTTCACTGCCCACTTGTATCAAAATTGGTGAAACCCCTGGGGGTTTGAAATGTACACTATACCCCTAGATGAATTCCCTGAGGGGTGTAGTTTGCAAAATGGGGTCACTTGTGGGGGGGTTCCACTGTATTGGTGCTTTGGGGGTCTTGCTAATGCGACATAGCACCCACCATCATTCCACCAGAATTTGTGCTGCAAAATCCAAATATCACTCCTTCCCTTCTGAGTCCTGCCACTTTTTGGTCACACATGAGGCATTGCCGTACTCGGGAGAAATTGGGGCACAGATTTTGGGGTGCTTTGTCTCCTTCATTCCTTCTGAAAATGAAAAATTTTGAGCCAGAACTGCATTTTTGTGTAAAAAAATGTAATTTTTCATTTTCACTGCCCACTTGTATCAAAATTGGTGAAACCCCTGGGGGTTTGAAATGTACACTATACCCCTAGATGAATTCCCTGAGGGGTGTAGTTTGCAAAATGGGGTGACTTGTGGGGGGGTTCCACTGTATTGGTGCAACATAGCACCCACCATTCATTCCACCAGAATCTGTGCTGCAAAATCCAAAAATCACTCCTTCCCTTCTGAGTCCTGCCATGCACCCAACTGGTATTTTTTGGTCACATGTGAGGCATTGCCGTACTCGGGAGAAATTGGGGCACAGATTTTGGGGTGCTTTTTCTCCTTCATACCTTCTGAAAATGAAAAATTTTGAGCCAGAACTGCATTTTTGTGTAAAAAATGTAATTTTTCATGTTCACTGCCCACTTGTATCAAAATTGGTGAAACCCCTGGGGGTTTTAAATGTACACTATACCCCTAGATGAATTCCCTGAGGGGTGTAGTTTGCAAAATGGGGTCACTTGTGGGGGGTTCCACTGTATTGGTGCTTGGGGGGTCTTGCTAATGCGACATAGCACCCACCAAAATTCCACCAGAATCTGAGCTGCAAAATCCAAAAATCACTCCTTCCCTTTTGAGTCCTGCCATGCACCCAACTGGTATTTTTTGGTCACATGTGAGGCATTGCCGTACTCGGGAGAAATTGGGGCACAGATTTTGGGGTGCTTTTTCTCCTTCATACCTTCTGAAAATGAAAAATTTTGAGCCAGAACTGCATTTTTGTGTAAAAAATGTAATTTTTCATGTTCACTGCCCACTTGTATCAAAATTGGTGAAACCCCTGGGGGTTTGAAATGTACACTATACCCCTAGATGAATTCCCTGAGGGGTGTAGTTTGCAAAATGGGGTCACTTGTGGGGGGGTTCCACTGTATTGGTGCTTGGGGGGTCTTGCTAATGCAACATAGCACCCACCAAAATTCCACCAGAATCTGAGCTGCAAAATCCAAAAATCACTCCTTCCCTTCTGAGTCCTGCCATGCACCCAACTGGTATTTTTTGGTCACATGTGAGGCATTGCCGTACTCGGGAGAAATTGGGGCACAGATTTTGGGGTGCTTTGTCTCCTTCATACCTTCTGAAAATGAAAAATTTTGAGCCAGAACTGCATTTTTGTGTAAAAAAATGTAATTTTTCATTTTCACTGCCCACTTGTATCAAAATTGGTGAAACCCCTGGGGGTTTGAAATGTACACTATACCCCTAGATGAATTCCCTGAGGGGTGTAGTTTTCAAAATGGGGTGACTTGTGGGGGGGTTCCACTGTATTGGTGCTTGGGGGGTCTTGCTAATGCGACATAGCACCCACCAAAATTCCACCAGAATCTGAGCTGCAAAATCCAAAAATCACTCCTTCCATTCTGAGTCCTGCCATGCACCCAACTGGTATTTTTTGGTCACATGTGAGGCATTGCCGTACTCGGGAGAAATTGGGGCACAGATTTTGGGGTGCTTTTTCTCCTTCATACCTTCTGAAAATGAAAAATTTCGAGCCAGAACTGCATTTTTGTGTAAAAAATGTAATTTTTCATTTTCACTGCCCACTTGTATCAAAATTGGTGAAACCCCTGGGGGTTTGAAATGTACACTATACCCCTAGATGAATTCCCTGAGGGGTGTAGTTTTCAAAATGGGGTGACTTGTGGGGGGGTTCCACTGTATTGGTGCTTGGGGGGTCTTGCTAATGCGACATAGCACCCACCAAAATTCCACCAGAATCTGAGCCGCAAAATCCAAAAATCACTCCTTCCGTTCTGAGTCCTGCCATGCACCCAACTGGTATTTTTTGGTCACATGTGAGGCATTTCCGTACTCGGGAGAAATTGGGGCACATATTTTGGGGTGCTTTTTCTCCTTCATACCTTCTGAAAATGAAAAATTTTGAGCCAGAACTGCATTTTTGTGTAAAAAAATGTAATTTTTCATTTTCACTGCCCACTTGTATCAAAATTGGTGAAACCCCTGGGGGTTTGAAATGTACACTATACCCCTAGATGAATTCCCTGAGGGGTGTACTTTGCAAAATGGGGTGACTTGTGGGGGGGTTCCACTGTATTGGTGCAACATAGCACCCACCATTCATTCCACCAGAATCTGTGCTGCAAAATCCAAAAATCACTCCTTCCCTTCTGAGTCCTGCCATGCACCCAACTGGTATTTTTTGGTCACATGTGAGGCATTGCCGTACTCGGGAGAAATTGGGGCACAGATTTTGGGGTGCTTTTTCTCCTTCATACCTTCTGAAAATGAAAAATTTTGAGCCAGAACTGCATTTTTGTGTAAAAAAATGTAATTTTTCATTTTCACTGCCCACTTGTATCAAAATTGGTGAAACCCCTGGGGGTTTGAAATGTACACTATACCCCTAGATGAATTCCCTGAGGGGTGTAGTTTGCAAAATGGGGTGACTTGTGGGGGGGTTCCACTGTATTGGTGCTTGGGGGGTCTTGCTAATGCGACATAGCACCCACCAAAATTCCACCAGAATCTGAGCTGCAAAATCCAAAAATCACTCCTTCCCTTCTGAGTCCTGCCATGCACCCAACTGGTATTTTTTGGTCACATCTGAGGCATTGCCGTACTCGGGAGAAATTGGGGCACAGATTTTGGGGTGCTTTGTCTCCTTCATACCTTCTGAAAATGACAAATTTGGAGCCAGAACTGCATTTTTGTGTAAAAAAAATAATTTTTCATTTTCACTGCCCAGTTGTACCACAATTGGTGAAACCCCTGGGGGTTTGAAATGTACACTATACCCCTAGATGAATTCCCTGAGGGGTGTAGTTTGCAAAATGGGGTCACTTGTGGGGGGGTTCCTAACTTTTAGCATCTTATGGTGCCTTGAAACCTACATGGTGCCTAAACAATAATCTCATAAAAAGGAGGCTCCAAAATCAAGTAGGTGCTCCTTCTATTATGAAGCCTGTGGTTTGGTCACCGTGCACACTAGGGCCACATATAGGATATTTATGAAAACAAAAGAATTGGGGGAATCAATTTTTAGTCACATTTCTCTAGTAAAATGTACTGTGTTCCTTATAAAAATGTATTAAAATTGCAAATCTGCAAAAAAAAAGAAATTTTGAAATTTCACCTACACTTTGTTTTAATTCCTGTGAAACACCTAAAGGGTTAACAAACTTCCAAAATGCTGTTTTGAATACTGTGAGGGGTGCAGTTTTTGAAATGGCATCATTTATGGGGGTGTCTCACATACAAGTCCCTCAAAGTCACATCAGAACTGAACTGGTCCCTAAAAAAATCAGTGTTTGAAATTTTCTTGAAAATTTGAGAATTTGCTATTCATATTGTAAGCCTCCTAGTGTCCCAAAAAATTAAAAGGAAGTTGAAATAATGATGTCAACATAAAGTAGACATATGGTCTATGTTAGTTATTCACTATTTTGAGTGGTAAGATTATTTGTCTCACAAGCAGAAAATTTAACATTTTGCAAATCGCTAAATTTTCCATTTTTTCACGATATTTTGGTATTTTTCACAAAAAAACACAGACTGTATCGACCCAAATTTACCACTAATTTGAAGTACAATGTGTCACGAAAAAACAATCTCAAAACCACTGGGATAAGTAAAAGCAAAAAAAAGTTATCCCCACTTAAGTGAGACATGTCAGATTTGAAAAAAAGGGCTCTGTCAGGAACGCAAAAACTGGCTCTGTCAGGAAGGGGTTAAGGCAGAAAACAACCACCATATATGGATGTCCAGGTGCTGGACTATGGGACTCTTTAAGATTACATACATTTATGTTATACACATGTCATCTATCTGTCAATGATGGTTATTTTGGATTTACCTGTTTACTGTGATGAAATATTTTGTTTATTTTGACATTTTTCCTGTCAATAAATATGTTTTGAAAAAAAAAATCTTTTAATGGCCCATTTATCAATGATCGCATTTATAATGCAATCTGGGCAGAATATTACCGCCCAGGATTGCATTATTAACACAGGTGAGTGTTAATTAGGACAAGCCTATAGATCACTCTGCTGATTCATTTAGAAGAACATACTGGAAACTTTGAAATGAGTGTGGTGCTTGAGAACTCTCTTTCTTGATGTTCTTTTTGTGGCATAGGTGAAATGGAGTGGAAATGTTGTTTTTGAGATTAATTTCATTGTTATGTCAAAGAGGGACCGTGCAATTTAAATGCAATTCATTTGACCACTCTCTATGATATTGGGCTGTGGATCGTTTTGTCAACAGTCACGATGTCGATAGTCAATAGGTCGAGCGCTATTTGTTGACAGGCCAGAGGTCGACACATGGAAAAGGTTGACATGGGGTTTTGAAAAATATTTGGGTGTCTATATCGACATTGATACCGTATTTATGTACCGCTAGCCATTCTATGGACTCCGCGTCCGTGTGCTCGGCACACTATTATATTCTCCCTCTATGCCCGCTGGGATTAAAAAGTGTGAACATGTCCGTTTATGGAAGTGACAATCCTAAAAACTTTTGAACATGTTGACCTAATGCATGTTGATCTTTTTCTACGTCAACCGTTTATACTGTTGACTTAACCTACCTTCCCATGAGTCTACTGTAAGTGAATCATGGGTGGGTACTAAATCATGTGTATAACTAAACTGACTGACTGATGTGTGTTTGAGACCGCAGTGGCACAATTTTAGTCTTAATCTAATATCCAGTGATCTCTAAAACCTTGTGTTCTAATAACCTTTTTGTTTGTGCTTAGTTGTGTAGTAACAGATACGAGCATTCAAATTTTCTTTTTCTTTTACAGAATATGGTCAAGCAAAAAGCCATGCGAGTTCTGAAGCAGAAAAGAATGTAAGTGACACGTAAAATCACAAAGCAAATTTTCAATGCCTGCATATGTACCTGATATATTTTGCCTTTTTAAATAAAGTTTCCATTTTAAAAACTGCCAGTAATCTGTATTTGATAAATGATATTGGTGTCTTGTTTAACTTAAGAAACCTCAGGATCAATTCTGTTTGAGAGGTAGTAATTTTGACATTGCAAAAGTGTCGACATGCCCCCAAAATCCCCACAATCCCCCCCCCCCCCCCTTCATGGCCTTAACTCACCCCCTGAGGCTGCAAATAGAAATCTGCGAGTCCAGAGTCCAGTGGTAGCCTAAGTGCAGCATATAGCCACACTTAAGCGCTTCTGAAAGTAATTCACTTCTAATTGAATCAAGCGCATTGACATCTTAAAGAGAGAGACCACTTTTAAATAATTGCAACAAGGGAGTATTGAAAACAATATGTGGACCGGTGTATACACCGTGGGTTGTGTTCCTGCACTCAGTAATAATGACAAGGGTACTGAAAGTGGTTTCTCCTCTAATGCTACACATACAAACTAAGATGAATACATAGGAACTGCATTTGTTTTGAAACTACTTATGTGTATTTATAGATCTAGAAAGGTATATAGATACCTGCTAGACGCACACTTTGATAAAGACTACAAAATACATTTTGAGATTTGAGACTATTTATACATTTGAATAATGTTACATTTTCGATGCTTTCCTTGGCAGTAGGCTTATCTTAAATAGCTGTAATATTATTATTTCAGGTATGAACAGCAGAGAGATAACCTTAACCAGCAATCTTTCAACATGGAACAGGCCAATTATACCATCCAAACATTAAAAGATACAAAAACAACGGTATGCTTTTCCTGTGCTTGGTAAACGTATTCCACATTGGCACGTTACTGTTCTTACACACAAGCGCCTTATGTTTGCATGCAATTGAAACTCTGATTTTTCTAGGCTGTGAAGCTGCTGTCCAAGAATGAAGACACCCTCCATTGCAAACTTGCTTATAATCAGGGTTATTCCAACCTGATCAGTCCAAGGCAATTTAGAATTGCCCTGCGATCAACATACGATTAGATAGCCACCGCCTCGCAAAAATGTAAACCCGCCTTGTGCAAGCCTGCTTATGGCGTGCAAAAATATCTCAGCCCGGGGAATAGCTGCAAATCCATTTGCACCTTGCTCACCATAGAATGCTTTTCCCACTGCATTTAGCCCAGGACCTACTCAGTCTGTGCAATACAAACCTGAGGATCGAGGCTGGAGACACAACCTCCCTTAAAATGCCTGCACATGCCTGTGTTTTTCTAGACACTCCCAGAAAACGTCCGGGTGACACCCATAAACGCCGGCTTCCTGTCAGTCATCTTGAGAAGGGCCAGCAATTAAAAAAGATGCTGGCTTTTATCACAGGATGGCCTCGGGAATGGGAGCTACTATCCGTATGTATGCGCAGTCATTCGATAATTGCTTGCACTGTGACTTCGCAGCCATGTGATCATGTGTGAATAACCCCTATATACAAATTTGGGGAATGTTTAGGCTAAGGGTAGGCCTATGGCTTCACATCCTGGACACAGCGGTAGAGATGCCAATGCCATGTTTATGCAGGTACAAGCTCACAGCTGATGGCAGAAACATGCTTTAAAAACGTCTCCTTACTGTCACTTCCTGTTGCGTAAAAACATGTATTCTCTTCTCCGAGTCTATAGGAAAAACAAAATTGGTTGTAATATGGATGTTGAGTCCAATGGCTTTACTGGAGTGTATGGTAGTTGTAATGGACTCGCATACACTAATCACCCATTTTGATTTTTGTGTTAATTAGGGAATATGATCTTTATACATCAGCAGTTTTCTGCCCAAATAATGTCATTTACAATCTTAAGTGAAACATTCTTCATTTGATCCATTCAAGATATTGCCTGTGCTGCATAACTATCTCTGGCACGTTTGGATCCGACTTCTCTGCAGTCTTCTATGTACAGCCAAGAGGGAGACCCTGAAGTTACATGAAGTTGGACAGCGGTATAGTAGTGCTGGAATCGCGTGCTCTGGATGTTTAAGGAGATGTCATCTAATGGACACGTGTAACCCACAGGTGCTATTGACACGAAGCACGCCTTTATCTGTGCATGTCTTCATTAAGTGGCATCTTCAACAGTGATTCATGTGAGTCCAGCACTCTTAGCCACATCCTTGTGACTTCACCATCACTCCTTCAGCCATACATAGCAGGTTGCAGACTGACTGCAGCCAGTCATCGTTGTTCTTTCATCATTTCATCCCACATTTAATTTCCATACTTCCATGGAGGGTGGTGTGTTTTGTTTATTTTAATTTTTTTATTTAAGAAATATTGTTGGAATGTTTCCTCATATTTATATGCCTTTGCGGCAAAACATTTCGTAATTAGAAAAAAATTCTGTGTCTGATTTATCTCCTCTGACCATTTGGTTTAACGGTAACCGATGGGGAATATCTAAATTTTTATAAAATTTTTTTTTTTTTTCAATTTAACAAATTCAGGTGGACGCTATGAAAATAGGTGCAAAGGAAATGAAAAAAGCATACAAGCAAGTCAAGATTGATCAGATTGAGGTAAGAATTATGATCTTATTTAAAATGTAGTAATGTTGTTTTTTTTTTTAGGTGCTTCCTATTTGATTACATTGCAGAAATATGCCTAGTGTTTCTCATTGTAATTTTTACTGAACTAGCATAGCTTTAAAAAATTTGATCAAAATGTGTCCCTTTATTCTCCCAAATATGCGAAGACCCTAACTATTTAATTAGTTAGGTTGAGCCTGACTTGTCTTCAGCATGCACAAAATATGGCTTATTTGGGATTTCTCTGCCTGGCTCCCCCACTTCTTGTCCTCTAACATCTCCACCATCATCCTGGGTGACTTCAATATTGCTATTGACTGTGCATCATCTCTACAGGCTTCCAAACTTCTCTCTCTGACCTCCTCTCTTGGCCTCTCACAGTGGTCTGACTCCTCTACTCATGAGGAAGGTCACTGCCTTGACCTTTTTTTTTCACCAGGCTGTGCTTATTTTACTAACACTCCCTTCCCTCAATCTCATTACCCTCTCGCTCTCCTCCATTACCCCAAACTCACTGACACTGAAATCTTGCAAGCCTTCGCTAACCTGCAGAAATACTAATACTGTTCATTTTCCACAACTTTCCACCTCTCTGCAACAGCTTTCATTCATTTCTACATCTACCTCTCCTGACTCTGCTGTTTCCCACCTGTACCAGACTGTTGCAACAACCCTTGAGGAAGTGGCTCCAGCTTCCCATTGCACCCCACGCAGGCTTAGATGCCAGTTGTGGCACTCCAAAATAACAAGACAACTACGTATTCAGTCACATAATGTAGAATGCCAATGGCGTAAATCTTGTCATCTGACTGATTTCCTCACATATAAGACTAGCTACCACTCCTACTGCAATACTTTGGACACTGCCAAACAAACATACTTCCAATCTCTCATCTCTTCCCATGCCACCAATCCTAAGCAACTTTTTATCACATTTAAGTCTCTTCTGTACCCTCCCCATCGGCTATCATAAGTGCACATGAACTTGCCTCCTACAGTACTTTAAGGACAAGATTGATAACACCCAAGATGAAATGGTATGCTCTTCCTCAACCTCTAACCTACTTTCTTCCCCACCTGAACCCTCTGGAACTTTCTCTTCATTTGAGCCCACAAATGAAAAGGAAGTATTTACACTCTTCTTATCCTACTCACACTACCTCTCCTTTTTATCATATACCTGCACAACTCATTAAAAATCTCATGTGCTTATCCTAACCTGAACTATAATCTGCAATCTTTCTTGCTACTCGTACTTTTCCTTTTCTCTGTTCAAACATGCAGTTATTACACCCATTCTAAAAAACACAATTCTGACCCTGACTCTTTCTAACTACCGTCCTATCTCTCAGTTCCCTTGCCTCTTCTTATCCTCTGACATCTCCACCATCATCCTGGGTGACTTCAATATTGCTATTGACTGTCCATCATCTCTGCATGCTTCCAAACTTCTCTCTGGCAAACAAATCAGCTATTTTGGATTTCAGTATCAGTTGTATGCGGACGATACTCAAATCTATCAACCCCAGAGATGTCCTCGGTGGTTTTGGGCCGAGTCTCTGAATGCCTCTCTGCCATCTCATTCTGGATGTCTTCTCGCCACCTCAAACTCAATATTTTCCAAATGGAATTAATTATATTCCCACCAGCAAAGAACAGTTACCATCCTGATACCTCCGTAACTGTTGACAACTTGACATTCTACCCTACCCCACAAGCTAGTTGCCTAGGAGTTATCCTCGACTCTGAACTGTCCTTTGTTACCCACATTCACTCTCCAAATCCTGTTACATGCATCTAAAAAAACATATCCAAAACATATCCAAAATATTACCCTATCTCACACAAGACACTAATAAATCTCTTATCCATGCACTCATTATATCCCGTATTGATTATTGCAATAGTCTCCTTAATGGTCTTCTCAACAGACTCACCACTGCAATCCATTTTAGATGCTGCTGCTAGACTGATCTTCCTAGCAAGACGTTCATCGTCTGCTGATCTGCTCTACCAGTCCCTCCGTTGGTTGCCTGTATATTACCGCATTCAATATAAAATACTTCTATTCGCATATAAAGCTATTAACCATACGTCTCTTTACTTATCACAAAATATCTTCCATCTCGGCCACTCCGCTCTGTACAAGATTTGCGTCTCTCTTCTGCACGGTTCACTAGCTCCCATTCACTATTACAGGACTTTCATTGGGCTGCTCCCACCCTATGGAATGCCCTTCCAGGCCCGATAAGACTCTCCACTAGCCTCCAAACTTTCAAGCGTTCCTTGAAAACTCACCTCTTCAGGCAAGCCTATCATATTTAGGTTCCACACGCATAACCTTTTGAGGTATTATATAGCTTTTCTTCTGGACTTGCAACTTGGTGGGACTGCTATGCTATTACTGGTGTCAGTTCTTCTGTTTCCCTCCTATGTCCCTATAGATCACATGTCTTCAACCTGTGGCCCTCCAGATGTTGTAGAACTACATGTCCCAGCATGCCCTGACAGTTTTGGCATGCTCTCCTAGGAAAAAATGTGGCAATGCATGTTGGAACATGTAGTTTCACAACATCTGGAGGGCCACAGGTTGAAGAACCATGCTATAGATTGTGAGCTTGCAGCAAGGCCTTCTTGCTTCCAAGTCTGTCTGTTGTTACCCAGTTTGTTTTATCACTGTCTACAATTGTAAAGCGCAACAAAATCCTGCTGCGCTAAATAAGAAACTGTAAATAAGTTAAATGATCTGTCGCAAAGCACAAAACTTGTCTCCAATCTTTTTGATTACAGGACAAGTCCAAAAACAATTAAACAAATCCACTTGGACTTGGTTGCCATTTTGCCCTTTTTAAACATCATCAAGATTTTTTATTATTATTTTTTAAATGCAAGTAAATGACAATATGTTGCTTTAAAGGATCTACAAGATCAGTTGGAAGATATGATGGAGAATGCAAATGAAATCCAGGAATCGCTGAGCCGCAGCTATGGAACACCTGAGATTGATGAGGATGACCTTGAAGCCGGTAAGATGGGACAAACTAGTAAATTTTATATATTAAACTAATGCTGTATTCCTGCAAAGAAGCCAATTACAGGCCTCCCATACAATGATGAATCAGGTAACCCATCATTAGAGTGGACACTTATTATTGCATATTGGTTGGCTGTGAATATCCAAGTGTGGGGTCCAGTTTTCACTTCCCTACTCATGTCCCTAATTACAGAGCTTGATGCATTGGGAGATGAACTTTTGGCAGATGATGACAGCTCGTACTTGGATGAAGCAGCGTCTGCTCCAGCAATTCCTGAAGGAATCCCCAGTGACTCCAAAAATAAGGTACTTAATGAACTAGTTGTAATTTACTGGTCTCCTTTACCAAATACAAATAAGTGGAAAGAATAAGGGATCCTTGCCCATGGAATACAGCTGTCCACCTTGACAGGAGTGCACCATGACTCATGCTTACCATGATTAGACCGCTATAAATGGGTGAAGGTTATATATTTATTCCCAATGGAATTAAAGACTTTATAGGGCTACCTTTTTGTAATTACATGTAATTTTACATTGCTACCTGAAGTTAGTGTTACCAGTTTCTTATTTATCTGAGGAATAGTAATTGTAGTTCCAGCCTATTCTAACTCTTGTTCTTCTTCACAGGACGGTGTGTTAGTGGATGAATTTGGGCTACCACAAATCCCTGCTTCATAAATGTACATCTCCGTTAAAAAAAGCTGAAGTCAACAAAGTCAACTCGTCTATTTTTTCCAGAGGGATTTCTTGCCCTTCTTGCTTTGCATCTATATAACAAATTTACTTTTGTGGAGCAGAACAAAAACTCAAGAACTTGGATTTCAGATTTTAACTGTTGAATTCACTACATTTTTTCCGTTTTTTTTTCTTTGGAAAACAAAAACATCTCATGCACCTCTCTGACTTATGGATCTTGGCGGTAGAGATCTGCTCCCAATCAGTCCATAACCCCTGTACATGGATATTAACAGACAGATATGCGATCACCGTTCTATTTTCTTACAAGCATATCCTTTTATTCATCCTTTTATTTAAATATGCCTCTGTAGTTCTCTAAGGCCATTATAACATGAGATGTTAGGCCCTACAGTCTATCAAACTAACCATGTACTTTTACAGCTTCATACCCATAATTTAAAAGCTGTATTCTTGTATACTGTTTTGCATTTTGACTACTTATTTTGATCATTTAGTGGGGGGGAGGGGGGTGTTATGGTTTCCCAAGAAAGTCTTGGTATTTGGGGAATATAAAATGGTATAGGTATTGCTTGTCTTAAATAAGTAATTTAATAAAGAGAGAATGATTGCTGTAAGCTTTTTGTTTTATATTTCTTAAATGTTATTTTCTACAGAAGGAGCTGGGCTCTATGCAATTCTACATATAAATGTTGACTAAGAAAACTGTATTCTAACAAGCTCAAAAGGTTACAATGCAAACTATATTGAACAATATATAGAAAGCATTATTGCCAGTTGAGAACCTTAAAATAAGCATGTTCAGTTAGAAATGAGAATTCCAACATAACTAGTTAGCAAGGACCAAATGGTTACTTAATAGCTTCTGAAATGCTGTAGTAGATCAGGCTCACTTCCATCATGGGGGGTTTCTTAATTTATTTGCAGCCTTGATTACGCTAATAATTTCTGTATCTGGCAGATCAAGCTGGGCTCCAAATTTTAGAGTGGACCCCATACTTTAGATTTCTCTGTTTCCCACTGACACAAATATCACAGGTTATTGCACGTGAATCCAAGATTTCTGTCAGCTGAAACGCTTCAACCTGGGTCCAATGAAATTAAAATCCAACCCTGCTAAAGAGCAGAGTTTTTCCCATGAAGGATTAGGGTACTGCTCAGTGTAAATGGTGTATTCGGGTTAATGTGACCTGGGATCTGTTTACAGCATTGGAAGATCCTAAAAGTCATAATAGTGTAACCAATAACCATTCTAGGGATAGTTGTTTGCACATGTCAGGTCTGATTAACACTCCTATCAAGATGTCCCAAAAGTCTGTATGTAAAGAGGAGCTACTAGATCACCTTACAGTCATGCATGCTGGTCCACTGCATCGGTTTCCAAAATGACTCCTGAGGCCAAGCTTTGCTTCTGCTGCGTCGGCCAGGAGAAGATGCTTACCTTCTGCATACACAAGTATACTGGGTGAAAGGTTCGTTTTTCACTTACCCCATACTCAATCTTTGGCCTCTGATACCCTCTGCACTAACCATCACACTTTGCCTGTACTCGTCACCATCTTCTTGTCACCCGTTGCCTCTCCCCATCATACTATACATCTCCTTCTGTCACAAACTGCCTCTCCATTTTCCAGTATCTTTCCCCGTCTCTCACTGCCACACCCTCATACTCTCCCCTGCATTACTATGTCTCTCTCCAGTCACCCTCTTCCTCTCCAAGGCATCACCCTCTCCCTTTGAGCTATTCCATTGTTATGCTATGCCCGATTTTTTAGGAGTGTGTGCACCACCCCTTCCCCCAAGACATTCAGGAATATGGCAGCCTTTCTTGCTACAAGATCGAAAAACAGAAAACATCCCTCAAGATCTAAATTTTTTTTAGATCTTGAGGGAAGTTTTCACAGAGTATCTCTGTGTGAACCAGCAGCAGATAAAATATTTGGGGTTTACCTTACTAAGCAATACTATAATAATAATAATAATAATAATAATAATAATAATAATGATATTTCTCCTTCGGGAGACATTAGGGGCCACAGCGTTACAGTGGGTAGTAAGGCGATGGGAGAGCACCAGCACCCTAGAGGTTAAACTTGAACTGCCTCCCAGGCAGCCGGGCTCCTCCCCTCCTCTACTCCGCCTCTAGGCCAGGAAGCTCAGTTTTTTCGGGTGCTGGCAGGAGCCAGATGCACCTAATAGAGGGGCTGCTATTTAGCAGCCTAACTTGATTTTTATATTTTATTTTTCTTTTACACTGACTGCTGTCAGTGACAGAGCAGCAGCACTGGGGGTCTGCACAGACACCTGCACTGCTGCTCCATCACCCGGGTCCGGAGCTGCATCGCCACTCGAGGGTGGGGACCTGCAGCGGCCCCCGGGCACTGGGGAGCCACAGCCGCCACCGGACGCCGGGGACCTGACAAAAGGTAACGCGCTCCCCGCTGGGAGCGCGCGCGATTGCGCTTGCTGGGCATTGCGGCTGCAGCAGTTCGGTGGGGGGGACCGCCGACTGCGCTGACAAGCGGACGGCTGGTCCGCCACCTGCTCCCGCTGGACCACCAGGGAAACGGTTTGTGGGCAGCGGCGCCAGGTATGCGGGGCCGCCCGTAAGCGCCGGATCCCTGCCATTTTTACCGGCGCCGCATGTGGACACCTCCCTGGGGGCCATTTGTCAGCAGGGGGAGAAGGCTCCCCCCACATCAGCCTCTCCACCCGGGGACAGTAGGCAGGGAACTGTGTTTAACACACAGAGAGTTCCCGCCACTGAGATCCCTTCCTGCCTGCCTGCGACATGTGAGGAGGGACACGGAGGAGCTCCTAGCCACCCGGAGTTCCACTCCTTCACTGCCAGGTCATTTGGGCATGTCCCCCCTGTACCCCTCCTTCGGGATACTGTACAGTACTGTCCTCTGAAAGGAGCCTTGTGCCATTAATTGCATTGCCCTTGTATGCTGCATTGTTTGTTAACAGTTTAGCTGCCTGTCAGTTTAATCTGTGTTACACTGTACTATATGGCCATGTATTGCTGGTTAGGTCATGCTGACTTAACATGTGTGGAGGGACACCGAGAGCTTATCAAGCCAGTCTGGGGTTCCACTCCTTCACTGCCTGGGCTCCCCTGTAATAATCTCCTCCAGGAGTCAGGTTACAGAGCAGACAGAGTTCAATCTCTGGGCACAGCAGAGCCAAGTGCAACATTGTATCCTGTGAATTAACACCATCACTGCCTGTCGGAAGCATAAAGGACAGAGCGGATGGTGTAATGGTTAGCATTGCTGCATCACAGTGCAGAGGTCATGGGTTCGATTCCCAACATGACCCAGACTGTGCAGAGTTTATCTGCCTGTCAGATACAAGCTGGCTGTCAGATGCAGACTGCGTTGTCTGTACCATATAGACTGCCAGTATATCCACTGCACCTGTATATATAACTGCACTGTATGTCTATATCACTGCTTTGTATGTCTATTACAAGCTGGCTCAGATGCATACGGCATTGTCTGTACCGTATAGACTGCCGGTCTATATCACTGCAGCTGTCTATTGTATGTATATCACTGCACTGTCTATATCACTGCATTGTGGGCCTTATTCTGGTTGGAGCGGCCAAACGTGCGTACGTTCGCTATTAACGTACGCTAGCCGCACGCGGCCGTTGGGGTTAAGTCCACCCACAACTCAGCCGCATACGTACGGCCAGAAACAACGTAGAAGGGGAGTGGCGTACAAATGAGCGTACGCCAACGTACACGGACGGGCCAGCCCTTACACTCCGACAACTGGCGTACAACTGAGCGTACGCCGCCGTTTACGGACGTCTCTCGTCCGTCTTCCCACCGCCTTCTTGCGGAGATCTGAGCGTACGCCAGCTTGCACGGACGGGTCCCTATTGTTTACAATAGAAAAGTCAGCTTATGTCACCGCTCGTGAGAGTGAGCGTACGTCCGTGTACGCTGACATACCCTTCATATATATGGACCTGCAAATCTTGCCTTTCAACTATAATTATGAAAATTAATTAATTGATTGAATTAATTAATGTGCAAAATAGTGGTCATGGTCTTAAAACATTGCTGAAACATCCTTTGTAGGTGTTAGATGTGGTTTATGTTATTGTATCATAAATACAAAACCTATGTTTGTATTAGAGTGAACACGTTGACACATGTCGACTTGTGTAGATTGAGTGTGCTACTGTGTAAAGTCTATGAAAGCACGTAGTGAATGTGTCTAACTGTTTAGCAAATAGCTACCTTAGCATATATAAGCAGGTCTTAAAAAGATTCTTACCTTAAATTAAACAAACCTTTAAATGTCGAGAAGTATAGAAAGATAAGCTTCCAATGTGTTTGAGTGCTGTGTGTGGCTTGCAGGTAGTGAAATCATGGTTTGGACTTAATAGACTGCAGCATTGCTTATTACATTCAGGTGTATGTGTTTGAGTAGGAATCAGCGTTAATTAGCAAACTCAGGCGCACGCTGGCATGCGGTATCTGTAGGGGTGGTTTGAGTTGGCGGTTGGCGGCCGCCTGTTTTGTGTCCGAAATGAACGGTGCCTTAGTCGATCGTGCGGTAGTAGCACCGCTCATTTTTGGTGCACACCCCCGTGTACGCCCATATTTACGCCCATTTTCCCTCATTATTTCGGCCGCTCCCCTCTTCACGCCCCTATGCCGCCCCCAATACCCGTACACTCGCGTACAGGTTTTTTCGCACGTAGAGACCCGTCCGTAAGCGTTGGTGAGTGGTCGCGCCTGCGCATTAGCGAATGTACTCATGCGCAGATCATAAAAAAACCCGGGACGTACGCGTACGGCCCGGCCGCTCCAACCAGAATAAGGCCCTGTATGTATATCACAGGCTGGCTGTGCACTGTGTAACACTATCACTGCCTGTCAGAAAGGCTGCCTGAGGTGCAGCGAGCTCGCCCCACACAGGCAGAGAACCGAAATGATTGCTATATGTGCCTAGTAGCTTACTGCGTACTGTAGGGGCAGCACGGATGGTGTGATGGTTGGCATTGCTTCTTCACAGCGCTATGGTCATTTCCCAAATATGACTCTAGCTGTGCAGAGTTTGTGTGTTCCCCCCCGTGTTTGAGTGGGTTTACTCCGGGTACTCCGATTTCCTCCCGCAATCCAAAATATGAAACTATTAGCCGTACATATGGGCTAAATGTCTACGCCACCACATGGTGTACATAGTACCAGCTTACTGTGTATAGCTTGAACACTATCTCTGTGAGAATACTGTGTAGCGGTACCATATATGCTACCCGCCTATTCTATGGCATTGTATGCCTTCTATACTTGTAGTACATTGTCTGACCTGTGCCTTTAGCTGCCGGTTCACAGTGCTATAATACTGCAACGTCTTCCAGGGGCACCAGTCCCAGTGACTGGGGCTGTGGCGCTGATGTCTTGTACATCCTGTAATGCTGGCCTATGCCCGCATTAGACTAGTACAGGACGGCTTATGCGCAGGCTGCTACAATGCGTGGGCGATGCCCACAGGTACAGCCTCCTCTCAGGAGACTGCTTGGGGTTGCCGGTGCAGCTAGTAGACAAGTTCTTATCTGCACCGCCCCTGCAGCCTTGGATTGGCATCATCCCTTGGGTGAGTGCTTATCTGCCTCCGGACAAGGTCCCCAGAAATGCCGTCCCCAACCTTGGCGGGTGTAGCTCTCCGCACAGTGGAAGCGCTCCATACCCGCAGCTAGACGTGGATACCCCCGTCATCCACACTCCTCCGTCAGCAACAAAGGAGGACACCTGGGATTAGTATTCTCTAAAGGGGACCGCCGACGACGGTATGGAAGATGGGGGGCCTGTGATAAGGTGAATCCCCCACTTCGTCTTGAAGTGCCGACCTTGGTCTCGGCTCTCAACTAGGTCCTTACCTTAAATGACCCCGCTGAGCCGCCTACACCTTTGGGAGTCTCCCTAGGTGTATTCTGGGTTTATTCCGTAAATCAGTGAACTTGACTAAGGTCATTGGTTTAGAGATTCCTAACCTTTTACCCCGTTCCACAGGAGGACATAGTCCCCTGGGAGACTGTCCCTAAAGTGGACGCACTCCTGCCCCAGGCATCTGTTTGGGTGGCTAAGGCCTTAGTTGCGTGAGCAACTTCTCTCACAGCGGACGCTGCATAAGGGGTGCCGGAGAAAACCCTGCTTCCTCTATTGAGCATCACGTGACACTTTACCTGGGGGTGGTGGCTCTGGAAATTACACCACTCGCCTCCAGAGGGTCACCTTCAGCCATAGCTGCACACACAGACCGGTGTCTGCGCTTTTGGAAGGCCCAAACTCAAAGTCCCTTTAAGGGTTCCTTCTTATTTGGGCCAGAGCCAGATATGAGGGCCGGTTTAGATTCTATTCGGCAGAGGATATACCTTCTGGGGGATTGCCATCTGACTCTACAGTCCAGGATCAGACATCTCTTCTTCCCCTGGTGGGTGTCTGTGCATGCCTGCAGGGGGGCCCTGGGGTTGGTGGTATCGGCCTTCGCATTGGCCGAATAGGCTCAGTTCCATTCCCTCCCTGTACAGGGGAAGATACTCTCCAGGCGGTTGGGACCCTATCACAATATCTGGGCCCAGAAGTTCGCCTGGTCTCCAGCAGGCCCCCCCCCCTTTTTCCTGGTGGGGACGGGACCTCACTACTGGATCCACTAGCAGACACTCATAGCCACGCATGCTAGCCCTCCGTGTTTGGAGGGTGGTCACTTCCCAGAGGTCGTTCCATGGTATCTGGACCACTCTGGTGGCCCAGCTCTTCATCATCGTCCTCAAACTGAAGAAATCTTCCGGGCAGTCTGCCTGGCGGAACCCTAACTTAGGGGTTGCCCGGTGCAGGTCCAGTCGGACATTGCTACAAGGGTGGCTTAGGTTAACCACCAGGGTGGCACTCATTGTCAGCCCACTATGGCGGAAGCATCCTGCATCTTTCAGAGATGATCCCTGCTCTTTCAGCAATCTTTATCCCGGTAGTCCTGAATTGGGTGGCGGTCTTCCTTGGCCGTCAGACCATGGATGCCGACGATTTGACCCTCCATCGGGAGGTGTTTCAGATGATGGAACAATGGTGGGGCCCAACCGAGGTGGCCTTGATGGACTCTCGCCATACCCTCAAACCACCACTGTGCGGGTTTAGAGGGGGGCTTACCTGGTAGATGCCCTGGCACTCCGTGGCCGTACACACTGATGGCGCCTTTCCGCCGCTTTTCCTCCTTTTGCGAATGTATCGCAAACTGAAGCCAGAGGGCGGCACGATGAGTCTGGTTGCTCCACCTTGGCCCAGACGAATCGGGTGTTTGGATCTGCAGTCCCTGACAGTAGCCCCTCCTATTCGCTTACCCCTGGGCACAGGCCGGCTCTCTCAGGGTCCGCCTCTCTCTCTCGACTTTGAGGCACCTGGCTTTGACGGGATGGCTGTTGAGACCTCCCGGGTAAAAGGCCCAGTGGGTTTTACTCAAGAGTGACCTCCACTATGCACAGGGCGAGGAAACCTTTCTAGACGGGGGTGTACCATCGCATATGGAGGGCTTCCTTTTCCTGGTGCGAATGCTACGCTTCAGATTCCGGGACTTACTGCCTGGCTAGGGTTCTGCCCTTCTTGCAAAAGGGTCTGGAGGCTGGGTTGCATTTCTCATCTTTAAAGGTTCAGATTTCGGCCTTGTACAGAGTGGCCCTGTCGACGGATGTCTGCACATTCCTGCAGGGTGTCTTCCATATCCAGCCTCCCTTTGTTACCCCGGTCGCCCCAGGGGATCTCTCTAATCCTGTCGGCTTCAGGGCCCACCTGTTGTGCCCTTGCGGTCGGTGGACCTGTGTTGACTTGCCTGGAAGATCATTTTCTTGTGGCGATAGATTTGGCCAGGGGAGTCTCTGACACGTCAGCTCTGTCCCGTAAGTCCTTTATTCTTGGTCTTTCGTTCTAACCTGGCGGTTCTTCCTACCGTCCCTTCTCACCTACCTTAGGTGGTGTCCAGCTTTCAGGTCAACCAGGACATTATGGTTCCGGCATTTGGACAGTCTGTTGTTACTACGGCTTGGTCCTCTTTGGACGTTGTCCGGCCGGGGCGCATCTATGTGCACTGTTCTAGGCTGTTGCACTAGTCAGACTCTCTCTCTTTGTACTATATGGTGTTCGGATGAGAGGGTGGCCCGCCTCTACGCAAACTACTGCCCGCTGGAGTCGCTCTGGCAGGCATATTTGGACACCTCCCTCCCGGTTCCGGCGGGGATTCAGGCACATTCCATTAGGTCTGTGGAGGTGTCCTGGGCTGTAAGAGGCAGTGCTAAAGTTGAGCAAATTTGCAGGGCGGCGACTTGGTCGTCCGCCATTACTGTCTTGCGTTTTTGCGCTTTTGACACGTTTGTCTTCCAGGACTCGGCCTTCGGCCAGAGTGTGTTGGCTGCGGCACAGGTGCGTCCCCACCCATAGGTGGCTGCTTTAGGACGTCCCACTGTAACGCTGTGGCCCCTGATGTCTCCCGAAGGAGAAAATGAGATTTATGTCTTACCTGGTAAATCTCTTTCTTCGAGGACATCAGGGGCCACAGGGATCCCTCCCTGCCGCGCCTGCTTTACTTCCGTTACGGTTAAGTTATGATTATGTTATATTATCCCTCGGTTGAGGGTACTAACATGTTCAGAATGTGTTTCTGTGCGGTGCTTCTCTTCCTTCTATCTTGTCTCCTGCCTTGGCTTGTTAAAAAACTGAGCTTCCTGGCCTAGAGGCGGGGTAGAGGAGGGGAGGAGCCCGGCTGCCTGGGAGGCAGTTCAAGTTTAACCTCTAGGGTGCTGGTGCTCTCCCATCTCCTTACTACCCACTGTAACGCTGTGGCCCCTGATGTCCTCGAAGAAAGAGATTTACCAGGTAAGACATAAATCTCATTTTATATAGCACTTTTCTCCCAGGCTAACCATCCTAAGCTTGTAGAGCAGTTCAAAATGTACATACACCTGAAGCTCTTGGATTGGCCAGATCAATGCCAGCAAAATTAATTTGTTGCCGCAGCTCATTTATTCCAAATACTAAAGTTACCCCATATGTATTTGAATGTTTGCAGTACATCATAAAATAATTTGTTTTGTCCCGTTAGACTTACAGAGTAGATAGAGGGTGAGGTTCACACAGGTTTTAGTAGTGATATAGTATATTTAATATTTTTTTAACCAATGTAATGGTTTGTGTAAAAATCACCCTACCTTACATTATTGGTGCTCCCAGTGGATTAATTGTAAAGAATACAATGGAGGGAAAAAGCCTTTTCTGGCCAGCTGGAAAATAAGATTTTAAAGTCCATTTGATGCCTTTTTTGGGGGCACTCTTGCTTTTGACAAGTTGGGTGATTCAAAACATAACTTTTAATGGATTATATTAGAAGTTATTTTTTAATCATCTAACTTGACAACTTGAGTGCCCCCAAAAAATGCAGCAAATTGTCTTTAAAACCTAAATCCTAGGTCAGGGGTTCTCAACCTTGGTCCTCAGGAATCCACACAGTTCACGTTCTCCAGGACAGAAGGCAGGTGCATTCATTACTCATGAACACATTTTAAAAGATCCACAGCTAATTATTTTACTTGTGATTCAGGGAGGAGACCTGCAAAACATGCTGTTATTAGGATCATCATAGATTGGTTCCCATATGAATGAACACGTTTCTAAACAAACGTCACTGTCCTAACCTAGGTCATCCTCTCACACCATGGTTAATCTGGCTAAATCATCACCCACCCATACTGCTGCCAGTGCATTCCCTGTTCCGAGTACATGGGACTGGGTGCTGCCCAATACAAACATGGCAATTCTTATCACTGCTATTATGCCCAACACTTATGAGAAATTGACTTACCTATGTTAATTTTTTATGAAAAATTCTGCCAATTCTTGCCAAAAATTGAGACATTTGGCTAGCTTACTGTCTAGGCTTGATAACAGCGCAGAATCCAAATAAGACTGGAACCTATCCTGTCTCATGTATCGGATTGCGCTAATTACTTAAACTTAGTGGAACAATTAGTGATTTAGAGAATACTGTCCATACTCTGCAGTCCTCATCTACCACTGCAGCAGCTTCTTACCAGTCTTTGCTTGAAAGTGTCACAATACCTGAAACATTTTGCAGATTGTATCCATTCCTGAAAAATCTGCAGCTAAACCTTATTTTATTATTTGAATATGGTTATTACTGCTCTGAATCTCCAATCTGAGCTGTAATTCCACAAATTGAAAGAGCACACTGTATTGTCCCAGAAAGGGAGGCAGGATGTGGTGCGCTCTCCAAGTTATTGGCAATTGGATGGTCAAGCGAGCCAAGAATGGATCTCTAATGATTTGAGAATCCTCAGATTCTTCTTTTCAAAGGTTGACCCAGAAACTAAAGAAATTCTCAGTGTGCAAGGATCTAGTGGACAGTAACAAGCGTTTTGCCATTTTGTATTCTGATAAGTTGAAAATTATTGACAGTGGGAAGATATTATATTTTTGATGATCCTGGGGAAGCTCGATCACATATTATCCCATGAAGTCCATCTAGGGGTCACCTTCCCATGCTCATCCGTGATGTAGAGGTGATTGTTTCTTTTATGACTAGAATTGGATTTTAACTGCTGGTTAATAATCATTGAGGTATTCAGTTTACAAATTTTCTTTTTTTACTTAAAAATGTATTTTATTTTGCTCGTAAGATTGTACTCACATTTTGGTTTGATGTTTAAAATTGTTCATACAATACTTCACATTTCATTAAGCTTCCGAATCTCCTCAATCTCTGGACTTGCCAGCATGGCTTGAATGCATGTTTTTTTGGGATGGAAAACTGTGTGTGTGTGTGTGTGTGTGTGTGTATGTATATGTATATATATCACGTGCATAAAATAGCGTCACTCCAGGAACTTTGTGAAAAATGCTTTTACTGTTAGTCTACAGTGTTTCAGGCCGGAGTCACTCTAACATTTTCAGCACTGCACGGCGGCAGTAATCAAATAAAGGAAATGACACTGGTATAGTGTAAATCAACGTTTCGGGCGGGTAGCCCTTTATCAAGACATAACAAGTGATACAAAAGTACTTGCATATATAGAAGACAAACTGCCAAATCACTCAGTGTCACCACCACCCGTGCTGGCCCCCGGCGGGGAACTGATGACGTCACTGGCGCTCCTGCACCAGCATGTCCTGACTCACCAGGGACGTGTGTCAATCACTGTGTCCCTGGTAACCAAAGTGACATATAGATAAAGAAGGAATGTACAGAGACTTACCACTGTGTAAAAACACCATGTGTCTATGTGTGGGGTGAAGGAGTTGGGCTGATCACAGGGTGCATACATGGGCATGGGGAGTCTAATGTATATGAATGTATCAGCGCCATGGATGGTAACATAATAACAATAAAGGGGTCTGTTGTAACATCCAGTCCATGGGTGGCTGTGTTTATGTATTAACAAGCTGCTGGTCAAGGTGCTGAATGTAAGGAAAGGTTGAGTTCCTACGTGCCGGCACAGCTATGAGGTGCTGATTGTGTGCAAGTGCTGTTGTGTGGTGGCTATTGCATGAGTACTGGAAACGTGCGGCAGGCAACTTCACAAAGTGGTGCCTGAGTGTGGGCTAAGTGGGGTGTTGGATATGTGTGTATGGAGAGTGTGTGTATATGGGGTTTATTCTAGTTCATTCTTTCTGACAAAAGCCTTCTTAGATGGACAAAACCATGTGCACTGCAGGGGGGCAGATGTAACATGTGCAGAGAGAATTAGATTTGGGTGAGTTATTTTGTTTCTGTGCAGGGAAAATACTGACTGCATGATTTTACACTTCAATATAGATCTCACTTTGAAGAAAAACCCCACCCAAATCTAATTCTCTCTGCACAAGTTACATCTGCCCCACCCGCAGTGCACATGGTTTTGTCCATCTAAGAAGGATTTTGTCAGAAAGAATCGACTAGAATAACCCCCCTATGTGAGATGTGCAAACTACTAGTGAGGCTGTGTACCTAATGGAGGTAAATACAAATTAGTGTGTGCGGGTGAACTGTATAAACTCGTGCGTGACTGTGAGCTAAGGGCCCGAGTGTGTGTGTGGTATTGAAGTGCTTATGCCGGGGGCAGGTGTTCAAAGATGCAAGGGAATATGTACAAGAAATAACAACAACACTGAAGCAGAACGTGTGCTGGTCCCACTAGGTCCAGACAGCGTAATAATATTATGGCTCGTAGGCCCTCCGAGCTCAAAAAAGCTGGGACAACCGGGGAAATACCGCTAAGTTACAGCTTTATGTGACCGCATAGCATATGACAACTGCCGGTTGGCATAAGTTATGCTCCTGTGTCAAATCACAGGCATAGCTATGTAAGTAGATGCTTCAGTGTCCAATTGCTGGGCAAGTTGATGCTTCAGTGTCCAATAAGTTATGCTGCAGTGTTCAATCACAGGCGTATCAATATATGGCTGCTAAACAAATAGCAACCGATTCTGGGGTCTGGTAATCACTCATAACAGGTGTCGATCATCCTGTACCTGTTGTCTGTTTAAAGGCACGGCGCCAAAAAGTTAAGCTATGTGGGAGATTTACAGAAAACAACACATTGGAAGCATTTAATTAAGTCCAGTTAAGGGTTGTACAGTATCCAAAGTGTGTATCCAATTGGATTCCAGTTTCAACAGGGCTTTGCCGCTGTCGCCCCCTCTGAGATTGGGGGGGATGCAGTCAATCCTCTTATAGCGGATGCTAGGCAGGCTATGTTGGTGGGCTTTCCAATGCCTAACAACCGGTTGGTCAGAGCCTTTGGTACCTAATGCGGCCCTGGTGCTTGATTTTTTTTTTTTTCAAAAACATTTTTATTTGGTTTTGTCGGAGCACAGGTAAATAACAAACTGTTAACAGTAGAAATCTCGCCTTGCATGTGAACATCATGTATTCAAAATATACTGTCTCTTCACACACGAGCATGATAAACATAAAATAAAACTAGACAGTTTAACAAGATATGTTGTTCGGTGTCTTCTGTGTTCTTCTCATAAAACATATCGTGGCATACAAGTATATGTCCTAATAACAACATGCCCTTAATTAAATTACCCAACTCAAACTCCCTGCCCTCTTACCTAAATCCCCCCCCCCCCCCCCCCACACATCAGGTCCTGAGTGCAACTTATTCTCTACTAATAGATCTGGTCAAGTACCATGTTGTGCCTTCGTATAACGAGTAAATACGTTGTTGTGTTTCCTCATCCAGTGAGTCTATGTATACCCCCCATTTATGTACAAAACCTTTGACCCCCTGTTCTATATGTGGGATTGTGGATCGCCTGTCTAGATGAAGGATATCTAATAAACTTTGCTTTACTGAATGCAGAAATGGTGGAGAGGGCAGCGTCCAGCTCCTTAGTATCGTTTTCCGTGCTACCGTCACCACCAGAGTGAGAAAGGGCCTAAGTTCGGTTTTCCTGCCCTGCAGGTTCCAGTTTGTGAAATCTGTGCATAACATTGCCAGAGGGTCCTTGGTCAGGTGTAAATGACATATTCCATTTATAAATCCCATTACCTTATCCCAAAATTTTCTGATGCGTCCACAATCCCACATACTATGAAAGAAGTCCGCCCCCATGCCCTTACATTTCAGACACCTTCCCGATTCTCCTGGCACAAAGTGTTTCCTCTGCGCCTGGGATATATAGGCCCTGTGCAGGGTCTTAATGTGAACCTCTTGCAATTGGGCAGATTTGAGTATTTTTAAGGTCTTTTCCATCGGTTTCATAAAGGTCTTAGCTTCTACAATACTCGGTATGTCTTTTTGCCATGCTGTGACTGCATCAGTCCAAATTTTATCCGGCATTGCCGGCAAAAGGTCACTATATATATATTTCAATCTGAACGGTCCAGTTGTGCTGAGTACAAATATCGAGTGTAGAATATCTGGAAGTTCGGGATTTAACATGGGGGGTGGTAGCGATTGCGCATAGTGGCGCACTTGGAAATACATAAACATATCACTGTTGGGTATCATGTATTTATCTTTAAGGTCTTGGAAAGACATTACTTTTCCCCCGGGATCAAATACATCCTTAATAGATATTATTCCTTTTTCTGCCCATCTACGATAACCTGCCGAAGCAGTTCCTGCAGGGAAGACTGGGTTGCCCAACAATGGAGCGAATTTGGTGACAGTGTGATTTCGTCTTAATTTTTTATTGATATCTACCCATACCCTAAAGGTATCAGCAAACATTATGTTGTTCAAGACCCCTGAAGGAAGTATATTCTTTGGCATATGAAGCAGTGCTGCTAGAGCATGCGGGGCTACCAACTCTCCCTCCAGAGCCCTGTGGGTATATAGCTGACTGTTCAACAGCCAGTCCAGGATATAGCGTAGAAATACTGACTGGGTGAATGCCACAATGTTTGGAACCCCCAACCCCCCCTCCGACTTTCTGGTAAATGTCTTATGTCTTGCCATACGTGGCTTCTTTCCCTGCCACAGAAATTGAAAGAAACTTTTATTTAATCTAACCATGTCCTTCCCCGTTAGTTTTATAGGTAGCATCTGGATGCAATAAGAAATTTTTGGAAATATTATGGACTGTAGGGCAGCCGCCCTACCCATCATAGATAGGGGTACATTATTCCAATTGCCTAGTATATTTATAATTTTGTCAACAATGGGGGTGAAATTTAACTGGTATAGTTTAGACAGGTCTCCCGGTATCTGGATTCCTAGGTATTTAATTGATTCTGTAGTGACCCTGAATTGGCTGAGGGTCGAGGGCATCCCCTGAGGTGTTCCCCGCTTCCCTATCCACAAGATCTCGGACTTACTTACATTGACTGTATATCCCGCAAATGATCTGAAGGATTCGATTACATTGATTATCGCTGGCATGGATGTTTCTAGGTCAGAGGCAAATAGGAGCATGTCGTCAGCAAAAAGACAAATCTTTGCCTCCGTGGTGCCTACTCCTATTCCCTTGTACTCCTGGCATTTTCGTAATGCAATAGCCAATGGCTCTAGTGCCAGAGCAAACAAGAGGGGTGACAGGGGGCATCCCTGTCTAGTCCCCCTCTGTATTTCAAAATGGGCAGAAAGATATCCATTGCAAGCTATCTGGGTGCGCGGGTGCCAGTACAAGTTTTTAAGGAGGTCTATAAAAGGTGATGGAAACCCAAAACGGTTAAGTGTTTCGAATAGATGATCCCAGGTGACCATATCAAACGCTTTTTCAGCATCCATAGATATAATTGCCTGGTCACCTGGGTTCTCCCTTCCCTTTACTCCCTGAATCACTGCTAATACCTTGCGGACATTTATTGCGGAGTGCCTGCCGCATATGAATCCCATTTGGTCCGGGTCAATCACTGTTGGCAAGATGTATTTTAGCCTTTCCGCCATGATTTTGGTCAATAGTTTGTAGTCTACGTTAAGTAGGGATATCGGTCTATATGATCCCGGGTCTTCCATATCCCTACCCGGTTTGGGTAGCACTTTAACCACTGCCGAATTAAAGTATAATGGCACCCGCGCACCGGAGATGATAGCATTGAACACTTTGGTTAATGTCTCCCCCACCTTTGGGGCTAGGATCTTATAGAATTCCCCCGAAAACCCGTCTGGGCCTGGCGCCTTTAGGGGCTTTAGCATGCCGATGGCTTGCTTGACTTCTTCTTCAGTGATAGGGGCGCTAATACGTTCCCTATGTAAGTCCGAGATCTCGGGTATGTCCACTGAACCCCAGAATCCCTCCTTTTTGGCCTGATTAATATTATCTTGGCTGTACAGTTTAGTATAGAATTTGTTGAATATTTCCAAAATTTCACTGCCTTTGTGCGTCAGTTTATTTTCGGGGGACCTAAGGGAGGTGACTACCGCTGATGGTCTGGATCCCCTAAGCAGGTTGGCCAGGTACCGCCCCGTTTTGTTGCCATTATTATAGAACTGGAAGTTGGAATTGGAAATATTTTTAGTGGCTTCTGCCGCTAGGATTGAATCAAATTGGGATCTAGCTTGTATATATTTCTGTTTATCAACGTCTGAATGGGATCTTTTAAATTGGGCAAAGGAAGTTGTCAGTTCTTCTTGGGCTTTTAGGACCAGGGCAGCCCTGTCCCTGCGGTGTTTACCTACATATGACATAATTTCCCCCCGAAGTACTGCCTTCGCAGCCTGCCACAGTACCAATGGGTCTAAGTCTTGACCATTATTGTTATGGTAAAACTCCCCCCATTTTGCCTCGAGCATATTGCGAAACCTGGTGGAGGAAGACAGATATGCCGGGAAGCGCCATTGGCGATGAGTCCCAGTGTCTACCGAGGTGGCTATGTCACACCATATCAGCGAGTGATCCGATATACAGACCGGCTCAATGCCCGCGTCTAAGATGTGAGACAGCATGGAGGAAGCAGTGAGCACATAATCGATACGGGACATGGTACCATGTGCGGCTGATAAGCAAGTGTAGTCATTATCTGTCGGGTATAGTAGTCTCCAACAGTCCACCAGATGTAACTGTTCTGTAATGTATTTAATATCTATTTTTGGTGGAGAGGGTAGTCTTCTAGGGCATGACGAGCGGTCCAGTACCTGGTTGGCCACCATGTTAAAGTCTCCTCCTATAATCAAAGGAGTATCCGAGTAGGGGTACAACTTGGACATAAGTTTACGATAAAACTGTCTAGAGGAGGAATTGGGGGCATATATGTTACATATAGTATACTCCTTATTGTGGACCTGTATTTTAAGAATGAGCACCCTGCCTTCCGTGTCAGTGTAAATTGGAGTAAGTTTGGCGTTCAGGGAGGCCTTCACAAGGACAGCCACCCCTCTGGCCTTTGACCCAAAGGAAGCCGAAGCTGCCACAACATATCCCATTGACCCAAGTTTGGCATGTTCCCTGTCAGTGAGGTGAGTCTCCTGTAACAGGGCGATGTCCGCCTTTTGTTTTTTAAGGTAGATAATAATCTTCTTACGTTTTATAGGAGAGTTCACTCCACCCACGTTCCATGAGCACAACCTTAGTACTGACATCTTATAACATTTCTAACATTTGTCTGTACCATTGCCCCAGGACCTGCAAATCTACCCGCCTGTACCTCCCCCCTCCCCCTCCCCTCCCCACAAACAAAATTAACATTAAACATTAAACAAACCGGGACCTCGATGAGATCAAGGTCATAACGTGAACAACCAAACAGGAGAAAGTCTTTCTCCTCGGCAACAATTTGCCTAATACTAGACCTCCGGAGGTAAAGGCCCCTCTCAGGGCTCATCTCTCTCGCGCTGATTCTCCCGGAGTAGCAAGACGGGCTGGCACCCCATTATATACTCTGAAATCTTTCAACTCCTAAGAATAGAATATATTATGACAGGACTCATATATTAAACCTGTTTAGAGGGATCCGCCAGATCAATTGTCCCTCAGGGAGCAGGAAGGGCCCTGCATAGATCCTGCGGCCCCACCATAGTCCCAAAGTCCAGCACTCTGACTTCCCCTCCAATTGGTGTGTCTTGCGGTGAAGTGTAGCAGACCTACCCCGTAAGGAGGCACGTTGTGAATGGGGGGTATACTTATCAGACAGTCATGAGTCCTTTTGTCTTAAACTTGTATGGTAATAAGTTGTGGATTCCCACGGTTAAGTCCCCTTGTTATTACTCCCTCGAAGGGCTGCGGTTTACTCCTTCATCCAAATATGCCTGGGCATCACCCGGTGTAGAGAAATCTTTAGTCGACCCATCCTCAAACAGGCGCAGTCTGGCCGGGTATATTAGTGCAAAGTTTTTATTATCTTTTATCAGTTGGGAGCATATCACTGAGAATTCTCTCCTGGCCCTAGTGACCTCCGCTGAATAATCCTGGAACAAATGCAGCTTATGGGTGTCCCACACTAGGCCTTTAATCTTGCGTGATGCCGCCCAGAGTAGCTCCTTATGGAGGTAGTTGAGTGTTCTAAATATGACCACCCTGGGCCTGGCATTGGTTCCCTCCATTTCTGGACCCAGACGGTGGGCTCTTTCCACTACCATGTCCGTGCAATCAACGGCTACATCTAAGAGATCGGGCAGGGTATTCCTTATAAAATGCTGCAGCGCCTGTCCTCTTACTGATTTAGGCAGCCCCACCAGCCTTAAGTTATTCCTTCTAGACCTATTTTCCAGGTCGTCTATTTTGTTAGACATCATGTGGCAGGTTTTCTGGAGGGCTGTATTATGTGTTTTCAGCTCCTGCACCTCATGGAACATAGCCCCAATTTGTGATTCATTCTGGGAGACACGCTGAGTGAGTTGTGTTAAGTGTCCCTTAAGCTCCTCAATGGAGGCTTTAAATGTGTCTGCCTGCTGCTGAAACAAGGGAGTGATAGTGTCTTTGATAGCTCTTACCATGTCCTGGTATGTAGCTGGATCAGCAGCCCGGCTTGTTGTGTCTCCCCTCTCCTCCTGAGGCGATTCAGCGGTAGAGAGGCTATGGGTGCAGGGCTCAGGTGTCTGCAAGTGCTGTGCTGGCGTCCGTGGGCTGGCTGGGTCTGTTTTCCCAGGTCTGGGAGGCTTTGCACTTGCGGCCGCCATCTTAGATTTTTGCTGACTCGTGCAGCGTGTCTGCTGGCGTCCTGGCATTGGAGAGAGGAATCTCTCCATGCAGCGGGCGGTGGTCCGGAGGCTGTGGGGGAGCTTCCCCGTGAGTGAGACCGCTCAGCGGTGGTGCTGGGGTGCCGCCCGATTCACCACTCCACGGAGCTGTGTCTCCTTGCGGCTTCTCACATGCCCGCCGGAACCGGAAGTCTCCCCTGGTGCTTGATTTATGTAGGGCGATCCGTTCCTTGAATTGCCTTATCGTTTTTCTAATGTACAGGAGTCTGCAGGGGCACTTGATGTCATACACCACGTATGTGCTACTGCAAATCAAGGGATGTTTTATGGGGATGCGCACTCTAGTCCTGGGATGAAGAAAAGAGTCTCCCGTTTCCAACCCACCGCATGTCACGCATTTGAGGCCCCTTTAATTGCCATTTTTTCCTTTTAGAAATGTTGGCGGTGGTGCTTCCTTCATGTCTGAAATGTCATTGTGTACCACTATTTATTTTATGTTTTTGCTGCGTTTGTAGGCTGGCATCAGGGTGGTATCGTTTAAGCTGTTGAGATGTGGATCCATTGTGATCAAAGGCCAAAATTGTTTGGCCGTTTTGACCAATTCTGCACTGGCTGTCGAATAACATTGGGACCAAATTATTCTGGGCCAATACTTTGCTTTTGGTGTTTTGAAGGAGCTTGCGGGGATAGCCTCTTGCTGCAAATTTTTTGGACATGTTCACTATTTCGGACTGAATTATCTTCTGAGCAGATCCTCTTAGCTCTCAGGAACTGGGAGTAAGGTAAACTCCATTTGTACGCGGGTGGATGGAAACTGCTGCCCAACAGTGCAGTGTTCCTATCAGTCGGTTTGTGATAGACCGATGTTTCCAGGCTTAAGTCTGCTGTCAAAGTAATTAGAACGTCAAGAATTCATCGTGAACTTAATGTCGGCATCTCTGCTATTGATGTCTTCCATGCAGCTGTTGAAGCTCTCTTGTGTGCCTTCCCATAGGACAATGATATTGTCTATGTACCTGTAATATAGCTTAATGTTGCTAGCAATTTCAGGCTGTGAGAAGAACAGAACGTTATTCAACTCATACATTCATACATGAAGATGTTGGCGAGGCTGGGGGCGACACAAGATCCCATCGCAACACCTGACAGTTGAATATAGTATTTATTGTCAAAAAGAACGTAGTTGTTTAACAGTACTTGGTTGAGCAGGTTGATGAAAAAGTCGATGTCTGGGCCACTGTCATGTACAGCTCTTCTCACAGCTGCTATCCCTCTGGTAAGTGGGATGCTGGTGTACAGTAATATGACATCTATGGTACAAAGTAGCCATCTCTTAGACAGTGGGGAAATGTCACGTAGCAAGATAAGTAGTGCAGTGGTGTCTTTTAGGTAAGTACGCTGCTTGTGTACTATTGGTTGGAGGAAGAGGTCCAGAAACTGAGCTGCAGTGTAGCAGAGTGAATCTCTTGCCGCAATAATAGGTCGTCCGGGTGGATTCACTGGGTCCTTGTGTAGCTTCCGCAAGGTGTAAAGGATGGGGACCTTAGGAAATTCTGTGGTTAAGATGTTGCGAATGTTGTCAGGAATAAAGTTGGTGGCAACAGATTCAGCTAGAAATTGGTTGAATTTGCGCTTAAAGACTGTAGTCGGATCGGTCGGTAGTCTGCGATAAGTGTTGGTGTCGCTCAATTGTCTGTATACTTCATGCTTATAGGCTGACAAGTCTTGCACCACTATTCCTCCACCTTTGTCAGCCGTTCTTATAACGATGTCGTTGTAGCCGCCCAGGGACTTTATTGATGATTGTTCAATCTTGGTTATATTGCTCTGGGATTTAAAGCCCTTAGAGTGTATCTCTGTGATCTTGCGAACTAATAGTCCCAGGAAGCTTTTGATGGATAGATTGGTGGAGGCTGGGTCGAACGTGCTGGCTTTCGAGTGGACCTTTATAAATTGGGCCGCAAACTAAGACTCCGTGAGTACTTCAATGACATGACTTCAAGTTCCACAGCTCCTACCCCCCCTGACGAAAGCCAGCACGTTCGACCCATAACTTATTGGACACTGCAGCATCAACTTGCCCAGCAATTGGACACTGAAGCATCTACTTACATAGCTATGCCTGTGATTTTACACAGAAGCATAACTTATGCCAACCGGCAGTTGTCATATGCTATGCGGTCACATAAAGCTGTAACTTAGCGGTATTTCCCCGGTTGTCCGCAGTTACCCAGCTTTTTTGAGCTCGGGGGGCCTCCGAGCCGTGATATTATTACGCTGTCTGGACCTAGTGGGACCAGCACACGTTCTGCTTCAGTGTTGTTGTTATTTCTTGTATATATTCCCTTTTATCTTTGAACACCTGCCCCTGGCATAAGCACTTCAATACCACACACACAGGGGCCCTTAGCTCACAGTCACGCACGAGTTAATATAGTTCACCCGCACACACTAATTTGTATTTACCTCCATTAGGTACACAGCCTTACTAGTAGTTTGCACATCTCACATATACACACACTATCCATACACACATATCCAACACCCCACTTAGCCCACACTCAGGCACCACTTTGTGAAGTTGCCTGCCGCACGTTTCCAGTACTCATGCAATAGCCACCACATGACAGCACTTGCACACAATCAGCACCTTGCATAGCTGTGCCGGCACGCAGGAACTCAACCTTTCCTTACATTCAGCACCTTGACCAGCGGCTTGTTAATACATACACACAGCCACCCGTGGACTGGATGTTACAACAGACCCCTTTATTGTTATTATGTTACCATCCATGGCGCTGATACATTCATATACATTAGACTCCCCATGCCCATGTATGCACCCTGTGATCAGCCCAACTCCTTCACCCCACACATAGACACATGGTGTTTTTACATAGTGGTAAGTCTCTGTACATTCCTTCTTTATCTATATGTCACTTTGGTTACCAGGGACACAGTGATTGACACACGCCCCCTGGTAAATCAGGACACGCTGGTGCAGGAGCGCCAGTGACGTCATCAGTTCCCCGCCGGGGGCCAGCACGGGTGGTGGTGACACTGAGTGATTTGGCAGTTTGTCTTCTATATATGTAATAGGGCGGAGTGAAAAAAATGAAATTGAGAAATTCAAAATCAGCTAGTGTGGAAAAGTTGTGACTTGACTTGAATAAAAGCATTTTGATCTGAGTCAACATCTTCTGTTCTGGCAAGAGGCCTGAAGTTTCACTTTTTTGTTGAAAATGACGAAAACTATGAAGATGCTCTGATCTAGTTAAAATTATGTCAGGATGTCTTAGAGTGGTTCATTAATATACTTTAGCATAGTAAAAAACAGTACGAGCTTGTCCTAGTGCAAAGTGAATGACTTTGGTGGGAGAAAAAATTCCTAATAATTGACCCATTTTCATGGTTAATATTGTGTGTTTTCTCCTGAACGTGTTTATAATAGAAGAAGCACAAATACTCTAAAGGCCCATACACACTAGTAGACTTTCATTTCAAAAGACTTTGCCAAAATCTTTGATAGATATATCTTTCACCAAAGTAGTGCGTACACACTAGACTATTTTCCTCAAAGAGCAAGAGATTTTCAGGAGGCGAAAGTCTTTGCTGAAAATCTTTCATATACAAGGCTATTTACATAATGGGCTGGGTTTGAATTCCAAGGGTGGGAGCAGGGTCCATTTTAATCAGTGCATTCCTGTTCTTGGTGCCTGATTCAGAACTGATTGCTGACAAAATCCCACCCGTGTGCACGGCAAACATTTTATTTGTAGCCGTGCACGTAGGGAGAAAATTATTCACACCATCATGTCCATTACACATTATACCACATACTAGAACGCCCATTACACAATATGCCACACACCATTGGGTGATCGGCAGTGGGTGATAGTGATGGATAGCGGGTGACAGCAGTGTAAGGGTGGTGGATGAGGGTGACGCCCAGTGGGTGATAGTGACAGATAGTGGGTGACAGCAGCATGAGGGTCATGGGCAGTGGGTGATAGCGATGGATAGTGGGTGATAGCGATGGATAGTGGGTGACAGCAGCATAAGGGCGACATCGGTGTGAGGGTGACGAGCAGTGAGTGATAGTAATGGATAGTGGGTGACAGCAGCATGAGGGTGGTGGATGAGGGTGATGGGCAGTGGGTGACAGCAGCGTGAGGGTGATGGGCAGTGGGTGATGGTGACGGATTGTGGGTGACGGCAGCGTAAGGGTGGCCGGTGATGGTGATGGATAGTGTACTGGCTGGGGGGGGGGGCACATGCCACCCTGCCACCCGACACAGTCCGCTACTGGAACTTGGGCCCCTTGGATTATGGGGCCCTAGGGCAACTGCCCATCAAGCCCTTGCATTATGATGTCCCTGAATATATACATTGCTGGCCTGTGCCAGCAATGTATATATTACTTGCTAATATGTAATCATTGGTGCCCTGTGGCACCAATAATATATATATTGCTGGTCTGTGCCACCAATGTATATATTACTGGCTTATTAATAACATTGGTGCCAGTAATATATACATTGCTGGCATGTGCCATCAATGTATATATTAATGGATTATTAATAACATTGGTGCCCAGTGGTGCCAGTAATATATACATTGCTGACCTGTGCCAGCAATGTATATATTACTGCATTATTAACATTATTGGTGGCCAGTGGTGCCATCAATATACACATTGCTGGCATGTGCCAGCAATGTATATATTAATGGATTATTAATAACATTGGTGCCCAGTGGTGCCAGTAATATATACATTGCTGACCTGTGCCAGCAATGTATATATTACTGGCTTATTAATAACATTGGTGCCCAGTGGTGCCAGTAATATATACATTGCTGACCTGTGCCAGCAATGTATATATTACTGCATTATAAATATCATTGGTGGCCAGTGGTGGCAGAAATATATACATTGCTGGCATGTGCCAGCAATGTATATATCACTGCCTTTAACATTGGTGGTCAGCGGAGGAGCAGGGAGGATGTGGCCAGTGGGCTGGGGGCGGGGCGTTCGGCTGGGGAGGCGGGGCGCTCCGACATGCTGCTGTGCACTGTAGCCTGGAGGAGGGGGAGAGGAGGCTGCGCTGCGTGCATATCTGCAGCCTGTGACCGGACAGCGTGGGAGCGAGGAGGGGTGAGTATAAGCAGGGGGAGGGAGCGGGCGGTCAGCTGGGCTGAAAGTCTGTGATCTTTCAGCCCGGCTGCCGTACACATTTAGCGATGATGGCTAAAAAAACAGCCATCATCCCTAGATGTGCTGGTAAAACCAGCAGACTTCCCACCTCGCTAGCGATGATGCGGGAGCGCGCATCATCGCTAGTCGGGGATCTCTGGCCCTTACACACTAGGCGATTTTCAGCTGAAAATCGTCAAGTGTGTATGGGTCATAAATGGAATTTCAGTGACACTGTGTGAAATATAGCACTGCATAATGGCCCTTAATCAGACCTGATCGCAGTACAAATTTGTTCTCAAAATGGGCAAAACAAATGCTGCATTGCAGGTGGGGGAGATGTAACGTGCTGAGAGAGTTAAATTTGGGTGGGGTGTGTTGAAACTGAAATCTAAATGGCAGTGTAAATATATTGCAGCCGGTATTTACCTTGCACAGAAACAAAATAACTCACACAAATCTAAAGGTGGCCATACATCTACAGATCGATTGTCAGATTGGGCCGGTTGGAACAAACACCTGGTAATATCTGAATGACAGTTTTTCAGCATTTCAAAGCAAATGGTCAACTGTCATTTGCTCTCATCCATTACCAGGATTTTGGTCCAACCAGACAGATCGGACAATAAATCTGTAGATGTATGGCCACCTTAACTCTCTCTGCACATGTTACATCTGCCCCACCTGCAGTCCAGCATTTTTTTGCCCATTTTGAGAACAAATTTGTACTGCGATCAGGTCTGATTAAGGGCCATTATGCAGTGCTATATTTCACACAGTGTCACTGAAATACATGAAATTGGATTTATGCGGCTCTCTTTGCAGTGCATATACAAAGATAGACAATCCTGTATACATAAGTAAAGAAATAACTGTTGCAGTTTGTTATTGAAAAACAGTAACAGTTACAATAAGTATTACAAGTAACAGTGTAAACTGTCTAATATATCATTTTACATATCACTTCTGTTTATTGACAGAAAAACAGTGTTGCATCCCCTATACTGTGAACATGATTGGTCTGCATTACAGCATATAATTATGCCAAAATTAAGCCAATATATTAACAGTTAAATATGTTGAAGTGTATTATGATGTAATAAATTGTAAGCTTGCAGCAGGGCCCTCTAACCTCCAAGTCTGTCTGTTGTTACCCAGTTTGTTTTATCGCTGTCTACTATTGTAAAGCACAATGGAATCTGCTGCGCTATATAAGAAACTGTAAATAAATAAATAAACAAATACATCTAATGTTTAGAAGAAAAAAAACAAGAACATTGATTCAAAAAAATAACAGATTAATCATTCTATGAGTGGTGTCCAGCAGTGCATATATGCCAATCACTGTGTTCATTTCTAGGCAGGATTGATCAGCAATACTTATTACACTTATTACAGCATAATGCACTTTAACGTATTTAACTGTTAATATATTGGCTTATCTTTGGCATAATTATATGCTGTAATGCAGCGGCAGGTGGGGCAGATGTAACATGTGCAGAGGGAGTTAAGGTGGCCATACATCTACAGATTTATTGTCCGATCTGTCTGGTTGGACCAAAATCCTGGTAATGGATGAGAGCAAATGACAGTTGACCATTTGCTTTGAAATGCTGAAAAACTCATTCAGATATTACCAGGTGTTTGTTCCAACCGGCCCAATCTGACAATCGATCTGTAGATGTATGGCCACCTTTAGATTTGTGTGAGTTATTTTGTTTCTGTGCAAGGTAAATACCGGCTGCATTATTTTTACACTGCAATTTAGATTTCAGTTTCAACACACCCCACCCAAATGTAACTCTCTCAGCACGTTACATCTGCCCCACCTGCAATGCAGCATTTGTTTTGCCCATTTTGAGAACAAATTTGTACTGCGATCAGGTCTGATTAAGGGCCATTATGCAGTGTTATATTTCACACAGTGTCACTGAAATTCCATTTAGAGTATTTGTGCTTCTTCTATTATAAACACGTTCAGGAGAAAACACACAATATTCACCATGAAAATAGGTCAATTATTAGGAATTTTTTCTCCCACCAAAGTCATTCACTTTGCACTAGGACAAGCTCGTACTGTTTTTTACTATACTAAAGTATATTAATGAACCACTCTAAGACATCCTGACATAATTTTAACTAGATTGGAGCATCTTCATAGTTTTCGTCATTTTTAACAAAAAAGTGAAACTTCAGGCCTCTTGCCAGAACAGAAGATGTTGAATCAGATCAAAATGCTTTTGCACGCTTCTTATTCAGGTCAAGTCACAACTTTTTCACACTAGCCGATTTTGAATTTCTCAATTTCAGTTTTTTCACTCCGCCCTAATATGTAAGTACTTTTGTATCTCTTGTTATGTCTTGATAAAGGGCTACCCGCCCGAAACGTTGATTTGCACTATACCAGTGTAATTTCCTTTATTTGATTACTGCCGCCGTGCAGTGCTGAAAATGTTAAAGTGACTTCATCATTTGTTTGTTATAGTCATAGTCTCTTAATGTTTTATTCATTTGTGTATATTCTCTCATATATATATATATATATATATATATATATATATATATATATATATATATATATATATATATATATATATATAGTAAGCCAACCAGAGAGACCCTCAGTCTCCTGGAACGACAGGACCAGCACACCCTTATATTAGATGCAAAAAGTGTATTTATTGAAGCATCGTGTCAATCATCATCAAAGAGATAAAAATTCATCATACTTAGCAGTGACTGGCCAAGGACTGAAGACAGCAGCATACAATCATGCACAAGTGCCCTGACAGGCCGTTTCGGTAAGTACCTTTCTCAAAGGGCATCAAGCTTACACTGACACTGAGCCTCTATATAAGGTATAAAATCCACCTGTGACAAATAAATATCAATTACCTGGTTCATGCAATCCACACTTCATTAACAGAGCCTCATGGACGCTGCAACATGAAAACGGAAGCGCACACAGCAGGCAGAACCACTGTTCATGTGTGCGCAATCCGGGGGAAGAAAGAAAGGTTCCCAGTAACCGGAAGTGATGTATGCCGTTTCCACGGCAACCCGACGCTGCCCCCTGTCTGTGTGCGCACCACAATCACTCGCGTGCACAACACAGTCACAGGGGGAGCCGCTACTTGTTACCAGGCAACGGACATACACAAATCCGACTTCCTGGTTCTCACTTAACCACCAGCGTGTTCGCAACAATCGCCTGGTCCACACCTGATCTAAGCACCCTTCACTAGTTACATGCAGCTGCTCAAAATACATAATAGTGGGTGAGTGCATGATAACAGATAACAAAAAGCTGGATGTACAGAACATGATCAGAGTGAAAGGACCATTGTAGAGACATAAATGATAAGCCATAATACTAGTGGGCGAACTCGTGGGGTCAATTACATATAGCAACCCTCACATAAAAATAAGGTTCAACAAAACCACAATATACTGTAAAAGCGCTAAATAGTCTCAATCATGTCATAAATCACTCTGAAACCGTCCTGTCCAACTGTCACATAAACACCACAAATTACTATCAGAAAAACACTAAACAAGAAGGAAGATTAGTATGTGATGGCAAGTAGAAAACATGGAATACACTACTTACACAGACTTATCAAAAATCAACAAAAAATTAATTAACAAAAAATTCTATGTGGGAGAGCTGAATCAAAAATGGCCCATGCTGGGTCCCAGACTCCTACTACTCATTATAAGAAAACTGACATGTTCAGTTCCTCATTAAGGCCCAACGGTGCCATCGCTTGTAGCGTGTATGTCCAGTAACATTCACGTTGTAGAAGTAACATATGGCGGTCTCCACCTCTCCTCAATGGCATAATATAATCAAATGGTAGAAACTTAGGTACTCTTTACCTAGAACGGCGCCCACGATTGAAATCGCGGGCATCGCGGGTAAAATCGCGGGCATCGCGGGTAAATCGCGGGTACATCAAAATCGGGTACCCGCGATTACCGCGATTTTCCCATAGAGAACAATGTTAAAAAGCCTGATTGACCGCGATTTTAGCGTTAAATGCCTCAATGCCCGCGATTTTCCCATAGGAATCAATGTTAAATGGGCTACAGAGCCCAAATAGCCCCAATTAACCCTTAAATGTACCCCCAAATTTTTAACGCCACCCCACGATCCACGCCAACCCGAAGCGTGGCGAGCGCAGCGAGCCCGCGAGGGGCGGCGGTACGCGTCCTACGACCTTTTCATGCCCTACTATCCACGTCGGCGTGGAGTTGAGAATAGAATAGTGTGGCGAGCGCAGCGAGCCACCGAGCCCGAAGCGTGGCGAGCGCAGCGAGCCCCGCGAGGGGACGCGGATACCTTCACAGTTATACGCGTCCCCTCGCGGGCTTCACAGGTGTCCGCGTGGCCACGGACACCTGTGAAGCCCGCGAGGGGACGCGCTTACCTGTGAAGGTATCCGCGTCCCCTCGCGGGGCTCGCTGCGCTCGCCACGCTTCGGGCTCGGTGGCTCGCTGCGCTCGCCACACTATTCTATTCTCACACCACGCCGACGTGGATAGTAGGGCATGAAAAGGTCGGAGGACGCGTACCGCCGCCCCTCGCGGGCTCGCTGCGCTCGCCACGCTTCGGGTTGGCGTTGATCGTGGGGTGGCGTTAAAAATTTGGGGGGACATTTAAGGGTTAATGGGCTCTGTAGCCCATTTAACATTGATTCCTATGGCCAAATCGGGTGGATTGAGGCATTTAACACTAAAATCGGGTCCATCGCGGCTTTTAACATTGCTTCCTATGGGAAATCGGGAGCATCGCGTCGCGGGCATCGCGGGTACGTTTATGGCCGGCCGCGACGCGACCGACGCGATTTTTCAGGTTTAACATGGTTTTCAATGGGAAAATCGCGGGCATCGCGTCGGTCGCGTCGCGGGCAGGCATAAATGTACCCGCGATGCCCGCGACGGGCGCCGTTCTAGGTAAAGAGTACCGAAACTTAAAGTCACTCATTCGGTGTCCGGCTTGAGCGAAGTGTCTCGCAACCGGTGGTGTCGACTTGTCTACTTTTAGCAGAGCTTTATTAATAGAGGATCTATGCATATTGATCCTCTCCTTCAGCATGCGTATCGTTTTGCCCACGTATATCTTGTTACATGGGCATTGTATAATATATACAGTGAACTTAGTTGTATAGTCCATACGATATTTTAGATGGTATTTCTGACCCGTAATTGGGTGCTGCCAGTCACTGCCTGCAAGTATGAACTTACAATTCACACAACCACTGCATTTGTTTGCTCCGGTTCCCAGTTTCAGCCATGTGCTGTTACCCACGGCCTTAGGTCCCACATCTGTGAGTACCACCTGCTGTCCAATATTGGAACTCCTTTTGTAGCAAAACATGGGGTTGTGTACGCAATGTGGACCCAATATAGGGTCAGTCCTCAGGATGTGCCAATGTTTGAGAATGGCCCCTCTTAATGCACCAGAATTAATGGAGTATGTGTTCGGAAACAACATACGTTGCTCTGCTGTCGTTCTATCCTTCTGGGTCAAGAACTCTTCCCTCTTTAGAGTAAGGCATTTCTCTTTTGCCGCCTCAACCTCATTTATGTCATACCCACGGGATATGAAATTCTGTCCCATCTCATCAAGGGTCTCTCTCAGGGCATTTGCATCTGATGTTATTCTCACCGCTCTAACCAACTGCGAGAACGGGAGTCCCCGCTTAAGGGGCTGTGGGTGAAAGCTAGATGCCATGAGTAAATTATTTTTGTCAGTAGACTTTTTTTACACCTTTGTTGCAAAGGCTCCTCCTGCCCTTGTTACTTCCACGTCCAAAAAATTGATACTAGCTGTGCTGCTAGCACAAGTAAATCTGATGGACCCAGCAATCCGATTCAGCTTCTCTACAAACTGATCCAGCAGCGATTGGGTGCCAGTCCACACTATAAACAGGTCATCAATAAAATGTAAATAAAGAGCTATGTATTTAGAAAACATTGGATCTGACATGATGTGTGTCCGTTCATAATCAAACATAAATAGGTTGGCATACGATGGGGCCATATTGGACCCCATCGCAGTCCCTTGTAACTGCAAATAAAAAGAATTGTCAAACAAAAAATAATTTTTGTGTAACACAAATCCAATTAACTGTAACAAAAACTCTATCGGCGGACCCTTATAGTGTGGACTGGCCTCCAAACATCTTCTGACTGCATCCATACCTTCCGTATGGGTTATGTTCGTATACAACGAGGTGACATCTAGTGTCACCAAGATGCAGTCATCAGTTGGAGTGCTAAGTTGGCTCAATCTGTTGAGGAAATGTGTGGTGTCCCTCAACCAATATGGCGTTTTTTGCACCACATCCTGCAAAAAATGATCCACATATTGGGAAACCGGTTGTGACAGGGACCCAATAGAGGAAATAATTGGTCTCCCAGGTGGGGAGACCATTGACTTGTGTATTTTGGGTAATATGTAAATGAGTGGTACCCTAGGATGTTCCTGCATTAAGAATCCAAATGTATCATCATCCACCCACCCATTTACACAACCCATCTGTAAGATAGAATCCAATTCACGTTTGTAGGACGACGTGGGATCCATTCTCAACTGCTTATAGCACGTAGCGTCAGACAATTGCCTAAGAATTTCATTGATGTAGTCAATCTTGTTAAGAACTACCGTTGCCCCGCCCTTGTCGGCCGGACACACCATAATCAACGGGTTCTCTTTTAAAGATTGCAATGCCTGTTAGATTAGATCTACGGACCTTCGATCTCTTCATTTGTGGTATAATATCCTGACGCACCAGGCGCATAAATGTATCAATCGAGGGGTTGTTGACCTGCGGTTCAAATTTAGACCGAACTTTAAAGGACTTTGTGGACTCCAGAAGTTTTTGGATTCGTGGAATCCTGTCCAGCGGGGGCAATGGGTTGTCTAGAAAAAAAAATCCCTTAATTTCAACTGCCTCTGGAACTTGTACAGTTCCACTTCACAGTCAAAGGGTTTCTGTCTGAAAGTCTGAACAAAATTCAACCCCTTGTTAAGGACAGCTAATTCAATCGCTGTAAGTTGGTAATCAGATAAATTGTATACAATCACCTCTTGCCCTCCCTCTGGGTTCTGCCTTTTGCGGTGCTTGATCCCCCCTCTCCTGCAGGGTTTTTTCCTCTCCCCCTGCCTTTGGCCTGGGATGTCTCCCCTAAAAAAGTCTTAGGGTGTGATCTGCCTGTAGGTTTAGTGTCACTTTGAGACGTATTAGAGTCAAGGTCCGTAAATTGATAATCTGGCTGTCTAGTATCACCACGTCGCCTTCTTACAAAATTACCCCTCCAAGGTCTCCTGTTAGGTTGCCCTGACAGCCACGGGTACACCCGTAACTCTCTGTAATCTTCCTTTACCCGCCTATATTTGTTCTTTTTGAACAACAAAAGCTCAGATTTAAATGTTGCCACTGATTCCTCCAATTTAGCAAGCCAATCACTGCTAGTATCAGCCCTAACCACATCCAATCCTGCACCTTCACAAACTTAAATTTCCTTCTGTAAGTTCAATATATCGCTATTAAGTTGTTGTACCACCAATACAATGAGATCCCTACTGCATTGGTTTAGTATCTGGCACCAAGATTTACAGAAGTCTTTATTCAGACGGCCGATGGTGGGCTGGTTTTTTATTCGGAACCCACGGGGAATGAGCCCCTCCCTGTGATACTGGGAGAGAGTCAGCCCGTGTAGTTCCAGTTCTACCAGCCTCTTTCGTAACTTCAATAAATCGGCAAATACTTCGGATGGCGTATCTCTATCAAATGCCAATTCTTCGGTACCTGAAAACAGGATTTTATTTGCGTCCTTATCAGTAAAGTGTTTAGTGCCTGTAATATTTATTGAAGAAGAACTGGAACTACACGGGCTGACTCTCTCCCAGTATCACAGGGAGGGGCTCATTCCCCGTGGGTTCCGAATAAAAAACCCGCCCACCATCGGCCGTCTGAATAAAGACTTCTGTAAATCTTGGTGCCAGATACTAAACCAATGCAGTAGGGATCTCATTGTATTGGTGGTACAACAACTTAATAGCGATATATTGAACTTACAGAAGGAAATTGAAGTTTGTGAAGGTGCAGGATTGGATGTGGTTAGGGCTGATATTAGCAGTGATTGGCTTGCTAAGTTGGAGGAATCAGTGGCAACATTTAAATCTGAGCTTTTGTTGTTCAAAAAGAACAAATATAGGCGGGTAAAGGAAGATTACAGAGAGTTACGGGTGTACCCGTGGCTGTCAGGGCAACCTAACAGGAGACCTTGGAGGGGTAATTTTGTAAGAAGGCGACGTGGTGATACTAGACAGCCAGATTATCAATTTACGGACCTTGACTCTAATACGTCTCAAAGTGACACTGAACCTACAGGCAGATCACACCCTAAGACTTTTTTAGGGGAGACATCCCAGGCCAAAGGCAGGGGGAGAGGAAAAAACCCTGCAGGAGAGGGGGGATCAAGCACCGCAAAAGGCAGAACCCAGAGGGAGGGCAAGAGGTGATTGTATACAATTTATCTGATTACCAACTTACAGCGATTGAATTAGCTGTCCTTAACAAGGGGTTGAATTTTGTTCAGACTTTCAGACAGAATCCCTTCGACTGTGAAGTGGAACTGTACAAGTTCCAGAGGCAGTTGAAATTAAGGGATTTTTTTTCTAGACAACCCATTGCCCCCGCTGGACAGGATTCCACGAATCCACAAACTTCTGGAGTCCACAAAGTCCTTTAAAGTTCGGTCTAAATTTGAACCGCAGGTCAACAACCCCTCGATTGATACATTTATGCGCCTGGTGCGTCAGGATATTATACCACAAATGAAGAGATCGAAGGTCCGTAGATCTAATCTGACTGTGTTAGAGCAACATGCACTGCAATCTTTAAAAGAGAACCCGTTGATTATAGTGTGTCCGGCCGACAAGGGCGGGGCAACGGTAGTTCTTAACAAGATTGACTACATCAATGAAATTCTTAGGCAATTGTCTGACGCTACGTGCTATAAGCAGTTGAGAATGGATCCCACGTCGTCCTACAAACGTGAATTGGATTCTATCTTACAGATGGGTTGTGTAAATGGGTGGGTGGATGATGATACATTTGGATTCTTAATGCAGGAACATCCTAGGGTACCACTCATTTACATATTACCCAAAATACACAAGTCAATGGTCTCCCCACCTGGGAGACCAATTATTTCCTCTATTGGGCCCCTGTCACAACCGGTTTCCCAATATGTGGATCATTTTTTGCAGGATGTGGTGCAAAAAACGCCATATTGGTTGAGGGACACCACACATTTCCTCAACAGATTGAGCCAACTTAGCACTCCAACTGATGACTGCATCTTGGTGACACTAGATGTCACCTCGTTGTATACGAACATAACCCATACGGAAGGTATGGATGCAGTCAGAAGATGTTTGGAGGCCAGTCCACACTATAAGGGTCCGCCGATAGAGTTTTTGTTACAGTTAATTGGATTTGTGTTACACAAAAATTATTTTTTGTTTGACAATTCTTTTTATTTGCAGTTACAAGGGACTGCGATCAGTGTTCCCTCTAAGCTGTGCGCACGTGCGCGCGCACACACCTTGACAAGCATGCGCACAGACATTACAACTGAGCGCACAAAGCAGCAGTGGTCCCTTTTTGCAATTGTGGACTCAATTAATGTGTGTTTCACCCATTAACTACATTGTGTACTGTATTTTGAATGTTTAAATGTTTAATATCATTTTGAAGTAAAGTTAACACAAATGCTGAACGTAATTTTCCAGTTATATATGTGACGCATCAAAATGTAAATTTCATTCCAAAGTTGCACAGCCAAAATATTTAGCTGCACACAGCCTTTGTAAAATTAGAGGGAACATTGACTGCGATGGGGTCCAATATGGCCCCATCGTATGCCAACCTATTTATGTTTGATTATGAACGGACACACATCATGTCAGATCCAATGTTTTCTAAATACATAGCTCTTTATTTACGTTTTATTGATGACCTGTTTATAGTGTGGACTGGCACCCAATCGCTGCTGGATCAGTTTGTAGAGAAGCCTAATCGGATTGCTGGGTCCATCAGATTTACTTGTGCTAGCAGCACAGCTAGTATCAATTTTTTGGACGTGGAAGTAACAAGGGCAGGAGGAGCCTTTGCAACAAAGGTGTACAAAAAGTCTACTGACAAAAATAATTTACTCATGGCATCGAGCTTTCACCCACAGCCCCTTAAGCGGGGACTCCCGTTCTCGCAGTTGGTTAGAGCGGTGAGAATAACATCAGATGCAAATGTCCTGAGAGAGACCCTTGATGAGATGGGACAGAATTTCATATCCCGTGGGTATGACAAATGAGGTTGAGGGGGCAAAGGAGAAATGCCTCACTCTAAAGAGGGAAGAGCTCTTGACCCAGAAGGATAGAACGACAGCAGAGCAACGTATGTTGTTTCCGAACACATACTCCATTAATTCTGGTGCATTAAGAGGGGCCATTCTCAAACATTGGCACATCCTGAGGACTGACCCTATATTGGGTCCACATTGCGTACACAACCCCATGTTTTGCTACAAAAGGAGTTCCAATATTGGACAGCAGGTGGTACTCACAGATGTGGGACCTAAGGCCGTGGGTAACAGCACATGGCTGAAACTGGGAACCGGAGCAAACAAATGCAGTGGTTGTGTGAATTGTAAGTTCATACTTGCAGGCAGTGACTGGCAGCACCCAATTACGGGTCAGAAATACCATCTAAAATATCGTATGGACTGTACAACTAAGTTCACTGTATATATTATACAATGCCCATGTAACAAGATATACGTGGGCAAAACGATACGCATGCTGAAGGAGAGGATCAATATGCATAGATCCTCTATTAATAAAGCTCTGCTAAAAGTAGACAAGTCGACACCACCGGTTGCGAGACACTTCGCTCAAGCCGGACACCGAATGAGTGACTTTAAGTTTCTACCATTTGATTATATTATGCCATTGAGGAGAGGTGGAGACCGCCATATGTTACTTCTACAACGTGAATGTTACTGGACATACACGCTACAAGCGATGGCACCGTTGGGCCTTAATGAGGAACTGAACATGTCAGTTTTCTTATAATGAGTAGTAGGAGTCTGGGACCCAGCATAGGCCATTTTTGATTCAGCTCTCCCACATAGAATTTTTTGTTAATTAATTTTTTGTTGATTTTTGATAAGTCTGTGTAAGTAGTGTATTCCATGTTTTCTACTTGCTATCACATACTAATCTTCCTTCTTGTTTAGTGTTTTTCTGATAGTAATTTGTGGTGTTTATGTGACAGTTGGACAGGACGGTTTCAGAGTGATTTATGACATGATTGAGACTATTTAGCGCTTTTACAGTATATTGTGGTTTTGTTGAACCTTATTTTTATGTGAGGGTTGCTATATGTAATTGACCCCACGAGTTCGCCCACTATTAATATGGCTTATCAGTTATGTCTCTACAATGGTCCTTTCACTCTGATCATGTTCTGTACATCCAGCTGTTTGTTATCTGGTATCATGCACTCACCCACTATTATGTATTTTGAGCAGCTGCATGTAACTAGTGAAGGGTGCTTAGATCAGGTGTGGACCAGGCGATTGTTGTGAACACGCTGGTGGTTAAGTGAGAACCAGGAAGTCGGATTTGTGTATGTCCGTTGCCTGGTAACAAGTAGCGGCTCCCCCTGTGACTGTGTTGTGCACGCGAGTGATTGTGGTGCGCACACAGACAGGGGGCAGCGGCGGGTTAACATAGAAACATAGAATTTGACGGCAGATAAGAACCACTTGGCCCATCTAGTCTGCCCCTTTTTTTAAACATGTTACCTCAAACCATATTTGATCCTTATTTTTTTGTAAGGATATCAATATGCTTATCCCAAGCATGTTTAAATTGTACTACTGTATTTGCGTCTACCACCTCTGTTGGGAGGCTATTCCACTTATCTACTACTCTTTCTGTGAAAAAATTCTTCCTCGCATTTCCCCTGAATCTTCCTCCCTCTAGTTTCAGTGCATGTCCTCGTGTTCTGTTGCTCCTCTTCCTGTGAAGAATATCTCCCACCTGTACCTTGTTAAAGCCCTTGATATATTTGAAAGTTTCTATCATGTCCCCCCTTTCCCTTCTCTGCTCTAAAGTATACATATTAAGATCTTTTAGTCTTTCCTGGTGCGTTTTGTGATGTAGGCCATGCACCATTTTAGTTGCTCTTCTTTGTACAGTCTCTAATGTATTTATATCCTTCTGGAGATATGGCCTCCAGAACTGAACACAATACTCTAGGTGAGGTCGTACCAATGACCTATACAGTGGCATTATTACTTCTTTCTTTCTACTGCTGATACCTCTCCCTATGCAACCAAGCATCTGACTTGCCTTCTTCATTGCTTTGTTACATTGCCTACCTGCTTTTAAGTCCCCTGAAATAGTGACACCTAGATCCCTCTCTTCCTCAGTAGTTTCCATTATAGTGCCATTTATACTATATTGAGTCTTTGGATTTCTGAGACCCAAGTGCATGATTTTGCATTTTTTGGCATTAAACTGTAGTTGCCATTCTCTTGACCATTTCTCTAATCTGCCTAGATCCTCAATCATTTGTTTTACCCCTCCTGGTGTGTCTACCCTGTTGCATACCTTTGTGTCATCTGCAAAAAGGCACATTTTACCCTCAATTCCATTTGCAATATCACCAATAAAGATATTAAAAAGCACCGGTCCAAGTACAGATCCCTGGGGTACTCCACTTGTAACCTTTCCCTCCTCTGACTGTACTCCGTTTACTACAACTCTCTGTTTTCTGTCCTGCAACCACGCTCTTATCCATTCAACTATCTTAGAATGCAATCCCAAGCTTTCAAGTTTATTTAACAGTCTGCGATGTGGGACAGTGTCAAAAGCTTTACTAAAGTCTAGATAAGCTACATTTACAGCCCCACCTTGATCTATTACTTTAGTCACCCAGTCAAAAAAGTCAATAAGATTTGTTTGACATGATCTTCCCCCAGTAAACCCATGCTGTTTTGGATCCTGTAAATTGCTGGTTTTGAGATATTCTACAACTCTTTGCTTTAAGAGTGTTCCGGCATACATCACTTCCGGTTACTGGGAACCTTTCTTTCTTCCCCCGGATTGTGCACACATGAACAGTTGTTCCGCCTGCTGTGTGCGATTCCGTTTTCATGTTGCAGCGTCCATGAGGCTCTGTTAATGAAGTGTGGATTGCATGAACCAGGTAATTGATATTTATTTGTCACAGGTGGATTTTATACCTTATATAGAGGCTCAGTGTCAGTGTAAGCTTGATGCCCTTTGAGAAAGGTACTTACCGAAACGGCCCGTCAGGGCACTTGTGCATGATTGTATGCTGCTGTCTTCAGTCCTTGGCCAGTCACTGCTAAGTATGATGAATTTTTATCTCTTTGATGATGATTGACACGATGCTTCAATAAATACACTTTTTGTATCTAATATAAGGGTGTGCTGGTCCTGTCGTTCCAGGAGACTGAGGGTCTCTCTGGTTGGCTTACTATATCGATTTGTTCAGACCTTGAACCCCTGCCTGAATTACATTGGAAAGTGTGCGTTTCCCACAGAATATTGTATATATATATATATATATATATATATATATATATATATATATATATACCCATTATGATCGACAATTGACCTCCATTGAGGGTGGCACTCCCGGTATGTAGGAATGGACTTTGCCAGAATGAAGTATGGCATAGAAAGGTATGAGGAGTTGCCTCCACATAGAACACCACTTTTTGTGATCAGAAATCATTCCAAAATCCATGAAAAAGAGGAGAAATGAATTGCCCTTCACCAAAATGGCGGACTTGGACCTGTGAGATTCCGAATATGATCCAAATAAAATAAAGCAATTCGGTGATATTAGAATTCCTAAGGATTGAAGTATTTTGCACAAATGAGCCACGGAACCTGTTTAGAAAAAGTTATGTACTTACAGTGCCGCAGGCTTCTATATATCTAGAAGCGGGAGCGCTATCTGGTGGAACGCAAACCGGAAGTGCCGGGTGGAACGCACGGCACTTCCGGCGCGCGAATACAGCAAATGCTGTGATTGGTCCCATACCCGGTAAATGGGTACATAAGGAGATCAAGGGATTATTGCAATTTACACCCAGCTTGAGGAAGGAGACAGGGAGGTCTCCAAAACGCGTTGCTGCTTCATCCATGCCGTTTGCAATTTGAAAAAAAAACAGTACTTTGGCACGGGATCACTTTGACTGGACACACTTAATCTTTGGATGCACCTGCACTTTATTGACTGGGGGATTCACCCATTCAAGCCTACTGCGGTGGTGCCGCAGTCTTGACCCTAAGCATAGCCCACCGCAGTATCCACATATGGTGAGATACCACTTGATATTGTACCCAGAAATACAGAGTGCATTTCCATAAGTATTGTATCAGTTCATTTTCTTTATTATATATTTGTCTTTAGTGGAATATTTTGATTTTTGCTTCATGTAAATAAAACTTGTTTATCATTCAATCAAGTGTCTATAACATTGTTTAAAAGGGTTGCGCCACACCAGACCATTTTTTGTTACACCGTCCCCAGAAGGCAATAGGTACATCTCCCTTTTTATGGTGTAGGGGACTGCACCCTTTTAATTTATTGCGCTCAGAAATTCACAATATCGTGTTTCCAAAAATATGCGTGGAGTTCTACAAAATTGTTTCTAATTCCACAGATGAAACTCATGTTACATATTCTCAATCTCGTAAAACCATTGTATAGTATATGTTTACCATCACTCTCACTGAACTGATTTAGGACGAAGAAATGTTTTCTTTTGATTCATACTGGTTAAGTACAATTGTGACAGCAATTATTAGCGATGTGCAGGCCTACCCACTTCAGTGGCAAATGCAGGATTTTTAGAGGGAGGTTTCCAAATGTAATCCAAAATCTCCCACGCTGCAGGGGATTGGAGTAGAAACATAGAATTTGACGGCAGATAAGAACCACTTGGCCCATCTAGTCTGCCCCTTTTTTAAACATGTTACCTCAAACCATATTTGATCCTTATTTTTTGTAAGGATATCAATATGCTTATCCCAAGCATGTTTAAATTGTACTACTGTATTTGCGTCTACCACCTCTGATGGTAGGCTATTCCACTTATCTACTACTCTTTCTGTGAAGTAATTCTTCCTCACATTTCCCCTGAATCTTCCTCCCTCTAGTTTCAGTGCATGTCCTCGTGTTCTGTTGCTCCTCTTCCTGTGAAGAATGTCTCCCTCCTGTACCTTGTTAAAATCCTTGATATATTTGAAAGTTTCTATCATGTCCCCCCTTTCCCTTCTCTGCTCTAAAGTATACATATTAAGATCTTTTAGTCTTTCCTGGTACGTTTTGTGATGTAGGCCATGCACCATTTTAGTTGCCCTTCTTTGTACAGTCTCTAATGTATTTATATCCTTCTGGAGATATGGCCTCCAGAACTGAACACAATACTCTAGGTGAGAGTAAGTAGGCAAGTCTGGGGGAGCAGTAACAGCCCCGAAAATTGGTCTTTTTAGACACTGGATCCTGTATCCAGTATTGATATTTAACAGTACAGATGGTCTGTAGTATAACTATAGGCTCTTTCAAACATTTTAATAATAAGTAAGTGGTCAGGAAAAGGTTAATCATATAAAGCATGGGTCTTCAAACTGTGGCCCTCCAGATGTTGTGAAACTACAAATCCCAGCATGCTTTGCCACAGTTTTAACACTTCCTTATAGCAAAACTGTGGCAAGGCATGCTGGGATTTGTAGTTTCACAACATCTGGAGGGCCACAATTTGAAGACCCATGATAGAAAGACACAAACATAATAGAAACCGTACTGCACTTTCTAAACTTACAATCTCCCACTTCATGGTAAGGCTCCTGTCTCTTCCTCCTGGCAGCTACTCTCTGGTCCATTGCGATGTTTGAGGGCTCAGATCCACACATACAGTAAATGTAGTAGAAGTCCCTTAAAAGTGCATGATGCGGTGGCAGCTCTATTGGTTATTTTGTATACCAGCTATAGTTGTCACAATTTAAGGCACTTGCCAAGAGGAGGGGGGTTTCCGGGGACCAGAAACCCCCCTTTGATGCACTTATAGCTGGGCACTGACTGCTGGCTTTAAAGCTTAGTGGTCATCCAGCAGCATCACACACTTACCCCGGGTGGGGTATTCCGACAGATTAATCTGATGCCGGGACTCAGACAGCGGGACGAGCGATAAGAAGCCCCTTGCGGGCTCGCTGCACTCACCACCTATTCTTCCTCTATGGTGGTCCAGGACCCCACAAGGGATAATAGCCCGTCAGTCGCATGTGTCACTACATGTGTCACTGTTACAGAGTAGCTATGGGGATTAAGAGCTCAGCAGCTGAAGCAGAATATCCAAGGACTAAAGCCACATGACTATGTGATCAACTGCCACAGAGACCTGAGCAGCATCACCAAAGGCACGTTAACGTTCTGCTCCCTTGATTGTACATGCAGAGATGATTGGGCAGAAGCACACATCGTCTGTCATTGGAAGCCTACATGTTGGGTTATATAATGAATGATATTGTTTAGAAGGGCCAATATGAGCAATATTGCTCATTATATCACACGCACTTATCACTTTTTATGCTCAGTTGAGAACTTGTTATACGACATAGTTCTCATTTGGAATTGGTAATTGCACTATACCTTTTATTGGATCATAGGGGTTTGTTTCCCTGTATTTGTGTCTTTTAAATGTGATATTAAAAACTGTGTTACGCTATGTATTCGAACATGTTTTTTTTACATGACTGTCTGTATACCTTTGAGAATAAGGATTGACCATATCATCGTGGAGTGGAATCAAGATATTCATTTGACCATTTAGTGTTTTTACATGTGTAAAGGTTTTGGCGCAGAAGTGTTGAGGGTTATAACCTCTCTCTTTCACCCTTGTGTATATTGCGGAGGTATTGTGGAATAACCTTTATTTCTTTTCCTTAAACACACTTGCTGACTCCACCTACGAGCGCACTCTGTGAATCTGATTTACTGTTTTCTATTGCTCATTATATCGCCTAGCGTATAAAGGGCTTAAAGTAGGTGAAGCAAGTTTGTGTTCTGTAGCAGCACTGAAGAATGGGAGCAGAGCGCATGGTGAGATATATGGGGCCAAGTTTAGGGAGGAAATGGAGAAACATTGGGAGAGGGCAGGGTTGAGGATGTTTGAAAGACCCAGCGGAGTTGTTGAGGCGACTGGAGTGACACGGTGGGATGAGACAGCTGGAGATTTTCAAAGAACTTTTTAGAAAAGCAGAAAATGGTTTGGGCACAATAGTCTTCATTAAGACACCAGTTCTGTAAAAACTCATATTACCTATGTTTTATGGGCTATATTCCTATGCAGATATCTTCCGGAACACCGACATAAATAGTGAATACTAACTGAAGCTTGTCTGCCCATAAAAGGAGGTCCCTGTTGCATAACAAACACCATATAAAAAAATAAGCCATTAACCGACCAGCGTGTGTGTGCAAAGGGGGGGGGGGGGGGGGGTTTGGGGGGGAGACAGCGAAATTGGTAAGTGAGTAGGTTGTGTGTGTGTACGATGGTTGTGGGGACAATGAGTGAGCTGTAAGGGTGTCAGTCTCACAGAGGAAACTGGTAATGAGAGCACTTTGGAGGGGCAAATCATGAGATATGCAGGTAAAGTTGGCAGAAAAGCCATGACCACTTGATTAGATGTGCCCGCCAGGCCAACAGTTACCAGCCAGCCCCTGATCCCCACACACATACATGTAAGGGGAGCTTGCAGATCCTTATCTGCTCTCTGGAGGTTTTGCAGTTGGAGGAAAGAGTTGAGCAATAGAAACCACATCTCCAAAATGAAGATATAAAAAGATGTCAAGTATGATTAATAAATATCCCTGCACACACATAGCAGATCATATAAATGATCACATTTTACTAGTGCCAGAGTTAAGTCTTCAGGTACTTAACTGGATCTATAATGCCCAAGCTTTTACCTGCCGAAGTAAACATTAGCAGGTTTAGAGGTATTGATCTTTTAGTTAAGGAGTCTGGTTTTACGACCTTGGGGCACTTGGCATAGTCAAAATGGTAGACTTGATTTACAAACATTCATGGCTTCCCTAAAAACATACCACCACATTTCCGTTCACGGAGTACCTTGCAATAGACATGTAAAAAAAAAAAAAGTGTGTAATTGGTTGTTATGGACTTTAAATGTACATCTTTCAACAATATTATTAACCTTTTGCAGTCCAAATTGTTTTTGCAATTCAAACAGCCTAGTTTAAATGTTTAAATCAATTGTAATTTTGTTTTATTATCATTCAAAAATGGTTGAATGTTGAACGAGGTTAATGTTCTTATTTTAAAGTGGCTCACCGCTGGATCTGCTACTAGCACTAGGGCTGTCTAGTTCTACATTATCATTCATTTTTTCACAAAGATAGGTTGGATACTATGTCCATAAAGGCACCAGTATGGCTGTACTGCTAAGGGAAACAATCCCATGATCACCATTATCACTGAAATAGTATCATTAGTAGCCCCTTTATAATGAGTCACTTGTTCCTGTGCTCCAAGGGCCTGGAGGAACATCTGTAAGCACGAGCCTGTACATACCTGTAGTAAAAAGAAACACTCTTGCACCAGGTCACTGATAACACTAGTCTTTATTACAGAGCGGAAGCCATGTGGCACCATAAGTTGAAAAATATTTGTAAAATATTTAGAAAGCTTTTATCTGTTTCTAAGAGGGATAAAGTAAACCCTTCAGTCACATAACACAGTAAAAATTAATAAAAACCACCATAAGCAGCAGATTTCACAGTTGCATGGATATGATTTGGATAACATTCATATTGCCCAGCCTATACATAAAGCACTGTATGTTTGCAGCACAGACTGAGACAGGAATTTTCACTCTTCACTTTTAACAGGCAAAAGCTATATTTTTTTGCACAATTCTTCTAAAACAGTCGTTTTTAAGTGCACAAAATGACTAATGCCCCGATCACTGTGCTTTTCCCAGTTCCTATACAGGAGCTGAACTGCAAACGTTGGTGTCATCAGGAATTGGTGCACCTGCTCACATATAGAGAGATCATGAAAGCCTGTGGTAAACAAGTCTTTGGAAACCCTGCTCTAGATGATCAGTGTGTGGACAAGACTGGACTTTAATTCCTCCTGTGGTATTATAGGTGGCAGAAGGCATCTGTGATCATTACAAGAGAGTATATGGTCAAAGGCCTGTGACTGTTATTTTCTATTGACAAAGAGCAACATATGGTAGCTAGCTTAATAAGAATAGCGGTATGAAGAGAGGGGGATGATATTATTAGTGCTGGTCCTACATAGATCTCAAGCATATACAGTATTACACTCATGTTACATTATAGCATCAGGAAACCAGTACTACACCAGTCAGCTTTGAAGCAAGGGGCTTAATTACTTGAATTTGCTTCCTACAAGTATTGAGGGGAAAATCCTCCTTGGATAGGGGAAAGAGTCAAACTTCAAAATATATTAATTCATTTCTCATTACCATAAATCCTTCACCAATAAAACAAGAGCTAAGGTTTATATAGGACACTAATGCATTTAAGTAGAATGTGATAATTCCTTCTTCCAACAACTGATTTTCTATCCCGAAATTAAATTGTTCTTGCTGCAAGTGTAAGAGCATTAGGAAGGGTAGAAAGTATGCAGTACTGTGGGCTAGTGGTAATCCAACTCAAGGTGCCCATACACGTGCCGTGCGATTTTGGCACTTGAAGGGGGATGCGATGCTAGCCTTTTTTTGAGCTTATAGTTCTACAAAAGTGATGTGATGCAATGTAGCAAAAAAAGTACTGCCTGCAGATACTTTTTGTGCTATACAATATTGTACCCGTGGGGACACGCATTGCATCCCCGCAGGTACACGGTGCGATTCTATCAAATGCGATGTATTTTGAACTTTAAAAGTTCAAAACGCATGCGATAATCGCAGCGTGTATGGACAGCTTCAGTCCTCAGAACCCCACACAGTTCACGGTTTCCAAGTCACCCGGCAGGTACACAGGTGCATTTATTACTCGCTGACACATTTTAAATATATCCACAGGTGGAACTAATTATTTTGATTTGAGACCTGGAAAACATGCACTGTGTGGTCCTGGGGACAGACTTTTAGCAGTAGGCAATCTAGGTATCGGTGCATCTGCTCGTGCATACATGGCAACCCGTTATGCAGCCGCATTAACCACCGACAATGACATCACAAAAGTGCAAGCAAATTAAAATGCCCACCCAGTTGTTTGAGCAGCCGATTGGTCAATGTGTTTATAATATTGGTCACTCTGGTGTGAACCCAGCCTTACAGCCGTAAGTTAAATAGAATTATACTGCACTGATTACAGGCTGAAAAAAATATTGTGTTTGCTTTTAGAAATCTATAAATGGATTTTCACCAAATAAACAATACTGTAACATAATCACTGCAGGTTAATACATACATACAATAATTTTGTATGTTATGTAAAGTCACTATTTGCTGAATTTAATAGAGAGAAAAAGAAAAAAAAAATGTATGTGGTGTACAAATGTTTCAACACTCATTCAGCATGAAGTGTTTCTAGCAGTGCCACGATTTCTGCCAGAGAATAAGCTGCTTACCAGGTGACTGACAGGTTGCCCAAACCTTTGCACACTTCACATACACTTTACAATTCAGCACATTAAATTCAGCAAATATCCATTTGAAAGCAAAATTAGTAGTTATGTTAGTTTTTTTTTTTCCTATTTACAAATTAATTGAAACATGCAATGTGTAAACATGATCTTTTTTTTATGACTTTGCCTCACTGTTCATATATATTAGTAATACTTCACCCATGTAAATTATTACAGGGGTATAATGCAAACATCTGAACAGATCATTGATGTTCTATAGCCTGTCACTTAGAGAAACAACCCCTCCCCCCTTTAAAAAAAAAAAAAAGGAAGTATTACGGCATATAAATTTATAAGAGCACTTATACACATAACAAAGCTGACAAAGAAGCAATTCTAATGATTCTGTGTGGCTGTCTGCAGGCACAATGAAAAACTAAATATATTTGTGCTTCATCATTTCGCACTGAAGTCATCTGTTACCGGGGACAACAAGTACATCCTGGCCACCACTGGCTGTTGTCCTAACAACCAAACAGAGAGTCAGCCTATAAGCAGCCTGGAATTTTAACCTTTTTTTCCCCACTGATGCTCGGTGCTGATGTAAAATGTAAATGAATATGCTGAGCTGCTATTATTTCCATGTAATACATAAAACAATATCTAGTAAGGAGTGCTATACCCTGCAATATATTTTCAATATAGAAAGGTCAGATCTAGCGATCTAAGTGATTATTTGTTGCACTGATGTATATGTGCGTGGTATATTCCACACTCTGCTGTCCGTTTTTCCCAATTAGTTTTTCCCATTGGGATATTTTATTAGATCACCCAACAAAAAGCACATTCTCCCCTAAAAATACAGCACCGTTTTTGCCAGAGCTAGATGGAACAAAATCCTCATGTTACTGGAGTCAATTGGATAGCCCCCAGCGAGCAATTTCCCTGTCTTCAGTGAGTAATTGGATACTGGAATTAGTCTTGCTGACTTGGGGAAACCTAGACTATTACACAAGTCTCCTTTAAAATGATGACCCCCTACCACATGAAATAAAAAGGGATATGGCCCTAGAGACCTGAGGGGAATGCAGGTACAGAAATTAAACTAGTTCACAAGAAATAAAGGATGTTTTTTTTGGGTGGCAAATAAAATCCTGTTCAGCAGCTTCATATACATGTTGTATGTAGTGGTGGTGAATAGGAAAAAGGCAATTTTTATGTTGTCCTCACGTCTGTAGACACAAGTGCAACTGTGCGTTACTCTGTGTTTCATGGTTTATACCAATTGGTCAGGAATGAACCAGTTCCCGAGCGGTTCGCTTCATACTAGAATGAAAGTGCAATGTACTTTATGGGATTTCTTGCATTATCGTATTATTCGGATGTGCACCCTACCAAGTTGTATACAGAGAATGATTTATATACAAAATTTAAAAAGAAGACATCAAATGCAGGATAAATAGATTTACTTGTTTAGTTCATGCTTGTATGAATGCAATGTTTTGGGACTTTCTGGACCTTTTCCTGCTATAAACACATGGAACAGGTCACTACAACGTGCTAAGGCAGATATATCATCAGCTCAAAAGATCTTGTGAGATGGATCTATACCTGCTTTAGCACTTTGTGGTAACCTGTTGCACTTATTGAGCAGCTTAAAAAAATGCTCTGCCTTCTTTAGTAATCATTTTTATGCAGGGGCATTTGCGCAATGCCGTCTAACTGTTGTGCACCCAGTTTTTGTATTTGCTGACATGTGGGTACATGACTAAACAAATATATCTATGAGGGTATAAGGAAAGCACTCGCCAGGCTTGTCACTGGATGTGCAGAAGATATTGATTAGTTTATAGCAGCAAATCAGAGATACATGTTGACGTTTCAGTCCTCTGGGGGACTGTTGTGAAGACCTGTGTAGTACCTGTTCATAGATGCAAAACAGGCACCACTCACGTCTTGGCAAAGATCCCCCAGAAGACCAAAACATCAACATGTATCCGACTTGCTGCTATAAACAAATACATATATTTTGAAATTCAACAAGTCTGGTGAGTGCTCTCCTAACACCCATATATATATGAACCCTTCATATATAGTATATACGGTACATGTGTGGATGGGCAACTATGAAAAGGGTTAGAGAACCAGTTTACACTTGGTTCTGATCATTAATACTTCACATGGAAAATATAGACAATATGAGCAAGCTTTGTCTAAATAAACTACTCGCACCAAATGATGGTGTACAAAATAAATCTGCGCACTCATAAACACAAGTGGGAGCACATAAATCTAATATCTCTAAAGGCCACCAATGACATAGCTAATATCACAATGTCACCAATGCTTATCCAATACAGAAGGCTAAGCACTAAAATGACCTCCACATGGGTAATTTTGTAGCAGTAAGTGTGAGCTTGTTATATTCAACAGTAAGGATTACAGACAATGCACATCACTTCTAAATATTTCATGGAACCCAAGCTGGAAGTGTTCACGTCATTGTTTTAATGAAGTGTACCTGTGGGCCTTTTTAAAATATCTATTAAAAAAAAAAAGACTGGAAGCAGCGTAACAACTTACACATTGCAAGCATAGCCAACGCAATCCCCCTGCTGCCCTTTACATTCTTACCATAATAAAAATAGAAACATTTGAGGCCTCTGTGCTTAAGTCATTTGCAAATCCCTATGAAAACCATTAAAGTCACTAATTTGTGGTTCTACACAAAGGTTTATGTATAAGGTACAGTTTTTAGTGTGAGGTAAAGAGGTAAATTCTGCAGCAATTTAAAGTGTGTCTTGTAGCTGGTGTGTCCTGGCCAGCTTTAGTTGGACCTAGAAACAAAATTAAACTGTAATCTATTCTCAACAAGTCTACAATAAGAATCTCCTTATCTAAATCAGCTGTTAAATATATATATTTCATTTAACCAGGCACCATTATGCAACATATTTTATCATTGGAACATCTAGTGCAGCTATTTCATTAAAAGGATGGTATGCATTTATTATTGTGAAACTTTATTTTGGATCAAAAGCCAAGATGTTGTGAGCAGAGAACCACGTTTTAGGATTCTGTGACATGACCGTGGCTATCTAAGCTTGATGTGAAGATTTCATAGCTTTGGAGCCACTGAAGCAGGTTTACAAACTCCTCTTATTGTTTTGATGTAACGCAGAGATCGTACTAGTCTTGCACATCAAAGTAGTCTATTACAGGTTCATCCCACAGTGCTTTCTGTGCGCCACTGCTTCCTCCATTTCTGAAATAACAATATTCAAGACAAACATGAATTCACAGATTTATGCTGTGTGTTTAGTACAAATACTATAAAAAAATCAAATCCTATTTTTCACAGCTGTTTATACTCGAAGAATAGCCTTATTTTCTTTAACATGTGTTAATACGTAATTCCTGATGTATTAGGAACTAAAGTTAATTATTTAGCCAATTTATATGAGAAGCATTAGTATTCCCTGACATATGGCAATGTGCACCTGAAGTTGCACATCAACTAGAGAACATAAAGCCTAGGGGGTATTCCATAATGTCTGGATTTTCAGCTAGCCTTTTCAATGCGGTCGCTTTCAACTATTCTCCACAAAAAAAGCTCCCAGCAAGGATCAGAGCCACCCGTTCGTCCAACTGTTCACAGCATCTAACCGAAGCAGCAGAGACCAGTGCAATTGACATAAGCCGCCGACGGATCACAGGATTGCCTCAATACCGCCAGTACGGAGCCTGGCAGCATGGCCAAGTGCAATCCTCTCCCTCTCCCTGAGAGGAAATAGGTAATGCGATACCAACTTTAATATTGTTAATGGAACACACTCTATAATTACCCTAACATGCTGCATTTATGAGATGGTATACAACATAATGTCTGGATAAAAAAAAACTTTATTAGTGAAAGGGCCACTTTTTCCACATTAGAGACGGTACAAGCACATAATTGAATGTCTTCAAGGACACCAATGATATTGCTATGTTAATCCACCTCCTCCTTATAGAAATACAAGGAGCGAGAAAGATATATATTTAGTATATCTTTGATTTCTTAAAAAAAATATATATATATATATATATATATTATTTACTATATTATAAATAACCGGTTGTAAGAACTCTCTTTTACATACATATGTGAACTATAATAAAACGTATAAAAATGTTGCTATTAATGAATCAGTGGCATTTTGTTCATTTGTACCAGCCTTCCTTTATTTAAAGAGTACAGTGTCATTTGATGAATTCGTACCTTCACCCGTGAATATCATTGGTATATGTATGCATCCACAAGCATGCTACACATTGCTTCTTAAAACCAACTACTAGTATATAGTAATACTTATCAAACTAGGGATTTCAATAGCACCTGAATTATTTTAGTCTTTTTTAATATTTTTATTTATGCAAGATAAACAACATTCTCTACTCCTAATATTTTTCTATTTATAATGTTGCGATAATTATTAATGGCTAGATTTTTCAGAGTTCAAAATGAATGCATGTTTATATACAGATATCATCAAATCTGACAGTTGACCTCTGCTGAGTACTTGGGCTAAGAGGTCAGGTCAGCCTGTGTATAGAAAGTTTCAATCTTTTGTTGTTGTTTTTTTTTTCTACTATTACTTCTGTGGGTATCATTGGAATACTATAAATCGGATTGTGGGGCAGATGTATTAAGCTTTAACAAGAGATAAATCCAAGGGTGATAAGGAGAGATAAACGTCCAGCCAATCACCTGCTTATTGCCATGTCACAGTATGTGTTTGAAAAAAGTCAGTAAGGAGCTGATTGGCTGGACGTTTATCTCTCCTTATCACCCTTGGATTTATCTCTTGTTAAAGCTTAATACATCTGCCCCATTTTGTCTTACCTCTCAGTGTGATGTCTATAGTGGGCGATTGGTGGAGGTGGCCGTGTCTGCATCTCCCTTTCCATTACAGTCACGAGTGAAATATTTGGGCATGTCGACTTGCCTCTAAAAAAAGATTGTTGAACAGATTGATTTAATCAACTTCTCAATGAAATATGCTAATACAAACACCATGTATTCCCAATTTCCTAGTAATGTGTCATTACGTCCTGTGATAAAGTAACAATATACCATATATACTCGAGTATAAGCCTACTTTTTCAGAACATTTTTTATGCTGAAAAAGCCCCCCCCCCCCCCCCCCGCTTATACTCGAGTGAGGGTCCCACTTGAGTCAATATGTTTTCCCAGTTTTTTTGTTGTAAAATTAGGTGCCTTGGCTTATATTCGGGTCGACTTATACTCGAGTATATACGGTACAATATTAAACTGGTTGACCACACTAATGGAGCCATTTGAAGCATCCTGATCTCTGCTTGTTAATGCAGACAGACAAATAAAAAAAACTTTGATCTCCTTATTTGGCATTTAAGTCAAATAAAATCTTGCATTACTCTCAAGAAAAAAAACATTTAGTTTTTTTGCATTTACACAGCACATTGCCAAATACGTTCAAATGAGTATGTCAAACCAAAAACAAAAATAGTTCTAATTTCCTTAGCACAACCAACCAAGTCTAGCAATCAATGTAACAACGTACTTTACAGCAGTGATTACGACATTGCGCTTGGGCTCACTGTCATAGCTCACACTCTCAACGGCGTACACCTCCGCCAGATCATGGATCAACTTCCGATGGTCTCTATTCATTGGTGGAAAACAGTGGCTTTTTTTGGTTTGCTTTCCCTGAAAAATATTTACCATTATGAAGTATTGTTAGTTCTATAATCAAGTATGGCTTGAAAATACAACAACATGCTTCTCTTACATCTGACATATTACATTTATTTGCCAAGCGTTGGTGCACATGCAAGGGATGGGGAAACTTTGAAAATTGTACAAAAAATAAGTGTTAAAAAAAAAAAAATGATAACCATGAAGGCTTTACTTTTTAATCCAGCCTCGTAGCATAATCTGGGTCAGTTTTAGTATTCCACAAAGAGTACACCCTGTTACTAATGGGCGTACAGGTGGGTCTGTAATGTGCAGTCAAATAAAATTACTGAAAATAAATGTGTCCTTTTGATACATACATAAAAATGCTCTTCTACACATGAGAGAACTGCTTGACTAATGCAGTTATGCAATTCACCTCATTGCGAACTGCATAGTGTTACTATAGAGTGAGCAAGTACTTCTGCAGGGATCCAGCACAGCTCTGCTGAAGGGCGGTGCCACATCATTCTGTTTGGAAAAGGTTACGCCACATGTCTAACATAAGGGAGATCCATCAACCAACCTTGTTAACAGCATCTACAAGTGCTTTTATTTCTCTCTCAATTTCAGAGACAAACTTCATATCTCTCCTGCAGAAAGAAAGAAAATTATCATCAACTAGGCACTATACCAGTGGTTCCCAAACTGTGCGCCTAGGCTCCCTGGGGTGCCTCAGGACACTTGCAGGGGTGCTACGGGTTGGTCGTCCAGGACCAATTAAAATTATTTATGATCAATTATTTCTGGACAAAACCAGTGCTGGTGGCTGCCAATCATAAAATGTGTACAACCAGAACCAAATCCTGCCCTTTACCACATAACTGAACCTAAGAAGCACATATAAACACAATCTACTTAATTTGATATATATTTTTTGGGGCCTAGGGGTGCCTTGGAAAAATTCTGATACTCTAGGGTGCCGTGATTAGAAAAAGATTGGGAACCCCTGCACTATACTATTAATATATTACAATATCCATTACAGTATTAAATTATGTTTGTTACTAGCTCCAGTACAACTCACACAAGAGTAAAGGCCCTCATACACTACTGCTATTTGGTCCGATTTGACCAGATTCTGAAGGATCGGACCAAATTGCATGCGTTTGACATCCCATCCGATGCAGTCCCATGTGCATTGGGTTGGACTCTACAGATTGAACCTCCTGCACATAAAATCTAACGGATCGGACCCATCAGCGGCACATCACGGGTGTTTCTTTGGGTCCGATTCCATAGGTGTGTGCCAGCAGTGAAGCAGGTACGGGAGGTGGGGTGGGCAGTAGCTTGTAAGGTCTGGGAAGCAGGCCGATTGCCAGTTGCTGAGGTCCGGGCGGAAGACAGAGCGTTGGGTTGGGCAGTAGAATTTATACAAAACAAACTGTCAAAAGACTCTCTCAGCCAATCAGCGGCTGGACAGAATTTTGACAGGGTTTTTTTTTGTTAATTCTCCTGCCCCCACCACTGCTTCAACTCCCCGGGAATCTTTACATGCAAGAAACCGCATTTGATTTCTCGCATGTAAAAATGACACATCAATATGAAATCAAAAGTTAGCCGTCCCGGGGAGCTCAAGGAAATTTGGGTACCTATGTATGGGGGCTTAACAGTACAAAAAAAAAAAAAAGCTTATATATGGCGTGATTCAGGGTACATAGAAATACAGTCTAATACCACATGCTCATGGAAATGCCAATGCATGCATTTTGAACACAAAGAACAAACCTGGCATCATCTTTAAGGCTATCGTTGTACTTGGATCCTGAACGAACATTAAAGGGATCAGAATTTTCAGAAATGTTTAAAGCCTCTGCTAGACACCTGTAAGAAAGTGTACAACAATACTAGCAAAGTACAGGACTGAGATCAGCAAAGCAGCAGGAATGTTTATACATTGTAACAGAATATAAACTACATTCAGCAGGTGCAACAAAATATTGGTATTGGTAGTTCACAAGTACAAATCTGGTGTGCAGAACACCAGCAACTGCACAGTCTAGGTATATGGTATGGATGTGCAATGATCCACATGAGTCTACATTCTCATTATGTAAACATGCTTAGCATGTTGTAATTCATATTGGCACTGATGAAATTTCAACATTTTATCCCTGGTGACCCATTGGGTTACTTACTTGCTCCCAAAGTGGCATCTTCTAGGTCCTGGCAGTTATGTGATGTTTCAGTTCCAGAAAATCACCTGAAAGAGCAGCATTCTGGGAAATACACTGGCCCCATCTTCATCCCTAACCTGCCACCCCATGCAGGCCTAACCCTAAGTGCCATTTCACACAAACTTTGCCCAGCTTCTTGCCTGAAAGTTGTGCCTTTCACATGCACTGGCTCCGTGAGCCGATGCAGTATTAATTTGGGGGTGGGGATTACCTATGTTACGTTGATGGCGGGGGAGAGCTGAAACCCACCAAAAATCCGGTGTGTGTGAAAGGCACCCATCTCTCTCTGCACACACTGTCATGTAAGGGCGGTTCAAAAACGGCACAGCAGCCGGGAAAGTCAGTTGGCTGTAACCAGGGGGCCATGCCGTGTCCGTGCAGTGTGAAAGGACTCTCTAGCTTCAGTATGTAACTACATTTTACACCCAGCAAAAAAAGTAAGATTTTTTGCCAACCGGTCAAAACCGGAGTGTGTGTGTGTGTGTGTGTGTGTGTGTGAAATCGCCCTAATTTTTCTATCCCACAGCACAATCGTGAAGTCAACATTCTGAGACTGTCAGGATTTCAATTGTTTAATAATGTTGACATTGTAACTGTCAACCTAATTACTGCATTCCAATTGGTGCTTGCTGTTTTTTTTTTTAAAACAGGTGGTCTAATGTAGAAAGCACAACAAACTAAATGGCTACAGAAACCAAAATGTATTCTAATACAAGTTGTAGGGGCATATACAAGTATATAAATGAATCTTAATACTAAATTCTGTTGAGTATATGGACAGGACAGCACATACTGTACTTATCTTATGGATAATGGTAGTGTGTAAGTTAAATACCAGTATCAGATTACTGCATATAGAATATGACAAAACGCCTGCTTGTAAATGTGGATATTTGACCCTTTAACTTTATAATGTTGGTAAAATGAAGAATACACCCATTCCACTATTACATAAATGATGACCATTATATTAAATGGTTACTCTACCAATGCAAATTTTACTTCACAACAACAACAATAACAACAACAACAAAAAGACAATAAAACAGTTCAAAAACTTACTGGGACACAAAATATCCATCTTTGGATAGTTATTTCAACTTGGAATACAGACACACATACACATTTGGTTCTGGAACACGTACATATATTTGATAAACTTATACTGTGTGGGGCTACAAGTTCAGTACCCAGTACCATCAGCAAAGTACTGGAGGTGGTTATTTGGTGTCAAATGGGCAATTTTTGAAACCTTTAAAACAGGATTAGAAATAATAGCACTCAATTTTATTTCGCCATTGACGATGTTCTATATTTATTTACGCGTGTATATACAAATTTTCAATAAAAGTCTGAAAGAAAAAACAAACCATAAAGAAAAAAATTACCATTTACAATTTCCAAACTCAAGTTCAGAAACCACTTCAATCCTGGGATTCAAATCAAAAAGTGTCCTAAATCCTGGGATCTCACTGATCGAGATCCTGGGAATTGGTATCCCAAATTGCTGTCCATCAGCAGTTTGTTAAAGATCACCTGGACAAGCCAGAAGGTTATTGGAGCAATGTATTATGGACAGATGACACCAAAATAGAGCTTTTTGGTTTAAATGAAAAGTGTTTGGAAAAAGGAATACACTGCTTTTCAGCATAAAAACTTAATACCATCTGTGAAACACAGTGGTATCATGGTTCGGGCCTGTTTTACTACATCTGACCCAGGACGACTTGCCATCATTGATAGGATAATGAATTCGGAATAATACCAGAATATTCTAAAGAAAAAAATGTTGGGACAAAAGAATAGTTAAAGAAATTTAACGTTTTTGAACGGCCAAGTCAAAGTCCTGACATTCCAATCCAATTGAAATGTTGTGAAAGGACCTGAAGCAAGGAGTTCATGGAAGAAAACCCACAAATATAAAAGAGTCGAAGATTTTTTGTATGGAGTAAAGGGATAAAACTTAAAGCTAATGTTCAGGACTAAACAACCATTACCAGAAATGTTTAGATGCAGTTATTGCTTCATGACACCAGATGCCGAAAGCAAAGGTTAACATACTTTTCTACTCACACATACAGTACAGTATGTGATATTGGACCATTCCCCAAAAATGAGCACATCTAATTTTTTAACTCTTGTTTGATTTGGTTCCTTTTTATCTAATTTTAGGACTTGCGTGAAAAAAATGACTCTCCTGCTCAAACAAGATATCTTGAAATGATAATTGCTGATTCACTCACAGGCACCTCATTTTTTTTAAATTAGCATTTGTCAGATAGTTTGTTCTAGAAAGTTTTAACAAGTTTCCACTGAATCCAGTGTGTAGCTTAATGATAACTCTATAATGAGCAATTTAACGGACTAATTCAGACTATTTCAATGCTTTTTGGTAGTAAAGCAAGCATGTGCAAGAGAAACACTAAAGCGGTGTATATATTGCTCAGCAATATATTGCTTAGTGTCTCCTTTTCATCAGCGACCAGAGATGGTCGCTGATGAAAGGGAACCTCTGCTGCGGGAGCCACAGACGGAATCAGCTGGTCCTGCGACCAGCGATCATAAGGGGGCTAAAAACGGGAGCGCGCACCCGGAGATTTATCGCCGATGCACACTCCAATTGCATGGAATATGGTCGCTCAGTGACCATATTGCCAGCGATAAATGCCTGTGTGTACGCACCTTTATGGTAATCTGTTCAAATTATAATTTAAACGTAGTTTCCCGACCATTCTATATTCTCCAGTCATTTTAACTAAAGTTGGACACTCCACTTTGTCATTTTTTTTTTATTTGCCACTGCCACTAATTAGGAAAATTACTATGTTCCAGAAATATGTATTGTTCACCACTGCCTGCCGATTAACTGCGTCAGAGGATAAATACATCTTTCCTCACAACCTCATGCAATACTCTAATCACACAATATAAATAAAAATGTGCCTGCTTACCTGTTTCTTTCCAAAGCAAAACATTCTTCATCACACTGCAACCTATAATCAAAGCCAACATAAAACAAGTCAGTGGGAAGCTAGTCGCAGAAAGGCGATCATTTACATGGCCAGATCTCCAACATCCCCCCAAATGCTCCTAGTACTTAATTCGCCTACTTGTTCTAACCTTTCACAATTATCCTGAAAGTGCTCTGCTGCTGGATAATTTCTTGCGGATTTGCTGTGACAATCACAATAAAATTGTTGCATTCAACTTTGAAAAAAAAAAAAAAGGACACCCACTCACATTGTCTTTTTGCAGAGAATGCAGGGAATATGGCATGTGAACATAACTTTGATATCTAGTCTGTGTACTAAGAATATCTGTAGCACTTTAAAGATAATAAACATTGTATTAACCCTTTATTATTTATTTATTATCAGTTTCTTATATAGCGCATACATATTCCGCAGTGCTTTACAGATAATATTTGAACATTCACATCAGTCCCTGCCCCAGTGGAGCTTACACGCACGGACATTCTAGGGTTAAATTATTGGGAGCCAATTAGCCTGCCAGTATATTTTTGGATTGTAGGAGGAAACCGGAGCACCCGGAGTAAACCCACGCAAGTACAGGTTGAATAAACAAACTCCACACAGTTAGGGCCGTGGTGGGAATCGATCCCATGACCTCAGTGCTGTGAAGCAGTAATGCTAACCATTACACCATCCGTACCCTTTGATTGCCAACATCTCAGTGAGAGATGTTCTAAATATAGGCTAAAAATGCCAGCGTGGCTTACATTTGTTATATAAATTCAAATAAAAAAAAGTGGTGTAAAAAAAATAAAAAGATTAAAAAGTATTTTCTAGTCGTTTGCTTGGCAATTTGCATTTCTAGTTTGAAAAATTCACTTGGCACTCAAAGGGTTAAACGACATGAATAACCGTTAAATTAGGAAATAAAACCCTTAAAGTCCATTGCTCCAGGTATTTCATAATCAAAGTTATATAGATATTATGCTACTTGTGTACTTTCACGGCGGCAGTTAAGTAGTCAGCGTAGCGTCCCTGTCAGAATCAGCGTAGTGTTCCAGTGGCCAGCGTAGTCAGCGTCCCTGGCAGAATCAGCGTAGTGTTCCCACGGCCACTTAAGTAGTTAGCACAGCGGCAGGTTTATAGTCAGTGGTGGGGCTGTAGCTGTAGCTTATCTAGACTTTAGTAACGCTTTTGACACTGTCCCACATCGCAGACTGTTAAATAAACTTGAAAGCTTGGGATTGGATTCTAAGATAGTTGAATGGATAAGAGCATGGTTTCAGGACAGAAAACAGAGTTGTAGTAAACCGAGTACAGTCAAAGGAGGGAAAGGTTACAAGTGGAGTACCCCAGGGATCTGTACTTGGACCAGTGCTTTTTAATATCTTTATTGGTGATATTGCAAATGGAATTGAGGGTAAAATGTGCCTTTTTGCAGATGACACAAAGGTATGCAACAGGGTAGACACACCAGGAGGGGTAAAACAAATGATTGATGATCTAGGTAGATTAGAGGAATGGTCAAGAGCATGGCAACTAAAGTTTAATGCCAAAAAATGCAAAATCATGCACTTGGGTTGCAAAAATCCAAAGACTAAATATAGTATAAATGGCACTATAATGGAAACTACTGAGGAAGAGAGGGATCTAGGTGTCACTATTTCAGGGGACTTAAAGGCAGGTAGGCAATGTAACAAATCAATGAAGAAGGCAAGTCAGATGCTTGGTTGCATTGGGAGAGGTATCAGCAGTAGAAAGAAAGAAGTAATAATGCCACTGTAAAGGTCATTGGTACGACCTCATTTAGAGTATTGTGTTCAGTTCTGGAGGCCATATCTCCAGAAGGATATAAATACATTAGAGACCGTTCAAAGAAGGGCAACCAAAATGGTGCATGGCCAACATCACAAAACATACCAGGAAAGACTAAAAGATCTTAATATGTATACTTTAGAGCAGAGAAGGGAAAGGGGGGACATGATAGAAACTTTCAAATATATTAAGGGTTTTAACAAGGTACAGGTGGGAGACATTCTTTACAGGAAGAGGAGCAGCAGAACACGAGGACATGCACTGAAATTAGAGGAAGATTCAGGGGAAATTTGAGGAAGAATTACTTCACAGAAAGAGTAGTAGATAAGTGGAATAGCCTCCCATCAGAGGTGGTAGAGGCAAATACAGTTGTACAATTGAAACATGCTTGGGATAGGCATATTGATATCCTTACAAAAAAATAAGGATCAAACATGGTTTGAGGTAACATGTTTAAAAAAACGGGCAGACTAGATGGGCCAAGTGGGTCTGATCTGCCGTCAAATTCTATGTTTCTATGTGTCCCCACGGCCAGCGTAGTTAGCGTGCCTGTCAGAATCTGCTTATTGTTCCCGCTGCCGCTTAAGTAGTTTGCTTCCCTGTCAGAATCAGCATACTGCTGCGCGGCTACCTGCAGCTAGCCGGAGTTTACGTAGTTAGCGTAGTCAAGTCAGCGTTACACAGTTAGCGAAGTCAGTCAGCATTCTGTCACCATAAAATGTCATTGTGTCAGTTATGGCTTCCGCAGAATTAACCATCTTTACCTGCTGCAGACGGAGGTGTCCGTGCAGTTCTTACAACGCCACCACTTGCTGCCAGAGACAGGGCATCCTATGAAGCTTAATATAAAGGAGCGGATGTGGCGCTGCCACATTAGAAGCTGTGGCAAGAAGGTTAGTCTCCGGGCCGCTCAATGGTTTCAAGGATGTCCCCTTGAAATTTGTTTCAAGGATGTCACCTGACATTTATGACCGTTCTACGGTTCATATTTTCTTGAGAGGAAGAGCTAACAAGCATTACATTTTGTGAGTGCCACCTCATGATTTCCCCCCCAAAAAACACCATTAATTTACAACAACCTTATGCGGGAGTCATGTACCCTGGATTTGATGTCACAGCCCCAATGTACAGCAGAAAAATCAGCAGCAATTACCGGCAGTGACACGGAGAAGGCCGCCCGGCAAGATCACACCAGCGGAAGAAAGGGGCAACACGGGCACACCGGAGAGGGAGTAGGTGAGTAAGTACTCTGTCAGCAGGAGAAGCGCAGCGGCAGGCGGCTAATCAGTGCCAACCGCTTCCCGGCTCCCTGCCAGAAGAACCACGCTGTACCAAACAGGAGTGACGGACAGCGCAGCAGCCCGGACGGCGAACGGTGCTGACCTGTCACCCTGAAGAGGTACAGCACAAGGTTCCTCCAGAACAACCGCCGCCAACCCCCCAGTGCACCGGCATCTCCCGCAGACGTGATGCCTGGAAGCCGATCGACCCAAGCAGCCCAGGGAACACCAACACCCCCTGAGCCCAGAACCAACGGAGCGAGCAACAACATCCCAGCCAGGCAACCGGCCCCCAGTCCAAGACGCCCCCCCATCCATCTCCCTGCCCACCCCCTGTGCACCCCTACACCACAGCATTATAGATCAGTACATTGGCAATTGTATGTGTTAATCTGTATGCTTTATCATTAATCCCCACTTCACTGTTTTGATTTGATCTGTAGCAATATACGTGAATACAGACATTGTATCAACCTATCTGTGAAAACATTTGGAATGTATACACTGTGTACTTTTGTTCATAAGTAAAGTTACAAATTATTCAAATCCAACCACAGTTTCCAGCTAACATCATTATTTCCTATACACCACACCAGCAAAAGAACTATAGGGGCAGAGCGCGGTACCAATACCCTTTTCTCTACGTAGCAGAAAAATCATGTTGGACGCATCCTGCCTCAACAGTGGCATATCCCGTGAGACAGGTGAATGTTTCTTAACACCAGTGGCCAGCCTTGATTCCAGCACCCTGATGTCCGCCCTCCAGACAAACATTGAACCGGGTACCACTATATACTCTGAATGTTGGCGCGCATACAACACTCAACAATGCAGGTGGTTTACCTTTCATGCGTGCGTCAAACACCGCTACAATTTCGTGGACCAGACACTGGGGTTCATATTCAAAACATTGAAAGGCTCTGGGGGTCATGCAAGTGGAGGAACAAGAGACACAGAGGCAGTGCATCAATGCCTTGACTCCTACCTGCAGGAGTTTGGCGCAAAACACTTGGAGCAGAGAACGCTTTACTGCGCATTTTACATGCACTAACTCTGATCGCAACAGCCAACAAATCATCCGACACAGCTGCGTCAACATCAGCTGCATTTGAAAGCAATGCAGAAAGTGAAGAATGACTGTTTTTATAGATTCTTTGACTTATTATTTGATACTATTGTATATTGTTCACTGCTTTTTTTCTTCTTTATTGTTCACTAAAATCCAGTTACCAGTTTACACATGTCATCATTACTGTTTCAGATGTACTGTATGATATAATTACAAGGGGAAAGGGGAATTTTGTCTTTGCACTAGTGTCACTGTTGATTACACAGAAAGAATGTGTGTTTAAATGTGTCGTTCCACTATAAGATGATATATCATAAGATACTAACGTATCTGTCAATTATGTAGGTGGAGGTGCTCCCTAGAGAGTGATATGATGCAAACAAGAGAGAAAGAACAGAACTCTCTCTTTTTTAGGGGCACAACTTGATTTGTTAAGTGTTATTGTATATTTAAAACTTCGCTTTTATTAGGTTAATAATTTAAAATATTGGGAGCCAACCATAAGGACAAGAACAATTTTACATACATACATAGAACATATATCACCTGTCAAAGAGAAACTGTGTCTCCTGGACAGGAAAAAGAGGGAATTTTTAATTTTCTATTTGATAGTCACAGATTTGATAGTCACAGTTAAGGCCCATACACACTTGAAGATTTTCATTTCGAAAGACTTTGCCAAAATCTTTGATAGATATATCTTTCCCCAAAGTAGTTCGTACACACTGAACTATTTTCCCCAAAGAGCAAGAGATTTTCAGGAAGCGAAAGACTTTGCTGAAAATCTTTCATATAAAAGGCTATTTACATAATGGGCGGGGTTTAGATTCCAAGCATGGGAGCAGGGGACATTTTATTTAGTTAATTAATGCTGTCCATATTTAATGGTTATAACCTTATAACTATACATGCAATATGCTGGGGCAGGCTAGCAAAGTATACATTACCGCCACCACTGCCCACCAATGTTTATATATTTATATACCCACTGCCACCAATGTGGGCAATGGGCCAATAAACATTGGTGGGCAGTGTTGGCGGTAACATATATGTTGCTGGCGCATGCTAGCAATGTATACATTACCGCCACCACTGCCCACCAATGTTTATATATTTATATACCCACTGCCAGCAATGTATATTTATTTAAATACTCACTGACCACCAATGTATTTATTTAAATGTATATTATATATCTATAGTATATTGCTGGCGCAGGCTGCCAATATTAACCCCTTGAATGGTATGCCCGGAAATTTATCGGGCTCAGCTGCGCTGCCGCAGCGGGCTGTCCCGGAAAATTTCCGGGCATACCACAAATATGAAATAGGTGCACGCCAGTGGTGTCCAGGTGTACACCACTGGCGCAGCACCTCTAGAGCCGACCCCCCCCCCCCCCCCGCTCATTTCCCCAACCCTCCCATCACCTGTGCTCCGGCGATCGCACGCCGGAGCTCTTCTAACCCCGCTCCCCTTGCCGCCTGCCGCCATACTTTTAGTAGCAGTGACGTCGGCGGCAGGCTCAGGGATGTTCGGGGGGACTCGGGAGTGCTCAGGAACCCGAGTCCTCCCGAGCCGCGCCGAACATCCCCCAGCCTGCCACCGACGTCACTGCTGAATGTGACAGGCCGGCGGCTAAGGCAGCGGGGACAGTGGCGGCAGGGAAGTGCCGGAGCAGAGGTGAGGGACGGGGGCTTCCAACTGTGGTGGGTTTTGCTGGGGCAGGACAAACCTGTCAGCAAAACCTACCACTCAAGGGGTTAATAAACATTGTTGGACAGTGTCAGCGATAACAGTGTTGCCAGCAGCATATATATCGCCATTTAAATAAATAAATAAATTGGTGGCAGTATGCATATAAAAATATAAACATTGGTGGCAGTGGGCATGGGCATATACTGTACTGCACATATATAAGCATTGGTGGCAGTGGCATATACTGTATATATGTACAGTATATGCCCACTGCCACCAATGTTTTTATAAGTAAACATTGGTGACAGTTGGCATATAATTCACATATATAAGAATTGGTGGCAGTGGGCATATACTGTATATTTAAACACATTGGTGGCAGTGGGCATCTAAATGTATATCTAAACATTGGTGGCAGTGGATATATTCTGCACATAAACATTGGTGGCAGTGGATATATTCTGCACATAAACATTGGTGGCAGTGGCATATACTGTATATATGTACAGTATATGCCCACTGTCACCAATGTTTATATATGTAAACATTGGTGGCAGTGGGCATATGCTGTACATAGATATATACACATTGGTGGCAGTGGGCATCTAAAGTATACAGTATATAAACATTGGTGGCAGTGGTACTCACTGCTGTGCTGCAGAACTTTTCCTCCTCCCTGCTCCGTGTAGTAAAAAAAAAGCAGGGGGAGGGAGCGGGGAGGGAGCACACAGACTGTCTCTGCTGCACGGAGACCTCTGCTTCTGCTTCTGCTGCTGCGGCTAGATCCGGCGGCGGGGAGAGGACAGAAGCCGGGCTGAAAGTCTATCATCTTTCAGCCCGGAGGCAGAGGTGAGCGTACACACAAAGCGATGATGGCTCAGATACCAGCCATCATCGCTAGACATGCTGGTCAAACCAGCCGACGTGGGATCTTTTCAGCGATGATGCGGGAGCGCGCATCATCGCTGATCTTCAGTCTGTGGCCCATACACACTGAAAGATTTTCAGCTGAAAATCGTTAGTGTGTATGGGCCTTTACTGTAAATATCTGTCTTGTAGCTTCTGTGCTTCAAAAAAAATCAGCCATAAAGACAATACAATGTTACATACATACATAGAACATACATCCCCTGTCGAGAGAAATTATCTCTGCTGGACAGGACAAAATGAGTGAAATCTTTGATTTCTGTATGACATTCACTATTACTGTAAATGTCTATATTGTAGCTACTGTGCTTCTATATAAAATTTTGCTACATACCAGTTTACACATGTCGTCATTACGGTTTCAGATGTACTGTATGGTATGCCAGGTGTGAATTTTTCTTTAAACATCCCCACTATCCACGTCAGCATGGCGAGCCCCGCGCTACGCGTCCTCCCTACCTGTTCATACCCCCACTATCTACGTCAGCGTGGAGTTGATTTTATAAAAAGTGTGGCGAGTGTAACAAGCAAGTGTGGCGAGCCCCATGAGGGGACACGGAATATATGTGAAGTATAGCGGGGATATGAACAGGTCAGAAGGACGCGTAACGCGTCCGCTCGCGATGGTTCGGGCTGGTGTGGATAGTGGGGGTTTGAAAAGGAGGCATTTGCCAGTATGTAACATGAAGCACTGGCAAATGCGTCCTTTATTGTGCATGAGACGTACTTGCGGCCGCACCCCCCTTTGTGCCCCAGAGGCACATGCTACCGAACTTCCCGGTCTCCCTAAAGTGGACATGGGCAGGGTTGCCGAACCCTGCCGCAAGAATTACTGAGATGCACAATCCCCTCTCCGCCGGCGCCAGCCAGGACAGGGGATCTGGCGGTTACCGGCGCTATGTGAGGAACACTGTAGGCTTACCAGGGACAGTACGGTGACTAGGGCTGCCACGGGTACACTACGCTAGCTACGCAGGGCTGCCACGGAGACACTACGCGGATTACGCTAGGCAGCCCTGTGGCTACGCCGACAACATAGCTTAGGCGTACCGATATTTATCAAAATGAATCCCATACATCTTGAGCATGATTTGTTGAAACACAAGGTCTTGACTGTAGGGCAGAAGAACAAGCTCCTGGATGTGTACATGCACCAGAAAATCCACAACTTGTGGGCAGATGTACTGTTAAGATGGAGAAGGTCACCAGTTCTTGGACGGCACCTATAAATGGCTTCCAGTACGTGTGGTAGGCATTAGTTGGCTTACCAGTCTCCAGTGATCGTGTACTACTGCAGGCATGATACAGTAGCTACATGACCATTTTTGGCAAAACAAAATAGCCATTATATGCTTTGTCACACTGCTCTCATGCTAATGTCTGTGGTGGCGCACCTCTAACTGAGGTCCACTTGGCCAACTGTGTTTTGGTCTTGGGGATGAAACTATAGATCTAGGATTAATCACCATTGAAGATTTTCCATACAGAGTTTGGGAAAAGATCATTAAAGCTGGGCCAGCATGTTGCAGCGCCAAATCACCTTAGCCTCATCCTGCTCTCTAGGCAATTAATGGGGCACCTCAAAACCAGAAACCTTGCTCAGGCCAAGCTTTTACTGGAGTACCAAGCAGATGGATCCCGATGAGATGCCCATTTCCTTCACTTACTGGGCTACCTACCAGTCAACCTGCATCCAACTCAACTATGGCACACACAGCAGCAACGTTGTGCACAGCCGCAACACTCATCGTCTTCCAGAGACCATCTCCAGTGCTAAAATTGTGTAACTCATTCAAGCCCAGTAATTCAAGATGCTCTTTCCAAAAAGCAACCTGCAGTCTGTCATAATACTCATGCTTTTGCAGACCATTCTTCTAGTTGTAGAAGAACATTGCTTTCCTGTGGCCTCTGTTGAACTCTATCACAAGTTCATGAAGAAAGTGAACATAGTGACTTCTCTGGTGCACAGTGCTACTTATTGGCCTGATTCAGGTATGATCACTGATCTACAAAGTTGCAGATGACTGGGAGTAGATAACTGCCACCCAGACACAAAACCCCACCCTATGTATTCACTATCCACTTGCAAATCCAGAAATCATAAACCATGGAATGATTTTTCCAGTCTATGCAAATGTGATAAAGTCTTTGTTTCCACCCTCAATTTGACGCTATTTGGGCTTGTGCATGTGTGATGCGTACGTTTCGCATGTGCAATCATTCGATAATCTGTTGATTTCAGAATTTGCTGATCAGTGATCAACCTTGAAACAGGCCCTATATATGGTTCTGTGCCTTGAAATTTCAAATAGCTTTATTCAAAGATTACAGTTCACAACTTGCCAGTCAAGATTGGGTCTACCGGGCAATAAGAAAGTTTAATTTGCAGCCTCAAAGTACTGAGGTCAGGGGTTCGATTCTCACCATGGCTCTAAATGTGTTTGTATAGTCTCCAGGTGCTTGCGTAGGGTCCCTACCACAATATATTTTATACTGGTAGGTTTATTGGTTACCAACAAAAAGGAATATGTGTGCGCACATCCACTGGTTTAGGGCAGACTGGATAGGCCACGTGGTTTTTATTCACCAGCAAAGTCTATAACTACTCTACCTATGCACTGCAATACAAACGTATTGTACAACCATCATATCTCTCAAGCTTTTTAGTTTTATATAAAGAAATCTTCTAGAAAAACTAGAAGGTGATAACATACCATCCAATCTGCTATGTTTTAAAAAATGACCATTAGGAGTGGATTGGCTGGTGCGTTATCACCTTCCACTTTATCTCTTCACCAGGCTTAATACATCTGCCCCACTGTTTGGGATCCATGAGGACCAGGTTTGAGAAACTGTAAACATTAAATGTTGCCTTTTTTTGTTTACCTCGCAACTGAAATAATTTTTACACTTGTGTACCCACTCGGATATCAGTAAAATATGGACTATAAAAGCTAGCCACACATTTAAAGAATATCCTTCCAAGGCTGATAGAAATGCTTGTAATGCATGGGAATAAATAACGGCTGTCTGGTCCAAAATGCTGAAAAACCATAAGATTAAGTTAAACGCTTGAGCAAAAGTGCTAGCAATCTGACTTTTACAACCTGAACTGTGCTATTCAACCACAAGCCCATTTTAATCACATGTTTAACTTAAATTCCAGGGTAAGTGCCTGGAGCTTTAGGTAAAATGTGTTTGCAGCACCTATGAATAGGGCAGAAAGTCCTAGTTATCACGGATTTCTGTTCGAGCCTCCTTAGGCTGATTTCACACGCTCCGGCTCCTGCCGGGCGGCGAAACCCCGCACGGCCAAGAAGCCGTGCCGCACTCAGAAGTTTTCAATGGTGGGGATGGCCACAGCCCGGCAGCTGTCCCTTCCAGTGGTGGGATACGGCTGCAACCGGGCGGCAGGGACGTGTGAATGGACACAATCGTGTCCATTATTAACTACTGTGTGCGGCACAACATTTGGCTGTGTAGGGTTTCGCCGCCCGGCAGGAGCCAGAGCGCGTGAAATAGCCCTTTGACACAAGCAGAAAGCTGTGTTAATTGCAGCCCGTGGGCATATCTTCTCCTGCAATTGAATAGCCCGGCCACCGCTACATGCCTGCAAGGCTAACTGCATCTCGTCATAATGTTTTTAAATAACACCAGCACAATTGTTTTACCTGGTTTGCTTAATTTCTCTTTTTGTGACAAGTTTTCCGATATCCACAGAATCTCCTAGCTGCATCTCTGTAAGCTTTGCAGCCATGGATATAGCAGCTATTCTAGAATATACAAAAACAAATCATGGATTCATCCGTAAATGACCTGCCTTCATTCAACACTATGTTCTTCAAACTGGCCTGCAGAATACTATACAGGCACAACTAGAGGGAGCAAGGTATCCACTGAAAATCTCAATTCCATAAAAAAAAAACTATAGACATGGTCAGGGAAATTAAAAATATTTTATTTTAGACCTTAATAATGACATCCAATTATGACATATTATATTAGAATATGCAAACAGCTTGCATTAGATTGTTTTCTTTAATAAAAGTTCTTTCTACATTTAGGATTGTCTACTGCAGGCATGTCCAAACTGCGTCCCTCCAGCTGTTATGAAACTACACATCCCAGCACGCCTTGCCATAGTTTTAGCATTCCCTAATAGCAAAACTGTGGCAAGGCATGATGGGACTTGTAGTTTCAAAACAGCTGGAGGGCCATAGTTTCGACATGCCTGGTTAACTGCATACATAAGACACCATCATGTTTTTTTTTTATCTGCCAATACTTAATTAACAGAAACAATCTTGTAGATATTGCAGATTAAATGTTGACATGATTAAGTCAACTGAACAGTGTGTCCTGGCACAGTGGTGACTCCAGGAGCTGCAGGGGTATCTAATGGCCCAGGCGGTCTGGAACTGGTGACTTCACACTGTCGGAAGGATTAGTAAGAAAATACTTTTTTGCTGGGGGCACTCTTGGTTAATTAAACATGTACTTTATTATATATACACCATTATTAGTTATAGGGAATTATAGTTCCATGTCACTTCCTCCCAATAAAGTAGGTTGGGACATAAAGGGTGAATTTGCTTTCCCTATTATTGTCCTGATAGTTACCATTGCAGGAATGCGTCCATTACACTTATGAGGATGAGAGTATCCTGAGTACAGTGCTCCGGTAGAGGGAAAACAGAAGTGCTAATATATCACCAATTAATATGCTGCTACTCCCCTGTGTTATATAGCATTGATGGGGAATGAGCGATATCTTAGTGCTATGTAGCACTAAATGAGAAAGTAAAAAGTAATTTCCTCGACAGGCAAAAAAACCCAGCAATAATGCGCCAATTAGTATTCGATCATGGGCGGTTTTGCCCATTTCTGAGTCCATTTTTGCTGATGCCGTTTCATTTTATGGGAAGGCGAATCGGGATGGGAAAACACAACCGCAAAGACTGGCAAATACGCCAATCCATGCGCTTTTCACCAATGCTAAATATCTTTTTTTTTAAGCAATAAGGTAAATTGACCACCTTTTTTACTTGCTTATACAGTGCTACTTAGCGCTAAGATATTGCTCATTTCCCATCATTGCTATGTAACACATGTAGAGTAGCAGCATATAAGTTGACAACATATTGGCACTTAATCGCTACCTGAGCACTGTACTCATGATACGCTCATCCTCATAACCGTAATGGATGCATTCCTGCAATGGTAACAAACTACTCAGGATGATATCCACACTCTCTCTTCTAATCTACTACAGAGAGGAAGTACAATCGCTCACTTCCCCTAAGGACTCTAGCACAACTGGCATAATTTGGTCCTATAAGGCATTAGGGGAAGAAGCAGCAGTAATGGGCCCTACACACATAGCGATGTGTGTAGGGCGACCTAGCTATGCTAGGTCGGGCTGTGCTGCGCCGCTATCGCATAGCACACAGAGCTGACAGCCCACACACAGAGCGAGCTGTCAGCTCTGTGTGCTAAGCGAGCAGACAGCGCCAGTGTTCTCCGGTGGGAGAACCCTGCCGATGCCGAGATTGATGGACACTGTCCATCAATCTCGGCCAGCGATAAAGACGCGCGGGGACGCGCATTGCTGCCAATATAGTCCCCCCACACACACACCGATGTGAGGGCATTTTATAAGCGACTTTGCCAAACTAAGCAAAATCGATTAGAAAATGCCTTAATATCGGCATGTGTGTAGGCCGTATAACACCTCCTGTGTAGACTATACCTGCACTACCTACTTCCTTTTACCTCACTTGATGGTACACAGATGGGATATTATTATTTACCATTGTCTGGCATTATTACACATAAAGTATCACCTTTATCTCTGAAATAAACCACCTACCACAGGGGTAGCAAACTCCATTCCTCAAGAGCTACCAACAGTTTACGTTTTCCAGGTCTCCTCACAGAATCACAAGTGATGTAATTAGCTCCACCTGTGCATATTTTAAAATGTACCAGTGAGCAATGAATGCACCTGTGCACCACTTTGGTGGTTTGGAAAATGTGAACTGTTGGTAGCTCTTGAGGACTGCAGGTGGCTATCCCTGACCTACTATAACCTTGATGTACCGCTACTGCAGGCACGTCCAAACTGTGGCCCCCCAGCAGTTGTGAAACGACACATCCCAGCATGCCTCGCAATAGTTTTAGCATTCCTTAATAGAAAAACTGTGGCAAGGCATGATGAGACTTGTAGTTTCACAACAGCTGGAGGGCCATAGTTTGGACATGCCTGCTCTAATGAGTTAAACCCATCACCACAAGTGAATCACTAGTGATGGGATATAATTACATAAATAAGGCTTGAACCAAGTTTAAGATGATAGTTACAGTGGCATGATTAACAGGTTCATAGCATGCATGAAGTTATCCAGTAACATTTAAAATTTGTCTGCCTATCAGGTACTTGATACGTCACACAGGCACACTGGTTATTAGCAAATACAGTGCAATACACACAAGATTTCAGAAAAATCACTTATGCAATTATATTTTTGCTGGATTGTGGATTGTTTTCCTTGAACATACTTGAGATCCACCAATTTCCTTAAACCTGAGTACTTTCCTACGGATCCTTACTACTTTATGACTCTAAGGCAGTGGTTCCCAAACGTTTTTGAATCACGGCACCTCCAAGTACCAGAAATGTTTTCACAGCACACCAAAGCCAAAATGTTTCTTGTAGATAAATGTAGAAAAATAAAATTATTAAATTAAGTAAATTATGTTCATCTCTCAGTCTTAAGGTCAGTTATGTGGTAATGGACATGATTCACCTCTGTGTGTCTGCAATTTACCTATAACATTGGTCAAATATTTTGAATTGGTCACAGAAAACCAATCTAGGGCACCTGTGAAAGTTCCCCAAGGCACATAGGGCCTTATTTTGGTTCATTCTTTCTGACAAAATCCTTCTTAGATGGACAAAACCATGTGCACTGCAGGGGGGGGCAGATGTACCATGTGCAGAGAGAATTAGATTTGGGTGAGTTATTTTGTTTCTGTGCAGGGAAAATACTGACTGCTTTATTTTTACACTGCAATATAGATCTCACTTTGAAGTAAAACCCCACCCAAATCTAATTCTCTCTGCACATGTTACATCTGCCCCACCTGCAGTGCACATGGTTTTGCCCATCTAAGAAGGATTTTGTCAGAAAGAATGAACCAAAATAAGGCCCCTAGTTTGGGAAACACAATCTTAAGGGGAACACCTCTAACAGAGTAACTTTGATGGAGAGGTTCTCACAAATAATATACACAATTGTGGACATAACTACACTTAATTATCAAACCAATGTCACACTATCTAGCTTGTGTTTTTAGTTTTACCGCTAAATAACTCTAACCCATAACCCATCCTCTTGCAGCCAAGCCCTCCCTCTAGTGGATAACCCTAATCCTCCTGTACCATTGCCTAACCCTAACCCTCCAATCACTGTAGTATGTTGACATTGCACACAAGAACATTCTACAGATGTTGACATTACAATATCGACACTATGATTGTTGACTGCATCATGTTCATACATGCACTCTATTATATACATGTTTATTACAATGTAAGGGTAGCAATGTTTTGTCTTGTAAGTGATAAAAGGGCAACTACTAAAGACAACATCAAGTAAATGCATTCAATTAAGAAACTTTAAAACTAACCTTTGATAAGTAGAGGAAGCAACTGAGCAAACCACGCTGTCTTTCCGTCGACCACATTCACAATGAAGTTCTACCTGAAAAGTACAGAAAAGGTATTAGCACAGCTTTGATCTCTTTACTGGCACCTTTAGTGCTAAATTAACACAATGAAATAGCAAAAAATAGTCCATATACATATTACCAGATCCAACAAAATACATGGCAGGTGTAGCATGGTGGTCCACCTAGAGGGTCACTGATGCCCATTGTGTTATGCTGGCCTCTAACTCCCAAGAGCCATTCTCCCCTTAGCTGCAGCAGGATTGACATGATGTGGTTTTTGGGGACATCCACTAGATCCATTTGTAGGAATGGGTCTGCACTGTCGGAGAGGGTCAGTCTGAGTAAACATCTGCTTACAGTTGGACTACAGTAGTAGTTCCCAAAATGTGCTGCTGTGGCTCCCTAGGGTGCCTCAGGACACTTGTAAGGGTGCCATGGGTTGGTGGTCCAGGACCAATTCAAATTAGTTATGATCAATTATTTATGGACAAAACCAGTGCTGGAGGCTGCCAATCAGAAGATATATGTACAATCAGATGCAAATTATGCCCTTTAGCACATAACTGAACCTAAGAAGTACATATAAACACAATCTGCTTAAGTGTATATATTTTTTTGGGCCTAGGGGTGCCGTGATTTGAAAAAGATTGGTAACCCCTGGACTAGAGGCTTCAACAGATAATCGTGATGGTGATCCAGCGCAGCTACAGACGCTTCCTGCAACATATGCATTTTATTTGTATGGAGTTGCACCGCCACTTCCCTGCGGCTGTGCAATAAAGTGCAAATCAGATCAGGCCCTAAGAACATTAATGGATGAAAGAGGAAATCCTCTGAACTTGTGTAGCGAATAGCAAGCAGTTCCCCGCAGTAGATGCAGTGTCATTTGCAGCCTTATACTTTGCAGAACATGATGGAAAATTCTTTGAATGAACATAAACTTACACTCAGAATACTGAACAAAAAAAACCCATTGTTTTATATTGCTTGCAAACCTTTAACAGCTGGTCCAAAAATGTAACTGCATATCAAAATAACCCTAAATTAAAAAATAAATGAATAAAACCGGTAGTGAAATAAATCTGTTTACAATGGCAATGTAATGTAAGCTCTTACTAACGGTTCTGGAATAACGGGTTGACAATGTCTAGGGTCAACCACTATTGGTGGTGACTACATCTACAACTAAGAATGGTTGAAGTACCTAGGTCAACATGGACACCATATAAGTGTACTGCGTTCGGCACACTATTATAATCTAACTTTATGCCAACTTGGATAGTAAAGTAGGAATAAAGTCGGTATAAACAAAGGAAACCATGAAAAACTCATGTCGACCTTTTGTCATTGTGGACCTAGGGTATTTTGACCATTCTTAGGTGTCGACCAATAGTGGTCAACCTAGTGACCCAGGGACCGGATACAATACAAACTTACTCTACCAAGTAATCATTTGTACTTCAATGTATTATTTAAAAAAGTAAGTATCTTTACACTTAATAGTGCACATAGCACTGTGTAATGATAGCCACATATGTGGTCATGAAATGGCAAAAAGCATCAAGATAAACTTTGTCATTGTAACAGATAAAGTACAATTACCATTGCTTTGCAAGTGGAAGATGGACATGGCTGTGAAGGATGGCAACAGTGTAAGCATGGATGCCCACAGTCTGGTCTCGGAAGAGTACAGGGCTGTTTACAGTCTTCATCTATGAGGCACTCGCCTTTGTGGCATATCCTTTTGCATTTGTGCATTCCACACTTTAAAAGCTGATTGCAACGCAGGCCGCATGAGATATCAGTCAGATGGCATGGAATATTGTTCCTAAGCTTTGTAGAACAGAGAAAGAACAATATTAACATTCCAATACTGCATTATTGTGGTTAATATGTATATAGTGCACTGTAGGTGAATATTCAAAACTGCAAACACAAGAGAAAAAAGAAGAAGCATATCAACAAATGACACTCAGACTTGAAACATCCAAATTACATAATTACAGTATAAAATAAGAAAAAATATTTTGAGTGCCAAGGAAATTTATCAAAATAGGTGTGAAATTTCCAATCATTTGTATTCATCATAATGACCTGTAATGTTAACCTTATATAGGAAATATAATCTTTTTTTACACATTTTTTATTTGAATTTATATAACAAATGTGAGAGATGCTGGCATTTTTATGGATAATTTGTGCATCTCTCAGATGTTGGCACCCAAAGGGTTAATTGCTAATTCTACATTAAACAGTTTTGAATGTAAACACTACCAAAAAAAAAAAAAAAAAACTGCTAACAAATTTATCATTGGTTGAGGAGACGAATGGAAATTTGCAGAACAGGAGGAAAATGCATGGAAAGTCTATTCCCTTTATTTCATTGTTATACTTCCCATGTGTTTGCACAGTTTAGAATCGAGAAGATAAATTCATACTTCATACTAGCTTAGAACATGTGCCAAATACCAAGCTGAGAACATCTCACAGGGGCTAAACCTGCTTATGCGTCACTAGCTATAAATAGTGCTCTAAAGGTTTCTGTAGCTTAACCCTTTGAGTGCCAAGTGAATTTGTCAAAATAGGTGTGAAAACTGCCCAGCAAACATTTGTATTCCTTATAATGACCTGTTTACCTCATATAGAAAATATATTTTTTTTTACACAATATTTTGTATTTGAATTTATATACCAAATGTGGGCGACACTGGCACTTTAGCAGATATATACCTACTAAACGTCTTTATACATAGATTTATATTATATATTAAAAGCACTTGGCATCTGGATTCAAGCCTGTGCATTTTTAATAATTGCACATATTAATAGCTACACGAATACTAATTTACACAAATGTACATTAAGTCTGATCTGTCCTTAGAAATGTGTGTCATAAAGGGATGCCCTGTTTCCTTAACATTGTTGGTTATTCATTGGCCATTTGGGATCTAACACGCCATCCCTACATAGTATAATAAAGGTAATGCATTCCACATACTGTAGGTCTATACCTCAAACCTGTCATTGCTCCCTGGTTCATGCTGTGTGATGTCTTTAAATAGCTCTGTCATCTGAATCTTTTCTCAAGCATCACATATGCCATTTCAATATTAAAATATCAAAACAGCCACTATTTTTTTATTTTTTATTCTTCAATGATAATTTTGACTCAACTTCAATGATTTGAATGCCAAAACTGGATAGATAGAATAGATAAATAGATAGATAGAATTCCTTTATTCGTCTCACAATGGAGACATTTGCAATTGTTGGAGATTGAAACCATAAATGTAATGGCGAGCATTTTAAAATGATGCTGAATTAGGAGCAAAAAGAGCATACAGTACTCACATTTCATACACACTTACTGCTATTCAGATCATGAATTCAATAATAATCCAGCCCAGAGCTCTTTCAATCAGACCATCGCTTAACTGGAGTTTGCTAGGTCATTATTGCTATTAGGCATTATTATGCCTCCATGATAGACAAAGCATATATAACGGGCAGTGATGTGTTATACAATTAAAACCTAGCAGGAAAAAGCACAGTAGGAGCAGGTCTGGGGATGAGAATGTGAAGAAAGAAAAATAAAACTCTTTGCAAGGCAAGCACTGACCAGCTGCTTCTCAAGGCAGGATCCCAAATTTGACTTCTAAAAACAAGATAAATCTAGTTCCAGAATGCTCCCCTTTGAGGGAATGATGCTACTAGCGATGGGACAGGCAGACAGTGTTGCCTGTCTTCTGTGACTTGTATTGCCCAAGTGACCTAGCATTCCTGAAAGTTGGTTACTACTAAGCAGGTTTAACCAAGTAATGGTTCTTACCTCATGCTTTCCCATACACCACTTCTGTGTAAGATATGTACATGGCGGGCACTTGTCTTCACTGTGACAAGAATGAAAAACTAAAAGGCAAAATCAGATAAAATGTACTTATTGGCATATGGTTATCAGCATTCTTGTAGGCAGACATTTTCCTATCGTTGGTGCTGCAGTTGAAATGTCAAAATGTATGTCTGCTTTAAATAAATGACATTTGTCTATAATTGCTTTATTATGTGTTTCTAGTAAAATGTTCTGTATCAACAAGTCAGTTTCACAGAATGAATCATTCATAGCAAATAGGTTACAATCTCCAATCATGCCAGGCAAATACAAAGCTGACTCATACACCGGGCTGCGTGCAGCAATGTGTTGGTTCCTCAACAGATCTGTAGCAACCTTTACATCCTGAAACATGAAGCTACACGTACAACCATTGGTTAATACACAGATAAACCACTGATCCAGAAACACATGCAACAAAGCAATTGAAAAAGAGATCTTATTTCATTGTCTGGAAACTTGGGGACCATGGAGCTGCACAACTTCCAACAGTTTATATACATCAAGGTTCAAATCTTAAAAAAAATCACTACAATCATAAGCCCTGTCCTACAATCTTAATACTGTGGGTTAAACAAATATCGGGCAGCCGCCACCATTTAACCCATAAAATATAATTATATGTAGTTACATTTTGGCATATTGCTAGATTAAAATACATCTACATCAGAAAAAATACATAGGCATTGCATTACTTAGTTAAAACATGCGTACAATTTTACATGGTACAAATGCTTAAATGCCAAGCTGCCCAAATGATCAGTGACTGCAGAAATGTACCTACCTGGATGGTCGCACTCATGCTGCCTGGTACAGGAGTTTTTACACTCAGGAGGCCTGGTGCCACATGGTACTGGAGGGAAAATCACAGACTCCCCACAGTAACAAGTCAGCTCATCAAAACCTGAGGAAAAAAAAAAAAAAACCCAAGTCTTTTTTTATTTTGATTGGTACCCACAGGGCTGGAGAAATCCTGGTGATTACAGAACACAGTACGTTGAAAATACTACATAAAAGTACACTGGTATATGATGATTGTGGGTATAGAGTGAAGAAATGGATCCTGGGCATCAAATGGTTCATGGTGGAATGGGCAAACACTGAAGCCAGAACTGGGCTATTCATAAGAAAGTACAGATGGAGCCACCCTCATCTATGCTGCCTATGGCACTTGTCCCGACATCTCATCACAACGCTCCTAGGTCGCACGGCGGCACAATAAGTCTCACAACATGGTGTATGGCATCACCGGTGACATTCACCAGATGTTGCTTTTTAAAATCACCACTGCACATGCATCAGAAGTCTAATGCAATGGTATAGTGAAAGAATCTGCATTGCACGTGCATGAAGTCTTAAATGCGCAATCTCAGAAAATACTGCTTAGACGTGCATCTCACTACGCGATTTATGACAGGCTATTGGGATAAGTGAGCGAGTATACAGTATGGTCGAAGTACCAGACATACTGTAAGCCAGACTCGGGTTAACAAAATGGCTACCGGGTTTCATACAGGGCTTTAGAGGAGCCCACATCTATGGAGCGATTGACAGCATAGTTTACACTTGTGTAAGGGCACAACCTCAGTAGTTTGCAAGAAGAAATTAGTCTACCTCAGCTAATGGGCAACCGTTCAGAGTAACAACTGTATTGCTCCATCGGACCTCTGTTAGAGAAGTTTTTTTCTTATTTTACATACTAAAAAGATACATTTGACACCACAAAGATACTGAACTAATTACACTTCTGTTCTACTGCTCCTTCCATTAGCTCAAGCTCAGATTCTGGTATACTGCTTACCTCCATTACCATCCCAAAACCAAGAACCGTGTCTTCACTAACAGCACATCCATCTGCTATAGTACTTTTTTTTTTTTTATTAGGTAATTTTTATAATTTTTTTTATAAAACAATAATACACTCCAAAAACTAAAATTAGTATACTGTAGTAAATACAGTTGGCAGATATTTCATGCAGTACAACAAAAATGCCAAATGTACAATTAACCAAAATCCCCACCTAAAACTATCAAAAAATAAACATCCCAAAGCAAGCTTCCCCCAAACCCCCCCACCCTGTATAACCTACTGTACCCCCAACCTAGGCATACTTGGATACCAAAGTACCATACTCTCCCCCCACTAACTGTACTAACAACCCAGCCAAATACAGGATAGTAGACATATGGATTGATTGAGGAAATGGCGTAGTTACCATTAAGTATAAGAGGATTTACCATTAGTAAAAAATAAATAAAATGGAGATAGAACCTCATAATATGAGCACAATACCAATATGTAAAGGATCATAAAAGAATGGACCGAGATAGAAGATAAACTAACAGCAGTAGATATGGCATACAAGATGGATATAAGTGTTGAGAAGTACCACAGCAGAACAATAACAGCATGGATAAGTAAACAAAAAGTCCATTATATAGAAGGCGTGTTCAATAAAATAAAGTAACACCCGTCTGTCACCCACCCTCATAGAAACGAACCTCCCCCCCCACCCAAAATACAGGACAACACCATAAATAATTGACAATGGGCATTAGATTAATGATCCTAAAACTAGGCTAAACCAGACCTAGCTCCCCCTCAAGAAATACAGATACAAAGCACATATAATAAAAATACAAAATAGGTGGAAAAGGCATCTTAAACTGCTATACAGTTTGATACACTAGTCAGGCCAGTTCTTGAGATCTTGACAGGTATAATAAGTAACCCGTTTCCAGTCATACGGGGATACTCAGGAATAAGTCCAGGATATTCATACAACAAAATCAAGAATAGTAGAGCTGCCTTTAGGAGCAATGGAGGCATTTTTAAGCGGACCACATTATCATCATCCAAGCACACTGTATAGCTATGGGATACCAAGTAACCACAGATAATTATAGGCTGGTAAAAACCGATCCCCTAATCCAGGGCTGGGTAACACCGGCCCTCCAGATGTTGATGAACTACACATCCCAGCATGCCTTGCATCAGTTTCAGCATGGCCACATAGCAAAACTAATGCAAAGCATCCTGGGATGTGTAGTTCATTAACATCTGGAGGGCCGGTGTTGCCCAGCCCTGCCCTAATGAAAAGTTGTACAATTTCAAATAAGTTAGTGAAACATGTTAAGTCATCTTACTTGTTTGCCAACAGTTTTGGCAGTTCCCCCGATGGCATGGTAAATCACATCTGTGAAGGCCACAATTGAGTTTATGCCCACAAATTAAGGAGCACTTATGTTCTTTGTCCTGTGCAGAAAGAGATGTACATGTAAGACCGGTAGAACTGAAATTTCCCATGTTTAATAAATGCTTTCAGGTGTGCAAACTGACACAAGCATGCACTTTCATGCACACCATTTCCAAACACATTAACATCATGACATGTTGTGGGAAAACATCGGACATCACCCGTCTGTCCGATGAAGAAAAAAAAATCTCTGGAGGTTTATTTATAAGACTTGGAAAACTCTGCCCTTCCGATTGTGTATTTAAAAACATTTTTAAAAGCTATGATTGTACTAGTCATGCTTTACTAATAAAACATTGCCCTGTATTTCAGGCTTAAACATGATCAGAAGGGTTAGGTTTTACAATCCAACAAATTGTAAATAAACCAGTTTATGTACGTATCAGTCTTTCCGTATGCCAGAAAATGGATCGGCCTTATTACATTAGATCAGGGGTCCTCAAACTATTTTGCTCTGGGAACCCATCAGACAATAAAAATAATTACAGGACCCCAGCAAGTTACTGCAGAAGGTCATCACATCACATGTGTAGTCAGCAGACAACACATTCATGTTAGCACTGCGGAGGAACTAACTGATGTGAGGAATCTAAAATAACAGACAACTCAACAGGAATCACTGACTGAGTAGAAAAATCATCAGCTTAATAGTCAGTAAAATGGAGTCGCGACCCCATGCTGAGACAGATGGAATCCACAGGTCGAGAACCGCTGCATTAGATCATACAAAAGCAAAATTAGCCTGGCAATAACTTTTAGTGCGCATGAATACCCTTTATACACAGTTTAGGTGGGTGGCACTCAAAATTTTGTGCCCAGCTCCAACTTGGGCTTGACTAAACTTGTGACACCTTATACCAGGCACACCCAACAGTACAGGTTTTAGTTATATCCAGGCTTGAGCACAGGTGACTTAATTAGTACCCGAGTGATTCTGATTAAACCATCTGTGCTGATGCCTGGATATCACTCAAACCTGCACTGTTGGTGTGCCTTGAGTACCGTGGTTGGAATGCCTGCCTTATACACTGGCATCCCTACCTGACATAATGCCGAGTGGGTGATGTCAGAGAAGGTGGATCTTGAGCCTCTGCTTGGATACAAGATCATCTCCCAGCATCATTTGTTCCATTGCTGTGAATGAGTCTCGGATAGGGTGACCAACTCATTCCTTTATTCCGAGACACACATTAATTACACAGGTTCTATGGCAGTTTAAAACCAGGTGAAATGGAGTCTTGAGGTGTGGCAGTTCAAAACCAGGTGAAAGCCAGCCATAGAACCTGCGTAATTAATATGTGTCCCGGATTAAAGGGATGAGTTGGTCACCCTAGTCTCGGATCGCATTGACCCGGTTTACCCTTTTACACTGCAATCAGTGTTCAGCTGGGTTGAATTGCCGGGTCTAACAGTGTCCTAAGACACTGCACAATATACATATTTATGGCAGTGTAAAAGGGTTCAAAAACTTACACTGTACCCTGGCTGTGTTCTGATGTGCGGTTCTAAAGGTCAAAGAATGTGGCACCAATACAAGTGATCAAATTAGGTAAAATCTCCCAAAAAATTAAGCCTAAGTAAAAAAAAGTACAATCTGTAAACTACCTTGGTCCTTATATTGTTTTGATTTTGCCTTCCAAAGGATAAAAGAAACCCTTAAATTATTGATCATATGGACAGCAGTGGGGATCCTATGGTTTTCTATAAATGAGCCTAATGTACTGTAGCATGGAAGCAGAACGTTATAATCCACAGTGCAGAGCTCACTTTAAGGGGAGTATTCAATGTGAGGGTCACGGCAGTCGAGCTTGCTCGACTGCCGTGACCCAGTCCCGGCGGCCATCTCCCCGACAGGAGATGCTCGCAGGAGATTGAATACCCCCTAAATGTCCTGAAAACAGAAAACTGATGTAATAGTTGTTCTAGTTACTAGTGTACTCACCACACAGCAAATTTCGCTGCATTTATGTCGTCCGCACTGACGTTTCTTGTTGCAGCGCTTGTCACAAATGAATGTAAAATCTCCTAAAAAAAATAGTAGGTTTACAATATTCTTTGCTAATACCAAATGTTTGGTCCCCTATAGCTAAAGGATTATAGCTCCAGTTGAATTTTCCCAAAAATGTATTTGCACAATTAGAATTTTTTTTTTTCTTTTTTTTTTTACATTTGATATTATGTAGGCCATCTGTGATCTGCATCATAGCCTGGCTCTCCAACAAACATCAGATGCTTTGGAAATATTTCTCAGAGTTTATCCTGACACATCAGCAGGTGAGTCCTGCACAGCAACTTCCAAGTGCCAATTGTGGATCAACACTGTTCTAGCTTAATGTGAAGCACAATAATACAAGGTGTTTGCAAGTCTCAGCTACAGAACATATGAAAGCAAAGAGCTTTAGGGTCAGATGTATCAAGCTTCAAAAAGGGATAAAATGGAGAGTGATAAACAACCAGCCAATCCGCCCCTGCCTGCCATGTTACAGGCTGGGTTTGAAAAATGACAGATAGGAGCTGATTGGCTGGCTGTTTATCACTCTCCATTTTATCACTTTTGAAGCTGGATACATCTGGTCCTTAGTATCTGATAATAAAACCTATTCCTTTAAATACTCTTTGAATAGATAACTGCTCAAGTAATAGTTTTAGCTAGATACGGTAGTAGAGAACCTCTCATTTACTAAAGAAAAAAAAAGTCTCACTAACAAGACATCTAACAAGCTTTGCTACGTTCTGTGGAAAGCCTGACCATATATACAGTAAATGGAACTGACCTTCACACTTTAAACTTCAGTCTTATCTGAACAGCCTTCCTCAGTGAAGGCTACAAGCCACAGTTAAAACGTGGTAATTCACTATTCCCTCCATGGAAAACGTTTATGACACTTTCGGACAAATTGAATACCAGCCTACCCAGCGAGGGCGGGAACCCAGTGCCGGGCTGATGGGGAACTCCAGCTCTGCAGTGGTTGTACCAGTTCTCTCAGTGGAATGCACAAAATAGTTTTCGGGTTGGTTTCCAAAAGGATATTTACGCTTTTATCCAAAAGGAGCTCTGCAATGCTCCATCATATCATTAAACACATTATCAGTGAACAACCAGGTTATTCTGCCTAGATTTAATGTAGAACAATGGATTTCAAACTGGGTTTTCAGGTCCTTTAACAGTTCATATTTTCCAGGTCACCTGTGAATCTTTGAACTGTCAACCAAGTGGGGTCCTGAGGACCGAGTAAGAGTACTACTTCTCTAGACAAAATCAATTACATCTTGGTGCTGTGCAGTTATAACACCCAACATTTCACAGTTTAGAATAGTGATGGGGCCATGGGAACAGAACACTAAAGACATATCCACATGAGATGTCCTGTTTTATGCAGCTTTTTTTTTATTTTAACATGAATTTAATGTCTGGAATGTAAGACATTCCTTGCAAAATGGGTGTTCTGGGAGGCCTGAACCAAAGGCTTAATAAGGTCTTAAGCAGCCCATACACATCCCGATGCGGGCGTGCGTTGTGGGCTGCAATAGCAGGGATCACATTGCATTGCATGCGTTGTGCATGCAATGCGATGCAATTTGATGCAACCGAAGTACAAAAAGTATGTGCAAGCACATACTTTTTGTATTGTGCAATGAGGTGCATGGGAGCGCACACCTCAAAGCACACATAGGCTCAGCACGCTTAGCAGCCTGTGTGCATCATTAAAACAAAGGCCTTATAAAAGGTAAGGGTCAACACCTGTGATATGAGATCTACTGATGGCATACTATAAAAAGTTTTCCATCACTCTGATATCATGAGTATAGACACTAGATTAATATTTTACTGCTCATTTGCCTTTTATAAGATTACAGTATTTTTCACACTGTATATCCCCAACTGTGATTAGCTGTGCCTGTTTCTGGGCTAGTTTAAGCTTAATACTCGATAAAAAGGTATGATTCTAATCTTCTGTAATGTTGTACCTTGAGGAAGACATTGCAATAACATTTAGTTTTAGTCTATGAAAATTCTGCAGTAAAAAAATATAAAAAATTTTGACTGAAAAATTATTTTTATGAAAATGTTCAGAAATTACATATTTTCTCAGGATTTTACATCATCACCTACAATCTTACAAATCATGTCATGATACAGAGATGTGCAAAGCAAACACAAATCAAAACAGTTTCTCACCTTCATTTTGTATCAGCGCACAGGGTACTTCCTGTGGAACAGAAACATGGATAGATGCATGAGAGATAAATACAGGTGGAACTATGGGAACATGTGATCATGGAAGTCTGATTCACCAAGCACATAATACTAGTCTCCCTCAACTCTAGAAATTGCACTTATGAATGCTTGACTCGTCCGCTGCCTGGTAATGACCAGTCTTATTTTATTACACTGTTACCAACTGTAACACACCACAGGACTTGCTAGCGCCATATAAATAATAATAATGACAAAAGACTGAAAATATTAACTTCTCGATACCTAAAACTGCCCATGTAGGATGGCATTCTATTAAAACGCAAGATTATAAAAAGATTAAAATAAACTAAATCATAAGACAAAGCTTATCTACATGTCAACTACCATCAATTTCTCCTTAGAGAAAACAGCTTTATTAACAAGTATGCAAAAATCTAATTATTTTAAATTGATATAATCTATGCTAAAATAAATACTAAATTATTTGGCCTTACTGAATCTAAATGTGTGTACACATGTGGCCTGAGATCCTGGCCCACATAGCTAAAATCGCCACTGAAGGAGTTAGCTGCTGTTCCACTTTTTTTTTAAAGGACAAATCAGTGCTAGGAGCCTATTTTAAAATGTTTATTTTTAATAGAATGCTGGTGCTAGGCACTGGTTGGATGCAACAATGCTAAATATTAACAACCAGTGTGCTGCACCCTGGGACTTTGTATCAGGAGCCTCTGCACCAGGGACTTGGTTCCAGGGCGGCAGGACTGTTTATACATAACGCTGGGGACCGGGAGCTAGCTCTTGGCTCCTCAGCATTACAAGGCTGAGGTGTACAAGAGCAGCTGCAGGACTCTAGGAACTGTGAGTTAGATCCCAGTGCCCCAACACACTAATGGTTACAGTCCTGTCGCTCCGTGCCAGCTGCTGGTCACAGCTAGGCAGCAGTGTGTTCCGGGCTGCATAGCTGTGTCGCTGTACACTGGAGACAGCCAGCTACCCAGACCCTAGTGCTGAGAAAAAAAACCTGATGTATAAATAATGAAAATAAACACCCTAAATGTTGTTCCAAGTGTATGTGCAGCACTGAGCGGAGACTGAGCTGCAGTGCAACAGTGTATAAAGCATGGTGCAGGGCTCCAGGCACAAAGGCCCTTATTCTGGTTGGTGCGGTCGAGCCGCATATGCGGCTCCGACCGCACCAGACGAATCCCCGCCCACCCTACGGATCGCCACGGCCGTCCGTACACGGACGGCTGGCGATCCGCATAAAAATGGTGGAGGCTACGCCTCCACCATGGTGGGAGCTGCCCCCTGCATTCGATGGTCGTCGACCATCGAAGGCAGGTCCGCACGCCGCGGCAGCTCCCGCAAGCTGAGACCACACGGACAATCGTCCGTGTGGTAGCTTGTATGGGGGCTGAAAGCTGACATCCGGCGACGTCAGCTTTCCGCCCCCATGAGTTGCGTCATGCCCTCATTAGCATGCGTACGCCCCGCGTTTGCATGGGAACGCCCATGAAACGCGGGGCGTATACATAGGGAAATGAGGGCATGAAGCCCCTCACTCCCCTATACGCCCCCTTTGCGGCGTAGTAAATTTATGTGCGGCGAATTCGCCTGCACATGCGCAGATTGACCTCTGCGCATGTGCAGACGGAAAACATCGGCGGTACGGCCGCACGCGGGCCGTACCGCTCGAATCTGAATAAGGGCCTATGTATGTTGGTTACAATGTAAAAAGGTTACTAAATATGTATCTGGAATGGTAAAATGCACTTCCTCTGGTGGTCTAAGGGGAATCCAGAGTACTCTCTGGGCTGCTAGGTCCCCTCAAGTCCTCTTCTAGGGAAACGGAATATCTTCTTTTGTAGTCAAAAATGGCATGAGAACATAAAGGGAAAGCTGCATAACACAGCCAAAAAATTGTTTACGTCACTCCAAAGAGATTCCTCTCAGTGGCCAAGAAACCCTACCTGGGGACCTTGGTTACCTATGTTTTATGTTTGAATTCAGGCTTGAGGTGGCACACTTGGACCCTCAGCAGCATCTTAGAAGTCAGTTTTAAGGGGAACTTTTCCCACAGTCTAGAAATGCAGGTACCTAGGTGGGGACGGGTGTGGTATATTTCACCAACAGTCGGGATTCCGACAGTCATTACTCAGACGTCGGAATCCCGACTGCACAGCGCGGGGAGCGCAATGAAGCCCCTTGCGGGCACGGTGGCGAGCTGTGCTCACCACCTATTTTATTCTCCCTCTATAGGGGTCGTGGACCCCCACGAGGGAGCAGTCGGGATTCTGACGTCGGAGTAATGACCGTCGGAATCCCGACTGTCCATGTAAAAGCGATCAGTGGGAATCAGCTGACACCAAACAGGTGGTGTGGCCTCATTTTCTCTACACATACACAATATAAATGGTTTTAGGTGCTGTTGGAGTCCAGTGGTGTCAGCAAGTTTCCTGCCCATTGCACAGTGGGCGGAGTTAGCAAAGGGCCCTTAACAACAGTAAGAGGGAATCCCTTATTGCCTAGGCCCATTGGAATCAAACAAGTCTGATCACTTAGCACAGTTAATTGTATCCAGTCACAATACATTTAACATTACTACAAGATATGCACGGAGTCAGATACAACTACTTTGGAGGTAACCGTACTATTCATATGTATTCCAGCAACACAGAAACAGTGACATGCTTCAAAGAAGTAAAGGTGGCATTGTAAGCATGAATCACTATTAGAGTAGGTTGCGTCTGCCCTTCTCCATAGAAAAGTTCAGTGTTCACAAGAGGTAAAAGGCTGCCATGCTGAGACATTGAAAAGAAAGTAAATACTCTTTATGGCACAAAGAGTTGTACAGTTTTAGACTTTCTGCATGCAGCGTTTCCAGAGCGTAATCAATGTCATGTGCGAGAGGGGAAATACTCCTCCTTTACTGTGAACGGTCACCACGACAACCATTATATTTTATGAAGGTTGCTCTTTCCTAGCTAGCAAAGCTCTGCTTTCAGATGTAAGTGTACAACTTAACAGAAGGGCAGATCTAGATTGATATGGGAATTGCCCTATGTCATCTTATTGTCAAAATACAAAAATACTGATTAAATCACATACCTTTGTTTTAAAGCCACAGCGACAGGCTATATTAGATGTGCGAGCACAAGGGCCACAGTCCCCTTCATGGCATAGGTTCTCACAGGTATGAATGAAATCTGACAAATATAATAAAAAAATGCATAACTACAGCGAAAAGTAGTTACACAAAATCTGCTTGCGATGTTGGCTACATGACAGACATTAAATGACACTAAAAGGACTAAAGAGAAAAAAAAAAACAAGGGAGAAAAGAGGAGAAACAAAAAGCCAATAGTTACCATGAGAACCACAAGGCAGTGGTTTGCCACAGGTCTTTCCACAAGAAGGTATTGGGTCCGTGCAGGTTTTCCGGTCAACACAACCTAACTCCAGTAATTTGCTCAGGGGTGTTTGTCCACATGGACAGAAACGCACTACCTGGGGAAGCCTGGGACAAGGCTGGCAAGGCTGTGGGTGGCAGACTTCTGTACATCCGTGTTTACTACAGTTTAATTTCCTGTCATTTACAAAAAAAGAAAATCCCATAAAATGTTATATATTTATACAAACAGAGAATTTCTAGTTAACACAATATTTATAAAGCAATTTAACAAATAGTGATTTTGTGTGGATTATTAACGCTAAAGCTAAGTACACTCAGACACTGCATCAAACTGTGAACTTAGTGGTTTTAATAGTAATGCTTCGGGGGTTTGCACCCCTTTCTCAAGCCACACACAAGTGGACTTGTGTGTGGCTTGAGAAAGGGGTGCAAGCCCCGAAACGTTGCTATTAAAACCACTAAGTTCACAGTTTGATGCAGTCTCTGAGTGGCACTTGTTATTGGAGATTATATATATATATATATATATATATATATATATATATATCTATATATCTATATATATATATATATATATATATATCTATATATATATCTATATCTATATATCTATATCTATATATCTATATCTATATATATATATATATATATATATATATATATATATATATATATATATAAGAAAGGTGTAGAGGTGCGCTCAAAGGGTGGTTTCACCAATCCACAATTTGTAAAAATACAGAATATTTATTCTTTACAGTAAAACAGTTTAAAAATGCATGAGTTTTGAAATCGTTTTACATAGATTTTCGTGTGGTTCAGTACAAGACTTCAATCATAGGTGCAACATGATCATATATATAGTTTTCATGAAAAGAGCACTCACCAGTCTTCATATCATAGCCAATCAGTGAAAACTTTAATACATCACCATGTCAACAGAATCGCATGTCGACGTTTCGGGCTGATGTCAGCCCATTGTCAAGACCACACACAGTGAGGAAATCCCCACGACAGCAGGAGTCGTGGTGATTTCCTCACCATCAGCATGGGGTGGTACTCACGGAAATGAAAACGCAACAACTGTGTAGGCGTTGTCATTTCTGTGAGTGCCGCCCCATGCTGTTATCTCTATTACCGAATTTATTAGGAGGGCACCCGGAGTCCATTGGTCATTTAAGGAGAGTGCAGACTCACTGGGACCAGGATAGTCCAGCACAGCCACTCGTCCCAAAATCTTCTCAGCGGGTGCCCACACAATGCGACAGCATACATACAATCCACAAAGAATGCAGCACTCCAGCCAAAGTTCACAGCAAAATCTTTAGTGATCAAAAAGGTGATACAGCATGTAGCAACATTTCACCACAGATAGTGTCGTCTTCAGGCTAACCAACAAATTTAACAGAGTTCCTTACATCCCCCATGTACTTTTGGTTAGGCAATAATTTAACAGAGTTCCTTACATCCCCCATGTACTTTTGGTTAGACTATTGAGCATAAAATATTTTGTGTGTGGGTACTCGATACTCCATGGTTTGGTGTTGATTGTTCTACACATAAAAATGAAGAATCGCTGTGGGTCTTCTATGGGTCATCCTGATATTGGGAATGCTGTAAGCGACTGTATTTCATTAGACTGACCATATCTAATTGGGTGTTGTGTCTGTTCGGTTCAGTTTATTTCGTTGGGTCTGATGCTCAATTGGTATAAATTAATAAATACGTTTTTTGGCTATAGTGTTGGGGCACTGTGCTATTGCTTGATGCCCTAACCTAGCCTTCTGTAATATGTTATCAATAATTGTGTTGACCGAATGCTTCTAATTATCTGAATCCCTCTATTTAGCAGATTTTTAAACATGTAATGTCGACCAGTGATTACTGTGATATATTAACCTTTGTTTATTTATTTAATATTCAGTCATGTTTTGCCTTTGACATTTTTTTTTCTTTAGTTGCATGAATCTGGTTGGCAATATATATATACTTTGTAGTATGACCCGGCACTGTGAAAATCAGTAACTTGGTCCGGTGCCCCACATCCAATATAGAGGAGAAATATATCCACACAAAGTGCGGCACTCAGGACGGCTTGTAGAAAGAATTACAGGACACCATCCATGTATCAACGTTTCATTTCTCTTACAAGAAATTTTGTCAGGATAACAGTATAAACAGTGACTCGCTTTCCTTATATCCCTGTGAACCCACATGCCCTGAGTGAACGCCAGCCCCCGGGAGCATGGTCCCGCCGTGCAGTGCGTGACGTCACCGGCTGCGCCACCGTCGCACGGCATCCTGGACAGACGCGTTGTCATGACAACCACGTCAGGCTGAGACGACGGCTACGTCTGTCGCTCCCTCAGTTCCGTCTTGCAACAAGCGGGTAACCATAGAAACCAGGAAGCGGCATCTGCAAAAATTAAACATTATAAATCACCACATAAAATGCATGATACTTACACGTGTTTAATGCATTTTATGTGGTGATTTATAATGTTTAATTTTTGCAGATGCCGCTTCCTGGTTTCTATGGTGACCTGGGGAGCGTGCGCACGCAAGTTTGCAAGTTCTCTATATCAACCATGACACCACTGTTGTGACGCTGTTTGAGGACGTCACTGAGAAGTTCTGTTCACCGTTGCCTTCGAAGCCTGCCTGAGTGATTTGTTTGGTACTCTTTACCTAGGACGGCGCCCAAGATTTGGATCTTGGGCATCGCAAGGTAAAAAATCGCGTAGGTCGCATTGCATGCGACCAAAAAAAAATCACATGCGATGCGACCGACGCGATTACACATAGGGAACAATATTAAATGGCCCAATTGACCCTATTTTACATAGGGAACAATGTTAAATGGCCCACAGAGCCCAAATAGCCACCCTCAAGTGTGAAATGGCCCCCCCAATTGTTAACGCCACCCCACGAGGGGCGGCGGTACGCGTCCTCCGACCTTTTCATACCCCCACTATCCACGTCAGCGTGGAGTTGAGAATAGAAAGTGTGGCGAGCGCACCGAGACCGAAGCGTGGCGAGCCCTGCGTCCCACAGGTATATATATATATATATATATATATATATATATATATATATATATATATATATATATATATATATATATATATATATATAGATCCAGGAAAAACCGCACACTGCTCCAGTCCAGCCAATGGGTGCCGGGTCACATAAACATAGTATATAGAGAGAATTTCACCCATAGGCAAAACAAATGAAATCCGCACACCAAAAAATATATGTTTTAAAATATATTCAGCATCAAATGCAAGTGGAAAAAATGTAAACACATGGCATCATATAGGCATACAATAAATGCAAAAACGGTCCAGGTGTAACTTCTCTAGTATAGCCCCATCCAGGAGACCTGCGACCAGCCATAGAGCCCTGATACCCGACAGCCTGTTTCGGTGGGTGTTCCACCTTCCTCAAGGGTACAATGCTATCTGGCCAGCTGATGCCTTAAATAGAGCAAGAGGATACCGCCAAAATCAGAGGAATCACACTCACCTGTCCTGCAAGACTCCGTCAGGTCAGCATGCATTTCCTCACAGCGTGTGAACCGCAGGTGACACGCATCACCACTTCCGGTTCCGCCTTAGATCACGCCCCACGATATGTAAGTGTAGCGGCCGTGCTATGGGAATGCCGCCGGCATCAAAGTCGGTGACGTCACAGCGCATCGTCCGCCATCGGCGTAACAAAGCCCTGCGCACACCGTTACATGCGCTCCATATCGCGGCTTCCGGCTTTTTAGCCGTCCCCTGGAACGCACGGCCATCTTGGCTACATAGATAACCATGGTAGCACAGTGATATATAGCAGCAGACATAAGACGGTAATCAATGCACGGACTAGGTGGAATGCACATTCACTACAAAAATTGGCTGGCATCCCCCTACTCCACATAGAGAATACATCTCTTAAAGTGCAATAGTGTCTCCATCACCATAAGATCAAAGAAAATATATAATACAGTGAAAACAAATATGAAGTAATGAAAAAGCAACATGATTATGGGGTCAATCACCAAAGATAGGTAAGTAGCTTAAAGGGACCCATCAGTCAAAGAGAATAGACTGCACAATGGAAATACAGTTATAAATATCAGGTACATTATTGGAAACAAATCATGATAAATCCATGCCAGCAATCAGACTTAAAGAAAAACATTAAAGTTGATCTCTTCATTTAAACCAAACGGTACCGTTTGGGTGAAATTATATATATATATATATATATATATATATATATATATATATATATATATATATATATATATATATATATATATATATATATATATATATATATATATATATATATATATATAATCTCACTGTATACATTTCCTATTAGTAGAGAGAATATGTTGGCATGTGGCACATATGCAACGTCACTACTTGGGGACTGACCCCCAGTGATCCTCCAGGCTCCCCATTAGTGATTAGTAGGTGGGGAAAAGGTAAGTAACTCAGATGCGGCAAAGAGTGAGACTAGGCATTGGCAGTATTAAGGTATATGTGGTTGATCAGCACCACTCATCATCTGCAGCAAATGTGTTACAAAAACACAAAGGGAATGTTTACTGGTTAGTCAGATGTCATTGTTATTATATAAAATTAAACAAACATTAAAAACTTTTATTAACAAAGGGAAGAGACAAATTACTTTAAAATACAGACTTTCAGATTCTGGTGTATTCCAGGAGATAACGAGAGGCGCTGGCAGTGGGATAGCCTATTTCAATGCAGGAACTTGTTACTTCGAAGCCTGTCTGTGACTATCTTCATGACACACACACACACACAAAGAGTACGCACTTGATAAAAATTATTCTATTTCCAATTTTACTTTTAGATTGTACTGTAGATTGTTAAAGGTGTAAATATAAAAACAAACACATGTTTTATTTTGCCTTTCACTGCTTCAATTTGGAAATATATTGGGGCTTTACAAAAAGTTAATGACATCGTAGCCACTGCACAGAGGGCAGAATTCAGAAATGAACTGTACTGCACAACCACAGGGAAGCAGCTGTGCAATCCCATTAATTGATATGCTAATTCGGCAGGAGGCTTTTATAGGAAGAGACACCTCTTGCGTGCATTGCAGATCAGAGTGCTGCTTCTGTTCGCAGTCTGCGGCCATCTGAGCAAGCCAAAGCCTGCTCAGACAGACCAGTCAGGAAGTCTGGTCCTTGCATACCTTGTGCTCGGCAAGCCTACAAAACTTGAAATCAGAACCCTTGGATCAGCATAGTGGCGCAATGCTTAGTTGCACAGAGATTTTGGGATCAATTTTCACTAGTTCCTTATGTGTGCAGAGTTTATATGTTCGGTACTCTTTACCTAGAAGGGCGCCCGTCGCGGGCATCGCGGGTACATTTATGTATGGCCGCGACGCGACCGACGCGATGCCCGCGATTTCCCATTGAAACCAATGTTAAACCTGGAAATCGTGTCGGTCGCGTCGCGGCCGGCCATAAATGTACCCGCGATGCCCGCGACGCGATGCTCACGATTTCCCATAGGAATCAATGTTAAAAGGCGCGATGGACCCGATTTTACTGTTAAATGGCTCAATCCACCCGATTTGGCCATAGGAATCAATGTTAAATGGGCCACAGAGCCCATTAACCTTTAAATGTCCCCCCAAATTTTTAACGCCACCCCACGATCCACGCCAACCCGAAGCGTGGCGAGCGCAGCGAGCCCGCGAGGGGCGGCGGTACGCGTCCTCCGACCTTTTCATGCCCTACTATCCACTAGGGCGTGGTGTGAGAATATAATAGTGTGGCGAGCGCAGCGAGCCACCGAGCCCGAAGCGTGGCGAGCGCAGCGAGGGGACGCGGATACCTTCACAGTTATGCGCGTCCCCTCGCGGCCTTCACAGGTGTCCGTGGCGAGGCGGACACCTGTGAAGCCCGCGAGGGGACGCGTCTACCTGTGAAGGTATCCGCGGGGCTCGCTGCGCTCGCCACGCTTCGGGCTCGGTGGCTCGCCACACTATTCTATTCTCACGCCACGCCCTAGTGGATAGTAGGGCATGAAAAGGTCGGAGGACGCGTACCGCTGCGCTCGCCACGCTTCGGATTGGCGTGGATCGTGGGGTGGCGTTAAAAATTTGGGGGGACATTTAAGGGTTAATTTGGCCTATTTGGCCCCAAATCGGGTCCATTGAGGCATTTAACAGTAAAATCGCGGTCAATCTGCCGTTTTAACATTGTTCCCTATGGGAAAATCGCGGTGATCGCGGTCATCGCGGCCATCCCGATTTACCCACGACGACCGCGATTTCAATCGCTGGCGCCCTTCTAGGTAAAGAGTACCATATGTTCTTTTGTGTTTCCATGACAAAAAACAATACTTTTTATAGGTTTGTGTACATGTGGTAGGGAATAAAGACTGTAAACTCTACTAGGGCATGGAAGGATGTGAATGATTACAGTAATCTTGGTATAGTGCAGTAAATATGTGTGCGATACATAAATAATTAAATCTTACTTATCACACAGCTTCTGGCAGGAAAAGTTTCCAAAGCCATCATAGTTATCCTTGTCTGTTCCACACAACACATCACGAGAGCTTCCGCCACAGTAGCATGCTGAGGAGATACCAAAACAAAATATTCACTCAGCTAATTTATATTACACATTACATAAAAGAAAACTACTAGCATAGGAATACAGGAAAATATGGATAGGAATCAGTATTGCATTAGTCGACATTTAAAAACTTTCAGGTTTGCTTCTGGTAAGTACACACGACCCCTATAGTGTTCCTGCTAGGTGTATTTTGCCCCTTTTAGAAACATTACTTTGTGCACTTGTGCCACCACTGATAGGCTGAGAGCGGCAGGGGTGGAATACAATTGTCATAGCTAAGCTTACAGCCAATCTCGTCAGAGAAGGTCAGCACTGAGCGGCCTGTGAGCATGGCGGGACGCGGCTGGAAGAGCTGACACGGTGCTAAACTCAGAGCAGTTTGTCTTCCAGCCACATCCCGCTCTCTGCTGCACTGAGAGGCCGCTCACCTCTTCAAGAGAGCTGCTGTCAGCTTTTCCAGCCAGGGGTGGAACTACTGGCGGTGTCCTGTGTCATAAATGAAGAAGAGGAGCTAGGCCGCTCCTGTTACCACATGGGGATGACTCGTCAGTGTGTCCCAGCACTGACACTCTGAAGCCTGCAGCACACTGCACAGATTGGTGAGTGCACCTGTACCCACCACCAGTGTTACTGATGTGCCTCCTTCCTCTGTTTGTGTGACCTCCCTCATTACCAGTATGTAGCCCCCTCTACCTTCCTCATCCCCAGTTTGTGACTCCTATCCCTGTGTGTGAGACCTAGTATGTGCAATGCCCTCTACCCCTCCCATCCACAATGTGTTAACCCCCCGTCTGCACTATCCCTGTGTGTAAGACACCTTGTCCACCTACCCCCTCATCCATGCTCGGTGATAAGGGATGCCTGCTCGGTTATGGGGGAGAAAAAAATTCTCAAAAATAACGAAGTTTGTTAAAGCATTGCATTGCGGGAGAGGAGTTTCTGAAATTGCAAATGAGAGCTGAAGGGAACTTATTCTAAGGTCACCTTACAGACATTTTCCACAGTGCCTCAAACTGCTATTGGGGAACCTATCAAACAGGGGTCGCCAAACCTCCTAATATATAAAACAAAACCAAAAATCTTTTAAAACACATAACACGATCATTATTCTCATAATTTCATTTATAAGGCGCCACAAGTGGTTCGCAGCGCTGTACAAAGGAGCAATACAGGGAGACAAAACTTGGCATAACATTGAATAAATAACAAAAATAGAGTATAAATAAAGAGCGCCACAGTTCAATACACATTACAGCTTAAATATAAGTAGTGAGGACTCAAACATACTATAAGTAGGGATGGCCATCTGCACATCTCCCATCGACGGTTGCCATCGATGGCTTCTAGAGCAGGAACCATCGATGGCTATAAACCATTCTACCTCACACCATCGATGGTTCCTGCCATCGCTTAGCCGCGTATGTGCAGAGCAACGGGATGGGTCGCTGCAGGCAGCCTGCCCGGCTGGGATCCGTGCGCATGAAGAAGAAACTTTAGCCATCAATCCAGTTTAAGTTTCTTTTGAATGAAAAACATCACGTGACAAAAAAGGACAGCATGTGATCTTGCTGCTTGGGAAGGTCCTGGGCGGCTCGCGAGGGATCGGATGGCCATACACTGTTGCAAAACATTGCAGTAATGTATGACCACCTTATACTTGCTGGCTGTAATTTTTCCTCCATTAAAAACAAATGCAGAAATTAGCCAGTTGACACCTTTTAATAACCTCCAGTACTTTTCTTATGGCCACTATCAGCCCTCTGTATGTTCCTGCAAAGTCCGGTGCCGCATTTTTGGTAACCAGAACAGTTTTCCCAAGTTTTCTAGTTTGTTTTTTTGTGCCACAAATCAGCCTATTTAAATCTTGCGGATAAAACAAAACTTCTTTCACAAACTCACTCCTAATTGAATTGACCCATTTGGTTATTGTGTACCCTACATTAGACTTTCATTAAAAAAAAAAAAAATGGAATGCTTTCATTTACTGCCTTACATGTAATAGAACCACCCTTGGAATCATTTACCTTAATGTTTACATTAAACAAAAACTTTTTATAAAGTCATTTTATCTTTCCTATAAATTAGAACGGAAATTATACTGCTAGCCCATATAAGCGAACACATGCTAATGCCATGGGAATCTGAATAACGGAACCTGTGATCTATACATGGGCAGGTTATACTCTGATATGATGTTAAGTTGGAAGGCTACATGAAGTCACAGCAGCTATAAGTAAAAAAAAATAAATATACATTTTGCATATAAACAGGACATAAGGTGGCCATACATCAGAAATACCGGTCTATAAGTGGCCATACATCAGAAAGACATTACACCCAATCATACAATCTCAATGGATTGTAAGGACTGCTCGATAGTTGAATGGAAATTGGACACAATCATGATTGTAAGACCGGTCTTTCTGTTGTATGGCCACCTTAAAGACCAGTCTTTCTGATGTATGGCCACCTATACAGTAAAATCAACCCTGCAACTTCAGAAAGATTTTACCTGTTTCAATTTGGACACATTAAAGGATACAGGAATTATTATGCTTAAAATGTTCTGCTACCATAGCAACAGATAAGTGTAAATGAAGAACTAAATAAAACAATAAATACAGTTCTCTAAAACCCGCAGTTCACATACAGTACATGGAGGATTTTCGGTCACTGGCCCTTATTTTGGTTGACTCGCAAAGCTGCAAATTCACAGCCTTACGAGTCCCCCAGACACCGCCCGCCGAATGCCGGTCCGCCTGTGCCCCACCAGGCCGCGTTCAGATGCACTGCCTGCAAATGAATGTTTAACATAGACATTCATTTGCAGGCTATGTGGTAACACCCATATCATTCAATGGTCGCCAACCAGCAAATGATGTGGTGAGTGCACGCATATCTAAAGTTACTCTCAGGTCACTTCGATACGCGTACACACTCACTAGGAAGTGGCCGGGCAGCTGACATGGGAACCATGTTGGGCTGGAGTTTGGCACTTAACGGTGACTTCAAATGTAAGCTCCTCCCCCTGCTATCCCATAATGCCAGTACTTCTTTTGATAGAGTCCAGTAAGGAGTAGCAGTAATCCAGTGAATCTCTTCGACCAACCAATTAGTAGGGAAGAGACGCAAGAACCCAAACATCTAATGACTTGAGCTTGAGGAACATATTGTCATGGACACAATGTGCCAATTGAAGTTTACAAAGATCAACCCTAAAGGAGATGATTGGGAAAAAGCCACCATTATAGAGATTGAATACGGCCTGAAAGAAAAAAATGAGATGAAAGGGATGCTGAGCATCTCATTAAATACTGGAGGATTTCCCACTGAAACTCCCATGAATAGAACCCAGGACTGGATGATCTTTAAGGTGAAGATCATTGTAAATAAATAAATAAACCTGTGGGATGCAGTTTCTTATATAGCGCATCAGATTCTGTTGCGCTTTACAATAGTAGACAGTCATAAAACAAACTGGGTAATGACAGACAGACTTGGAGGTTAGAGGGCCCTGCTGCAAGCTTACAATCTATAGCAGGGGTTCCCAAACTTTTTGAAATCACGGCACCCTGGAGTATCAGAATTTTAATCGTGGCACCCCTAAGCCAAAAGTTTCTTATTGATTACTTAAAATATATATATAAATTGTGTTTATATGTGATCCTTAAGTCCAGTTATGTTGTGAGGCACAGTATTCACTCTGGTCTGTTCACATATTTTATGATTGTAAGCCACAAGCAATGATTTTCCCTATTACATTGACCATAAATAAAATGAATTGGCCCTAGACCACCATCCCAGGGCACCCCTGCAAGTGCTCTGAGGCACCCCAGGGTGCCACGGCACACAGTTTGGGAACCACTGATCTATAGGGATACAGGTTCATGCACAACAAGATCCACAGGTTCCATGCTTTAGATTTCCGTCAAGAAAACCCTCTGGTGGGCCGAAGATCAATCCCAGAACCTGGAGTCACTGACAAGGCGTTAGGTTTCAAACTTAAGGATCCACCCATGATCCAGATATAGCAAGGTAGTGCCTTAAATTAATAGTGACTGTGACCAACCACCAAGTGAAGAAGAGGCTAAAAAGGTGTTGGCCTTCATGTTGTGGATCACAGATTGAAGTGATTCCATCCAAAAACGATCCACCCACTACCTGGTGTTCAAGACGCAGAGATATAAAATCATCCTAAATAAGTAATTTGGCTGTTGAACAAGAACAAGCTGAAGTAAAATCCCAGTGTCCGTAACATACTGGACTGATTATACCTCCTGAAAGGGGATACGGTCGATCTAAAGATGGTCGACAGTCGTTGGGTCGACATACTGGAATTCGACAGGTGTCTAGGTCAACATGGCTCAAGGTCGACAGGCGTCTAGGTCGATACATGGGTTAGGTCAACATAGGATTATTCACTATTTATTTTTTTGAGCTGACAGGCAGTATTTCATGCCCTCCCATCCACTAGGGCGTGGTGGGAGAATAAAATAAAGTCCAGAGCGTAGCAAGGCACCGTGCTCGAAGCATGGCAAGTGAACACTGTGCACTTAAAACTGTGTCCATGTCGACATTCGGGTAAAAAAACACCCCATGTTGACCTTTTGACTGCCGACCTAACCCATGTCGACTCGGTCCTATGTCGACCCAACGGTGTTGATAATCATAAGCTCGACCCAATGATCCTATTCCCCTAAAAGAACAGAAGTCGATAGCATAAGTCAATGCTACCATCTTCTTGTATCCTGTGGATAACAAAAAAAATGCCTGGGTGGTGGACTCCTAAAGTTGAGGATTTATCCTCTCGAAATGATACCCAATACCCAGGCATCTGAAGACAACTCCATCTATCAGCCTCTAAAGTGGCAAAACTGCCCACCGACTGGTGGCCATTCTGCATGGAGAGTGACCCAAGTAGGTGCTAGCCTATTCTGGAGCCTTGACTCCTCAGTCTAAGCAGTTACTGAAAATCTGCCCTTTGAGGCAAAACAAAGTCATGGAAATAAAAGCCTTGGGCCCAACTGACTTTAAGTGGATTCTGCACCCCAAAATCAAGAGCAAAAAGATCAGAAATGCAAACCCCACTGTTTAGGGTAGTGAACAGAAGAATATGGCTTTTTCTCCTCTGGTTGTCTTGGGAAATGATGGTATCAAGTTCCGTTTTACAAAGAATGCCAACACCAAGCAGTAAAACTTCCAACTAATGTTTTGATTCAGAATCATTACACCAAATGTGATGCTACAGAACCCTACAAAACTAAACAGCCATAGCAGAAACCCTTGAAGCAACTTAAGTGCTGTCAAGCAGGGACTCTCACACTTATTCAGCTTTGCCGCAAAGCTGTTCTGCCTATTTAAGATGGTCACTCCTGTATGTATAATTATTGCGTTTTTTGGCTCAAGTCTCCATGGCCTGAACCACACAAACAGAGGCCAAGGGAATGAATAAGACACCGCAGCCCAGATCAAATGAGACTTGAGGCAACCTTCTAATTTCTTATCTAGTGAATCCTTAAAGCAGAACTCTGTACCAGAAGAGCAATGTGCTAAAATGCACAACTACAACGTCAACCTTGGGAGACAGAAAGCAGATAAAGTAAAGCAAAATTGCAAGGAATAGATCATTTGTTATATAGTAACTACCAGGCTTCCTTAATGAGACTGGAGAGAGCCAAAGAAGAGGGAACATCGCAACCAACTTGTGCTGGTGCAAAATGGACCCACATCTTCTGTTTGGAAATCTCCCTTGGAGAAGTCCAGGGAATGGTGCACAGTTGCTATGAGAATATACATGCAAAGACTGGAGGGCTCTTTGGGTGTATTTACCAATCTCTACTTCTAAAATCTTGCACTTTAGCAAATATACCCATATGTTCACACTCTCTGGGATGACTTCAGGCTCCTTAATTTCCAAGTCGTCCTCCCTGAGCAGGGAACTTCCAACAGTGCACTGTAAAAGCCAGAAAAGGGTTAACTCGAGTGTGGATGTCAGAGAATGGAGGGCTCAATCCACAAGGCCCATTTTGGGTTTTTAGGCCTTCAGTCTGAAGCACGCTAATCAGTGCCAGCACCAGATGCCCATTCACTAGTGTGATTTTGGCTCTTTTGATGGATCAGGCGAAGAAATTAGATGAAAAGCATTAAATCGGATGTGTTTTGTCTCCAACTCTGATCTGCATTGGCTCAGCGTTGAAGATCAGACTTGCTGTACCAAGGATCCTTCAGAACACACAGCCAAGCATGTGATCACATCTGCAAAGGGATCACATCTTGGCCCTTATTCAGATTTGATCGCAGTGCAAATTTGTTCTCAAAATGGGCAAAACCATGTGCACTGCAGGTGGGGAGGATGTAACATGTATAGAGAGAGTTAGATTTGTGACAGTTATTTTGTTTCGGTGCAGGGTAAATACTGGCTGCATTATTTTTTCACTGCAATTTATATTTCAGTTTCAACACATCCCACCCAAATTTAACTCTCTCTGCACATGTTACATCTGCCCCACCTGCAGTGCACATGGTTTTGCCCATTTTGAGAACAAATTTGTACTGCTATCAGAATTGAATAAGGGCCATTATGTATTGTATGCGGTCCAGTCGGGAGCTGCCAGGTGAGATGGTGGGGTACCGCACGTGAAACCTCACAGTACTGGATGGATAACTTAAGAGGGATAAAAGTAGAGCAAGAACTTAACTTAGGGAATCACTACAGCAAGCACTTTGAATAGTCAAAAATATATATATATATATATATATATATATATATATATATATATATATATATATATACGTATTTTGGATGAGCGGCGCCACTTGTGCACGTCTAAGAAACAATAAATAAAGTAGCCACAGCAATCTTCCCTTATAGCAGGGGTTCCCAATCTTTTTTGAATCACGGCACCCTAGAGTATCAGAATTTTTCCAAGGCACCCCATGGCCTCAAAAAATATATATAAAATGAAGTAGATTGTGTTTATATGTGCTTCTTCGGTTCAGTTATGTTGTAAAGGGTAGGGTTTGCTTCTGATTGTACACATATTCTATGATTGGCAGCCACCAGCACTGGTTTTGTCCATAAATAATTCATCAGAAATAAATTGAATTGGTCCTGGACCTCCAACCCGTGGCACCCCTGCAAGTGTCCCGAGGCACCCCAGGGAGCCAAGGCACACAGTTTGAGAACCACTGCCTTATAGTGTAGAGGGTGTCAGCCAATTCTTTAAGATATAGTGTCGGTATAACACTTAGAAGGTACGAAAAAAATAGATAAAGATAACGGCGACTAATTACTGTGCTGGGTATATAATAATAAAATATTTATTAAGATGACAATATAAGACAAAAAAGTAGTACGTATAAAAAGGAAGGACAATTTTTAAGATGTAAGGGTAAAAATATACAGGAAAAAATGGGGGAGGTAAATAAAACACAATCTTCCTAAAATCAAATAAAAGCGTATAAAGATATACAGGAGATTTGCTTAACTTAAAAAGGATGGAGATCAGAGGTTTCCAACGCGTTTCGTCGATGTGACTTCATCAAGGGGATTGACCCCTTGATGAAGTCACATCGACGAAACGCGTTGGGCAACCTCTGATCTCCATCCTTTTTAAGTTAAGCAAATCTCCTTTATATCTTTATACGCTTTTATTTGATTTTAGGAAGATGTGTTTTATTTACCTCCCCCATTTTTTCCTGTATATTTTTACCCTTACATCTTAAAAATTGTCCTTCCTTTTTATACGTACTACTTTTTTGTCATATATTGTCATCTTAATAAATATTTTATTATTATATACCCAGCACAGTAATTAGTCGCCGTTATCTTTATCTATTTTTTTCATATATATATATATATATATATATATATATATATATATATATATATATATATATATATATATATATATATATATATATATATACATATACATAAATAGAATCTTATCTTGTGCAAGAACTAGGTTACAAGTCTCCAATTAAAATTGGACTTAAAAAGCTACATTTCCTACCTTGGTGTATGCTTTCTTGGCAAGGCTGGCACTTCCCAGCATGACACACCTGATTACAGTTGTGCTCTCCACAGTTCAATGGATTCCCACAAACATTTGCACAGTGCATAGTAGAAGACTGTCCACATCGAACAGATTGACTGTGAGAAGAATAGAGAGATAATATCATTAACAGTAACTTTCAACATAAAATATTAAATACAAAATGTAAAGTATTACTTGTGTAAAAATGAAACGCAGTGATTAAGGGAGGTATTGCTTCATTTACAGAGATAACCAGGTGCTTACATATAAAGTAATACCAGACCTTTTGTTTGAAATGAATAGCCTTCAACTCAACATATTATGCAACTTATTCACTTTATGCCCAAATCTGGTAAGAAGCAGCACACATTAAATGCACTGTTTGCTTGTGCACTTTTAGCCATTTATATTATTGATCTGTAGCAAACAATAGCCCTTCTCCAATCCCTTGAAAAGCCTGTGTTTTTTTTCACATGAAAACATACAGAATAAAGCCGGGTATCTGTTCACAGTTACTACCGTACGGGGAGGCTGTAATATTTCCCTGCCCCTCTCGTTGTAACAGTTGTTACATCAGACACTGCATCTTGCTCGATGTAAGCTCAGGTCCGGCGTCCAGGGCAGAACTGGAGTTTATGGCACTGCATCTTTGTGAATGACACCGACACGGGAATATTCGGGATCAGTGCCTCAGTGAAAAAAGGGTTAAGTCCCAGGTTTGACCCATTTGGTGTTCCAAATACTGAGTCAGACCCGGGACTTAGGGAAAGGGCTTCAAGAGTTCTTAGTAGTAGCAGCCCTGGTCATGCAATAAACTTGTCTTACTTCAGAACTGAAACACTCCTACAGCAACAAAGATTTAAATAAGCACTGGACAGACTAAGGTCACGTACACATTACAACAATCTGGATCGCAAGAGATGGGACAACTGATGCAAAGATACATCGTTGTCCTGTACACACATAACAGAGTGCAACTGCACAATATAGGATTGTTCAGTGGCCGCATCCAGGAGCATGATATTGTCCATTGTTTCATCACATCTGACGTGCAGTAGATGACCTAGATCAGGCATGTCCAACGTTGGCCCTCCAAATGTTTTGAAACTACACATCCCAGCATGCTTTGCAATAGTTTTAGCATTCTCTACTAGCAAAACTGTGGCAAAGCATGCTGGGATGTGTAGTTTCACAACATATAGAGGGCCAACGTTGGACATGCCTGACCTGGATAATACGCTCAGAATAGTTTAACCAGATAACTGTGTCTAATGTGTGGCCACCGTAATACAAGCAGCAATTTTACTGCAGAAATGAGCAGAATCTTTCACCTTTTAAGGGGGAAATTTACAAAGATGGGATTTCTATTACAGATGCGATGTTGCTATGGGCAACCAATCGGAATCTACTTCTGGTGGAGTGTGTGTATGTGTGTGTGTGGGGGGGTGTTTACAGTGTGATCTCTACCTTCCATCTCCACCAAAAGATGCACTCTGTAGTTAACATATACACCGGAGACAATTTTGAGCTCTTAACCAGTGTTTTTAAAAACTATGCATGGAACCAGGGAGATGAAAATCATTATTTCTCATCCCAATGTTATTCATAATTGCGAGTATTACATTTCTCCAACCACAGCCTGCTACATTAGCTTACAGTGTTTTAGAAAAAACATTTGAGTAGTCTCCAAGTACTGTACCTTTCTGAACTGAAAGTGAACACAAGTGCTGCAGTATAACAGTTTATTTTAAAATCCACATCTATTGTCATAGAGACGAGCTTTAGAAATAATGCTCATGCTTCCTTTAGGAACTTTTCACTTTTACATTAGCCAGAAAGGTTTTTTATTTTAAATGCTAGATTGTATCTAAAGAACAAATTGTCCCATATGTGCTGTATAAATAAAGAAAAAAAACGGACATACAAAACAATTGGATACAGCCTATGTATGTGCACGTAGGCTCATGTGCCCGAGATTGCCAATAAGAGCCTTCAATCTGTCCCGTGGAGGAACCCTGAAAGGCTGCATTTCCTTGGTAAAGAACCAGCAGCCGGGATACCGCGGTCTTGGACAAAGCTTCAGTCGGGAGATTGGCAGGTTATAGCTCTCATGAGTTTAGACACTAATCCTTGTGTTTATACACTGACTGAACACTATTTTGCATAACTCTAGCATGCATGCTATTAACAACTAAACCCCTAACAAACAGAGCTGTGAGAGCTGACTGATTGTTTATTGCTAATTTGCCTTTTTGCATACCATCAATGGATTCTTCACAGCAGCAATAATCTGGACTAACCAAATTATAATATAGGAAGCACTTACAACAACTGCTTTCTTTGCTATGCTATACTAACCAATTTGCTTGTGCAATACCTCTTAAAGTGACAGCTACAGAGAGAGTGATATTAGATCTATTTTATTGTTTAATTCCCGGCCGGTGATTTGTGTAAATCTATTGTTACTATTAAAATATTTTTAAGATTACCTGAATCAGCGCTGCCTTTAATTTCTCTGTGCCTTTTGGTACAATTCAAGGGGTGGAGTATCCCTCTCAAGGACAGCTGCAGACTCAGTAGAGTTTTTAAAATAGATTTGCGCTCTGTTATTTTTTCTTTTTTGGCCATACCTTAATGATTTCATGTCAGCAATTAGGTGCAGATGCTTACAATATTGGGCAACAAGCACTGTTCCCTGGACTTTAGATGTATTATCCTTCCATTTACCAATAAGTGCGATTTAGGACTACATAGCTGTATAACTAGTTAATATAAAAATCAAATTGTTTTTGTTTTGTTAATAGGACTCATAATGTATGAAGGAGGCGGAGCTAAGATGTAATTCTACTTGCAAAACCGACCACCTGTACACATGTGTAATTCTTTGTTCTCGCCAATTGGTTAATACGAATATATTTTTTTGGATCAAGGTTCTACCCTGCTTAAAATCACATAATCCATCATTAGGAGGATTAGTTGCTACATATTCAAAGATTTTAAAAGTCTGCTCACAGATTCAGTGCATTCAAAAAAAGAACCATTACAAAAGCCAAACAAAATGTAATTAGACGTAAATCCTTTTCACCACTGGAAACAGATTACACAGAGAACTCCAACTCAATCAAAGCCATTAATATTGACTGGAAATGCACAGTGTTAGGCATTGCTGTCTAACTGCACAGCAGTAATACGTTTGACCATGAACATGGCCTTCTGTGAGTGGAGTTTGTATATCCCAGTCATGTTTGCAAGGTTTTTCTTAGAGTGCGCTAGACCTACAAAAAAATAATAAATCACTTCCCGCTACCTAAAATGGAACCGAATGTGTATTGTATTATGCAATTATGCCTTAAAGCTCTTATGGGGCAAGACCTGGTGTGTATAATAACATTATCTTGTACAGTGCTGCCTTTGATGGAGCTATATAAACAATAATATATCAATTGTAAAGTACTGGCTGTTAAATGCTTGCAAACAATGGAATTATGGGGCTATTAAGTCATTTCACAACTTAAATGTCTCCTTTGGGAATTCACAAAAACATGATAATTATATTTCCATATTACTCATTACACCATCATATTTCAGTGCTAGGATGCCAAGGGAAACAAATTCAGTGTCTCCATATGGTCATTACATGGGAGACAGCATGACTGTCAAGCGCTCCACGAACTGAAATCAAATAGATTATAAAGAAGCATTTCAAAATAATGATTACAAAAATACAGCAGTATTCTTGTGCTTTCATAGGATTAGTGATGGTGGTAGGTAACATAAAAGGCAAGATATAGATTACTAATAAAGTAATGCTTGTGTTTATTTTTTTATTCTACCTATGTAAGCAAACCATACAGGTATATGTATTATTATTATATGTATCTCAGTGTAATTTACTATTTTAGTAAAGTAAATGTATACTACGTAAAAGTTATTGGTTTTAAATGTGTTTATAGTGATTTCATTTATTAAAGACAAGTGTGGGGCAAGAGAGAGATACAATGGACTATTTTATACCAAAAAACAACAACCAGTAAATCAGGAAAGTAAAGATAGCCATCTTTGTACCTAAACATTGTATTTTCATGGTGCAATAATATAATATACTGGGAAAGATGTGCTAAGCCTTGAAGACTGAAAAATGACAGGAGCCGATTGGTAGTTTCTCTCTTCACTTTAACAAACACAGCCTGTAACACGGCAGTCAGGAGCACATTCTCTATCACTATGGGCACGATTCAAAGTTGATCGCAAATGCAAAATCTTTTTGAAATGGCCCAAACCATGTGAACTTTGAATCAGGCCCTAGATCTCTAGCCACAATAAGGCTTAGTACACCTGTCCCATAATGCTTTTTCTAATCTTCATGCATTAAAAAACTAAAACATGCCTATATATTTAAGCATGCAAAAGAACATCCTTATCCTATACTGATATACTGGAAATGGCAACAGATTTTCTCCTTGTGAGAACTGGACCTACTATTAATAGTGTATCTAACTAGTTATATTAGAGACTCTGGTCTATAACTTAATTCCAATGATTTATCAACTCATTACCAGCTCCTGCAGGAAGAGCTGCATTATTAGAGATTATGATTAGCGTACTGCAGGTGACACACTTACCTGGTTCTTCCACATTCACAGGTTTTCGTCACAAAGGCAGGACAGGAGGGGCAAGGTCCAGGATGACAGAGTCTGTGAGAGATAAAGAAATTAAAGCAAAACTGTGTAGGATTTCTATAGATGCCTGAAAACTCAATACATCATGTAAGCCTGGTATGGTAACTATTTCTGCAAATAGTGTACAACTGCTCATTTAGAATTCCTCAACATTTGTTTCCTGACCCTCTTCTCGCCCTAAACAATCTAAACTCACAACAAAACAGCATTATCCTCATATTTTACTCATTCTCCTTACTGGCAGAGAGAATGATCTACGTTTAAATGGTCCGTAATAGTGCCTGTGGAAAAGAGCTGAATTTAAGTAGCTCATTACATGGGGCTCTGCATTATTGTGCAGGTCACCAGAAATGAGCTCTGCATGGTATACAAGCAATCAGGTATGGCTGTGTAGTCTTTCAGTACAATCCTTTGAAAGGACTCCGGTGTACAGCACTACACCGATGTAGCTCCCCCACCTTGGCAGCACAAAAGACATCATTCCAATTAGAGGTTCGTGGAGTCACGACATTACTAAATATATGTGTATATATGACTGGGAGAATTCTCTTACATATTGCAGTTGTGTGGGCAATCAAGGCCGGAGCGCTTCTTCCCACACAGCTCACCACAACTATGAGGGATTTCATTTCTGTTCCATTCAGGGTTGTTTATTTTACCTAGAAATACAGGTGTCATCATTGATTAATAATACAGCTAGTTTGCTGTATTTTCTAGGTACAAATATATCAGTAGTTAAGATGCAGTACAACATACAAACTTACCACAAAAGCAAGTGTATATGCTTGGTGCTCGAGAGGAGACATTCTGACAGGCAGGACACCTCCAACCACTGTTTCCATCTGAGGTAAAAAGAGAAGCACATGTATCTTTATCTAGATGGCATTGTATAGGACTAGATTTGAAAGAAGTGGAAAATCTAAATGTAAACTCCAATACAAAATAACATAATAGGTCATGAGCACAATGTTAAACCTGAACGGTCTCGATACAATATGGCACAGTCTTCACCAATGTATACTGCAAAAAAGCAGGAACAATATTGCAAACTTCAATAAAACTGTAGCTTGTGCTAGATTGTGGTAGAAATGGTCAGTGGTGTCACAGAATATAAATGCTCAACGATTTCAGATCTGGTGACTGAGGTCGTGCCCTTCAATAATCAGTGGAACTCTCATCACTGCTAACAACACATCATCATCCTGGGAGACACCCCCAAATCAGGAAAATAATGCTGAAACATGGGGTGAAGAAGCAATTAGCACTGACCTCACCATTTAAGGAGCTGACCCCAGGACAACATATCCCACATTACAGAATCCCCAGAACCCTTCACCAATGGAAACTGGAAAATGATCCGCTAATGGTTTCCTTGAATCTTCAATGTTAGCATATACAATGGGGTCAACCAACAAATCTGTACATGAAAAAGACCAGAGAGGCAAGTATGTCTGTCCACACCGACTGTCTTTTTGTTGTCCCCAACTGTACAATATCTGATCACAGCAAAAAGTAATCCCTGAAGATAGGGAGAGCAATATGCTGCTATGGAAAATCGACATGGGAGATTATTAGCAAATAATCTCCAATGTAGTCTTCCTTTACACTACCTTAAGAGCATATCAGTTCAGTTTTGTATTTATCAAGCTGGGTACACACTACCGCATTGGTGTCACCCATTCAATTTGCTATTGCTCTAGTTACTGTTGGCAGTCTCCGCTGAAGAGAAGGGGTAGATTTGAATAAACCTGTTCATGCAGAAGGGTCACTTGTCTGAATGGAGGCAATTGGTGTTGAACTTGGCGGCTATTGCTAAAGTAATAATTGCAAGGCAGTGGATGGCCTCCTCAGGCCCAAAAACGATTGAGTGGTTGAACCTGGTTAATAGCACTTGTGAACATGAGCGGTATGTATATGCCACAAAGGGAGCGGGATCCAAATTTTGGAAGACCTGGGGACAATGGAAACAATCAAGGTTCTACAAAATAGGTGTCCCGAAAGATGGCTAATGAGGGAGAGTTGTGTGTTATAGTCTGTAACTCGGCATGAGTAATAGGGGACACAGTAGCTTACAATGTAGATAGAGTAAAGAAGTATATAAGGGATAAGGATAAAATAAAAGTTATAGTTAACTAATGCACATAAACACATAAGTATGATATTAAATGTTCTTTTTTTTTTTTTTTTAAATATATATCAATTTTGCATAGAATGTGAGAAGTGGGATAGGAAATCACAAGTTACATCACTGTATGGTGTGCCACAATATTAATGAAATCATAAAGGGGGTTAGTTGATACACGAAGATAATGAAAAAGAATAAATCAAGTATTGAAGATTGATTATACAGTGTGAGGGAAAGAGTATAGATGAAGGACACAAAAGGTGTATTGGGAAGGGTCCCAATTTTAAATAATATATTAAAAATAATAATAATTGTATAAATTGACGCACTTTAATAGGTAGGTTACTGCACTTATAAGGTCTACATTAGTTCTACTGGTATAAGCTAAAATAAAAGGGTGTCCAGGGTTATAAGCTATTACTTGGCTAAATGGTCAGAAGTGTGTAGAAGGGGGATTACCAAGGTAGTTCAAAGGAGCTAGGATGTTCTGAAGAGATTTGCCGATATTAAGGAGGGGGCAAGGGGTTTAGGCCTAATGTATGTCTGTCTGTGGTAAGGGGGGAATGGCGGGGCGGGGGGTGGGTAATGTATTTATTTGTGTATTAAAAGGAAATGTAATTATCTTTATATGTATTATGTATTTTATATGTAATATATGAAATGTTGGAATAAAGAAAACTTAATTAAAAAAAAAAAGAAGGGTCACTTGTCTTTGTGCTAACCCTCTTTCTCAGAGATACCTTCAAGAAATCAGTTATGGTCCGACATTTGTAACGTTTTGGCCACATGAAATAGGGCTTTCAGTATAAATTTCAAAATAGGCATGGATGATCTATCCATGGTTGCTTGTAAGTGGTGATGTACTTCAGGGTCCTGCCGTATACAGCAGGTGCTCTGATGTTTAGATGGCCATTTTGGCCAAAGGCTTCAGGGTGTGATACACTGAAGAAGCCATTGATCATTATCCATGCCTATGTAGGTTAACAGGTACCCTTTCCCTCCCCCACCTCTGTCTCTACTTTGCATTACCTTTGAACAGGATAAGTGATCTTAGCAATTGCCTACTAGACACATGTACTAGCCTGCCTTCTTTCATCAGTGTCTGGCATATGCAGGATTACCGCTCACCCTCATCTATGCCATACTGTAAGTGAGGGGCAGCAACAAAAATTACCTGCAAAGGACACGCTCTACACCTGTGACACTCACTATCATAGGTACTCTCATTCTGGCCCCAAAATTGAAGCTTTCCTGCAATGGTATATAGTAACATAATTAAGGTTGAAAAAAGACGTTAGTCCATCGACTAACTACTGAATTGAGTAAGTCATATCTATAGGATTCCCTTAGTGGCCAAAAATGTATCCACTTTTGATTTAAATTCATTAACCGTAGTTGCTGTAACCACCCCCACCTAATTGCGTACCAAATTTATTTTCCTTGAGCCTCAGTACATGCACACATGTCCCAAGTATAGGCCTGTTGGTAAACAAATCATCTCCCAGTTCTTTACGATTCCCAATCCTGTATTGAAACATACTAATATCATCACCTCTCACCCTCCGTTTCTCCAGTGAAAACATATATTTACCCACAATGGATGTAAGGCTGACCGGTCTATACTTTTCAGGTTTAGTTTTGCTACCTATCTTAGATAATAGAACTACGTTAGCTATGCGCCAGTCCCTTGGTACCGACCCCAAGTTTATTGATTCATAGAATGGTAGTGCTATGACAGAACTCATTTCTTTTAGTATCCTAGGGTGTATTTCGTCCGGGCCAGGAGATTTGTTATTATTTTGGTTCTGTAATCTATTTTTGACCATTTCCTTACTCAAACGTACAGAAGTAAAAAAAAAAATTAATTGAATCATTCTACTTTCTCTTTTCCTTCTATTACCAGGGTACCCTGCTTATTTTTTAGAGGGACAATATTTTCCTTCCCTAACCATTTCTCGTTTATATAACTGTAAAATTTTTGGGATTAGATTTGCTATCTGAGACTTTTTTGTGGTCTCTAATGAAGTCATCTTGATTGTACTTTTACATTTCTTATTACATTCTTTATATGACTAACAGGACAGATCTTTAGGTGGCCACGAAAGCAGATACCAACTACATTTACTTACCCTCCATAGCCGTCGTGGGGTTGTCTCGCTCACTTGTTTAATAAACTAGTAGTGCTAGGTGTATCACTGCCACATAGGCCAATAAACAAGCAGTGGCAGCTGATCCTCACTGCAAGGGGTCTACTGCACCTACTCTCCTCCCTCTCCTTACCCTACCCTACTAACCACTCCTGTTGACCCTTCCTTAAACACATGTAGTAACTACATCAATGACAATTGCAGCATCAATGCCTATATCTTAGAAACAAGAGGAGAAGAGAATTACCTGTCTCTAATGTTGACATGTGATCATAGAAAGGATTCTATACATTCAGAAATTAAATCGGAGATACTGCACAGTGGTTTTCAGGGTGAGTGAGGCAATAAGGTTTGGGTATAGACCATTATAATTTCCCTTTATTATTTAAAGTACAAGGCAACCCATACCTAGATTTCACTAAAAAAAGTTTGTTGTAAAGAGATTTGGGTACTTATGTAATATCTGGGCTCCCGGTTTTCTTATGAGACCGTGTCCGCTCGCCTCGCTGCGCTCGCCACATTATATAAAATCAACTAGTTGGATAGTAGGGGTATGAAAAAATGGGGTGCATTTAACATGGGAGTCCAGATAATACATAAGTACCGAGATTTGCATATTTGTTTAATCATAATTTCGCTGGATTTGGGTGTTGACCACAGCATATGAGTGAAACACCATTTAACGCACTTTTGTCTTTTTTGTATATGTCTTTATTGTTCTTATTGATTACATATTTGTGTTGATACAGTATATCTCCAGAGTGACATACTAAAGGGACTATAACTCCTGATTTTTAATGAGGACATAATAAGTTACATTTTACATTACCTTAAAAGTGCTTTCAAGAAAAAAGTACTTTTCCTTCTATTTGGCAGCTCCCAACAAATCGTCTATTACAGTATATCCACAATAAAATGTTACTCTTCTGAGTCAGAGCCCTCTCAGACAATTCAGATGCATTAGATGCCACATAATACACAACTGATTACAATTTAACACTGACTAATGTCCATGACCTTTTAACCCCTTCATGACAGAGCCAGTTTTTGCCTTCCTGACAGAGCCCTTTTTTTCAAATCTGACATGTCTCACTTAAGTGGGGATAACTTTTTTTTGCTTTTACTTATCCCAGTGATTTTGAGATTGTTTTCTCGTGACACATTGTACTTCAAGTTAGTGGTAAATTTTCGTCGATACAGTCTGTGTTTTTTTGTGAAAAATACCAAAATATCGTGAAAAAATGGAAAATTTAGCAATTTGCAAAATGTTAAATTTTCTGCTTGTGAGACAAATAATCATACCACTCAAAATAGTTAATAACTAACATAGACCATATGTCTACTTTATGTTTCCATCATTATTTCAACTTCCTTTTAATTTTTTTGGACACTAGGAGGCTTACAATATGAATAGCAAATTCTCAAATTTTCATGAAAATTTCAAACACTGATTTTTTTAGGGACCAGTTCAGTTCTGATGTGACTTTGAGGGACTTGTATGTGAGACACCCCCATAAATGATGCCATTTCAAAAACTGCACCCCTCACAGTATTCAAAACAGCATTTTGGAAGTTTGTTAACCCTTTAGGTGTTTCACAGGAATTAAAACAAAGTGTAGGTGAAATTTCAAAATTTCTTTTTTTTTGCAGAGTTTCAATTTTAATACATTTTTCTAACGAATACAGTAGATTTTACTAGAGAAATGTGACTAAAAATTGATTCCCCCAATTCTTTTGTTTTCAAAAATATCCTATATGTGGCCCTAGTGTGCACGTTGACCAAACCACAGGCTTCATAATAGAAGGAGCACCTACTTGATTTTGGAGCCTCCTTTTTATGAGATTTTTTTTTAGGCACCATGTAGGTTTCTAGGCACCATAAGTGCTAAAAGTTAGGAACCTCCCCCACAAGTCACCCCATTTTGCAATCTACACCCCTCAGGGAATTCATCTAGGGGTATAGTGTACATTTCAAACCCCCAGGGGTTTCACCAATTTTGGTACAACTGGGATGTGAAAATGGAAAATTACATTTTTTTACACAAACATGCAGTTCTGGCTCAAAATTTTTCATTTTCACAAGGAATGAAGGAGACAAAGCACCCCAAAATCTGTGCCCCAATTTCTCCCGAGTACGGCAATGCCTCACATGTGACCAAAAAATACCAGTTGGGTGCATGGCAGGACTCAGAAGGGAAGGAGTGATTTTTGGATTTTGCAGCAAAGATTTTGGTGGAATGAATGGTGGGTGCTATGTTGCATTAGCAAGACTCCCAAAGCACCAATACAGTGGAACCCCCCCACAAGTCACCCCATTTTGCAAAGTACACCCCTCAGGGAATTCATCTAGGGGTATAGTGTACATTTCAAACCCCCAGGGGTTTCACCAATTTTGGTACAACTGGGATGTGAAAATGGAAAATTACATTTTTTTACACAAACATGCAGTTCTGGCTCAAAATTTTTCATTTTCACAAGGAATGAAGGAGACAAAGCACCCCAAAATCTGTGCCCCAATTTCTCCCGAGTACGGCAATGCCTCACATGTGACCAAAAAATACCAGTTGGGTGCATGGCAGGACTCAGAAGGGAAGGAGTGATTTTTGGATTTTGCAGCAAAGATTTTGGTGGAATGAATGGTGGGTGCTAAGTTGCATTAGCAAGACTCCCAAAGCACCAATACAGTGGAACCCCCCCACAAGTCACCCCATTTTGCAAACTACACCCCTCAGGGAATTCATCTAGGGGTATAGTGTACATTTCAAACCCCCAGGGGTTTCACCAATTTTGGTACAACTGGGATGTGAAAATGGAAAATTACATTTTTTTTACACAAACATGCAGTTCTGGCTCAAAATTTTTCATTTTCACAAGGAATGAAGGAGACAAAGCACCCCAAAATCTGTGCCCCAATTTCTCCCGAGTACGGCAATGCCTCACATGTGACCAAAAAATACCAGTTGGGTGCATGGCAGGACTCAGAAGGGAAGGAGTGATTTTTGGATTTTGCAGCAAAGATTTTGGTGGAATGAATGGTGGGTGCTAAGTTGCATTAGCAAGACTCCCAAAGCACCAATACAGTGGAACCCCCCCACAAGTCACCCCATTTTGCAAACTACACCCCTCAGGGAATTCATCTAGGGGTATAGTGTACATTTCAAACCCCCAGGGGTTTCACCAATTTTGGTACAACTGGGATGTGAAAATGGAAAATTACATTTTTTTTACACAAACATGCAGTTCTGGCTCAAAATTTTTCATTTTCACAAGGAATGAAGGAGACAAAGCACCCCAAAATCTGTGCCCCAATTTCTCCCGAGTACGGCAATGCCTCACATGTGACCAAAAAATACCAGTTGGGTGCATGGCAGGACTCAGAAGGGAAGGAGTGATTTTTGGATTTTGCAGCAAAGATTTTGGTGGAATGAATGGTGGGTGCTATGTTGCATTAGCAAGACTCCCAAAGCACCAATACAGTGGAACCCCCCCACAAGTCACCCCATTTTGCAAAGTACACCCCTCAGGGAATTCATCTAGGGGTATAGTGTACATTTCAAACCCCCAGGGGTTTCACCAATTTTGGTACAACTGGGATGTGAAAATGGAAAATTACATTTTTTTACACAAACATGCAGTTCTGGCTCAAAATTTTTCATTTTCACAAGGAATGAAGGAGACAAAGCACCCCAAAATCTGTGCCCCAATTTCTCCCGAGTACGGCAATGCCTCACATGTGACCAAAAAATACCAGTTGGGTGCATGGCAGGACTTAGAAGGGAAGGAGTGATTTTTGGATTTTGCAGCTCAGATTCTGGTGGAATTTTGGTGGGTGCTATGTCGCATTAGCAAGACCCCCCAAGCACCAATACAGTGGAACCCCCCCACAAGTGATCCCATTTTGCAAACTACACCCCTCAGGGAATTCATCTAGGGGTATAGTGTACATTTCAAACCCCCAGGGGTTTCATCAATTTTGGTACAACTGGGCAGTGAAAATGAAAAAAATACATTTTTTTACACAAAAATGTACTTCTGGCTCAAAATTTTTCATTTTCACAAGGAATGAAGGAGACAAAGCACCCCAAAATCTGTGCCCCCATTTCTCCAGAGTACGGCAATGCCTCACATGTGACCAAAAAATACCAGTTGGGTGCATGGCAGGACTCAGAAGGGAAGGAGTGATTTTTGGATTTTGCAGCACAGATTTTGGTGGAATGAATGGTGGGTGCTATGTTGCATTACCAATACAGTGGAACCCCCCCACAAGTGACCCCATTTTGCAAACTACACCCCTCAGGGAATTCATCTAGGGGTATAGTGTACATTTCAAACCCCCAGGGGTTTCATCAATTTTGGTACAACTGGGCAGTGAAAATGAAAAAAATACATTTTTTTACACAAAAATGTACTTCTGGCTCAAAATTTTTCATTTTCACAAGGAATGAAGGAGACAAAGCACCCCAAAATCTGTGCCCCCATTTCTCCAGAGTACGGCAATGCCTCACATGTGACCAAAAAATACCAGTTGGGTGCATGGCAGGACTCAGAAGGGAAGGAGTGATTTTTGGATTTTGCAGCACAGATTTTGGTGGAATGAATGGTGGGTGCTATGTTGCATTACCAATACAGTGGAACCCCCCCACAAGTGACCCCATTTTGCAAACTACACCCCTCAGGGAATTCATCTAGGGGTATAGTGTACATTTCAAACCCCCAGGGGTTTCACCAATTTTGGTACAACTGGGATGTGAAAATGGAAAATTACATTTTTTTACACAAACATGCAGTTCTGGCTCAAAATTTTTCATTTTCACAAGGAATGAAGGAGACAAAGCACCCCAAAATCTGTGCCCCCATTTCTCCAGAGTATGGCAATGCCTCACATGTGACCAAAAAATACCAGTTGGGTGCATGGCAGGACTCAGAAGGGAAGGAGTGATTTTTGGATTTTGCAGCACAGATTTTGGTGGAATGAATGGTGGGTGCTATGTTGCATTACCAATACAGTGGAACCCCCCCACAAGTGACCCCATTTTGCAAACTACACCCCTCAGGGAATTCATCTAGGGGTATAGTGTACATTTCAAACCCCCAGGGGTTTCATCAATTTTGGTACAACTGGGCAGTGAAAATGAAAAAAATACATTTTTTTACACAAAAATGTACTTCTGGCTCAAAATTTTTCATTTTCACAAGGAATGAAGGAGACAAAGCACCCCAAAATCTGTGCCCCAATTTCTCCAGAGTACGGCAATGCCTCACATGTGACCAAAAAATACCAGTTGGGTGCATGGCAGGACTCAGAAGGGAAGGAGTGATTTTTGGTTTTTGCAGCTCAGATTCTGGTGGAATGAATGGTGGGTGCTATGTGGCATTAGCAAGACCCCCGAAGCACGGTGAAATGATGAACCTAATAATCCATAGATGTGTGGTATATTTTGAAACACTCCTTTATACATAGGCCGGGTTTGTCGGGGCAAGTTTCACAGTGGAAAATAGTTTCCTTTCTTATTCCCTTTTTATAGCAAACTTTGCACCTTTTTTGTGTCCTGCCCTTTCTTGCAGTGGAGGGGATTTCGTTGGGAAAATGCTGCCCTGGTACAATACGGGGGCCAGTACTAGAAGTACTGGGGCCCTCTGCCTGCTGATTCCCAAATGTTAGGCTCTTTATGACTTCCTCTTGAAAGTGCATAAATGTCCCCCTCTGGCCGGTAGAACGGAATAGCACGTAAGCGTTATACAGTGCCATCTGGATGATATACACGGCCAGCTTCTTGTACCAGATATTTGTTTTCCGCAGGGCATTGTACGGCTTCAGTACCTGATCTGAAAGATCCACTCCGCCCATGTACTTATTGTAATCTAGGATACAATTTGGTTTTGAGGTGTGGGTACTGGTACCTCGTACAGGGATGGAGGTGGTACTGTCTCCATGAATTGTTGTCAGTATAAGGACATCCCTCTTGTCCTTATATTTGACCAACAACATATTTTCGGTGCATATTCCCCTGCTTTCACCCCTTCTCATTACTTGGGCAATGTGCGTTTTGGGGAGGCCTCTTTGGTTCTTGCGCACAGTACCGCAAGCTGCTGTACCTCTTGAACCAAGGGCCTTAAACAGGGGGATGCTGGTGTAAAAGTTATCCACATAGAGGTGATAACCCTTATCCAGGAAGGGGTGCATTAAATCCCAGACAATTTTTCCACTAACACCTACGAGGGAGGGGGGGCATTCTGGTGGTTCAATTCTTGAATCCTTCCCTTCATATACCCTAAACTTGTGGGTGTACCCTGTGGTGCTTTCACACAGCTTATACATTTTTATGCCATACCTTGCCCTCTTACTGGGAAGGTACTGGCGGAATTTAACCCTTCCTTTAAAATGTATAAGGGACTCGTCGATACTAATACATTTATCAGGGATGTATAGCTCTGCAAATTTGGCACTGAAATGATCAATGACCGGCCTGACTTTGAATAGCCTGTCAAAGGTGGGATCATCTCTGGGTGGGCACTGTGCATTATCGGTGTAATGTATAAATTTATGGATTGCCTCAAAACGAGCCCGGGGCATGGCCATACGGTGAAATGGGGTGCTGTACAGAACATCTGTACTCCAATATTGCCTAATTTGTGGCTTTTTTACTATGCCCATATGTAACACCAGACCCCAAAACGTCATCATCTCTACTGCATCTACAGGGGTCCACCTAGCAAATGATGACGTGGGGTTTTGAGCAATAAACTGCTGGGCATATAAATTAGTTTGGTCCACCATTAAATTTATAAAATCATCAGAGAAAAATAATTTGAAAAAGTCAATTTCTCTGAGACCTGTTGAATCAAATTGGATTCCTGGGATGGCCAAAAACTCAGGAACCTGGGGCTCAAAATTGTCTGGTGGTGGGGTCCATACGAGATCAATTATTGGGGGGGGGGTCTCAGCTGCTCTACGGGGGCGTCTTTGAGGGGGTCCCTCATCATCAGAGGAGGAAGAGGAGCTTCCTTCAAATTCCCCGCTTGCCTCACTGGCTGTGTCAGAATCAGAAGCAAGCATGGCATATGCCTCCTCCACCGAATACATTCTCCTGGATGACTGGGACGACATTTGGGATGACATTTGGGATGCCATTTATATTTTTGTGTTACTGGTAGTGAAATGTTTCAACACGTGTATAGTGTAGGGGGGGGTACAAACTTTATTTCAACCCGGGGGGTATGTAGTGTGTAGTGTGTATGTATGTAGTGCAGAAAAAAAAAAAAATACAAAAAAAAAAAAATTGAAGGGTTCAAAAAAAAAAAAAAAAAAAATGGAAGGGGTTAAAAAAAAAATGGAAGGGGTTAAAAAAAAAATGGAAGGGGTTAAAAAAAAAAAAAATGGAAGGGGTTAAAAAAAAAAAAGGTCCTGCGCCAAAAATTGAGCACAGATGTTGGTCAGTAACGTCCGTCACTGAACAGCGCTCAAAGGCAACAGGAATTTGATCCAAAAAAAAAAAAAAATAGATCAACCCTGTGCCGAAAAAGCTGATCAGTGATGTACGTCACTGATCAGCGCACAGTGGCCACAGGACACACACAAAATCACAGTGTGTGTAAAAAAAAAAATGTAAAAAAGACCCCACAGCACTCACAAAAAATAAAAAAAGGTGATCAGTGATGCGACACTGATTACCAGTGAGGGGCAGCAGGTGCACAACCTTTGGTGGTACTGACAGGTATATATAAAAAAAAAAAACCTCTGTACCCCCAAAAAGTTGCTGATCACCTCAGATATAGTGATCAGCACAAAAGGCGGGGGCAGCAGACACAAAATTTAGCACTCTCTATCACTCTCTGTCACTATCTCTCTCTATCTCTCTATCTCTCACTATCTATCACTCTATGACACTGCAGCAGCAGCACTGACAGGTATATCTATATATAAAAAAAAACCTGCGCCCCCAAAAAGTTGCTGATCAGTTAATTTATACTGATCAGCACAAAAGGGGGGGCAGCAGTCAGTTATATAAAAAATATATAGCACGATCTGTCACTATCTCTCTATCTCTCTCTCTCTATCTCTCTCTATCTATCTATAGCTCTATCACACTGCAGCAGCACAAAATATAGCACTAGGCCTCTCTATCTCTCTCTATCTCTCTCTATCTCTTTCAGTTATATAAAAAATATATAGCACAATCTGTCACTATCTCTCTATCTCTCTCTATCTATCTATAGCTCTATCACACTGCAGCAGCACAAAATATAGCACTAGGCCTCTCTATCTCTCTCTATCTCTCTCTATCTCTTTCAGTTATATAAAAAATATATAGCACACTCTGTCACTATCTCTCTCTCTATCTCTCTCTATCTCTCTAATCTATAGCTCTATCACACTGCAGCAGCACAAAATATAGCACTAGGCCTCTCTATCTCTCTCTATCTCTCTCTATCTCTCTCTCTCTAACTCTCTCTCTATCTAATAAATCGCAGCAGCACAAGATGTCACAGGATGTCACAAGATGTCACAAGCATAAGCAATATCAATGATCAGGTAAGTATTTTGGATGGGTTCTGGTCAGTATAGGCGGCAGCTGGGCACGGTGACCGCACTGCACGCTATTCCAGACCGGAATGGCGTCTGCAGTGCAGTCACCGTTAGTTTAAACCCCCCTCCATGGCTGTGATTGGTCCGTCGGTCCGACGGACCAATCACGGCCTTTGGGGGCGGGAGGGGTGAGGTGGGGTGACACCAGTGTCACCCTTACACCCCGCGGTGATTGGTGCTGTACTTTACAGCACCAATCACCTCCGATCCCGTGTCACCGGCGAACGTTATTCGCCGGTGACACAGAAAACGCTGTGAATGGCTGTTCACAATGAACAGCCAATCACAGCGATCGCCGACGGGGGGGCGGCATCGCCGCCCCCCCTGGGCATGCACGGACATGTCTGCTGTCAGGGACAGCAGACATCGTCCCTCTGTCACTGCGTCTCTAGACGCAGTGACAGTTTTAAGCCATGACGTATATATACGTCAACGGTCGGGAAGTACTTCCCGGCCATGACGTATATATACGTCAAATGTCGTGAAGGGGTTAAATTATAACAGATTGAAATGGTCTTCAGCACTAAAAAGCTAATCAGCAAATGCTATCTTCATTCATATCAAGTTTCAATGTGAGAAGGGTTGACTGTCTCTGCTGATTAGGACTGCAATTGAAGCTAAATTTCAGGTCATTATTGGTCCCAAGTAACATAATTCAAGGTTCTTCACTTCATTTAAGATTTGTCAGCTGACTCAGTGAAGGTATTTTCATTAGTCTCAGACCTATAATAATGGGGATTGGTGCCAAATCAAAGCTTCCAACCCGACCATTTCTGATTTTCATGAAATTTGGTAGGATGATAGAGGAGTTCTATGTCAGATGGCATGTTGCTCTGGGAAACTAATCAGATACTATCTATCTTCTAGAACAGGCATGTCCCTCCTGTGACCCTCCAGCTGTTGTGGAACTACACATCCCAGCAATCCTTGCAATAGTTTTAGCATAAAGCAAAACTGTGGCAAGGCATATTGGGACGTGTAGTTTCACAACAGCTAGAGGGCTGCAGGTTGGATATGCCTGTTCTAAAAGGTGCTAAATAAATAAGAATTCCGGTTGGTTGCCCATAGAAAACATCCCATGTAAAATACAACTCGCATCTTAGTAAATTTTCCCCACAGTGTTCATGCAACAAGGTTGAAAACACAACAGTTTTAAAAAAATGTATGCTTGCAAAGCTAATTAAAAAACAAACAAACACAACTGCTTCTAATTGTGATAGTCATGTTGGTCTTGTTTTTAAGCTAAAAGGACCATAGTTTTCATTAGAAAAAAAAATGTTTTAGATGTCAATAGGGACTACATTTATAGGTCCCATGATTTAACCTTTAACCTTTTTTATGGTTTGAGAGCTTGACAAATCGGTAAGTATATTAACAACAAACTGGTCTATCATCCTACCAAATTTGATGAAAATCTTAGACGGATGGCTTTCCCCCCTGTTGGGAGTATCGGCAGTCGGAATTCTGATGTCTGTATACTGACAGTATATCAGGCCGCTATACCACACCCCTTGGAGCTTACCCTGTCCATGTAACTGGGTTATTGTTTCAAGACTATGGGGGGTATTCAATCCCACCAGTAACAGTCCGAATTGTCGAGCATGAAAATTTAGCTCGACAAGTCGAGTTCTCGCCTATTCAAACTGTAATTTCAATCCCACCAGTAACAGTCCGATTTGTTGAGCATTTGCATTTATTTTGCTATCTGCCACCGCTATTTCCGACGGGGAAATATCGGCGGCTCCCTATTCAATGCTGTCTTTAGCGACAGCATTGAAGCGGGATCACGGCAGAATGGGCCCGACTTTAGAAGCTGTTGGGCCCATTCTGGCGATAACGGTCGTGGATTGTCGCGATCCCGGCCGCAGATTGACAATCCACGGCCGTTCGTGGCCACGCCCCCTTTGTGCCAATCGGCAGGCGGGACATTGAATCCCGCCTGTCGTTCTGTGCTAGATCAGACCACAAACGAGCCAGGATCACGGCTATCGGCGGGGATAGACAGCAGTGTTCCTGGCCCGTTTGTGGTCTGATCTACCACAGAACGACAGGCGGGATTCAATGTCCCGCCTGCCGATTGCACCCCCCCCCTAAATCTTTAAACCTAGTCATGAGGCAGCTCAAAATAAAGCCGGTTAGGTTTTGAACAAAATGTTGTTTCTTTTTTATATTATTGAATTTAACCATCTTATTCCTAACATGAGGTTTTTATATGTTCACCAATGCAAATGTGTGTATTTTGTTTTTTCAAACCGTTTTAACTCAAAAACTAGAAAAGATATAAAGAATATGTAGAAATCAAGAATTGAGTGTGCTTTGATGTTCCATTTAGTATACAGACTGCAATAAAAAAAAACTATGGATGTGTCCTCATATCTAGCCTTAATATGCCACACAGCGCAAGATACCTGGAGGGCATTGCTGAAATGCTGTAAGGGTCATCAAATTAACCAACACGTCGCCTTGTGCATCACAATTGCATTGCGATTGTTTTGGGGCCAAAAAAATGCAAGACACAAGATGCTAGAATATTCTTATGGGACATGGTGTGTCAAGAGGGGCTGTTTGGCATGACTGCAGCAAGATGTAGGAAACCTGTAATGTAAAACAGTAATATATTGGATCAGCTGTTGTAGAATGACTCAGCATCTATTTAAGGGTGATACATATTTTTAGATTTTATTGTAAGTATTTTAATGGTAGGAGTGCTAATTAGGACATATGTATATGTTGCATTGATTTAAAATAAAAACCTCATTCTTAATCTGTACCCACATTTTGGAGTGCATTAAATGTTACCGGAGTTACTGGTTTCATTGCATATGGCTCTTCATTTCACACTAGTCTTACCACCAAACTTGTCCACAATGCGAAATATGATTGATACAGTTTCTGGCACAGCCTGTCTCTGGATTTTACATGTCTGAACTTGCAAGTAGGTTATTGTTAACACTACAATTTGAATGCTACAGGATGACGAGCATGAATGCCTTCTGTCCTATAATTATTAATGCACTGTAAGGTCATTAAACATCATGGTACAATAGAGTAAATACAGAATACATGCTGGGTGCTGCTTCTCATCTATGTAGTACTATTAGCTTTGCAAGTTCTCCTGCAGTGATACGGACAGCATGGGGAAGCAGCAGACTACCCGGAAAACTACAGCTGTCTTGTGAACAGCAACAAAGAAACGCAGCAGGATATAAAGAAGACCTACACCGCAATACCAGATACACTAATAAGTTATGGGACTGCACGCTGGCGGGGTGTAGCTTAGCCACACTGTAATATTAGCAGATGCTTGCAGAGGTAACTTAACATTTCTACGGCTACTCAATGAAACAGAACTTTAGAATACAAATTGGCAAGATCGGATTTTTAAAGCATATTCCTTCTGGAGAGAACAATGTATGCCACCAATAATTCTACAGTATATTAAACATTATTGGACATTTCAATGGCTAACATTATAATTACCAAGCATGTTTGTAAGATGTGCCAGGAATAACAAATACGGAAAAGGGGGTGGGGGCAGAGCATACCTTTAATCACCTCATGCTAAGCAGTCCACTGCCTCTCAAATAGATCCCGGGTAACAGTGACAGTGGAAAATGACTCTTGGGTTAGGTGACACGGGAAGCGCTTCTACACAGTGAATGGAGCTTCTGGGGCACTGGCAGATGAGATCAGTCAGTGCCCTGCAGAGCAAGGAAAAAGATGAATAGGGCTGCATGAAACACCTGCAGCTGGCACACAGCCCAAGCAAAAAGGCAACCGCAGGCTGACTCCGCACCCTGTAACCCTGCAATACTGAGAGCTGTAACCACCCCTCTCCTTTTGTGAAAGTTACCTTATTAACACACGTGAACGAATTAATGGAATCTTGACCAGTGTGAAAGCTGAACCCAGGTTAAGGAATTGTAACTCATGTCCTGTACACAGTATATGTCTCATGATTTGCATTAACGATATGCACGATAAAGATAGTTATCTATACGATCGTGCACATGGTTCAGTGTGTCCTCACTATATAGTTAATAATGCGCACTTCCGCAGATCATTAACTATCGTCTGAGCATGCAGTCAGATCTGACCATATCATCAATGACTCACATCCAGCAGAGGTCGCAGTGAAGTGTCTGAATATCATTTGATTCGTGGAAACGGCAAGATCTTTAACAATATCAGCGGTACCTATAAGGTGGTCAAGACATTACACAAAAAATTTCTAATCTTGATAAATAAAATGTACTAACCATTCTGTATACTTGATAGTCTCTCCGGAAAAACTTTTTATTTATTAAAAGTACAGTTTTTAAACAGAAAGTAAAAAAATATGTATGTATCTACAGTCATATAATTGGATAAACAATCCAATTTAAGTAGTGTACATATGTGTTCTCATACACTATGGGCAATATTCAATTGATGCCGGAATGGATCCGGCATCCATTATTCAATTCATCGGCCAAATCTGGATGCCGGATTTGGCCGATGATTGACACTCACTCGGCCGGCGCATGGACCGGGTGTGCGCGGCAGCGGGAGACAGCGAGAATCGTAGAGGGAGACTGTATGGAGCCAGATGTATGGGAGGGTGCAGGCGGCAGCGTGAGTGGAATGGAGGACGGCACCGTGTAAGCTGCTGCTGCTCACCCGGCGCCGTCCTCCCTGCCTCAATCCGGCATTTTGTTATGCCGGATTGAGAATGACGGAAACACAGCAGTTTTGGCTGTGTTTTCGTCAAAAGCAGGTGAATTAGCGGCTCTTCCATCAATCCACCTGCTTTTCGGCATGTCGAAACATTTCGACATGCCGGAAAAAAACAGCTAAGATTGCATAGATCGGAACCTCTTCCGATGTATTCATGTCGAAAACTGCCGTCTTTTTGGCAAGACAGCAGTTTCGACACTGATTGAATATACCCCCAAGCCTCAATACAAAATGCTGCATAAGTGAATTCATAGGAGAATCTCTTATTAAAAGCTCCATACACACTGGGCCTGCATATGTATGGACAGCGATGATTGCTATCATTGCTGGGGGAAATACAAACTGCCCGGTGCCGTCAGAAGGGGAGGGGAAGAGACAGCTTTGCATAGCGCAGTGCTATGGAAAGCCGTCCTCAAAGCCGCTCATCTGCTGGTATTACCAGCAGATGAGTGGCTATCCCAACGATGATTCGGGAGCGCACAGCAGCGCTCACCGCCAGGCTATATACATTGGGAGGCTTTGAGCTGAAAGCCGCTCAAACTTGCTGTTTTGAGCAGCTTTCAGCTCAAATTCGCCAAGTGTGTTTCGGCCTTAAATGTGGATCCTAAGGTCATCATAGATTCAGCAAAAAAAATACTGAAACTGTGTCTGGTATTCAATGTTAACTATATTATTTATGTACAAAGTTGAAGATGAAGAACAATATATACATACATAGATAGCAGGATTCGCAAATACGCGCTTTAGCGCGTATTTTACCCTAAAACGGCCAAAACTGAAGGGGTCCCCGAGGACGTGCTGAGCTGCGCCTGTGAGCCGCCGTTAGCCAATCACAGCAGCGGCCGCCGGGACCCAATCATTACACAGTGGCCACCCGGCAGCCAATCATTGCAAGTGCGCGCCTTGCAGTTACTAAAGCCGCGCGCCCTGCCATTTGTGAGAGCAGGTTCACGGTCAGTGTCTGTGCGGCTCTGCATCCTTCTGCCGCCCCCTGTCCATTCTGCTGCTGAGAGCGGGGGACGGGATGCGATATGGCTGTAACAACTGACAGCCACTCTTGGCATAAGAGGTGAGCGGGCTGTCAGCCCAGTGGGGGACTGGATGTGGCTGGAAGAGCTGACACGCTGCTCAACTCAAAGCAGCGTTTCAGCTCTTCCAGCCACATCCAGTCCCCCCGCCTCGCAGACAACCCGCTCACTCACTCTTTCATCAGCTTGTATCAGCTTTACCAGCCCCCCCCCGGGGCAGCGAGCAACAAATGCGCCCCCACCCCTGTGGCAACCAGAATAACCCCCCTGGCAACCAGAATAACCCCCCCCCCTGCGCCAACCAGAATGTAACCCCTGCAAGGAGCATGTAACCCCTGGCAACAAGCATGTAGGTAAGCAGCACTTATTTGCTATAATACATACTGGGCATTACATTGTGTGCTATAATACATACTGGGCATTACATTGTGTGCTATAATACGTACTGGGCATATCGGTGTGTGCTATAATACGTACTGGGCATAACTGTGTGTGCTGTAATGCGTACTGGGCATTACGGTGTGTGCTATAATGTGTACTGGGCATTACGGTGTGTGCTATAATGTGTACTGGGCATAACGGTGTGTGCTATAATGTGTACTGGGCATAACTGTGTGCTATAATGTGTACTGGGCTTTACGGTGTGTGCTATAATGTGTACTGGGCATAACTGTGTGTGCTATAATGTGTACTGGGCTTTACGGTGTGTGCTATACGGTGTACTGGGCATTACGGTGTGTGCTATAATGTGTACTGGGCATAACTGTGTGTGCTATAATGTGTACTGGGCTTTACGGTGTGTGCTATAATGTGTACTGGGCATTACGGTGTGTGCTATAATGTGTACTGGGCATAACTGTGTGTGCTATAATGTGTACTGGGCATTACTGTGTGTGCTATAATGTGTACTCGGCATTACGGTGTGTGCTATAATGTGTACTGGGCATTACGGTGTGTGCTATAATGTGTACTACTATGTGACCACACCACTTCCCCCAAAAAAACATGCCCTAATTTTTTAGCACGCGCCTCCGGCGCACACTGTCCCTGTTTTCGGGTTTATATAGTTTCTAGTATACAGGTTTCTTTATGCGAGTGGGCCAACGGTGTGTGCTATAAGGTTTACTGGGCATTACGGTGTGTGCTGTAATGTGTACTGGGCATTACAGTGTGTGCTGTAATGTGTACCGGGCATTACGGTGTGTGCTGTAATATGTACTACTATGTGACCACACCACTTCCCCCCCCCCCCCCCCCCCCCCAAAAAAAAACGCCCTAAATTTTTAGTGCGCCTTCGGCGCGCACTGTCCCTGTTTTCAGGTTTATATAGTTTCTAGTATATATGTATCTTTATGCAAGTGGGCCAATTGATACTTACCCCCCCAACCCACATGTGCCATGCTGGGGAAAAGGGGAGAGGAGGCTTTATTCCGTTAGGACCTAGAAAAGGTCCGGTAGGACCCCAATTTTTAGAAGTGAAGGGTCCCCGGGACCCACTTTTTTGGGTGGTTTTCGCTAACACTGGATAGACAGCAAAATAACGGGAGTCCCTCAGAGACTTGATGAATACAAAACTTAGTGTATTGAAGTACACATCATTCACATCTACGTTTTGGGGACTTGACGAAGGGGAGCAAGTCCCCGAAACGTAGATGTGAATGAGCATATGCCACATGGGCAAAACAGAGCGTACACCACAAATTTGGACGTGCATGTCAATGCTTTGTTGATATGAAATTATTTGCCAGTGTGTGGATGTGCAGTGGCACCAGTGAGCAGCCCGTGGCCCGCCACTTCGCACAGCAACAACACGGAGTGGCCACCATGCAACACAAAGTCATCGATCAAATTCCCCTGTCCCCGAGAGGTGGCAACAGAGGGAAGGCGTTACTGCAGCTGGAGGCCAAATGGATCTTTCGCCTGGACACAGTACATCCGAAGGGCCTGAATGACTCTCTTTGGTTAGGCTGCTTCCTGTAGAATGTTGAATGTTGGCCACCAAAGGGACCACTCCTTTGCCTGACTTAGTGTTTCGGACTAAAGCGGGTTCAGCTATGTATGGTGAACCACATCAAGACATAGTAGTTATAACAGTAATTATAGCTTGGTCCAACAGGTACCCGTGGGTTAGTCTTAACAATGCAATTCTTGTGACATTTCTTCATTCTTTATCATTTTTTTTTTATTTCTTTCATATCAGTGTTTGTCACATAACAATCACCCACACAGATCATGGTCATTCATATACATGACCATGTCTTACACGTAATGTCGGTAACAGAGTATCGAGCACACTGACACTTATACACCCACAGATGAAGTTTTTAATAATGAAAAGTTTTTTCAAATATTAGCACCTGCTGACATAGATCACAAAGACACCGCATGCACCTTATAATCGGCGGAGTCTCACAGACACTAATGACAAGTTCTCAGCCTGTGCACTACACCCAGCAGGACATCTTAATATCTGATCACGTCAGTGTAGGTTATGTGGTAATATTATATGTTATGGCACACTGTTCGTATAGACTGTGTAAGCAGCTTTGCATGTTTGTTAATGTTTTGTCCGTTGTCCAGGTAACGGAAGCCGCTCCGCCTCCGACAGAGGATGCGGCTCAGCTGATTTCCCAAGTTCCGCTGAAGTCACCCGCCGGGCAAGAGCGGGTTGAAGACGTACCGGGGGGGGGGGGGGGGAGTGAGTATGCTGCACTGAGGAGGAGGCGGCAAGGGCAGAGTTTGCTTCAGTTTAAGGTATTTATTAAATCTTGTTTTCACTTGACACTGTCTTCTTGTTTTTGGCTTGAGGAAGGGGTGAAGCCCCGAAACGTTGCCTGTATGCATAAATAAACCCAGTTTGGTTTTTCACATCTACCTGAGTGCCGCCCGTCTCTGCTTCCATATATTGGGGCAGGAGAAATCCTGCTCATAGGAGGGCACCAGAGCAGTTATCGTTTACAGCACAGGTCTTCAACCTGTGGCCCTCCAGATGTTGTGGGACTACATGTCTCAGCATGCCCTGACCGTTTTGGCATGCTGTTATAGGAAAAAATTTGGCAATGCATGATGGAACATGTAGTTTAACAACACCTGGAGGGCCATAGGTTGAAGACCCATGGTTTACAGCAACAGTGAGTGCCGGATACAAACTATATATATATATATATATATATTGGTATTATATCCACTCTGTGAAAACAATTCTAGTGTCCATATGCCAATGAAACTACATCTCTTTCTTTCACACATGCACAAGCAGAGGCAAGTGTTTTTACAAGGTAGCAGACTAGCTTTTGAAGCATTAGCTTGGAGTGGGCTTAATAATATCTATATAGATATAGAAAAAAGGGTGGGCCTTATCTAACAGGGATACTGCTGTATTTATAAGCTGCTGGTCCCCAAAAGAGGGGGGCTCTCTATTATGCAAAGGTATGAAAGAAGAGGAGTCTGGAGTCCTGCACTAAATAAATGCAATGTGTAATGGCAATCAGTACCTGGAAGAGCTGAATGATAATCTGCCTGTGAACTGAATACACAATGTAAAGAGACCTGATGACACTGTAGATATAATGAAACCAAACATTTATTTGTATAATATGCTCAAAAACTGTCCGAGTGCCAGATTCCTATAGAGTTTATTACTACAAAAAATATGCAAGGGTAAAAAGGTCAAAGGTATAGCTATTGCAGGGGTTACATAGCTGGGGCAAGGGTAAGTCTAGGGGATGTGTGCAAATTCACAGATGGTCGAAAAACATATACATATAACATAGATATGTGTATATTTATTTTTGACACACTATTTTAATCAGCGCGCTGCCAAGTCCGACCAGTTGACTTCTCTTCGCACCACTCATGTTTATAATGGTCACGAGATGGCACTTAAATGCAGTAATCCGCTCAATTACAAAATGACTCTCAGTGCACTTTAAAATTCTTAATATCCTAGAAGACTTACTTTCTACCTACCAATATTTTCCAATGTAATCTTTACATGTACACACTTATATTAAGAAGCACATAATTAAAACAATGCTACTGCATAGTAAAAGGTTATATATAGCTAACATATAATATATCACATTATGGGCTAGATGTATCAAGCTTCAAAAAGTGATAAAATGGAGAGTGATAAACAGCCAAACAGCTCCTAACTGTGATGTTACAGGTGGTGTTTGAAAAATGACAGGTAAGAGTTGATTGGCTGGTTGTTTATCACTCTCCACTTTATCACTTTTTAAAGATTGATACATCTGGCCCAGTGTACTTTCTAGAAACTGGGCAGGGCACTGCTGCATGGGGCAGCATAAGGCAGGGCCCGCCGTCACTAAAGAGGGTGGGCCTGGCCCAGCTGAAGTCACTGTGCTCCCGGGAAAGCACGGCATCGGGCTTCCCCGTGCACACCGGTGGGGACAGCAAGCAGGCTCTTTTAGCAGGGCAGGGCGCATTTTTGCCTTTTAAAAATCAGGCAGAGAACAGCGCCTCGCTAAAACAGCCTAGCACACATATATAAACAAACACATACTTGATATAACATGTCCATAAAAATGTGGAGCAAACCTCATATTAGGGTACTGACCTTCAGCTTGTGATGCAGGAGACCTGGCCCATTTTTTGATGCAGTTAAGGTGAAAAACATGGAAGCAGCTCTGACAGTTCCACACTGGGGCCATAACTCGGACCACCTCACAGCAAACCATGCACTCATATTTCTCCGCTGTCAGCTGCTCAATCAGAGACCCTGAGAAAATAAGAGATCCCTTATTATTTGAGCAAAACTAAACAAAAACTCTGAAATATTATAATCCAGATGAATTACCAATGCAACTAAATCGGCCTCTTTCACAATGGTTGTACCATACAGAATAAAGATACCATTTCGTATGAAACAGGTGCAAACGGTCCCGACAGGACGTAATATATTTTTAAAATGCACACTCAACTCAATATGTTATCTTAGCGGCAATGTATATCCCCCCCCCCCTCTTTATACCCATGAAATTCTTAAAACGCTAGCTGCCTTTATGACTCTATACCCTGCTACTCCTATAATTTGTCTTGGTGATTTTAATAACATTTTGAATCCACAACTCGACAAACTATCCACCACCGGGTTCCTCCTCAGGTGGGTCTGGTCAATGACTGGCGTGAGAAACATCCTAATATGAAGCAATACTCCTGCTTCTCTCTTTCTTATTCCTCCTTTTCAAAGAGTGACCTTGCCCTTCTCTCGAGAGATCTTTTGCCCCACAGTACCCACATCAAATATGACAGTAGAGGTATCTCCAATCATTCCCCCCTTACACTATCCCTTGATTTTGACTGCCAATCTGACCAGAGGGTCTGGAAGCTCAACCCTTTTTGGCTTCAAAGTATGGGTCCCTCTCTGGAGCTTGAGTGGGAGGAATTTTTTGTACAATTCATAATTCTTCTGATGTTTCTCCTATGGTTTTATGGGATACCTTCAAAGCATTTGCTAGAGGTACTCTCATTCAGACTATATCTGCTTTAAAAGCTCGGTATAGGAAGCAAGAAGTAGTACTAGAATTAGCCTGTACTATTGCTGAGCTTACCTACTTGTCGGACTGCTCAGAGGTATTAAAAACCGTATGGCTTCAAGCCCAAAAAGAATGGACCTCCTACCCGGAGGATAAGGCCAAATATAAACTCTTATTTTCTTGCCACTCTACCCATGCCGCTGGAGACAGACCGGGTAGTTTTTTAGCTCATTTACCTAGGGGTGACCATCTCAATAATACTATAGCTTGAATTTCAACATCCTGATGGCTCCCGAGCCACACTCACTCCAGATATAGCGCATGCCTTTGTTGCTTTTTATAAACAACTGTATGAATCCAGACTGGACAGTATCCCCGATGAACTAAGGTCTTATATTCGTAACATTTCCCTTCCTTCTATTTCAGAGGAAGCCTCAGCTTTTTTAGACTCCCCTCTAACCCTAGACTAAAAAGTTACCACTGTCGAATCCTTCCCCAGGCACTGACGGTATAGTGGTAGATTTGTATTAAAAACACTTAGATTTCTTCCCCTATTAACCTTTTTTCAACAACTGATAACGCAACATACCCATCTGCCCTCTATGTCTGAGGCCCTAATTGTCCTTATTCCTAAAATGGGAAAGGACCGTGCCCTCCCTGAATCATATCGTCCTATTTCTCTACTCTCCACAGATGTTGGGATCCTTTCCAAGATTCTTGCCACCAGACTGAACCGCATCATAGAGCGCCTTATACATTCGGATCAGACTGGGTTTATGCCACATAAATCCACTTCTATCTTCTATCAATCTATGTTGGCTTTTTACTCATTTGCAGTCGTCCCGTGGGGACTCCAGCTCCTCGGTTATAGTTTCCCTTGATGCCGCTAAGGCGATCAATTCTGTGGAGTGGGATTTCCTCTGGGAGGTGATGAGCTGTATGGGTGTTGGCCCTGTATATATTCCATACATCAAACTTCTATATTCTGGGCCAGTGTCGAGAATCTTGATCAATGGTTTTGTATCCTCCTCCTTCCCCCTGTCTCGGGCACTAAACAGGGCTGCCCCCTCTCCCCTGCTCTATTTGCAATTGCAAATGAACCCCTAGCATGCTAGATTAGACAATCCCCTGGTATTCATGGCCTCACAATAGGTACAAGAGAAGATAAAATTGCACTTTATGCAGATTATATTCTGTTATTCCTACACGATTATGATTCCTATGCCTTCCCTTCTTCACCTTATCGATCAATACGGGAGATTGTCTGGCTTTTTGATTAACTGGGACAACTCCTGTATTATGCCACTTTCTGGGAAATGTCCATCCACTCCAGAGGTTTTGTTGCCTCTTCAGTGGCCTGACTCTTTCAAATACTTAGGTTTCTGATCTTAAATGATCATCGGCAATTTATACCATTGAATCTGGATCCATTGGTAATAAATCTCCGTTCTAAAATATGTGTATATACTAAGAATTTCCTCTAACCTTAATTGGTAGGGTAAACCTAATCAAAATGGTTTTTCAGCCCAAACTATTGTAGATTCTACAACAGTCACCGGTATACATCCCTCAGAAGATTTTCCATACAATCAATTGTTTCATTTCTTCCCTCATTTGAGTCCATAAACGCCGATATATAAATCTCACTGTCCTGAAGAGACAGAGGTGGTTTAGGACTCCCGGCACTTAGGATTTATTATTATGCTGCTCAATTGCTGTTTATTCGGCAATGGCTAACTGAATGTGAACCCTCTACCTTGCATTAGCAACTCCTTTCACAAAATTGTCCTACTCTTTCCCCCTTACAACTATTCAGTGCTAATACTATCTTTACCTCTGTCCTTAATTAGACAAGCAATCTTGCTTTGGAAATAGGTCCATATCATGATGGGTGGGCGGGGCTGGGACCCTGAAACTACATTACACAATCACTTTTGTCTACCTGAATTAGTTCAATTACAAGTTACAGCAGTATGGGCTATATGGGGTATTTCCTTGTTAGGGGATATTTACTTGGATAAGGTCCTCAAAAACTCCTATTTGTTTCTTAGATATCTTAAGCTGCGCCATGCTCTCTCCACCCAATTTCAAGACACCCCCCCAGCCATATTAGATTCCCCAGTAAAAATCCATGGTGTCGAGTTCACCCAATCTCCGCCTACCGGTAATCTCCTACTTCTATTCAAGAAAAGATTTAAGCCCCTTAGACGATGGGGCTTGGGAGTTGACACTCGCCAGCTCTCATATCTCCACATTAACTGTTCAGTTCCAACAGATCCAGTATTTTTATTCTTCATCGTATATATACTACACACCTGACAAATTGTACCAGTTAGGTAGTATCCCCGTCCCAACCGGTCCTAAATGTGGTGCATTGGATGGCTCCTTCTGGCACTTACTTTTTCCCATATAACAACTTTCTGGTCAGGAGTTATCAACATTATAACACATACAGGTATTCAGAACAAAATCCTTACACCTACAGTATGTTTACTGGCCACCCTAGAAGATGACTGTCTAGATGCAATGACTAAGCAAAACATAATAAACCCTAGCTAAGGTATGTATTGCCAGAACTTACCTTGCTAGAAAAGCTTGGCATACAGTAGATTTAATGCTATTTGGTCTAAATGGATTGACACAATATGCTAATCCTACTACATAGCTTTTCTTTGCCAACTAATGGGCATGCCCATCATTGGCCACTGTTCTTTTAGAATTATATAATATATGTTAAGATTGTATCTTCTCTCTCTATGCCTTTCACTGTCCCGCATTGTGCACTCTACCTCGCACACAATGCGATACTTCATGCCATATATCAATATGATTATGTTTGACACTTATCATATTGAGATTTAAAAAACACACTTGAGCATCTGTTTGTTCTTTAAACGAACCTTTAATTTTTCTTTTTTGTATAATTACAAAACTTTCAATAAAAATCATTGCATGAAAATAAAAAACAGGTAAGCTTTAAACCAGGTAGCATATGTTTGACTGAATTGCAGTTGTCAGGTTGTTAAGAGTCTTGATGATAAAGTAGGACCTACAGTAAAATGGGGCCCCTTGACGTTGGACTGCAACCTTAAATGCATTGATCAACCATTAACCAAAACTCCATTATTTATTCAACTATGTGTATTAAGGTAAATGAGGGTAAGGTAAATGAGGGTACTATGGAAAGGGCTGAGCTCTCTGAAATATATAATATAATATATATATATATATATATATATATATATATATATATATATATATATATATATAATATATATATATATAATATATATATATATAATATATATATAATATATATATATATAATATATATATAATATATATATATAATATATATATAATATATATATATAATATATATATATATATATATATATATATATATATATATATATATATATATATATATATATATATATATATATATATATATATATATATATGAGAAAGCAAAAGGTACCTAACACCGCGCCCTAATAGCCCAAAGCAGCACCCCTGAAGGTCCCCTGTTAGCTGGAACCCAGGACAAATAGAAATACAGAAAGATTCAGGGTGCGCTAAGGTGAATCAAACAACAGGTAATAATTTAAAAGTACAAATATTTAATAAAAAATGCCACAAATATGGCTAAAATAGAAAACAAGCGAATTTACATCATTATATCACACAATGTGTTTAACAATCTGAAGATAGGCCCAATAGGTAGGGCCAATAGGGCCTATCTTCAGATTGTTAAACACATTGTGTGATATAATGATGTAAATTCGCTTGTTTTCTATTTTAGCCATATTTGTGGCATTTTTTATTAAATATTTGTACTTTTAAATTATTACCTGTTGTTTGATTCACCTTAGCGCACCCTGAATCTTTCTGTATATATATATATATATATATATATATATATATATATATATATATATATATATATATATATATATATATATATATATATATATATATATATATATATATATATATATATATATATATATATATATATATATATATATATATTTTAATAATAATAATAATAATAATAATAATAATAATAATAATATGGAAGGAAATGCCCATATGTCCCTTTAACCCCTTCCTGACAGAGCCAGTTTTTGCGTTCCTGACAGAGCCCTTTTTTTCAAATCTGACATGTCTCACTTAAGTGGGGATAACTTTTTTTTGCTTTTACTTATCCCAGTGATTTTGAGATTGTTTTTTCGTGACACATTGTACTTCAAATTAGTGGTAAATTTGGGTCGATACAGTCTGTGTTTTTTTGTGAAAAATACCAAAATATCGTGAAAAAATGGAAAATTTAGCGATTTGCAAAATGTTAAATTTTCTGCTTGTGAGACAAATAATCTTACCACTCAAAATAGTGAATAACTAACATAGACCATATGTCTACTTTATGTTGACATCATTATTTCAACTTCCTTTTAATTTTTTGGGACACTAGGAGGCTTACAATATGAATAGCAAATTCTCAAATTTTCAAGAAAATTTCAAACACTGATTTTTTTAGGGACCAGTTCAGTTCTGATGTGACTTTGAGGGACTTGTATGTGAGACACCCCCATAAATGATGCCATTTCAAAAACTGCACCCCTCACAGTATTCAAAACAGCATTTTGGAAGTTTGTTAACCCTTTAGGTGTTTCACAGGAATTAAAACAAAGTGTAGGTGAAATTTCAAAATTTCTTTTTTTTTGCAGATTTGCAATTTTAATACATTTTTCTAAGGAACACAGTACATTTTACTAGAGAAATGTGACTGAAAATTGATTCCCCCAATTCTTTTGTTTTCATAAATATCCTATATGTGGCCCTAGTGTGCACGGTGACCAAACCACAGGCTTCATAATAGAAGGAGCACCTACTTGATTTTGGAGCCTCCTTTTTATGAGATTATTTTTTAGGCACCATGTAGGTTTCTAGGCACCATAAGATGCTAAAAGTTAGGAACCCCCCCACAAGTGACCCCATTTTGCAAACTACACCCCTCAGGGAATTCATCTAGGGGTATAGTGTACATTTCAAACCCCCAGGGGTTTCACCAATTTTGATACAAGTGGGCAGTGAAAATGAAAAATTACATTTTTTTACACAAAAATGCAGTTCTGGCTCAAAATTTTTCATTTTCAGAAGGTATGAAGGAGAAAAAGCACCCCAAAATCTGTGCCCCAATTTCTCCCGAGTACGGCAATGCCTCACATGTGACCAAAAAATACCAGTTGGGTGCATGGCAGGACTCAGAAGGGAAGGAGTGATTTTTGGATTTTGCAGCACAGATTCTGGTGGAATGAATGGTGGGTGCTATGTTGCACCAATACAGTGGAACCCCCCCCACAAGTCACCCCATTTTGCAAAGTACACCCCTCAGGGAATTCATCTAGGGGTATAGTGTACATTTCAAACCCCCAGGGGTTTCACCAATTTTGATACAAGTGGGCAGTGAAAATGAAAAATTACATTTTTTTACACAAAAATGCAGTTCTGGCTCAAAATTTTTCATTTTCAGAAGGTATGAAGGAGACAAAGCACCCCAAAATCTGTGCCCCAATTTCTCCCGAGTACGGCAATGCCTCACATGTGACCAAAAAATACCATTTGGGTGCATGGCAGGACTCAGAAGGGAAGGAGTGATTTTTGGATTTTGCAGCTCAGATTCTGGTGGAATTTTGGTGGGTGCTATGTCGCATTAGCAAGACCCCCCAAGCACCAATACAGTGGAACCCCCCCACAAGTGACCCCATTTTGCAAACTACACCCCTCAGGGAATTCATCTAGGGGTATAGTGTACATTTCAAACCCCCAGGGGTTTCACCAATTTTGATACAAGTGGGCAGTGAACATGAAAAATTACATTTTTTACACAAAAATGCAGTTCTGGCTCAAAATTTTTCATTTTCAGAAGGTATGAAGGAGAAAAAGCACCCCAAAATCTGTGCCCCAATTTCTCCCGAGTACGGCAATGCCTCACATGTGACCAAAAAATACCAGTTGGGTGCATGGCAGGACTCAAAAGGGAAGGAGTGATTTTTGGATTTTGCAGCTCAGATTCTGGTGGAATTTTGGTGGGTGCTATGTCGCATTAGCAAGACCCCCCAAGCACCAATACAGTGGAACCCCCCCACAAGTGACCCCATTTTGCAAACTACACCCCTCAGGGAATTCATCTAGGGGTATAGTGTACATTTAAAACCCCCAGGGGTTTCACCAATTTTGATACAAGTGGGCAGTGAAAATGAAAAATTACATTTTTTACACAAAAATGCAGTTCTGGCTCAAAATTTTTCATTTTCAGAAGGTATGAAGGAGAAAAAGCACCCCAAAATCTGTGCCCCAATTTCTCCCGAGTACGGCAATGCCTCACATGTGACCAAAAAATACCAGTTGGGTGCATGGCAGGACTCAGAAGGGAAGGAGTGATTTTTGGATTTTGCAGCACAGATTCTGGTGGAATGAATGGTGGGTGCTATGTTGCACCAATACAGTGGAACCCCCCCACAAGTCACCCCATTTTGCAAACTACACCCCTCAGGGAATTCATCTAGGGGTATAGTGTACATTTCAAACCCCCAGGGGTTTCACCAATTTTGATACAAGTGGGCAGTGAAAATGAAAAATTACATTTTTTTACACAAAAATGCAGTTCTGGCTCAAAATTTTTCATTTTCAGAAGGAATGAAGGAGACAAAGCACCCCAAAATCTGTGCCCCAATTTCTCCCGAGTACGGCAATGCCTCATGTGTGACCAAAAAGTGGCAGGACTCAGAAGGGAAGGAGTGATATTTGGATTTTGCAGCACAAATTCTGGTGGAATGATGGTGGGTGCTATGTCGCATTAGCAAGACCCCCAAAGCACCAATACAGTGGAACCCCCCCACAAGTGACCCCATTTTGCAAACTACACCCCTCAGGGAATTCATCTAGGGGTATAGTGTACATTTCAAACCCCCAGGGGTTTCACCAATTTTGATAAAACTGGGCAGTGAACATGAAAAATTACATTTTTTTACACAAAAATGCAGTTCTGGCTCAAAATTTTTCATTTTCACAAGGAATGAAGGAGACAAAGCACCCCAAAATCTGTGCCCCAATTTCTCCCGAGTACGGCAATGCCTCACATGTGACCAAAAAATACCAGTTGGGTGCATGGCAGGACTCAGAAGGGAAGGAGTGATTTTTGGATTTTGCGGCTCAGATTCTGGTGGAATGAATGGTGGGTGCTATGTGGCATTAGCAAGACCCCCGAAGCACGGTGAAATTATGAACCTAATATTCCATAGATGTGTGGTATATTTTAAAACACTCCTTTATACATAGGCCGGGTTTGTCGGGGCAAGTGTCACACTGGAAAATAGTTTGCTTTCTTATTCCCTTTTTATAGCAAACTTTGCACCTTTTTTGTGTCCTGCCCTTTTTTCCAGTGGAGGGGATTTCATCAGGAAAATGCTGCCCTGGTACAATACGGGGGCCAGTACTAGAAGTACTGGGGCCCTCTGCCTGCTGGTTCCCAAATATTAGGCCCTTTATGACTTCCTCTTGAAAGTGCATAAATGTCCCCCTCTGGCCGGTAGAACGGAATAGCACGTAAGCGTTATACAGTGCCATCTGGATGATATACACGGCCACCTTCTTGTACCAGATTTTTGTTTTCCGCAGGGCACTGTACGGCTTCAGTACCTGATCTGAAAGATCCACTCCGCCCATGTACCTATTGTAATCCAGGATACAATTAGGTTTTGAGGTGTGGGTACTGGTACCTCGTACAGGGACGGAGGTGGTACTGTCTCCGTGAATTGTTGTCAGTATAAGGACATCCCTCTTGTCCTTATATTTGACCAACAACATATTTTCGTTGCATATTCCCCTGCTTTCACCCCTTCTCATTACTTGGGCAATGTGCGTTTTTGGGAGGCCTCTTTGGTTCTTGCGCACAGTACCGCAAGCTGCTGTACCTCTTGAACCAAGGGCCTTAAACAGGGGGATGCTAGTGTAAAAGTTATCCACATAGAGGTGATAACCTTTATCCAGGAAGGGGTGCACTAAATCCCAGACAATTTTCCCACTAACACTTACGAGGGAGGGGGGGCATTCTGGCGGTTGAATTCTTGAATCCTTCCCTTCATAAACCCTAAACCTGTGGGTGTACCCTGAGGTGCTTTCACACAGTTTATACATTTTTATGCCATACCTTGCCCTCTTACTGGGAAGGTACTGGCGGAATTTAACCCTTCCTTTAAAATGTATAAGGGACTCGTCGATACAAATAAATTTTTCAGGGATGTACACCTCTTCAAATTTGGCACTGAAATGATCAATGACCGGCCTGACTTTGAATAGCCGGTCAAAGGTGGGATCATCTCTGGGTGGGCACTGTGCATTATCGGTGTAATGTATAAATTTAAGAATTGTCTCAAATCGAGTCCGGGGCATGGCCATACGGTAAAATGGAGTACTGTACAGAACATCTGTACTCCAATATTGCCTAATTTCTGGCTTTTTTACTATGCCCATATGAAACACCAGACCCCAAAACGTCATCATCTCTACTGCATCTACAGGGGTCCACCTAGCAAATGATGACGTGGGGTTTTGAGCAATAAACTGCTGGGCATATAAATTAGTTTGGTCCACCATTAAATTTATAAAATCATCAGAGAAAAATAATTTGAAAAAGTCAATTTCTCTGAGACTTGTGGAATCAAATTGGATTCCTGGCATGGCCAAAAACTCAGGAACCTGGGGCTCAAAATTGTCTGGTGGTGGGGTCCATACTAGATCAATTATTGGGGGGGGAATCTCAGCTGATCTACGGGGGCGTCTTTGAGGGGGTCCCTCATCACCAGAGGAGGAAGAGGAGCTTAAGACGAATCCTTCAAATTCCCCGCTTGCATCACTGCCTGTGTCAGAGTCAGAGGCAAGCATGGCATATGCCTCCTCCACTGAATACATTCTCCTGGATGACTGGGAGGACATTTGGGAGGACATTTGGGAGGACATTTGGGAGGACATTTGGGATGCCATTTTTATTTTTGTGTTACTGGTAGTGAAATGTTTCAACACGTGTATAGTGTAGGGGGGGGTACAAACTTTATTTCAACCCGGGGGGTATGTAGTGTGTAGTGTGTATGTAGTGCAGAAAAAAAAAATACTTTATACCAATAAAAAAAAAAAAAAATGAAGGGGTTAAAAACAAAAAATTGAAGGGGTTAAAAAAAAAAAAAAAAAGGTCCTGCGCCAAAAATTGAGCACAGATGTTGGTCAGTAACGTCTGTCACTGAACAGCGCTCAAAGGCAACAGGAATCTGATCAAAAAAAAAAAAAAAAATAGATCAACCCTGTGCCGAAAAAGCTGATCAGTGATGTACGTCACTGATCGGCGCACAGTGGCCACAGGACACCCACAAAATCAGTGTGTGTAAAAAAAAAATTAAAAAAAGACCCCACAGCACTCACAAAAAAAAAAAAAGGTGATCAGTGATGCGACACTGATTACCAGTGAGGGACAGCAGGTGCACAACCTTTGGTGCAACTGACAGTGCAACTGGCAGCAACTGACAGGTATATATATAAAAAAAAAACCTCTGCGCCCCCAAAAAGTTGCTGATCAGCACAGATATACTGATCAGCACAAAAGGGGGGGTAGCAGACACAAAATATACACTCTCTATCACTCTCTGTCACTATCTCTCTCTATCTCTCACTATCTATCACTCTAGGACACTGCAGCAGCAGCACTGACAGTTATATGTATAAAAAAAAACTGCACCCCCAAAAAGGGGGGGTAGCAGACACAAAATATACACTCTCTATCACTCTCTGTCACTATCTCTCTCTATCTCTCTATCTCTCACTATCTATCACTATCTATCACTCTATGACACTGCAGCAGCAGCACTGACAGTTATATATATAAAATAAAACCCCTGCACCCCCAAAAAGGGGGGGTAGCAGACACAAATCTCTCTATCTCTCTACCTCTCACTATCTATCACTATCTATCACTATCTATCACTGTATGACACTGCAGCAGCAGCACTGACAGTTATTTATATATAGAAAACCCCTGCACCCCCAAAAAGGGGGGGTAGCAGACACAAAATATAGCTCTCTCTGTCACTATCTCTCTATCTCTCTCTATCTCTCTATCTCTCTCTCTATCTCTCTATCTCTCTATCTCTCTATCACACTGCAGCAGCAGCAGGAAGTCTCAGGAAGTCAGATCCAGGAAGCGTCCAGCACGCTACAAGCAGTGATAAGGTTATCAGGTAAGGTATTTGCAAGGATCAGGTAAGTATTAGCAAGGATCAGGTCGGTATTCACGGCAGGCAGGCACCGTGACCGTTCTGCACGCTATTCCAGACCGGAATGGCGTCTGCAGCGCAGTCACCGTCAGTTTAAATGTCGCGCCTTGGCTGTGATTGGTCCGTGGGTCCCACGGACCAATCACAGCCTTGGGGGCAGGTGGGGTGAGGGTGGGGTGAGGTGTCATCGTCACAGATGACCCCCTCATGCCCCCTGACGCCCGGCGGTGATTGACACCTGTGTTACCGAGCGTCTGATTCGCTGGTAACACAGGAAAACGCTGTGAATGGCTGTTCACACTGAACAGCCAATCACAGCGATCGCCGACGGGGGGGCGGCATCGCAGCCCCCCCTGGGCATGCAGGGACATGTCTGCTGTCAGGGACAGCAGACATCGTCCCTCTGTCACTGCGTCTCGAGACGCAGTGACAGTTTAAACTCATGACGTACATTTATGCCATGTGTCGGGAAGTACCTCCCGGCCATGACGTAAATGTACGTCAAATGTCGGGAAGGGGTTAAAAAAGTTAAGAGAAGATATTTTAGCTACTGCCCTAATGGTGCCTATACACAGGACGATATTGCATACAATAATTTGATTTTGACCGTATGGGTGCGATAAATCACATTGTGATCAGCGGGCGGCAGGGGGGCTGTCTGAGGGCAGCGCTAGCGTGCGTCGGCAGTCAGCAGAAGGCGGTAGAATTTGGCCCTCTGTCTCTCAGACAGATAATCAGCGGCCGCTCAGTGTTTTTAAATGTTTTTTTTTTTTTTCAAATTCTGTCGTCTGCCGCATGCCAGCCCTCCTGCCACCTGCTCCGCTACACCGCCGTCCACACTCTTTCAGCAACCGATGGCATATGATATTGGGTGCTGGAAAATAAGCACTTGGGCACCAAAGGATGCGATTGGATGCAATGAGACATTGCATTGCAATATCGCATTCGATCACACAAGTATATGGCCACCATAATGCATGAAAAACTGTACTGGAGTAAAAATACAATACAATATCCCTATGAAGTAATGAACCACACAACACTTTTATATTGTCCTTTAACACGACTTTTCATATAGCTATAACCATAAAAAGTAATACGAGAACAGAATAGTGTTGCATGTTTCCATTACATCAAACTCATATTGTGGGGGTAATAGTCCTAACCATGAGCACTTACGCTAAGGCACCTTCCATGATATAATTATTAGAAATGGAATGCCCTGGGAACACATGAAAGTGCTGCTGATTGGCGTCTCTCACAACTGCTGCACAGATTTCTATAATCTCCTTCCCCTCTGCTGTGCTAAACGCACATGCTTCACCGTGCAGGTCTTGGCAAACCTCAGTAACAAGCAGAACTCTAATTACAACTCAGATGTCACTGGTAAGAACAGCAGAACTATGTTGGCAGCTTATAGGCAATGAATCACTTGCTCACACAGCTAGTTAAGGAACAGCATTCACACTAAGCCGTGCCCTATAACAAGTGGTCAAGACTTAGCATGCTTAAGTACAGTAGCAAACAAGGGATAAAATTAGGAACGGCTATAGGACTATGACGCACAGATGCGTCTTAAAAACAAACAAAATTGAAACATTAGGTAAAACATAAAAAAAAAAAAAAAAAAAAAAATAGAAGTTCTCAAATAAAATGACCAAAAGAAAATTGCTCTGAAACAAGAACAAGCATTGAAATAATCAACTTAACAGCCAGGGTAAGCCAACCTGTTGTATACTGTGGCAGCTGAGCTGGAGATACATTTCTGTATTCGCTCAGGTAAAGCAAGGGAAGGGTACAAACTACAAAGTTTTGTCTATGCTTAAAAAAAATGACCATGTGACCCGTATTATGCAAATGATCTATGAGAAAAACAAAGGGGAAGGTAGGTGAATCCAAGGGATACATTAATTTCTGTGTGTAATATATTGTAGCTTATCCTGCTTGACATCTTCTAAACATCCACCTTGAAACGTGGTTACAGTATGACCCAATTAGATGTGCACAGGCAAAATGCAAAGGATGGACTATTTATCCATGGCTACACAAAGAAAAGAGACAGCAATGGGCAAAATTAGCATTCTGTGCTTTTATATAAAAGCACAGAATGCTATTTTTAAATTTATACCTGGCTACTAATTGGCTTTATAAAAGATGGTATAGGAAGAGCAGCAAAATGTATTTTTTTCAACTTACACAAAACAGGATATTATTTAAAATCAGTTGTTAGTATTGTAACCTCACATTACTGATCCATTGGCTTTGATTTTGACGTGAACATCTCTCTTTCTCTCTGTTTATAAATTGACATGGTACAGTATAATGAAAGAAAGCTCACTAACATGATTGGACACCTTGGGTGAAATGTAATAGGATGAGAGATTCAGAAAGTGAGAGATTTGGTAAGAAATCTCCAGTTTTTTTAAAGTGGCAATCATTGACACAGCAAAACCAGTGTGATTTTGCTGTGTAAATGATTGCCACTTTAAAAAAACTGGAGATTTCTTACCAAATCTCTCACTTTCTGAATCTCTCATCCTATTACATTTCACCCCTTAGCTCACATGACCATGTATGATTTTCCAACAGCACTGTTCCCAGTGTAACTGAACACCTGAGCTACTTCCAATTGTCACACTGCCATTTGCAGAAATCTGACAAAACTACGGCAACTATGCTACTTCGTGCCCTAGTGCAGTGCAAAAAGCACCGCAGAAGGCACTTAAGTCAGAAAATGACGATAATTACGACTAAACACCTGCGGGTATCGGCAGTCTCCAAATTAGCAGAGCGCCAATTACAACTGCTCCAGGAGCTCCCTCTTGAGCCCACAGATGGATAGATGTAGGATTCATGGTTATAGGGAAAGTGGTATTAGGGCATGTTATGAATAACTGGAGAGATGTGTTCTAGATAACATGGCAATCACTATTGGTATTGATGCACCAAGCCCATGTACGCACAATCATCGGCACTGACCATTCCAACACCTGAAGGTGCCGTTACCTCATGCACAGTGGCTATACTGACGGTCAGGCTCCAGACAGCTACATAGGAAATCTTGTGAGGCTTCTGAGATCTCACACATGTCCAGTGGAGCTGGCTGGGAGGAGACACAATGCATCAGCACTAGGCTGATGCGCTGTGACAAAGTTCACCAGAAAAGGAAGTTAATATTTTTCATCGCTACTGCTTCCTGCTTCTCCTCAGAAGAGACAAGGCAAAAATAAAAATACCGGCACAATTGTGTGCCAGGATAATATGTCTCCCCCAAAGAGACTACTGAAGGGTAGCATATTCCCGCCTCCCTGACAGAAATGTCTTATGATGTTATCCAGTTTAATTTTAATTATTTTCAATAAGTAAACATTTAACAGTAGATTACCTGGTTTAAATGAGTTCTGTAAAATCCTCTGTATTAAGTTTTTAGTACATAGTGGTGATACTGTACATAATAACAAAAACTGTAATTTCAGAATCATTTTTATGAAACGCCAACTTGAAAAACAGGCCCCTTTAGTGATAACTTTCAAAAATGGCACCAATGGCACCAATACTGTAAATTGGTTAAAACAATTGAGCTCATTTACACTGTAAATGTTAGAAGTTAAAAAGTTAAAACTATCAACAATCCTTGCTAAACAAAAGAAATATGAGAAGGTGGATGTACGAGCACATAACACAACTCCAATAAACAGCAGTGATAGGGAATAGAAGCAGGTAAAAACTTCTCCGCTCAAGCTCATATGTATGTATAGATCACATGACATGATCATTAAGTAACGGCCTCTTCCAGTGGTGACGGATTCTGACCGTGAAATTCTAATGGAGCCCACACACGCACCGATCCCGGCGTGCGTTGTGGGCTTAACTAGCACACATAGCATCGCATCGTATGCCTTGTGCATACGGTGCTATGCTAGAAAAAGCTAGTACAAAAAGTATGTGCAGCACATACTTTTTGTACTGCACGATGAGGTGCCGCGGGAGCGCGCACCCCATCGTACAGCATCGCACCGCCGGCAACGGTGCGTGTGTGGGCTCCTTAACACAATAAAAAAGGTTTTCAATTAACAGTTTCACCATTGTTCATCTGCTCAATAAGATAAAACAGATCTAAGACTGTTCTACTACTAGTTTCCCATAGCAACTTGCTTTTATACTTACACAATAGCCCTACTTTGTATGTCTTCTAACCAGCTTGTGCTATTAAACTGTTACTTCAAAACTTCAATCAAAGGACAGAGCAATATGGACATATAATGAGAAGCTGTAACTGGACATGGGTACTATGTAGACCTAATTACTGTGTGTAGTATGGTAAGATATAGTAAGAAAGTCACAAGCTCAATTTGACATCTATAGAAAAAAAAAAGGAGTATTATTTTTCCAAATCCTGGTTGTTGTGGTTGTACTCTGCCCACACATATAGCAATGAATTTTATATTGAACATAAATAACTGCAAATATTGGCAATCAATAGACTGCTAAAATGCCCAGTTGGAAACTGCAGTTGACCATACATCCAGTAATCTCCCAACTGTAGACCGATAAAAATTAGATATTCTACAATTCTAAACAAAAATGCATAATGGAAAAATAGTCAAATGAAAAATACAATTTTAAGACCAGGAATATTGTCGAACAGGGGATGGAAGAAGAAAAATGTTATCATTTGGGGCATATTAAAATTTTTTGGACTTAAATTGCCACGTAAATAACCGAAGAAAACCCATGTTCAAAACTTGTCAGAATACAAAGAGGTTTGGACAGAAGGTAAGTACAACTGCAAGTTGTGTATAATCATATGGACACGTTTTTCACTAAACAAATAACATTTAAGTATAATGCAACTACTGTCCTTATAGGACCTTAGATTGAAAACAAACTTCATAAAAAAAAATGCTTGAACCTAAAGCCCCGCACACACGGGGGAGATATATTGCTGAGCAATATATTGCTGAGCAATATATTGCTCTGTCTCCTGTTCATCAGCGACCAGAGATGGTCGCTGATGAAAAAGAAACTGCCCGGGGAGCCCGGCATTGGAAATCAGCTGGTCGCAGGAGCATGTTCCTGCGACCAGCAATCACTACAGGGGTAAAAACGGGAGCGCGCACCCGGCGATATATGGCCAGTGCACACTCCCATCGCGGGCAATATGGTCGCTTAGCGAACATATTGCCCGCGATATTACACAAAATCCCCCCCGTGTGTACGCACCTTAACACAGGTTTTAATGTAAAAATACATTAACCCTCTGTTTCTAAATACTTTATGGACAGCTTACCGGTATGTGTCTCCTTGTTCTTTGGTAAGTTCTGTTTCTTCCATGGTCTGCTATGTCCTTGCTGCATAGATGTTTTAGAAGCATTGTCTTGAGGTGGATGTTTCCTTCCTGCATGTCTTTCACCATCAGTTCCCCAGTTGTGAAATTTTGGCTCTTGATAGGTGTTCGATAGGGAGGATTCTTTTTTCCTATCTGTTTTCTTCTCTTTTGCTGTAAAAGTTGCTGGTTGGCTTTTGTCATGCCTTAAAGACTTACTACCTTGGGCTCCATTCTGCTTACTTGCCTGAACACCATCCTGAGACTTTTTCCAATCTAGTGGTTCTTGTGAAGGCCTGCTACCAAGACAGGAACGTCTGTGCTTCTCTTCATTCCGTTCAACACCATCATAATGGTCAAGTCTAGACGTAAAATGGTCCTCTTTAGGTGTCCCCGATTTCACAATATCTGGAGGTGGAATATTTTCAAACATCTCATCAGTTTTTTGCTTGGGAGCTGTCCGCTTGTCTCGTTCATATGAATGTTTTGTTCTGTCACGAGGTCCCCTCAATGATCCCCCTGACACATGAGTTAGTCTCTTTGGTTTGGCCCCTCGGCTGTCGGCACTGCCAAGCTCCTTCTCACTTTCCGATGAGCATAACTCAGTGGGATCTCTTGTTCTTACGCGCCAATCACCAAGTGGCGTGGTTCCAACAAAAGACGGTCTGGCTGATGTGTCAGAGAGAGGCTGCCTTGGGTGGTTCCTAGTGTGTGACCTTTCACTTCTAGATCGATGCCATCTTTGATTCTGGAAACTGTGGCTCTTCACAGGTTTTCTTGTGGTCTCTGGGGATCCCTGGTGGCCTCTTTCATTGTTATTTTTAGGAGAGGTGTTGTAGGTGTGCATTTTCTGTGATGGGCTGTCAGGATTACTCTCCCTAGGGGCCTGATACAGATGAGAATTGGGCAGGTTACTGTTTCTGCTCCAATTTCTATTACTTTCAGGTCTTCCATGGTTTCTCCAGCTAGAGTGATGACTTAGGTGCTCTCTGGGGATAAAGTCAGCTGCCTCTGGGTTGTATTTTGTTTGCCCTAAGGCAGAAAACAAAGTTTAAATAAGTCAGTTATTCATTCAATTTAATAAAGCTTTCGGAAACTCAACTCTCTCCATATATGTCTGTTCATTTTCAACCCTAAATCAGAAATGCAAAATGTTCTACACAAAGCCATGCTGGAGTATGGTAGAATTGTTTACTATGGTTATGTATTTAACTAGGGTTTACATTATTTTTTACATATCTAAAATTGTGAATTTACATGAAAGCTACAGTATTATGGGACATTTGTCATATTTTAATTTGAAATCATAGGCATATAATAAGTCTAACACAAATGGTCTTTGCATGCATTGCTACATTACAAGGGAATCATATTCTACACTTAGATTTAGATTTTCCTCCTCTACAGTCAATAAGCAAATACTGTGTATACAAAATTACTTCTTGTGTTGCCCGGTTATGACCTAACCAAGCCCCGGCACCAGAGGCATAACTCTGGGAGGCAATGGCGTCATCTGCCGTCGGGCTCATGCTCCCAAGGGGGCAGCTCTCCTCCCCTGTGAGTTTAAATTAATTAATTTATATCACTTCTGTGGCTGACTCTCCATCCTAGCAGGATAGATAGACATCACACTCTTTATTGTAAACATAACATAACATTGTAGTGTTCATTCTAGCACCCGCCATCTTTGAAAACCCATGCAGTTCCTCTTCCCTTCCTGGTGTGTCGCTGTCTGCTGTAGTACTTCTAGCACAGTGTTGTCTGTATATCAGCACTGATATGCAAACCAGACCTGTGCTAGAAACACCACAGCAGACAGCGACACCCCAGACAAGGAAGAGGAACTGCATGGGTTTTCAAAGATGGCTGGTGCTAAAATGAACACTATAACATACATACATATACTTATATAAGGTGGTGTGTGGGTGTTTGTAGGGAAGGGGGGGGGGGGGGGGCACCAATATTTATCTTGCCTCCGGGCAGCTGGGATGAACTTGCGCCTCATATTCAGTGGCAATATACTTTTCCCTGGAAATGTCAACAACATCCCTTAACATTAGGAGATGGCTGCCTGTGAGGGTCACTGGTATGACTGACAGGAGAGCTCCAATAAAATATAAAGGGATTATGGACCATATACTTTAAATATGGTCCATTAAATGCGAGTATTTCCAAATACTTCTTGCTGGTAAAAACATGGTTCCACATTCATTCAGGTCTACGATCAAAAATATATATCAATATATAAGGTAATGTACAACATATACTCTGCATATAGACAAGAGAGCCCAGATGGACTAATTTGAGTATGGTCCACTCTTCACCCCATTCCTGATACGGGTTGAATGCATGGTAGTTTCTCAACAGCTGGAGGACCATAGTTTGGACATGCCTGCTCTAGGCCAAACACCATGGGGGTTATTCTAATTCATTCTTTCTGACAAAATCTTTCTTAGATGGACAAAACCATGTGCACTGCGGGTGGGGCAGATGTAACTTGTGCAGAGAGAATTAGATTTGGGTGGGGTTTTTCTTCAAAGTGAGATTTATATTGCAGTGTAAAATAAAGCAGTCAGTATTTTCACTGCACAGAAACAAAATAACTCACCCAAATCTAATTCTATCTGCACATGTTACATCTGCCCCCCTGCAGTGCACATGGTTTTGTCCATCTAAGAAGGATTTTGTCAGAAAGAATGAACTAGAATAAACCCCCATATGTCAACGTGAGTTGTTTTATTTTTTCAAACTTTTCCCATGATTTATCATCCACATAGACTTTGACTGGGAGTGGTAAAGTGCCTGTAGCATGGCAAGTGAAGAAAAACACTAATTTGAAGTACACATGGTGAAAACTAGAACTGGACACAATTTTTTTTTTTTTAAACGCTCATGTTGACATGTTGTCAGCGGAGAACATCAATCAGTCGGTATCAAACTGGTGACATAATTACCATAGTGAAGGACCCATTTTTGAGCATCATAGGAACAAGCGGTACTTATGTAATATCTGGGCTCCCGTTTTTCTTATGAGACCGTGTCCGCTCACCACGCTTCGGGCACGGTGGCTCGCCACACTATATAAAATCAACTCCATGCGTAGTTGGATAGAAGGGGTATGAAAAAATGGGGTGCATTTAACATGGGAGCCCAGATAATACATAAGTACCGAACAAGCTGTTTCTAACTTGAACCTTCAACTGTCCCGACCGATACTACGGTTTTATTGATTCTTGGAATATTGTCTTAATTACTGTTTTTTTTATATAATCTAATAAATTAGATTTGATTTCAATTGATCCAAATATTTTCAATATCTTAATAGATTTATATTTATTGCATTGATTTATACTAAGCGCCACTGTGTGTCTTTTTTCAATCACCACAAGCAGCCTGACATTTCAATAAACTGTTCTCTGCATAAAAAAAGTCCCCAATATGCCAATAGTTGTGGTGTGTGTGTGTGTGTACACAGACTGACAAACACCAGTGTTACACGATTTGCACTGTCATGATGTTCCAGCTGACACTGGAGAACAGGACAGTGACACAAACAGTAGCTATGAGACAGGCTGCCGAGTGTCACAGCGGTCAGGCTGAGATGAGCGTGTATGAATACAGCAGATTATACAGAATGATTAGAACCCTAGGTAACTAAATACAGGAGGGCAGCTTCAGGGTCATGGCTACAGGCAGGTGGCAATACCCGCACGCTGCCCTGCTCACTACAGATCCCCGACGTACATACAGGCAGCCCTGCCAGCGAGATACGCAGCCCCCGTGTGGAGGATTCCGGCTTCGGCACCTACCTGATGGCTGCGCCTCCGCCATCCCGCCGCGGCCTGGGTAGAAGGGAGTGATGCTGTGAATCACGTGAAGCCGTGTTCCCACTGTGTGGGTCCTAGGGAGCCCGAGCGTAGCCTGACACGGGGCTAGCACCGCACTGCCTGCTGTTGCCCGCTGCTGACGTCACCGGCCGCTGCCAGTCCCCGTAGTGCCACTCCGGTCGCAGCGCGCATGAGCGGAGGCACGCACGCTTCCTGCCCTCTTCCTGGTTCTGCTGTTTTTTTTCTTCAATTAGCTTTATTTTGTCAATGGACAAGAGCGGTAGTTGTGATGGTGTATGTCATGTCGCTTTTACTAATGCGATTATTAATTTCTCGTATTTCCTTTACGATGTGCGCCAATGCTGCCCCTTATGTTTAGGCGTTGATAGGTAATTTACGATCAAGTGTACTTGAGAAATGCGCTCAGTACGAATGCTGATATTACCTGCTATTTGACACCAGCACGCACCTAGACTGCTTGTTGTGCAGAAGCGACTGAGCAGCACTAAGCAGAGATTTCTGGGTAAGGGCAAGAGTCTGTGGGTAAAGGTGGCAGTGTTGCAAATGTTTGCATTGGCTAAAGAGATGTTTGCCGAGCTAACACATAAGCATGCCTAAAGGTGCCCATATATGGTACAATTGCCGTGGCGATGAGATGCGTTGTACTGCGCACATCCCATCGCACATCTCAAAATTTATATGCTGCACATACTATATGAACTAGATCACATGACATGCAAATCGCATTGCATGTCATGCGATCTAGTCCAAAATGCATACAATAATTGTACCATGTATGAGCACCTTAAAGGTGCCTATACACGGTGCGATTGCCGTGTACGATGTGATGTGCACTCCTGCGGACATCCCATCGCACAGTTCAAAAAGTATGTGCTGCACATATTTTTGGAACTAGCTTCGCATCGCACGCAACTCGCATGCGATGTAGTCCAAAACGCCTGTATGAGCACATTAACTGCTTACCTGGCTCTCAAGTACAAAATGGAGGATGTTATTTTCTGGGACAGAAGTATTTAAATTGGGTAAACCAAAGAGGGCACTGCTGCAAGCTTACAATCTATAGATATATCTCCCCCTCATTTCTATTAGAGGGTTTGGTTTTACCCAGATTTACTCAGTTGTCAGAGCAAGATCTTATTGGCTATCGACTGTCACATGTTTTGGATAGCCAATAAGATCCTGTTTTGAGAACCAAGTAAATCTGGATAAAACCAAACCCGCACATCTCTAATTCATATACTTAAAATCATTCTTGCTTGAAGCTTCTCATACACCTAAAGATTTATTGTCCAATCTGGCTGTTTGGAACAAAAATACAGAAAGGTATGGGAGCAAAATGACATCCATTTTCTTTCAAATGCCAGAAAACTGACAAAAATGGTCATTAAAATGAAATGGTTTAATAATTTTTCCTCTTGTGTTTCAGCGTCTGGAGCAAATTTTCATTATAGACACATATTACCAGATTTTCTTTCCTTTTTTTTTTTTTTTTGGGGGGGCACTCTTTAAATATTTTATATATAATCTATTGATATATGTATTATGACATAGTAATTGACAGTTTAATTACAACTGGGTGCATTAGTATTGCCAGCTCAACACTTGACCACGTGAAAAAATGTGTATAAATGTATCAGCGGGGATATTTGATGTTCCTCAGATTGCGGGTTAACACAACCCTATGAGACATTCATAATCCCCAGCTAAATTTAATGTGCAAGTGATACAAATCAAAAAAATTAAATAATAAAAATAAAAACGAATTTTTTTTATATTTTTCTAATGCAATTAAAAAGCTTGACGAAATCTTAACATGATTATGCTTTTTCTGATGGGGTACCTATGTTCATGACCCTCTTAAATAGAGACATTCATATAGTCATGTATGGGGATACCCTAAGGATCGAGATGAGGTAAAGATAGAGATAAATGCAGCTCAGATAACAGTGGAACCAGTAACAACGAAGGAAATTATAGAAGAGATCCATACAAAGACCAATCCTCAGGAGGCTTATGGCGACAGGGCACGATATCGACAACCAGGAAGACGAGGCGGAGCAAGAAGAAACCGCGAAAAAATGGATTGGATTTATCAGCGAACATCGAAGTACCCCTCCAGGGACAAGAAACATTAAACACTTTTAAGCTCATAAACCTCACAGATAGAGAATTAACACAACATCAAATTAATGTCCTGGAGAAGGGTTTATCTTTTTCACCATCCATTTCCTTCAGTTGATTCCAGTGGGAGAGAGACCTAAAACTATTTGGGAGAAAAGTCCTCCTAAAAAAGTTCTTTATGAATAAAGATGACTCACCAACTTTGAATACTTCTACATCACAAGAAAATACTAACATGGGACTCGACGTCTTTGATACTCAAGACCTAGAAGCCATAAACATTTTGGAGGAACTTGACCTAGAATCAGAGGATAACACAAGTGAAATGACCGGCACTATAGGAAGACCTCTTTGTCATAAGAAATCCAACTTCTTCCCTCAGGACCACAACTGCCCCCAAGTCAGAATTTTTCAAGAGCTAGTCTCCAGAGACTTGGATCAACTACAAGGAGCAATTAAGAAGAAGAAGATGTACGGATGTAGTAACCTCTTGAAGGACGAAAAAAATGCTCTCAAGGAAATCAGAGAGTGGGACGGAACACAAATAAAACCATCTGATAAGGGTGGGAATGTTGTTCTGTGGCCGACAACTATGTACTTGAAGGAAGCTAACAGACAGCTAGAAGACGTCAGGTGTTATAAACGACTGTTATTCAATCCAACTGAGAATTACAACACAATTCTGAACAGAATTCTCGAAAAAGCTCTAAGAACTGGAGTAATATTAAAACAAGAATATGAATATCTAAAAATTGAACATCCTAAAACACCGACCTTCTACCTTCTGCCGAAGGTCCACAAGAATCTTTTGGAGCCACCCGGACGACCAATTGTCTCCGGGATAGGAGGAATATCAGAACATCCGAGTATCTTTGTGGACCTACACTTGCGGCATCATGTCTTGGGGCTACCTTCCTACATCCAGGATACTTCTGACATGCTCCGTAAGCTCAATGATATCAAGCTAGAGGAACACCACATACTAGCAACATTAGATGTGGAGTCCTTATATACTAGCATAGAGCACAAACTCGGTCTAAGAGCTGTAAAGTATTTCCTACAAATGGAAGGACATACAGAATTCCATTCCTTTTTAGTTGAACTCCTGGAATTCATTTTATCCCGAAATTATTTCACCTTCGGAGACAAGTATTTCTTGCAGACTAGGGGCACTGCAATGGGGGCGGCATGTGCCCCTACGTATGCCAATATCTTCTTAGGGTGGTGGGAGAAGGAGTCAGTCTTTAATGATGAAAACAGTCTATATACGGACCATGTTATAGCATGGTGGAGGTATATAGACGACGTCCTGCTAATTTGGGAAGGGGACCAAGAAAAATTACTACTTTTCATTGATAAACTCAATCACAATGACTTGAACATCAAGCTTACCCACCATATTAGCAAGGAATCGGTACCTTTCCTGGATCTGAAGATTTGTAAACATCAAGATGGCAATCTTCATACACAACTGTATAGAAAGGAGACCGCAACCAATTCTATCCTTCATCAAACTAGTGCTCACTTTCCACCTACCGTACAAAACCTCCCTAGGGGAGAATTCCTCAGGTTGAGGAGAAATTGTTCGGACAAGAAGATATTTGAGATACAGGCACAGGAATTAACAGAAAGACTGATGGAAAGAGGCTACAGCAAAAGATCGATTAAACGAGCCCGAAAAGAAGTAGCTGGTACTAGGAGAGAAACATTGATCTTCAGTAAGAAGAAGAAGGAAAATGCGTGGGCAAATATTGCAATGAATGGAGACAAATTCAATCAATAATCCAAAAACATTGGCCGGTCCTTCTTCTTGATGAAGACCTAAGCAAACTTCTAGATCCCAAAGTCGCAATGAGCTGGCGACGATCACCAAATTTAAGGGATCAATTAGTACACAGTCATTTCCTTGCAAAACCATTAAAAACTGAGAAAACGGTAGGATCTTTCCCATGTGGAAACTGTAAGGCCTGTCAATTCATGTGTAAAAAAGATCAAATACAGGACAGGTATGGCAACATCATAAGAATCCGCAACTTTATCAATTGTAACTCAACAGGAGTCATATATTGCATTGAATGCCAATGTAATAAAAGATATGTTGGGATGACCACCAGGGCCCTAAAACAGAGAGTTCTCGAACATGTGGGTACAGTGAGAAATGCAACATCAGATCTTACTAAATTCAAAAAATTGACATCAGTGGCACGCCATTTCCATCATGTACATAACAACTCATTTACAGGCACAAAAGTATTCGGCCTGGAGAAGGTGAAGTTAGGTATCAGAGGCGGGGACCTACAGAGAACCCTATTACAGAGAGAAAGTGAATGGACATTCAGGTTGAATGCATTGACTCCACAAGGCCTAAATGAATACATAAACTATCAGGTTTTCATCTGAGGCCAGAATTACAATGTAGAGGGACCATTTTCCGGATCATAAGAACATCAGACTACTGAGTACCTCAAAAAACATACAAACATCAATATCCTCTTCTCAACTCTAGATCTACTCTTTCTTATTATTACTGGTATTATCATTATTTTTCATCATTTCCCTTACTCCTCGCTTCCTCATTTTGTCCCCTCCCCTCTCTGTCTTCCTGCTGGCATAACCGATACCCATTCCAGAAAATTATAATCAAAGCTAGGAATAATGCCAATCAACTCAAGATAGTGATTGGAGCTAGGACACCCATATCTTCCTTATCTATATGTAGGAAATATCTAGCATGTCACATAAGACATGGTCACAAGAAACAAATATGCATAAACAATTTGGTAGTAAAATAACATTAATATATAAAAACTAAAAGGAATTTATGGTCATAAGATAGAATTTCCTCTTGCTTAAATTCAATATATATTTTTTTCACTTATTTTTCACACTTTTTCAGTATTTAAAGTTTTTTTACACTTCAATTATTTATTTATTTTGTTTGCACAACACTTACTCAATTCATCCATATGATCACATAATTGGGACATAAAAATCTCAATTAGGTAAGAACTAATATATATCCACTTATACGAATATGCAAGAGCTAATACTTCTACTTAGCTACAAATATCACTTACTTTATATATTTTCTTTAATATCACAATCAAGGGTGTATTTTCTGTCCTCTTATCTAGTATTCACTGATTCACAGGCACAAATATATCTCACTAGTAAAATTATTCAACAAAATATATATACAAAAAATTCTCCTACATTTTATAATTATCATTTTCATATTTATTTTTACTCTCATATTTATTTAATTTTATTTTTAACTTTATACTTATTATTTTTATATTTATTTTCACTATCTTCATACTTCAAAAAAATCCTTTTAAAAAAACTTTCTTATTTTCATAAATAGAACTATCTATTTCAAGAGGAATAACTCAAATATTTCCAGAATGAGTACAGAATTATCTGATAGCTATATGGCCATATAACTATATTAATGGTTAGAAATAAGCTATAATATAACATAGCAAGAATATACGCCATTATCCATTCAGTGTAAAGTAGATATTAGCTTACATATAGACCGGTGGGGATAATGTTATTTTCTTAAATAGGCAGAGACTACAAAACCACAACTGTTTGTTAATAATCGTGGAGGTAACTAAGCAACGTCTCCAGGGGAAGACGCTTAGGCACGTGGGGACGCAGGGGAGCTTAGAATTAGAGAACGTCATTACATCTCTCAATCACACTTACGTACATAGGAAGTAGGGAAACAGCGAGTCGGTCCCACGTGGGGGAGGCAGCCAGAGGAATAACCACCCAATCAGGAGGAACGCGATCTCCTGCGTCACAGATGAAGCGCCAACATAGCGCTATAAAATACAGTCCAGCGGCAACAATACCACGTGGGTGAACAAGCCTCAGTATTCAAGGCGAAACGCGCGTCCATCACGCATATGCTTAAACTCTGATGGGACCTAACACATGGATTGGGACAGAGGAGACCACATAACAGGGTCATGGAAAGGCTAAGTGAATCTCTTCATGTGCAGAATGTGTAAAATGTTTCATTGAAATTGGCAACTTCGTTTTTAGATAGATTGTATCTGTGTTTGGATATTTCAGGCTAGCATAACTGAGCCGCCAACATCCAGTTTGTATGCAAAAATGTTTCTTTAATTCTCATACTGCATTGATACATTTTTTGGTGGTATCTTTCTATTTGATCTGGCAACATTATTTCCAAATAGATGGAATGTCTATCTACGTACTCTAGGTTTGTGTTCTCAAGCCATCAATGTGTAGCATATATATATGTGATTTTGTGAACAGAGCTACCTAAAAATTTTTCTGGTATAAGCAGTATATCTCTGCCGATTTGGCAACAGTGTTTTCCAAATATATATAAACAAATGCCTGTGTATTTTAGGCCTGCATACACATTGAGCGATTTTTTTGTAAGATATACTCATATATAGAATTTTAGAAATCAATTAGACCAGTTGAATAGGCAGTACATCCTTGCTGACTTGGCAAACTCCTCCTCCTAATATATGCAAATACTGTCTGTGTATTCCAGGCGTGTATGATCTACTCGCCAATACCTAGTGTACACACTGAGCAAATTTTGAGGAGAAGGTGAGATTGCATGGTTGGAAAGCATATACACAAAATAAGAGAACGTTTTTCAAATTGCTGCCAGCCTATTTCTTTTGGAAATACTAGGGAGATACTACTGATACTATCTGAAAGCAAAAAGTTTGTCATAAATCACGATATTGTCGAAACTTGCACATCTTAATTAGAGATCACCAGAATAGTTAGCCTTTGTAGAGAATATTTGGTAATTAGATTCAAGGGGACAAAGTCCTTTGTATTTATGGAGAATATTAATTAAACCCAGCATAATAACACTGTCCTCTTTCCTCTCGTCAAATTAGGGGACTCTCATTGCTGCCGGTCCCAGAGAAAGTACCCTTGCACTGGATTAACTAACAGGGGTGCCACTGGGCTCTGTCAGCAACAGCAGATCCCCATATCTTTCTTCACTCATCCAATAGAGACCCCGTTAATTGGAGGTAAACCTCTCAGTTCCGTTCACTGTCCTTCGGACACACGGCTGAGTATAAAAGGTCCACCAAGGGAAATCTATCGGTGAGCTGCATTTATCTCTATCTTTACCTCATCTCGATCCTTAGGGTATCCCCATACATGACTATATGAATGTCTCTATTTAAGAGGGTCATGAACATAGGTACCCCATCAGAAAAAGCATAAGCATGTTAAGATTTCGTCAAGCTTTTTAATTGCATTAGAAAAATATAAAAAAAATCGTTTTTATTTTTATTATTAAATTTTTTTGATTTGTATCACTTGCACATTAAATTCAGCTGGGGATTATGAATGTCTCATAGGGTTGTGTTAACCCGCAATCTGAGGAACATCAAATATCCCCGCTGATACATTTATTCACATTTTTTCACGTGGTCAAGTGTTGAGCTGGCAATACTAATGCACCCAGTTGTAATTAAACTGTCAATTACTATGTCATAATACATATATCAATAGATTATATATAAAATATTTAAAGAGTGCCCCAAAAAGAGAGTCATCTTTTCTCTTTGTTTTTGTGTACAGTATACCTATGACTCTTGGGAGCACCACCAATTAATAATATATACATTTGTGTATGATAAATGAATCTATACATTGGTTTCAAATCGTTACAGTAAGAATTTTAGTCAGTGCATGAATTTCCTTTCCCTTCCCCCCCTCCCCCCTCTCTTTCCCTTGTGAACAGATTTTCTTTCAACCAGCCAGACTGGAAAATACTTAAAACTTAGCTTGGTACTTGTGACTTATCTGGGCGCCCGATTTTCTTCATCGCACCTAAAAATCGCGTCAAATCGCATCGCATACAATCAGATTGCATGCGATGCGATTTGACGCGATTTGACGCGATTTTAATATGTGAAGGCACCCAGATGCCTGTTTCATATGTGAAATGGCCCCCCAGACCCCATTTTTAATTGTATACCCACCCTGATGGCTAAATGCCCCCCATTGTTAACAACACCCCACTATCAACGCCAACCCAAAGCATGGCGAGTGGTGGCGGTACGCGTCCTCCAACCTTTTCATACCCCCACTATCCACGTCGGCGTGGAGATAATTTTATATAGTGTGGCGAGCGCAGCGAGCCACCGAGCCCGAAGCGTGGCGAATGGACGCGGATACCTGTGAAGCCCGCGAGGGGACGCGAATAGCTGTGAAGGTATCCATGTCTGCTCGCCACGCTTCGGGCTCAGTAGCTCGCTGCGCTCGCCACACTATATAACATAAACTCCACGCCGATGTGGATAGTGGGGGTATGAAAAGGTCGGAGGACGCGTACCACCGCCCCTCGCGGGCTCGCTGCGCTTGCCATGCTTCGGGTTGGCGTTGATAGTGGGGTGGCTTTAACAATGGGGGTCATTTAGCCATCAGGGTGGGTATACAATTAAAAATGGGGTCTGGGGGGCCATTTCATATATGAAACAGGCATCTGGGTGCCTGTACATATTAAAATCTCATCAAATCGCATCGCATGCAATACAATAGCATACAATGCAACACGATTTTCTCTTCAAGGGAATTTCAAGGGAAATCGCGTCAAATCGCATCAAATCGCATGCTTAGGGTACTGGCATACAATTACAACATCGGGCGCCCAGATAAGTCACAAGTACCCTTAGCTTTTAATATTTAGGTAATATAAAAAAAAGGGGGGTAGATTTCACAAAAATACAAACCAGACAAAAAAACAAACATACATATATTAAAATGTGCTGTTTACCTTACTATTTAATGTGACTGATATTTGGTTATATGTCACTTAGAGAGTATAAGGTTGTGTCAGCTCACGAATATGGGTGTGGTATGATTCACCGACCGCAGGGATCCCGACAGTCATTATCCCGACGTCGGGATCCCGACTGCCTGGTCTCAGACAGCGTGGCCAGCGCAACAAAGACCCTTGCGGGCACGGTGGCGATCTACACTCGCCACCTGTTCTATTCTCCCTCTATGGGGGCCGTGGACCCCCACGAGGGAAAATAGCCGATGGCCATCGGGAACCCGGCTGTCGGTGTTTTAACAGTCGGGATCCCGACTGTCGGGAACCCGTCCGGCACCCCACAAAAATATTTAGGATACCTTATTGTACAATATGTAAGAAAAAAATGCTTTAGGTTTCACTCTTTAGAGGAAATCGGAGGGAAATAATGTATCAGAAAAGTTACAATGTAGGTTAAATAGTGACCATTGCAACTGTATCAAACTACTTGGTTTACACTTGTATTAGATGTAACTTGATATCTATTCACATGAATCCTCAGAGGTTTTCAAATAGGTACAATGGTATCAAAAAATATCGACTTGCACATAAGTGTATTACACCTCCTGAGGAACCCACTGACAGGGAAGAAGGCAGAGAAACGCGTAGAGGGCGACGGGGACAGCTACTGTCGAATATACAGACCTGAAACCGATGACAGCACTCGGATAAGACTGCGGAGAACAGTAAGCTAATTGCGGTCGGAGTCAATTGATAGGTACTAAGAGCAGTGTTGCAAGTAAGGGGGTACGGCGTGGTACGGAGTACCTGTAAGAAATATGTTGCAGGTACGCAGTACCACTTACCCCTGATCCACTGTCATTTCTATTTTCATTTTAAGTCTAAATATAATGCATCCGCAGCCCGCCCACCCAGCGTTATGATTGGTGCTGTATGCAGCTACCGGCTACTGCTGATTTAGCCTGTCACACTGACAGGCATCAGCAGCGCCGACAGCATGAAGAGCAGGCTCCACAATTGTAAGCACAAGCGCTCGGCTCTCCCCCAAGCAAGAGCCAACACCCCCCCAGTCATTCCCTGTTTCTCATTCCCTGTGTCCACGCCTCTATTGTCATTTAGTCACTCCTCTAGCTTTGTGTGACCACGCCCCCTGATGACACATGACCATGCCCATTTTTGGCGGAGGCTATCAGTACCACCAAGAAAAAAATTCTACTTGCACCACTGACTAAGAGCCAGAACCCCATTCTGCTATTAAACCATCAATTGAGTTATCCATTACCACTAACATGTGCACATGAGTGGGGGACATAATATAAAGTTGTAGATTACAAATAACCAAACTAACCGGTGTTTGATACCAGCAGTTGCTTAATGAAATGAATGCATACTAATCATCCTAACATAAGGAACTTTTAAGTTGAGCATATATATATATATATATATATACATACATACATACACACACACACACACACACACACACACACACACACACACACACACACACACACACATATAGGGACACAATGCTTTGTTTCTGGACTTCCCTCTGAATGTATGATTGCTACATGTATATACATACAGGTATATTGTGGCAGATACAGCATATTTCAACATGAGGATAATGTGGAAAATCAGACCAGGTTGTAGATCAGCAGGAAAACTAGATCCAGTCCAGGTTTCCAATTGATGTGATTTGGGTTGGGCTGATTCAGAAGCACCTGTGTTCTCCTGATATAAGTGTTTCCAGGGGAATGGGATCATTCGTCAGACTGCATTTAGGTCTACAGTCATTAGGTCGACCCCACTAGGTCGACTGGCAGGAAGGTCGACCTGACTTAAGGTCGACATGGGCCAAGGTCGACATGACTTAAGGTCGAATTTGCATAAAGGTCGACATGAGGAAGGTCGACTGGTCATAAGGTCGACATGGGTTTTTCACTGTTTTTTTATCCGAATGTCGACACAGTCGACATGGACACAGTTGGCAATGAGAATCGGACCCTCGCATCGCTCGCTTCGCTCGCAATGCTTCGGGCACGGTGCCTCGCTGCGCTCGGCACACTATTTTATTCTCCCACCACGCCCTAGTGGATGGTAGGGCATGAAATACCGCCTGTCGGCACATGTCGGCTCAAAAAACAGTGAAAAACCCATGTCGACCTTATGACCAGTCTACCTTCCTCATGTCGACCTTTATGCAAATTCGACCTTAAGTCATGCCGACCTTGGCCCATGTCGACCTTAAGTCAGGTCGACCTTCCTGCCAGTCGACCTAGTGGGGTCGACCTAATGACTGTAGACCTAAATGCAGTCTGACGAATGACCGCATCCCTTTCCGGGGCAGAAGGTCATTGCTGTTGATGGTGCAATAGCTGCCCAAGTGATAGACCAAGGTTTGGGCTATGGTAGGGACCACTGGAGCTTTTTGAAGTGTTTTTACTATGCTGTGACACCTGTATGCTGCTATCACATTCAGAAAACATACACAATACCACCGGCCAGTAGTATTTACAAATAAGTGACCTCTCCTAAAAGCCACTGGACAGTATACGCAGAAGTCACTTATTGTTAGTAAATTAAGTTCCAAACATGCCCTGGGTTGTAATTGGAGCCGATTTACATTTTTTTTGCTAAGTTATTATTATTATTATAATTTTATTTATAAGGTGCCACAAGTGTTTCGCAGCGCCGTACAAAGGAACAATACAGGGATACAAAGCTTGGCATAACATTGAATAAATAACAAAAATACAGTACAAATAAAGAGCTCCACAGTTCAATACACATTACAGCTTGGATATAAGTTTTTTTTTTTTTTTTTTTTTTAAAAAGCAGGTCTTTATTGACATAAAGAATGCAAAAAACAGACGATAACAAATATCACACATATACCGTGTCGCAGCACAGCCAAAACACAGTACACATGCAAACAGTATAGTACATATTATAAAATACAGCACAAGATAAACTCACACTATAGACTATACTATGCACTATGCATTCTGGATATAAGTAGTGAGGACTCAATCAACATACAACTAGAGGCTAGATGCCAATGATGGAGATGAGAATACAGACAAAGATGGTCACTGAGTGTTGGAGTATAGGAGAGCTGTGAGTGAAATGTGAAGAGAAGAGGGCTTTGACAACAGGAGGGAAGAGGGCCCTACTCGGAGGAGCTTACAATCTAGTAGATTGTGTACGTTATTGATTTACATGATTGCAATCATGTAAATCAATAACGTACACAACTACAGCAAACATTTCTAAAATTATTTCTAAGCTTACAATCCAAAATTCCTCTTTTAATTCTCCAAATGGCTCATGTACTGTACGTGTCGTTTTTGTAGTTTTTCACCTGCAAATGCATCTTATTTGCAATGAAATGCGAATCAGATGCACAAACTGCTTCTGCTCATTAAAATTATATATGCGGCATATGTAATTGCATACATTTTTTTATCCTAAAACACTAAAACTGTTTTGCTAAAATGCCAAAACTTCAAATGCAGTTCATGCATACACATCCTGGAGGCCACCCAGAGGGCAAGACCGCCCAGCATATAAAGGCCTGCCTTTTTCTGCGATCGCATCAAACACTGCTGTCACAGCAATTAGGGTTGCCCCCTGCCTTCGCAGCCTGGCTGTGAATACAGGCGCACCAGCACCATGTTTTGGGTTGCAGGGGCTGCATGCACACAACCTCCAGGAAAATTATAATGATGCCAACATCTGATATAGTGGCTAATCTCCATTGCAAATACATGAAGCTGTTGTATTATTCTCTTGCTATAAATGTGATTAATATTAAGTCATCCATGTCCAAAATTAGAACAGACAGACCTGTTTTTTACTTTTGTAATGGGTTCAGTATGATTTCCACTTGGTCAGGATGCCGGCGGTTGATATCCTGAAGGCTGGCAACGCCGATAGGGGATCAGAAGGTAAATCCTTCTCCCTTCCCCTGAACCCTCCCTTGCCGCAGCCTAACCCTAACCATACCTCCCCACAGCCTAACCCTCCCCCTTAGTGCGAGATCTCGTCTGTTGGTATTTTAGTGCCAGGGTCCCGACCCTGTCTTATTTCTGGTGTGCGGATTCTGGACGTCATTGGGATCCTGACTGACGAAATCTCGATAGCCATGATTTATACTGCACTCCTTTATAACTAAACGTGTATTTTAAATGCATATGTCACGTCTCAGGTGAGAGTTGGTAAAAAATCGGTACTTGTTTCCTATCTGGGCGCCCGTCGTGGTGATCGCGGGTACATTTATGTATGGCCGCGACGCGACCGACGCGATGCCCGCGATTTCCCATTGAAACCCATGTTAAACATGGAAATCGTGTCGGTCGCGTCGCGGCCGGCCATAAATGTACCCGCGATGCCCGCGACGCGATGCTCCCGATTTACCATAGGAATCAATGTTAAAAGGCGCGATGGACCCGATTTTACTGTTAAATGGCTCAATGGACCCGATTTGGCCATAGGAATCAATGTTAAATGGGCCACAGAGCCCATTAACCCTTAAATGTCCCCCCAAATTTTTAACGCCACCCCACGATCCACGCCAACCCGAAGCGTGGCGAGCGCAGCGAGCCCGCGAGGGGCGGCGGTACGCGTCCTCCGACCTTTTCATGCCCTACTATCCACTAGGGCGTGGAGTGAGAATAGAATAGTGTGGCGAGCGCAGCGAGCCACTGAGCCCGAAGCGTGGCGAGCGCAGCGAGCCCCGCGAGGGGACGCGGATACCTTCACAGTTATACACGTCCCCTCGCGGGCTTCACAGGTGTCCGTGGCGACGCCGACACCTGTGAAGCCCGCGAGGGGACGCGTCTACCTGTGAAGGTATCCGCGTCCCCTCGCCACGCTTCGGGCTCAGTGGCTCGCTGCGCTCGCCACACTATTCTATTCTCACTCCACGCCCTAGTGGATAGTAGGGCATGAAAAGGTCGGAGGACGCGTACCGCCGCCCCTCGCGGGCTCGCTGCGCTCGCCACGCTTCGGGTTCACGTTGATGGCGGGGTGGCGTCAACTACTTTTGGGGGGACATTTTTATGTTCAGGGGTGTTTTTGCCCCATTTCCCATTGTTCCCTATGATAATTTGGGGAAATTGATCCATTTAACATTGTTTCCTATGGTAAATCGCGGTCATCGCGGGTAAATTGAGGCATTTAACATTGTTCTCTATGGGAAAATCGCGGGCATCGCGTCTGGCACATCGCACCCGATTTTTTATCGGCCGCGATGCCCGCGATGGCTGCGATTTTACCCCCGATGCCCGCGATTTCAATCGTGGGCGCCCAGATAGGAAACAAGTACCAAAAAATCTCCAGGTTTTTTTAAAGCGTCAATCTTATATACTGTGTAAAAGTGTAAATTATTGGCGCTTTAAAAAAACTGGAGCTTTCTTACCAAATCTCTCACTTTCTGAATCTTTCATCCTATTACATTTTACCCATGCAAGATGTGAGTTGTATTTCACATGGGATGTTGCTATAGGCAACCAATCAGATACTATCTATTATCTTCTCAAAGGTGCTAAAAAAATTAAAAGTAGTTCTGATTGGTTGCCCATAGCAACATCTCATGTGAAATACAACTCACATTTTAGTAAATTTCCCCCATAGTGTTTTTCTGTATTTGATTTAGTACTTAGGCACTTGTCTTCAGCTCACACCCAGGTATCTGCCCCTAATTTTGATACTTTAGAGAATATTTTCTTATAATTTTATTAATAATTTAATCTGAAACTATTTAGTGCCTAATTATACTGCTTTCCATGGTCTGCCTTCCAACAAGTGTTTGGAATGTAATAGCTGCTTTGATTGGGTGTTGGGAAATTTGTACAAATTGCTGTGATTGGCTGTTTAAAAAACAGCTTTTATTGGCTGGCTGGCTCACATAACATAGGGCCTTATTCTGGTCGGTGCAGACGGAGCTGAATATGCGGGCAGGACCGTGCGTCCTAAACCCCGCCTTTCGTACGGATCGCTCACTCCGTCCGAATGCGGTAAGCAGCTGACCGCACAGAGCACGAGTGGATTTCTAAAGGATACACCTCCTCCATCTCTTGGAACCTCCCCCATCATTCGATGGTCGCAGACCATCGAATGCAGGACCGAGTGGTCCGCCAGCTCCCGCAACCTCAGACCACACAGGCATTTCTCCGTGCAAAAGCAGGGATCTGGGCGGGCAGCTGACATCCGGCGATGTCATATGTCCGCCCCCTACACGTGCGTCACGGCCGCATTACCATACGTACGCCCAGCGTTTTCATGGGAACGCCCATGAAACGCGGGGTGTAAACATATGGTAATGAGCCCAAACAGCCCTTCACTCCCCTCTCCACCCCCTGTTCGTAGTGTACACATTTCATGCGGAATTTGGACGTGCGTTCCGTTCGCACATGCGCAGAGACGCCTCTGCACATGCGCAGACACAAAACATCGGCGACACGAACGCACGTGGACATTACCGCACCAACCAGAATAAGGGCCATAGTTACATCCCCCAATTAGCTTGTTTTTTGGCATCATGTGTGGGAAAAACACGGGTCTGTGCTGTTCACACTGCCTTATACCCATGTATTACCCAGGAAAAACCCTGCAAAAAACCTGTGTGTAATTCCCGGGGCATTACACCCGGGAATTTCACAAAGTCCCTTTCACAAAGAGATGCAACACAGGAATTTTCCGTTTGCCCTGGAAAATACCTGGGTTTTTGCGGCACTGAGAACCGGGTATTAGAGAACCATACTCTTTAGAGAAAATTTCCAAATACTGCCTCTTCACAGTTAACTTCACACACCCACCTCAAAAGCTTTTTGTGTACATTTCCGAGGTTTCTGCTAAATGGAATGAGCATCTCAGAGGACATTGAAACACCCTCAAACTGTTCTGTTTTAGCTGGTACAGTATTATTATTATTTATTATCAGTTTCTTATATAGCGCATACATATTCCACAGTGCTTTACAGAGAATAACACTCACATCAATCCCTACCCCAGTGGAGCTTACAATCTATATTCCCTACCACATACTGCTACAGTACTGTTCTTTTATGGTCTGTACCAGAAAAACAGTGTCTGTACCAAATGCTACTTCGTCCGGGTTTGTAAAGCATTGCTGCTGGAGCACAGGGTAATGTATAAAGCAGTGATAAGGGAGGAGAAGTGATAAAGTGCCTGGTACTTTATCACCGGCCAATCAGCTCCAAACTGTCCCTTTTTATAAACCCAGCCTGTTACTTAACAGTCAGGAGCTGATTGGCTGGTGCTAAAGTACCAGGGACTTTATCACTTCTCCCTTATCACTGCTTCATACATCTACCCCACAAACACCAACAGCCCCCAGTAGCATAGATGAGTCTGTGCTGGTTCTCCCTTTACCCTTGGGCACACCCCCTGTAAAAGTTTTTATCTGGGAGGTGGATTTGCATTTAAGGATTCACCTGTACCAGTGGTTCTCAAACAGTTCACGTTTTCCAGGTGACCTTACCGATTGCACATGTGATTGTGATTCTGTGAGGAGACCTGGAAACATGAATTGTTTGGGGTTCTGGGGACAGAGGGCCAGATTCACTAAGCTGCAAAAGTGATAAAATGGAGAGTGATAAGAATGTGCTGAAAAATGTCAGGCAGGAGCTGATTGGCTGGCTGTTTATCATTCTCCAATTTAGCACTTTTGAAGCTTAGTGCATCTCTGGCCCAGAGGCTGAGACCTTCCTATATGACCAAGCCTCTATCGCAAACAATAGAAATCTGAAACATATTGTAAAAAGACACAGTGTCCCAAATAAATAACATTTCTATTAGTGAGACCATAACAACAAGAACAAGTTGCATACACTGCATTAATCCCTTGTGCAGCTAGCAGACGAAAGGCTCCTGTTGTTTGTTCTAGAGACAGATCCAAATAGCCACCACACCTCGCCTCGGTCGTCTCATAGCAACAGAAAGTTTTGATGTTGAAGATTTCTGTTTTATATACGCATGGAAAACACAACACAACCCGAAATATAACTAATAAATATTATTAAAGAAAAAGTAAATGTGTGCACACGACACTTTTCCAGGTCCTCTATCAGAGAGGCCGGGTAATAACCCGCAGTGACGGCGAGACAGGTGCGCCCAGACGTTTCTAGGGCCAGCAAACCAACGGGACTGGCAGTTGTAACCATCGAGACGAGATCACGTTCCAGCGGTTGCTATGGCAGCGTGTAAAAGCTACAGAGGACGCGCAGGGAATACACAGCGCTGACAACAAACAGCACCGAGCTGACTGCAGGGTGAGGAGCTGCGCCCACTGTACACCCGTCCTCTGCCCCAGCCGGCGCTGCTCAGGAGCCCCTGCTAGAGGTAGGTAATACCTGCCAGGACATCACAGCCATTTCACAGCAGAAGCTCGTGTTTCTCCTAATAGGAATAGTTTATTTCCGTGGTTCATGCCTGTAATGCAGGAGTAGCTGCTTGATTACAGATGCTACGGTAAAGTTGCTGATACTGTTTTTACTGATCTATACGTCTCAGTCATGTACTATACATGCATACTCGCCGAAACAAGTCTGAGCATAGCAAAACTTCCCAAACTCTATCTTTGCAGTCCAGGTTTTAAGGATATTTATGATTGCACACAGGTGGCTTTAGTACCTCAGTCAATCTAGACTCAAGTATGGATATACTTAAAGCTTTGTACACACAGGTCAATGGGTGTAGCAGGGAGGCTGAGTGACGTGCTTAAGCACAATCGCTCAGCAGTGATCGCAGTACACCCAAGCGATAAACAAAAGCAATCTGGTACTTATGTAGTTTCACGGCGGCAGGCTACGCTATCAGCGTAGCTCAACAGCAGCCTAGCGTAGGGTCCCAGCGGCAGCCCTGCGTAGTCAGCGTAGTGTCCCCATCAGGCAGCGTAGTCACCGTACTGTCCCCGCGAGCTGCAGCTCTGTCCCTGGCAAGCCTAGTGAGCGCCTCTCACACAGTGCCGGTAACACCGGCGGAGAAGTGATGATGCGGGTGCTGGTGGAGAGGTACTCCATCTGCCTGAGACGCATGAGCGTCTCATACGCTTGTGCGTCTCAGTAATTTGTGCGGGAGGGTATGGTAACCCTTCCCGTGTCTGTGTCAGGGAGACAGCAAGTGCGTCTCATGCACAATAAAAGACGCATTTGCTAGTGCTCCATATTACATACTGGCAAGTGCCTCCATTTTCATCCCCTACTATCCACTTTAGTCCGATTCATGGCGAGCATAGCAAGCCTGGCGAGGGGACACGGTACGCGTCCTCCCGACCTGTTTATACCCCCACTATCCACGTCGGAGTGGAGTTCATATTATAAAGTGTGGCAAGTAATCCGCGTCCCCTCGGTGGGCTCGCTGCGCTTGCCATGCTTCTGACTCGGTGACTCGCTTCACTAGTCACACTTTATAAAATCTACTCCATGCCGACGTGGATAGTGGGGGTATGAACAGGTCGGGAAGACGCGTACCGCATCACCTCGTGGGGCTCGCTACACTTGCCACGCTTCGGGTTGATGCGGATAGTGGGGGTGTTTCCGGAACACATTCACACCTGTCATGTCAGACAGGTGAAAAACTGTCAATGGTTCCCACACAATGTAATAAGTAGAGACAGTATTATATGCATTTGCATATGCATTTGCATATTTGCATATGCATTTGCATATTTTGCCCATTCTCACTGGTTATTGCATATTTTACCTAAAATCTAGTGATATTTTAGGCCCAGCCCTCTTCCCACCCGCGAATCACAGCACTGCTTTGCCCTGCTGCTGCTGGCCAGGTAGTGGTAGAGTGTGCAGGTTGGGGCAATATGTGCGCAGTGTGGGAAACCTTGGATGTACGCTATGTCTGACACTGACACTGCTCTAGGCTGCCAATCCATGTTGATAAAAGTCAGTCAGGGCGGATGCCATTACGAAGCTCCTGAACCTTTGTCTGCCCCTGGCCTGGGACTTTACGCCAAGAGACAGACTTCTGCAGCAGAGGAGGCGGGCAGAAGGGTTGTGACATTACGCGGCGCGGAGAAAATGCTGTGTCAAAGTGAGTATGTGGCACAGGGAGGAAGCCTTCCACTGTGCCGCCCTCACACGCTATGCTGACATTTGATCCATCGGCGCTGGAGATGAGGGTCCGTGTAGTTGATGCAAGAAGAGCTTTGGACGCTGCATTATGCTGTAGCAGCCAGCAAACTGACATCTGCAGATGCTGTGGGCCTATTTTTGAGGTTTATTTGCAACTAATTGTATGCTGATTTTTAAATAAATAAGTTAAAAATAACTTTTTTTATTTAATGTAGCATATTTTAACACTTTTCATGCATATTTTAAGTATTTTCCATGCATATTTGCATGAATATTTCAAGCTTATTTTTGTTGCATATAATCCTGTCTCTAGTAATAAGCAATACCACAACGCTGAGTGACTACGCTAACTACATTACACTAAGCACGTAAGCTCTGGTTAGGTGCAAACATACACACAGTCGCAGACACAAGCTGACTACGCTGGCCGCGGGAACAATACCCTGATTCTGACAGGAGAAACTACATAAGTACCAGCAATCTTTTGTTTATAGGCAAAGCCATGTGATCTAGCACCAATGACAGTGCAAGCACTAGCCGCAAGCCTCGCTATTTGGGGGAATCCTCACTGTCCTCTGACAGCGAGGATTCCCCTGGAACATTGACTACAGGGAGCCGCCGGCATGGGGTTTTAAACTGCGAGGATCTCTGGTTTTCTGCAATCCCTGCCTTTTAACCCCCTCGCCCCTGCATCGAATACTGCCCAAAGAGCAAAAAGATAAAGTGCCAGCCAACCCAACTAACTGTTTTCAAACACAGCCTGTAGCATGGTAGTTAGAGCTGATTGGTTGGTACTTTACCTCGATTCACTTTATCTCTCTCCAATGCTTAGTAAATAGACCCCATTGTTTTGGAACCACTGGCATGGGGTTTACAGTAATTAGCAAATTACAGTTTTAAGGCAATGTAACAAAGCACATTTGATTGCATTTTGTTCCCTTGGGGTTTTTTTTCTGACTCAGAGCTTGAATATCAAAATGTAGCGTTACTTAGAATTGTAGTAATTTAAATATTTATTTATACAGTTTTGTAAATACTGTTTAATTTTAGTAGTTACCTCAATATGATATAACTATTTAAAAATTAGTATTGTCAGTAAAAAAATAATTACATGCACTGTAAAACCACAGAGCACAACTGATTTAGGGGTATTTATAAAAGCTTGGTACTAGATAGCACCAGCCAATTGGCACCTGCCATTTTACAGTTTTTTTATTTTTTATTTAATACTAAAGTATGTCAACCAAACAGGTTTATTTGTTGGGCTGGTGAGGCAAGAAGGTATATGGCAATTGGTGAAAGAGCATAGATATGATAATTGGGTAAATACAAAGAGACCACCATTTTTCTTGCAAATCTGAAATAGATCCAGCGAAGTTGGTGAGATAGCATAATGATGAATGCAGTAACAACTTATAGACCCTTATGTACATAATAGTTCTTGGAAGCTGCTGAACTTAATGTTAACCATTTTTTAGGAGAAATTGAGTGTGTATCAGTCAGATTAGTGCAATGCTCCTCTGTGTAAAAATAGAAAGAAAAAAAAAACAGCGTGGGGTCCTTTCCCCACGAACATACCCAGCCCCGGGCTCTTTGATCTGGTGCTGGTTCCAGAAATGCAGGGGACAAAATGAATAGGGTCACCTGTATTTCTGCGACCAGCACTGGGCTCTTGGACCGGTCCTGGTAATAAAAAAAATGGGGGACAAAATGAATAGGGGTCCCCCGTGTTTTCATAACAAGCCCCAGGCTCCAACAACCAGTGGTGTAATGCCACAGCTGGGAAAGACTTTTGACATAAGTTCCCCGGCCAAAGCATTAACAAATTGACCGAGTACCATCAATGGCCTAGTCATTCGTACTGCCGAATTCGGCTGATTGTAAATTTGACGGAGACCGGTTCCTGCCAGTAATTAACTTTGAATGGGTATGAATAGGTTCATGTCGACAAAGTTCTAGGTCGAAAGGTCATTAGGTCGACAGGTTGTTAGTTCGATAGGTCATTAGTTCGACAATGTCTAGGTCAACAGTCAAAAGGTTGACATGGGTTTTTTTCCACAGTTTTTTTACCTGAATGTCAACACAATCGACATGGACACAGTTTTTTTTTTTTTAAATAACGTATTTTTATTGAGTTTCCAAAACTTGTAAATAACCTTACAAAATCCCGGTATAGACATAAAAGCAAATATCACAAAGTGATGGATCATATTGCAAACATACACTAGAAGATACAGTATGTGAGCGAAGACAGGATATACACTCATTTCCAAGGACATATTGGAGTAGCCCGAAGGCGCCATCCGGGCACACTCGCCTATAGAGGGGAACAAGTCATATTCGCAGTTGCGTCATAGCTGGTATTGTAACACTGCAGGTAAAAAACACATCAGAATGGAAGTCTATTACCGGGAAACCTAACCCACTAACACTATTGAAATAAGTCCCTCATAAACCCAAAACAAACCTCCCATAAACCCCCCACCCTGTACAACCCACCCCCAACTAAGGCGTACTTGGATCCCATAATTACCCTACTAGCTCCCCAATTATACTAACCTACCTAACTCCCGAACCTGCCCCCCCCCCTCCCTCCCCTTAGTTACCGGATAGTATATAAAGGATATATGGGGGTTAGTGGTCTCAGAGCTAAAATTGAAACAGGCCAACAGAGTCCACAAACGGATATAGTAAGGAATAAATAACAGTACCGTAAACATTAGTGAGATCAGTAGAGTCACAGACATAGGTATGTAACAATATCGAAGTATAAGCATTCAGAAATCAGAATCTTATTACAGACGTTATTAGCACATAGAGGAACATAAAACTTAGAGGGATAGCAAGCAGGATATGGAGGTATTGTGCAACATATTATAGGACAAGAAACGTAAGAAACATTTCCATCTCCACTTATATCAGAGGCTCTGCATCCCTAGTCTGGCCAGGCCTCAGGTTCCAGGAGTGATATAAAGGAACATATAGTCATTGTCCAGATCATGCGGGAGTAAAAGTAGCGTTCCAGATATGTATTCCAGAGAAACGTGACCTGCAGGTGAAGTAAATCAGGGCCCTGTACATAGAGCATATCGTGAATGAGGCAGGCAGGTGTAGAGAGATCTAAATCCACCGGTTTGAATGGGGTCACAGGAAAGTCTATGGCATGAGCAGGCAGGGGAGTCATAGGAACTCCATGAACATCAAACATAAGTTGAGCCCCCCCAACTCTACTCTCCCGCCGGACAGGAGCAGCGGGGAGAGACAGGATTTTCCGCTGGGGATCAGCGTTATTTGAAGCGCATCCATCAGCAAGGGCATTAACAGGCTCTTCAACCGGAGATGCAACATCCTCCATCAAAGTGTTAATCAGGTTTAGAAGCCTCCGCTCAGAGGCAGAAATGGCCTGCAGGATTTGCAATATTTCCATAATGCAGGGAGGCTCACAAAGCGGAAGGAAATCCAAGCCAATCGCCTCGGAGGAGTCTTAAGGGAGACAGGCGGTGGCTAGCACACCGCTAAAAAGTGACAGTAAATGAAGCAGTGTAATTAAATGTAGGGCCACCAACATTAATCCTCCAAGGCACAAATAGAATCAGATAGACAGTTCATGTCCACAAGTATATAGTTCAGCCAGTAGCTAGTGTCTGTGAAAGGGATCAGCAACTCACTTCAATATAGATCCCACCTTGGCAATTTCGAGTAAATCAGAGGCGCTTATGGGTCTCCACTTATGCAGGGTTAAGTCAGGCCAGGTACCTCAGCCCAGGAACCAGATGAGTAAGATGGCATCAGCGTCTCCGGCCGGCCAAGCAGCGCGCTCCGACAGAGACAGCTCCCGCTATCCACCGACAATTCACCGGAGGGTCGCCAGTCACCTCCACCCGCTGGGACACCGGACAGGGCACCGGCGCTGTCAAGCCACGGGGCCGTACTGCAGGAGCTCAGCCAACGCTGTCGGAGTAACCAAGATGGCGCCCGCACTCGAGGAAGAGGAGACCCGGATCACCGCAGGTCCAAACAGCTGCACAACTCTCCGTCCTCCACACAGCAGGATCCCAGATGACACCGGGGACGCAGGAGCAACTCCGGAGCCAGTGGAGGTAAGAATACAGCGTCCAGGGGTCGGGGAGCAGGATATATATCAGGATCTTGTCGGAGCTCCTAATCCCCGCACCCGCTCACATTGCCAGTCAGGCCACACCGACATGGACACAGTTTAAAGTGCACCGCATCCCCTCACATCGCTCGCTGCACTCGCTATGCGTCGGGCACGGTGCCTCGCTACACTCGGCACACTATTTTATTCTCCCACCACGCCCTAGTGGATGGTAGGGCATGAAATACCACCTGTTGGCACATGCTGGCTAAAAAACTGTGAAAAACCCCATGTCAACCTTTTGACTGTCGACCTAGACACTGTCAAACTAATGACCTGTCGAACTAATGACTTTTCAACCTAGACCTATGTCAACCTTTTCCCATGTCGACCTAATGTACATAGTATAATTGCTAATAAGTTATATATCCATTTTAGTACAACCTTAAGTTCCTACTTTTAGTCAGATAGTGAGCAATTTTAACAATGGTTGTCATATATATATATATATATATATATATATATATATAATTCAAAATCAGCTTTATTGGCCAGGTATACTTGCGTATACTAGGAATTTGTTTTCGGTTTGCTGTGCAGCAGCCAGGTGGGTAACAAGTAAACAGCATACAGTATAAACAATATAAACAGGTGGGGGAACATGTACAGTCATATAGAATGTACAGAATAGCAAGGATACTACAGTAATTTGATTTTCACAGCAAATTATATACAATCCAGTGTTTTTCAAGTTCTTGTTTTTTTATTGTTCATTCTCTACAGCTAAAATTCTAAAACTCCATGTTCATATGTTATGGATGATAGCAACAGAGCTGATATGGAAGGGGATGATTTTCTTCCTCCTACTGTAGAAGAGGAGACAGAGGCAGATTCTCCCAGCAGTGCATTAAAAGGCGACCATGAGCAATCTTTAAACCCACCACTGATCTCTATTAACAAAGGTAACATCATTTTTCATAATAATATTCTTCTGTCCAATGTTGGTTACGTTCTGTTTCTGTAGCAAGACAACTCCAGTCCTGGGCAGACCTCTGCTCATTTGGAATTGCAGGTCATTGATATCCTAAATCAAAAGGTATAATAAATTAGTGTACAGATAGAAACATGTAATTTGATGCCTGTCATTAGACATTTAGGGGGGTATGCAATCATCAGAGAGCATCTCCAGATGGGGGAGATGGTCGCCGGGCCCTATTCAATGCTGTCTTCCCCGACTGCATTAAACAGGGTAGCTCGTCAGAACAAGCCTGACTTCACAAGCAGATGTAGGCCGCAGCTCGCCTCTTCCCGGCCGCAACCCGTGGCCACGCCCCCTTCGCGTCCCACTGCAGGCGGGACATTGAATCCCGCCTGCGTGTTCTCGTCGAGCAGATTGAATACCCCCCTTAACCACCCTGTGTATCTTTGGACTGTGGGAGGAAATCCATGGAAGCACTACTGTGAGACAAACATGCTTATCCTTACACAATCCATACTTTCTATATTTGTTTACTACAATGGGGTATATTCAATGCCCCATGGCAAGCTGTTACGGCGAGCAGTGCCTATTACTCACCGTAACAGCTCGCTGGTCAGTATTCTTCTGCCCCCCCTGCACTCGCCGTTTCCGCCTTGCTGGGTTTTTCTGCATTAGCGGTGACCCTTGCCGTTCGGAGGAATCGGGCAAGCGGCCGGTGAGGGGGTTAAACGGCAAGGATGGTTTGTTTTTGGCAATCCTCGCTGAAAACAAGCCACCCTCGCTGCACAAACCCCCTCGCTGGCAGCATTGAATATGGGATGCGGTCGGGATCCCGGCGTTCAGAATCCCGACGCTGGAATCCCGACCGCCGAAATCCCAACACTTTCTCCCTCCGTGGGTGTCCACAACACCCCTGGAGGGAGAATAAATTAGCGTGCCGAGTGTAGCGAAGCACCGGGCCCGCTGCGTGGTGAGCGCAGCGAGCCCGCAGGGGGGGGGGGGGGGATCCACGTCCCCCACTTGTCGGGATTTCGGCGGTCGGGATTTGGAACGTCGGGATCACGACCGCCGGGATTTCATACTGAATCCTTGAATATAGCCGATTGTGGAGCAGATGTATTAAGGGTCAAGTGGGGTAAATCAGCGCACTTATTGGCCTTATTCAGATCTGATCGCAGTACAAATTTGTTCTCAAAATGTTCAAAATGTACAAAACTATGTGCACTGCAGGTGGGGCAGAAGTAACATGTATAGAGTGAGTTAGATTTGTTTGAGTTTTTTGTTTCTGTGCAGGGTAAATGCTGGCTGCATTATTTTTACACTGCAATTTAGATTTCAGTTTCAACACATCCCACCCAAATGTAACTCTTTGCACAGGTTACATGTTTTGCCTATTTTGAGAACAAATTTGTACTGCGATCAGATCTGATTAAGGGCCATTGTGCAATGTACTGTAAGTGCGCTCATACGGCTTCTAACCCAGGTACTAAGGAGTAGATATGCACTCCTGTCATTATCTGCACTGATACCAAAAGGTGCATTCATAGGCCAGACAATGTATGAAATGTCAGTGGCACTGACCGCTTCTACACCTGCAGCTATTCAAGTTTCATTGCCTTATCACTACAGCAGGCACCGCTGCTGCAGTTGTCGGTTCCAGACTATATGTGAGATTTCCATTGGAGCTAGCCAGGGGTGAGACACAGCACATCAGCACTAGGCTGATGCACTGTGGGGGTCTGTCAGGGACTGCTTAAGCTGAGAGTTTTAACTCCCCCACTGTGACAGCCTAGATGTTCATACATCTCTGCTTCTCCTTAGTATAGAGGCAAAGCATGAAGAGCTATAGCCAGAGGAGTAGCTAAGTGACATGGAGTTTGGAGCAAGGGTGTGTTTCGGTAGCCCCCCTTAGCAATTTTTCCTTCTTGTATGATGCCCATTACACATTATGTCACACAAACTGTAATGCCCATTACACATTATGCCACACAAACCGTAATGCCCATTACACATTATAATACACAAACCGTAATGCCCATTACACACTATGCCACACTAAATAATGGCCATTCAACATTATGACACACACCTTAATGTCCATTACACACAGGGCCCTGCAAAGTGAAACTTTGCGCCTTCCCTTCCATAGTCCATAAAGGGACAACTCATGCTACAAAAAAAGGTTTTGATAAAGTACCTTTTCCTCTGTTTTTTTTTTTGTTACAGTACCTCTTCCCTAGGATTGTAGCGGACGACAAGTGTTTGTGTCAGTATTTGGAATAAAAATGGTATTGATGATCTTACTTGTGCAGGCAGAGATCATTTTTGCGGAGGGGGGGCGGGCCGGCGGCGCCATTCGACCAATCGGCGCCCGGAGCAAGAGCTCCGGTGGCTCCGCCCTCCCTACGCCTCTGCCTGCAGCAGCCTTCAGGAGCAGGGTGCAGAGCAGGGAGAATGCCTCTACTTGCCGGTGCCTCCCTGATTTGCATCCCTCGCTGAGCGGGTTCTGCCGGGCCAGATTACACATCATGCTAAACAATCTGTAATGTCCCTTACACATTACTCAACACACCATAATGTTCCTTACCCATTATGCCACACACCATAATGCTTAATTCACTTTATGCCACACACTGTAATGCCTATTACATATTGTGCCACACTTGTCCCAGTTGCCCCCTTCCCATTTTTGTTTGGATCGCAGCACGTTTATGCTGTTGGACTGCCTTGATAAAGGTCCATTTTAGGACCGAAACGTCGGCAGGCTGCCCCTATTTTGATTGAAACTGCGGACTTCCATTTGACACTATTTGCTGCAGACTGGTGAATGCTGTTTTTCCCATACCTGAGACTATTGGGTATATGTGTGTGTGTGTGTGTGTGTGTGTGTGTGTATACACACTAAATTAACTGATAATAAATAGTGGAGATTTGGTCCATGAGTTGATCAATGCATTTAAGCCTGCAGCCCCCTTCACGGGACCCCACTTTTCTGCAGGTCCTAACACTATAGCTCAAAATGGCTACATATAGCTATCACATCAATGCTTGATTCCAGGCATGCTATGTGGTCTAAAGCTCACAGCAGACTGTGCTTTTATAGGTAAGCAGTTACCAACACACCTGTCACTAATCATACAGCCCCTACAATGTCTGTTTAAACAATGTGGTCACAAGCCATAGCGCACCCCAAAACTAGGTAAGGTGAGTACCGATGTTTAGTGTATACTAAGGTAATAAACGTCTTTTTAGTGCATAATACTGACTGACAATGTTTCAAGACTTGCGTCTTTTCATCAGGTCAGATTACAGTGACAATTTAACAAACAGATAACCCTGTTTTTATGTTTGCTAAATTGTCACCGTAATCTGACCTGATGAGAGAGAGAGAGAGAGAGAGAGAGAGAAGAGATGTGGGATCCAGGGGCGGATTGGGTTGGAAAACCAGCCCGGGAAATTTTTGGAAGCAGCCCTAATAGGGGGTGGGGTCTGCTGAGAGGCGGGGTCTGCTGAGAGGCGGGGTCTGCTGAGAGGCGGGGTCTGCTGATAGGGAAGGATGCTCTTTTCTCAGAGCTTTATCAAAAGGGAAACTTTGTTTTCCTGAAATTTTACAGTGCATAATCAGTGCTTACATAAATACCACATCCATCACAGCTATCAGAAGCCCTTTAGGACACAGAACTTCCCACTCTCAGCAGTCACGTTCATTCGGTGACGTCATCAGACCTCACCAAAAGTAGACAGCAACACAGACTCTAAGCTTCAAAAGTGATAAAATGGAGAGTGATAAAGAGCCAGCCAATCAGCTCCTGATTGACATTTTTCAAACACAGCCTGTGACATGTCAGGTAGGAGCTGATTGGCTGTCTGTTTATCACTCTCCATTTTATCACTTTTGAAGCTTAGAGAATCTGGCCCTAAACAACTACATTGCACTAATACAGTGGTATCCAACCCTAATTGAGCGTGAGCTACTCGAGACAAAAAAAAAACATTATGCCAAACACCACAATGCCTATGATACTGATACTATAGTATGCTGCAGACTGTAATGCCCCTGACACATTATGCCTCACATTGCAATGCCCCTCACACCTAATGCATACCTCCCAACTTTGACTGCGTAGAAAGGCACATAATTTTTGTTGGTGTGAGGGCATGGCCAGTGCTGTGTGAACTGCTGGCTCTGCCCCCAGCGCCTCTGCCTGCCTGGCGGCCACAGTAGCAGGGCCGCGGACGTCGGCAGGTGGGTGGCCGGACATACAGGCGGTGGGCGGGCAACAGTGGTCGAGCCACCCGTTTTGCTCAGGCGAGCTACTGATACCTCACAAGCGACGGGTTGACGACCACTACACTAATACATAGTAGTAAATATCATATCACACAGTATAAAAGCACAATTACCCGTGGTAATCAGTTACTTATGTTAATGCAAACAAAAAACATAATGAAAGCATGAATCAAAAAAACTGAAAGATAAGCAATAAATGATTAAAATATTAAATCAATAACATCGAACAGACATTAGTTGTACTTCAAGATAGCGCCTTTAAGATAAAGGGCGATATTCAATGCCACCGGCGAGGGATTTGTGCAGTGAGGATGGCTTTTTTTCTTCGAGGATCGCAGAACACAAGCCATCTTCGCCGTCTAACTCCCTCACCGGCTGCTTGCTGTATTCAATGTTCCAGGGAAATCCTCGCCGTCAGAGCACAGCGATGATTCCCCGGAATGGCGAGGTTCGCTGCAAATGCAGCAAGCCCATTGCATTTTGTAGCGAGCTCCGCCGTTTTGATGGCTTCACTCACTGTTTCCACCTCACTGAAAAGAACCAGTGAGGTGGGAACGGCGAGTTAAGGGCTGTTGGTTGAATACTGAGGGCAAGCCTGAGCCATGATGGTGAGCTATCAGCACTGCTCTCTGTCATAGTTCGCCCTCAGGGCATTGAATACACTTCATAAGAACACTTGCTGTAAAGCACACATATAATCCTGACCCGCGACACGGCCTCATTACCATGAAAACGCACAGCAACATGAAACATTGGGTGTTCGCATATGGTAATGGGGCTGCCTGGCACTCTCCGCCCTTCTCCACCCCCCGCTTGCTGTCCTGGATGTGTGCACCCAGCGAGCAGAATGTTCGTCGTGGGTGCACGCACCCTGCGTCTGCACATGTGCAGACGCACACAATCAGTCCCAAGTGTGAACATGCGGTGGACCAAATCAATCAAAAAAAGGTCCTTTATCAAAGGCATAATGTAAATATATATAAAAAGATAGATTAGATAGATAGATCGATCGATCTAAAAATATATATATCTATATAAATATAGAATTGGTAGGGGCCGGCATTCAGATCCAGCCAATGTAATAGTTTTGGGGTGCCTTCCAGAATGGTTAATATAGAAGCATAGTGTTTTCCAATGAAAGAAAACAGGAGACGGCACTCTCCAAATAGAAATTAGTGTATTAAAACGTCAAAGCATTGTGCAAAAAAAGTCAGTGCATACAGTATGTCAACATTTTTGGAGCCGTAGCTCCTTCCTCAGGATGACTGACGGCATACTAGAACATAAGTCTATAAATTGTAAGCTTGCAGCAGGGCCCTCCTACCTCCAAGTCTGTCTGTTACCCAGTTTGTTTTGTCACTGTCTACTATTGTAACGCGCAACCGAATCTGCTGCGCTATATAAGACACTGTAACGGAATCTGCTGCGCTATATAAGACGCTGTAACGGAATCTGCTGCGCTATATAAGAAACTGTAACAGAATCTGCTGCGCTATATAAGACACTGTAACGGAATCTGCTGCGCTATATAAGACACTGTAACGGAATCTGCTGCGCTATATAAGACACTGTAACGAAATCTGCTGCGCTATATAAGACACTGTAACAGAATCTGCTGCGCTATATAAGACACTGTAACGGAATCTGCTGCGCTATATACAGTAAGGCACTGTAACGGAATCTGCTGCGCTATATACAGTAAGGCACTGTAACGGAATCTGCTGC